>NC_091060.1:27022187-27644494 GCF_000393655.2 Nicotiana sylvestris | reverse complement strand
TCAGATTTTGTTAATTACAACCAGCAGGTAGGCCTGATTCGGATTTCTTATCTGAAATATGTAATAAATCAGTCTGCCTCAACCTTTTAAGTTTAATCAGACCTTAATCAGTACGTGCAAGATATGCTAAACTATATGCTTTCTTTGATTTAAGGAGGTCTGTTTGGGCCTTATTTGTTTATGTGTCTCCCCATACTTGTTATACGTGTTTTTGTTTGTCGTCCTAGTATTTTTACCTTTAAAACCACAAATAAGCCAACTTTTCCTCCATTATAGGATTAATAGTCCCATGTTTCTCTGGGGCTGATAGGATTGGGGCGGGTAATAGCATGCAATAAGTAAAAGAGACTATTCTACGCTTTAATACCTTAATAGGGTAGGAAAGGGTAGATATGGATATGATGACCACACGATAATGTCACGTCTAACCCCTCGTCGAGGAGCGATTACCGGACATTGTGTGGAGTGATCCATAATATTTATAAACCTAGGACTCCCCCCTCCCTTTACTTGTTTATTTAGTTGTTTACCTTTCAGAATTTCAAACCATTTTTCTCAAATTTCACCTTGTCTTTCACTTCTTTTAGTTTTATCTATTTGCAACCATTATGTGAAAACCCCCTCATATTTGAAACTCTTACTTGCTTACTTAATGTTACAATTATAGTATGGTCGGGAACCACACTAGTAGATCCTGAGGGGTGCCTAACACCTTCCCTTCGGGTTAATTTCAAGCCCTTATCCAATCTCTGGTTTTCTAAATCAAACTCTTCTTAGTGTCCTAATACCTTTTAATCATTAGGTGGAAACTCTTCTCTTTTAATAACCGTTAAAAGAGTTGTAAATGTCATGAACCCGCTTCCGCGAGGAAGAAGGGGGGCGCGACAGCATGGCAACTCTGCTGGGGAAATTTTTAGACTTTTACCATTTCAATCTATTACTGTGACTTTTCATTTCTTATGTGCCTTATTTGTTTAATACCTTTAAGTATTTAATTCCCTCTTCTACTGGAAAAACTGACTCGTCTCTTGTTTCTTTCCTCTGTTTCTTTTATTGCTTTCCTTTACGGCACTCCTTTATTACTATTTTAAATTATTGTAATTATTACTTTATAAACGTGCAAATACGTGATAACTTGTTTTAGTTATTGCATAAGCATGCTTTCAACATCATATTCCACTCGTGCCAAACAAACATCATAGCAACGCTTATAATGAGTGGTTGCGCTCTTCCGATATTATCACCCCCTAAATCCGAAAAAGACGTATTTGCGGTAAAACTAGTCGATCAACGGTGTAGTCGACGGTTCCGTGCCTTTACCCTTTGAGTTGTCCACTCAAGGGTACCAGTCTAAAAACCCCATAGAAACCTTACTCTGTTCAATTGTGCATGCATCATGGTCAAACCTAGCCGAGTTAGTTATGTTGTCTGCATAATGACTCTTTAAGATAGCCTTGTCCAAAGTCCACTGGGTTTTCCTAAACCCAAACGGACATCCCCACGTTCTGTGCATTTATTTGGAGAACTAAATGCTTCATGCTAATTGTTGATGTTAAATAGTGGAGTCCGGTAGGGGTATGGTCTTAACCCTTTTGTTTTGCAGAAAATGAAGGACGAGGTCCCCAGTTTCGGAATGGTTAGCACGCCTACACTCTTGCTAGAATGGTGGAGGAGTCTTCCATCAGATAACCAAATCATTGAGTGGAAAGAGAGGGCTGCCAGAGCTAGCGAAAAGTTGGAATATCTGGAATACAGTCTGCTGGAATTGGAAGGAAAAGTGAGGAAAAGAGTCACTGACTGCCAGAACGCTTAGGGAAATGAAGGAGAACACCTGGCAAAGGCATTTTTACTGGAGAACCTACGCGAACTAGAGGATCCGATCAACGAGAGCATTTAACATGAAGAAGGTTCTTCTGGGACCAAATAGATAGGAGTTTTCTTTTGCTTTATGAAATGTAATAAGGCCGATGGCCACTAGTGATATTTTATTTCCTGTTATTTAGTATCGATTTGGGACTCGTCTACTTTTTATCAATAAAATGAGGCATTTAGCATTCTAAGTTCTCCAAATCAACTTGTCGCTAGGCCTACCTGGGGCACAAAGAGGTTCCTAAATAGGACGCGATTTACATTCTTGCACAATGTGTTTAAATATCGTAACATTTTTTCTTATAATTCGCACTGACTTGTTACCTTTTTTTTGTTTTTACTTTTGTTTTATTCCCCTCCCAAAAGGTTAGTTCGTGCACTTTGGCATCATCATCTTATTTCACAAAATCCAAAGGCCCTTCCATACGGGCAGTAAGCAGAGGAGCATGCCTCAATAACTGGACCATCAGAACCACCAGAGCCCGGAAAGCCTCGGGGTAGCAAGGCTGAACAAGCATCATGCACTATCTTTTATTTTTACTAGTTGACTTTCCCTTCGCATTTTAAAATTTCTCAATAAGATCTTCAATGTTCAAAATAGTTATGGAATTTATCAAAGCATTTCGATTTTCCCTATAAATCCTACTCTTATTTTTTTCTCTCATTACTTTACTTATACAACATTACTATTACCTATCTTAATGAACCAATGACTGTGACATGTAACAAGACAATGCAACAAACAGACACAGATTTAGAGGAAGATGAAATACCGGAAGAGATTGTTAAGACAGTTGAGAATTTTGAGAACAGGCCTAAGTCTAACCTAGACGAGACCGATATTGTTAACCTACGAGATGCAAAGACCGTCAAAGAAACGAGAATCAGTGTCCACTTATCGCCATCAGAAAAGAAGGAATACACAGAATTTCTAAGGAAATATGAGGACGTATTCGCCTGGTCATGTGATGACATGATTTGTTTGAGTACATCTATTGTAGCGTACAAACTACCAACTGATCCGACATGTCCACCGGTAAAACAGAAGCTCAGAAAGTTTAAACCCGACATGAGTCTGAAAATCAAGGAAGGAGTCACTAAGCAGGTCAAAGCTAAGGTTCTCAGAGTAGTAGAATATCCGACATGGATAGCCAACATCGTGCCAGTACTGAAGAAGAACGGGAAGGTCAAAGTTTGTGTCGACTACCGGGATCTCAACCGGGCTAGTCCGAAAGACGACTTCCCTTTGACAAACATACACATCCTGATTGACAATTACGCCAAGCATGAGTTGCAATCATTTGTAGATTGTTTCGCTGGGTATCATCAGATCTGGATGGATGAAGAAGGTGCTGAGAAAACGGCCTTCATTACGCCATGGGGAATGTAATGCTACAAGATGATGCCATTCGAGTTGAAGAATGCAAGGGCCACCTACATAAGGGCCATGACTACTATCTTCCATGATATGATACACAAGGAGATAGAGGTGTACGTAGATGATGTTATTATCAAGTTTAAAAAAGCCGCTGATCACATGGAAGATTTGAGGAAATTTTAAATAGACTGCGAAGGTACAATCTAAAACTGAATCCCGCAAAGTGTGCATTCGGAGTTCCTGCTGGAAAGCTACTTGGGTTTATTGTGAGTCACCGAGGAATAGAACTGGATCCATCAAAGGTCAAAGCTATTCAAGAACTGCCACCGCTAAAGAATAAGAAGGACGTGACGAGTTTCTTGGGGAGACCTAACTACATCAGCCAATTCATAACACAATCTACAGTTATCTGTGAGCCAATCTTTAAGATATTGAAGAAGGACGCCGCTACCAAATGGACTGATGATTGCCAAAAAGCTTTCGACAGAATCAAGGAATACTTATCAACACCACCAGTCCTAGTTCCACCTGAGCCAGGTAGACCTTTATTACTCTACCTCGTAGTATTGAATGGAGCATTTGGTTGTGTTCTAGGGCAGCATGATGAAACAGGGAGGAAGGAGCAGGCCATCTATTACCTTAGTAAGAAGCTCACCCCCTATGAGGCCCGGTATTCACTATTGGAGCGCACCTGTTGTGCTTTGACTTGGGTAGCTCATAAGTTGAGGACTATTTTTGTGCCTATACCACGTATCTCATATCGAGGATGGATCCATTGAAGTACATCTTTCAGAAGCCCATGCCCACTAGCAAGCTAGCCAAGTGGCAAATCCTGCTAAATGAATTCGACATTGTCTACGTAACCCAGAAAGCAATCAAAGGACAGGCATTGGCCGATCATCTCACCGAGAATCTCGTGGACGAAGAATACGAACCCCTAAAAAATATTTTCCTGATGAAGAGGTATCATTCATAGGAGAAGACATTGCAGAATCCTATGACTGTTGGAGAATGTTTTTCGATGGAGCGGCAAATTTCAAAGGAGTTGGCATAGGAGCAGTCCTAGTATCAGAAACCGGTCAACATTATCCAGTATCTACCAAGCTCAGGTTCTTGTCCACCAACAACATGGCCAAGTACGAAGCCTGCATCTTAGGGCTCAAGATGGCCATTGACATGAACATCCAAAGTTGCTAGTAATTGGGGATTCAGACCTACTTATACATCAGGTCAGAGAAGAATAGGCGACCAAGAACTCCAAGATAGTCCCTTATCTGCATCACTTATAGGAGTTGAGAAAGAGGTTCATAAATATAGAGTTCCAGCATGTTCCCAGAGTCCAGAATGAGTTTGCCGATGCATTGGCTACCCTATCATCCATGATACAACATCCAGATAAGAACTTTGTTGATCCCATTGTAAAGATCCATGATCAGCCAGCTTATTGTGCTCATGTTGAGGAAGAAACAGACGGAAAGCCTGGGTTTCATGATATCAAGGAATATTTGACGAAAGGAGAATACCCAGAACTTGCAAATCCTACTCAGAAACGCACACTTCGGAGGTTGTCCAACAATTTCTTTCACAACGGAGGAATCTTGTACAGGAGGACTCCTGATTTAGGATTGCTAAGATGTGTCAACGCAAAAGAAGCATCTAAACTGCTAGAAGAAATCCACGCTGGGACCTGCGGTCCACATATGAATGGCTTTGTTTTAGCGAAGAAGATACTCCGGGTCGGTTAATTCTGCATGACTATGGAGACGGATTGCATCCAATACGTTCGAAAGTGCCACCACTTCCAGATACATGCAGGTATAATAAAGGTGCCTCCAAATGAGCTTAATGCAACAAGCTCGTCGTGGCCGTTCGCCGCCTAAGGAATGGATGTTATCAGACCAATCGAACCCGCCGCATCAAACGGACACAGGTTCATCCTAGTAGCAATTGATTATTTCACCAAATGGGTTGAAGCAGCATCTTACAAGGTAGCGACTAAGAAAGTCGTGGCAGATTTTGTCCGCGACCGTATCATGTGTCGGTTCGGAATTCCAGAGTCAATCATTACTGATAATGGCTCCAACCTCAACAGTGATTTGATGAAATCCATGTGTGAAACCTTCAAGATCAAACACAAGAATTCTACAGCTTATAGACCTCAGATGAATGGAGCCGTAGAGGCTGCCAACAAGAATATCAAGAAGATACTAAGGAAAATGACAAAGAAGCATAAGCAGTGGCACGAGAAGCTCTCATTTGCTTTATTGGGATACCGCACCATAGTCCGCACATCGACAGGAGTAACCCCTATATGATGGTTTACGGTACAGAGGCAGTCATTCCCACTAAGGTAGAAATTCCTTCCTTAGGATCATACAGGAAGCAGAGCTCGATGACGCAGAGTGGGTGAAGAGTTGTTACGAGCAACTAGCTCTTACAGACTAAAAGAGAATGAATGTAGTTTGCCACAGTCAGCTCTATCAGAACAGAATGTCCAGAGCTTTCAACAAAAGAGTCAAGCCGAGACAGTTCACACCGGGGCAGCTGATGTTAAAGAAAATCTTTCCATGTCAAGATGAAGCCAAAGGGAAATTCTCTCCCAACTGACATGGTCCGTACATGGTTCATCGGATTCTAACAGGAGGAACCCTCATACGCAGAAATGGATGGAGAAGTCTGGCCAAAGCCGGTCAATTCAGACGCAATCAAGCGATACTATGTGTAATCTTTATGCTTTCCTTATATAATGTAATTTGAACTACGCCTGACCTGATTCCCGTTTAAGAGGGGATACGTAGGTAGCCCTATGGGTTCGGTCAAAATTCAATAAAATTTTCATTTCCCCCGCTATTGGAAACTGGGGCAGAATTTTGAGGAGGACCCTCAAAATTTCGAAGTTGATTTCAGCCATTTATCATCAACAGCCGTCAGAAGCAGTAGCCCAATAAACTTGGGCAGAATTTTGAAGAGGACCCTCAAAATTTCGGAGCCAGAGAAGTTGCAATAACTTGAACCACGTCGCAGTCGTTGGTTCATCTAAGGAAAACTATTCTTAATTACGCATTTATATTATGCTTTTACTAAATCATGCATGTCTATTATCAAAATTGCTTTGTTCAGCAATGCTACCCCAAAGATACACATAGTATCACTAAAACGGAGCCAAGTAGGTCAAGCAGAGCCAGCAGGGATACGAACTAACCTTCCCCCCTTTTACAAATCTCACGATTTTTCTTTGAATGCAAGCATCCAAGTCGCGAAATCATCGAATATATTTATACACTCGTACTTTCTAGAAATACAACTCTCAGGACGTCACACCTATTCACAGTTACCATCCGCACACAACATCCCCATCTGCCACAATATCAGATAAGGAACTTTTATTACTATTTCCTGCATTGCATAAGGCTGCCATTCTGCCTTCCGAGACTAAGCTTTATCTCCATCTGCATTCTCTGCATTGCATAAGACTACCATTCTGCCTTCCGAGACTAAGCTCTGTCTCCATCTGCATTCTCTACATTGCATAAGGCTACCATTCTACCTTCCGAGGTTAAGCTCTACCTCCATCTGCATTTCCCGCATTGCATAAGGCTACCATTCTGCCTTCTGAGACTAAGCTTTGTCTCTATCTGCATTCTCTGCATTGCATAAGGCTACCATTCTGCCTTCCGAGACTAAGCTCTGTCTCCATCTGCATTCTCTGCATTGCATAAGGCTACCATTCTGCCTTCCGAGGTTAAGCTCTACCTCCATCTGCATTTCCTGCATTGCATAAGGCTACCATTCTGCCTTCCGAGACTAAGCTCTATCTCCATCTGCATTATCTGCATTGCATAAGGCTACCATTCTGCCTTCCGAGGTTAAGATCTACCTTCATCTCGCATGGCTGAAAGATCGCTGCCTTCATTTACTTCTTGCATGGATGAAAGATCGCCACCTTCATTTACTTCTTGCATGGCTGAAAGATCGCCACCTTCATTTACTTTTTGCATGGCTGAAAGATCGCCACCTCATTTACATTTGCATGGCTGAAAGATCGCCACCCTACTGCATCTCATGGGCTGAAAAATCGCCAAATTATCCGAGGGCATCATCGTTCAGAGGCACCATTTGCATAGCCCGAGAACACCATGCCTTGGCCCGAGGATCCCTTTTAATCTTTTGCATATCATTATTCAAAGACATCATGGTTCGGAGGCATCATCCTTATAGCCTAAGAGCATCATTTCATGGCCCGCGAATCCTTTATTATACGCTTCATGGCCCAGGACATCATGGTCCAAGGACGTCATCCTAACCGTCCAAAGACAACATTCATGGTCCAACGGGAACTTGCATCATGTTTAAATTTACGCACAATATACACTTGTATTGCTTATTTGCAGGTAAACCGGCAAACCACGACCATCTCAGCAGGAGCGATCCCGCTCCAGTTCCCGCAACCCTATTAGACTTTAACCATCCATCCCAACCTGAGTATCGCGTCCGTCCTTGGGAAACCCTCCATCGGCATATTCCACCGACGGATCCTGAACTATATATGGCCTGATTCCTATAAGACCAGGGATATGTAGGCAGATCAGTAACTAGAGCACGGTCAAATTTTTCAAACCATTTCGTTCGGTCAAATTGGCCATCATATCTTTACCCAACAACTCTTTCATCATTCCCGGGTAAAGAGGGGCAGCTGTTGATACCCAATTTTTCCCTATGTATTTTTTTATGCACAATACTTTCAAAATAGTATATATATGCATATATAAGTATGTCCAAATATTTTAGTATTTTTTCTAATTTTTAAATCAATTTATTGCCCTATTTTAACAATACAAAAACCAATATTTGTTCCTCAAATTTATATATTTGGTGAATAACTTATTTTATTCTCACATTTATACCAAAATATAGCTAAGGTAAGTTTTACGCATTTTTACAAATTTATTTAGTATTTTTAAAAGCTAAATTGCATATAATTGCAATTTTAGACTATTTTAAGATTTAATAGCATTTTATAATTATGAAATTTGTTCCATTATTTTTAATTTAATATTTAAATATTATTAATTATTTAGTAGCTTTAATTTATTTTTAGAAATTATTTTACTATTTTTTATAAAATAAAAAGGGAAAAAGTGGCTATTTATAACTTAGCCCTAACTATTTCAATTTTAACCTAAAATCAACCCCAATTAAACCCCAATTCCAATTCAAATGGACAAGCCCAATTCCTAAAATTACCCGCCCCTAACCCATTTATTTTACCCGCCCGACTTTCCCTTTTGATCCAGGTCGTTGATCATTTTTTATCAACGACCAGAATTCCCTCTTTCCTTTTTAATTCAATAACCCCCACCAACCCTATCTCATTTCTCACCAACCGCTGCCTCTGAAACCCCTCCCCTCTCCCAAATTCTCTCGAACATTCCTTAACCCTAGCGCCTCTCACCGTCTTCAATCTGGATACCCACCGGAATCCATGGCTTCTCAGGCCATGAGAGCCCTATACTCACCTCTCCTTGCTCTTATACGCTTGATACTTGAAGATTCGAGGCCTGACCTAGAAGGTTTTCGCCCAAACCTCTGCTAATTCAAGGTTTCACGGCTATCTCCGGCCTTGCTCCGGCATACCATGGTGTTTTGAGCCTGGTTCTGACATCTCCGACTTAGATCGGACCTTTTCCAAGCCTTTCTGATTTCTAGGGATCTTCTGAAACCCTAACTCTTCGAGGTTTTCTCTGATCTTTTTAGATTTGTTATGTATCTATGCTCTACTTGAGTTTTCAAAACGATTTCCCTAACTTTTCTTTCAAAATTACTTTTCAAAGTTCTTTTTTTACGATCAAGGATTTTTTGAAAATGCTTAAATGCCTATCTGATCTAATTCTCCTTTCCTTTGTGTGTATTTGACGCTACTGTGTCTTTATGCTTTCCTTTTACTACATATGTTCTTCTGTGCTTTCTATATTCCTTTTTCCTACTGTGTTTCTATACCATGTTCTCATATGTTTATCTCACTGTGTTTTCCTATATGTTCTTTTGCTATACTTTTCCGGTGTTCTTGTGTTCTTCTACTGTATTTTTCTACTAAAGTTTCTTTGTTTGCCTTCTACTGAACCTTGGTTAGCTTTTTTTCTAAAAACATGTTTCTTCTACTATTTCCCATTATGTTCTTTGAATCCCTCTACAGTGTTTGCATATGAGTTCTGAAAGAGGCATGTTAGAAGCTTCAACTCTTTTCTGAAACCTCTACACATGTCTCGAATCAATTTGCTTGCCCTCTCCTATTTGCTTTCTGGTTTGCTCGAACTAGGGCTTCATTTCAAAGACACCCCTAATTCTTTCAGACTAGCTCTGAGTCTCTGAACTAAGTTTGAACTTCTTTGTTTGCATACAATTCTGAACTATTTTATCATTCTTCTATACTAGGTTCTTCTACTGATTGACATGACAATTTTCTTTCACACTTAACGTGTCTGTATGCTTTTTATATGTGATGAGTCTTTCTTCAAAAAAAATTTCCAACTTGTGATTGGTTCAGAATCCCTTTTTAATAGGACTAATTGATTGTTGCTGATTTTCCTTAAGTTAAAACCTTTTCCACCTTTCTGACTCGGTTCATTCATAACAAATATTTAACTTCTGATTTCTTGGCTGTTAATTGATTTACTTTCCTTAAATTGTACAACCGTGTATTTCAAAGACATTGTCCTTTAATAACCCTTATGTATTTGCCCCTAATTTGCTACTTTGCACAAAGGGTTTGCTTAATTTCTTTCCTTAATTGGTTTATACCCGTTTGAATCTGAATCCCTTAATTAAGGGAAGCTTAGTGTAATTGATTGGCAATCAACTTTTCAAACTATTGCTTACTTTATTTCTGCTTGCTTTCTACACTATAAAGGGCACGACCCCTTTTTACCAGCACACACTTCAAACTTCACAGTTTCACAATCTCTTCTGAACTCACACTTTAGTATTCTGACTTCCTGTTTGCACTTTGGCTTTTACAAGAGTTGCTTTTTCTACTTGTTTTCTTTGAGACTAGTATGTCCTAATTTAAGTTTCAGCGTTGCCCTTAGTGTGTTTACTTACAACTTTCTATATTCATGCCTACTTTATATTGCTGCAGAATTAAATATTTAACTAGCATGTTAATTTCTTTTGCCTGTTGCTGCTGTGAATCCCTATCTCTGTTTCCCTTTATGTGCTTTAAGTTATAGTTTAAAACATGACAATATACAAGTTATTGTTCATGGTTTGAACTTTATCCCTTAGGGGATCCTAACCTCTAAAACAATGTGTTCTAACATGCTTATGGGGTGTGCCAGCATTTCCTGTTGCTGGGTATGCCCACTAGCCTGTCCTTGCCACTTCCCCTTTCCCACTCTCAGAACTCTGCACTTGCACTCACTCTTAGCTTCTAAGTTCTGCCCCCTTCCTGTGAGCCTTGCCTTGGGACCTTGAGTTCCCTCTAAACTTGGACACTTGAGGGTTGGCCCTTCCACACTGCACTATGACTTAATCCTGCAATGCACTTGGATGTGAGCACTGCCCGGAGTTTATATGAGGCTCTTAGGGAACTCTGACACATCCAAATGAGAGAAAGGCTTTGGGTCTTGGTCTTGGGAGTTGGTTTACTTCATACATCAGACAGGAAGTCTGAATCAGGCTCTCCTTGGTTGTAATTTTCAATTTTATGATGTATTTTCTCTATTTTATTTTAGATTGTAATAACTTTGTAATAACTTTTGGGGTGATTAGTGAAAAGGGAGGGGTAACCATGCATGCAAGGGGTAGATATCCTGCTCATAGGGTTTTCTGCATTTCTGCATTCATATAGTTATCTTGCCTATAGCTTCTGCACTCCTGCATTCATATAAATACCCTGCTCATAGTTTTTTTTGCATTTATGCATTCATATAGATATCCTGCCTATAGGTTTCTGCACTATCTCATATAGATACCATGCTAGAAATCCAAATCCAGCATATGCATCTATCACTAGTCAAACCTGTTTATAGGGTTTAAATAACTAACAACATTTAGATACCATGCCTATTGGATTTCTGCACTCTTGTTATGTCTGTAAAAAATGTTTAAAATCAACAACGCCTAGAAAGAATGCCTATAGAAACTATTAACCAAATCTGAATCATTTCACTTTCTTATAAGTCTGAATTCAGTAACAATAATGCCTAACGTCTGCAGAACTTAAACTCGCCTTTCCTGATTAACTGACAATTTCTTTTCCTAAAATCAACATACTTCTTTTTTGAAACCTGTAGATGTCACGCCTATAGGTTTCGTCTAACACTTAGGCAAGCCATAAGGTAAACTTGTAAACTGAATCAGATTTTTTTTATTACAACCAGCATGCAGGCCTGATTCAGATTTCTTATCTGAAATATGTAATAAATCAATCTGCCTCAACTTTTTAAGTTTAATCAGACCTTAATCAGTACGTGTAAGACATGCTAAACTATATGCTTTCTTTGATTTAAGGAGGTTTGTTTGGGCCTTATTTGTTTATGTGTCTCCCCATACTTGTTATACGTATTTTTGTTTGTCGCCCTAGTATTTTTACCTTTAAAACCACAAATAAGCCAACTTTTCCTCCATTATAGGATTAGTAGTCCCAAGTACCTCCGAGGCTGATAGGATTGGGGCGGGTAATAGCATGCAATGAGTAAATGAGACTATTTCACGCTTTAATACCTTAACGGGGTGGGAAAGGGTAGATATGGATATGATGACCACGCGATAATGTCACGTGTAACCTCTCATTGAGGAGCGATTACCAAACATTGTGTGAGGTGATCCATATTATTTATAAACCTAGGACCCCTCCTTCCCTTTACTTGTTTATGTCGTTGTTTACCTTTCAGAGTTTCAAACCGTTTTTCTCAAATTTCAGCTTGCCTTTCACTTCTTTTAATTTTATCTATTTGCAACCATTATGTGAAAACCCCCTCATATTTGAAACTCTTACTTGCTTACTTAAAGTCACAATTATAGTATAGTCAGGAACCACACTAGTTGATCCTGACGGGTGCCTAACACCTTCCCTTCGGGATAATTTCAAGCCCTTACCCAATCTCTGGTTTTCTAAATCAAACTCATCTTAGTGCCCTAATGCACTTTAATCATTAGGTGGAGGCTTTTCTCTTTTAATAACCGTTAAAAGAGTTGTCAATGTCATGAACTCGCTTCCGCGAGGAAGAAGGAGGCGCGACAGAGAGCGCGAATCTTCTTTCGTGTTCGCGATGCTTTAGCATCTGGGCAGGATAAATAGTACTCTATTCCGAGGGTTTGCCATTTTCACCATTTTTGGAGTGCTAGAGCTCGGTTTTGGACAATTCTTTATGGGTTTTCCACGCAAAATGATTGGGTATATATTCTTCACCTAGAATTTATTATATTCCATGATTTTATCTTTGTTTATGTCATTTAAATTGTATTTTGAATTGAGAAAAATGGTGGTTTTTGAAGAACGTTTTCAAAATGAAGAATCATGATTTGAGGGATGAAATGGGATCGGAATTTGATAAATTTTGTATGGTTGAACTCTTATTGGAATGGGTATTCGATTTTTGTAAATTTTGTCGGGTTCCGAGGTGCGGGTCTAGGGGTCAACGTTTCGACCGATTTTTGGATATTGTTAAAGATAGAGACTTTATGATCCAGAATAGTTTCTTATGAGTTTATTTGTGCTTTGAAGTTATTTTGGTTTGATTCGAGCCGTCCGGAGGTCTTTTCACTCGAGAAGTTCATTTTAGAGTATCGGTTTGTCTTCTTTGTTGGGAGTATCTTGCCTAACCTTGCGTGGAGGATTTCCCCTTGAGATTTGAATCTTCTATGCTAATTGTAGTCTATGTAAGCGAGGTGACGAGTGCGTGCTCGGACTTATTTGTGGAAAATTTGCCTTTTAGAGTCCTTAGGTCCTCATATTCACTAAGTAGGAAGTTGTTCTGATATGATTAAGTTTCCTATTTGCTAGTTTCACCTCTACATGCTCTATACGATGTTGTTAGCACTTCTTTACCTCTTACTTGTTATTTGGCCCTTATTTGTCTTAATTGAAGTGATTGCCGTCCTTATTGTTTTTGTTATTTCTTAATTATGAGTTCCTCTATGACTTTGTGCATATATGCTACATGTCAAAATTTTTGTGGTTTCCTGTGTAGTTATCACGTGCCTTACATGTCTTGTTGTTTTTGTATAGGTTGTTGTATTTCTTTGATATTTACGTGATTCTCTTGTTGCCGCATACTCATACTCTTGGTGGTAGAAATTCTTGTAATTGAGTTGTTGATATGTGTTGATATCTAATTTTTTCTTATATATTTTTTAATATGCATAAATACCTTCAAAATAGTATACACATGCATATATAAGCATGCACAGGGTTTTTATAATTTTTTCATAATTTTAAGGATTTAAATTGATTTATTTACTTCCCTTTTATTCATAAAATCCCCAATAATTATTTTCTAAATTATTGTTATGATGATTTAGTCATTTAATTCCTATATTTATGCCAAAATACGGTTAATATATTTTTTATGCATTTTTATAATTGCATTTGGTATTTTAAGCTAAATTGCATATAATTGCAATATTAGCCAATTTAATGTATAATTACGTTTTGTACGCGTAAAATTGGTTCCTATATTTTTAAAATAATAAATATATATTTTAAATAATTTTGGTATATAAAAGTATTTTCCGAATATTGTGTTTTATTTATTATAAATTAAATAGGGAAAAATTGGCTATTTAAATTATGGCCAGATTAACATTTCGATTATAGCCTAAATTGTACCCAACCCCAGCCCAATTTCCTACTAAATTACCCGACCCAGACCCTATATACACTTACCCAACCCAGAACCCGTTAGATTATGGCTGTTGATCTGAAATATCAACGGCCTTATTGTTTCTTTCCTTTTTTAATCCCATACGACCCCTAACCCTAATCATTCTCTACACAACGCCGCTCTCAAATCTTCTCATCTCCTCTCTTCTCTAAACCTAACCCTAATCCCTTTCAACCGCCACCCTTCTCCGGTCTTCTCTGGTGACCACCCTTCGACCCCTAAGCCTCCAATGGTTCCTCCATTGCCATGCTCATCTTCTTTGAGGCCTTCAAGGGCCCTGGGACACGCCGAATTGTATCTAGGGTTTTGTTGTTTTGGCTGTTCATGGCTACTCCGGTGTGATTTCGAACAAAATCACACTGTATTTGTTATGATCTTTGAGTTTCTAAACATGTTCTTCCATCTCTACTTGGGTTTCTTCTAAAACCCTAATTTTGTTTACATCTCCTAGATCTGTGCTATTTTTAAATGATTCGAGTCTGTTCCTTTTATGTTTTACACTATTCTTGAACCTCTTTTGCAAAAATCATCGATTTCAAGTTGTTTTCACTTTCTTCTAAAGTTAGGTTTTTTTCGGAACTTCTTCTACACTTTGTTTAAATCGATTTTTATGTTTAAACTTCTATCCTTTGCATATCTTGAGTGATTCTATGTTCTTACTGCTTTTTCAACTCGCCTATGTTAAAATCCATAATATTTCTAGATTCTTCTTGTTTGGTTCTGTGTGTTAGCATGACTACTCGATTCTTGTCAAGTTTCTGTGATTACCTTGCTCTGAATATGTTCTTACTGAGTTCTTAGCCTAACTTATACCACCTCTATGTGATTGTGTTCACCGATTGTTCAAGGCTTGCCTCTTTCTATTGAATATGGTTAACCCTGCTTGTTTGTTATGTCTAGTTGTTCTTACTCTATTTATATGTTGAGTATGGAATCACAACTTCCTCTTGATTAATTCTGGTTTCCTTATTTTATGGTTTGATTGAAAGATCCTCTTTTAAACCCTAAATTTCTACCTGTCTGTTTAAATTAACTGATTCTCCTACCTTATTTACTATGAAACTTTATTCTTACTGAACTATTTCCTTAATAGGAGCTTTCTGAACTTAGCCCTAATTGTCTACCCTATACCTACTGAATTTGAATCTTTCTTTATTAGTTATACACTGATTTCTTTCCTTATTTATCACTTGTTCTTACCGTTTGAGTTAATTCCCTTGACTTAAGGGGAGTATTTACCTTGATTTACTGAACTGACTGATTCTGAGTTCCTTAATTTACTAATGGACTTTGATTTTTACCTTATTTGCTACTTGCTTTCAAGCTATAAATACCTTAGTCTTTCATTAACACAAGACACGAACACTCTTGGTTCAAAAAACTATCTCTCACACTTAAAATTTTCTGCTCTCTTTTGTGCTACTTGCTACTGCTCTAAGTTAGCCGGCTGCAAGCCAAGGCTAACTATTGTGTTCTCATGTTCTCACCTTGCTTACTGTCCTCCTTACTGATGTGTTTAAATTTCAATTCAAAGTTTCAACAACAATATGATTTTCTTACTGCTTCAGTTCATCCTGTCTCTAGTTTGCTTCTATTTGTGGTTTTGTTGCGAAACTTGTAGTTGATGTTTACATTATTATGTACTCCCCTTCCTTAATATCATCATGTTACCCCTCTATGTTGTTTCTTAACATGTCTGCACCAATTATCTCTATGTGTTTACCACCATGTGTTCCATATATCCCCAAACCCTTTGACCCCTATTTGTTACTATTGAACTTGCCTTGGTGCTGTGACTCCTAGCTGTGTATGAACCTGTCCTAAGGTGTTGTGTTGGAATTTTGTTCATTTCTTTAATCTCTTTTCAAACAGCCTGTGTTTTACTAAATTACTTTCAAACAGACCTTTCAACTTGTGTCAATCACTTTCACTCTACTCCTAGTCAATAAGTTCTGCCCCCTCCAGTATGTGTACTGCCTTGGGATCCTTTTGAGAACCCTATGAACTCTGGCATACTGAGGCTGGCCTTTCCACACTGCACTTGTTCAATTTTTGGTTACTAAGTCTAGGTGTAAGCACTGCTCGGGATCCTTGAGATCCTTAGGGAACTTTGATGTACCTAGACTCTGACATTGTCTATGGAATTGAGGCACTTGAGGCCATTGGAAGCTTTGGGAATCTGGGCCTAATCGAAGGCTCCCAATAGAACAACTTCTTATTTTCTTACTTATTTATGTAATTCATTCATTGGTTTGTAATAACTTGTAAACAAATATTGGGGTATCTAGTAAAAGGGATGGGTGGATACATGTTTTGTGGGATAATACGGGTAGAAATCATGCTCATAAGACTTTACATTTAATCTGATTTCTTTATTAAGTAGAAATCATGCTTATAGGGCTTTACATTTTGTCATCTCGCCATTCTAGAAACCATGCCTATAGGTTCCAAATTGTCCCGACCCCAAATACCCTGTCGTGATGGCGCCTATCATATTACTAGGCAAGCCAACCCAAACATTTAATCGTAGCCCTTTTTCTTTTATAAAACCATTTTCTAACACAGGTTTAAATCTCAGTTTTTCCATAAGAAATGTATAAAATAGATAAAATGTGCGGAAATCAATTAAACATTAAACCAACACAGCCCAAACGTCTGGTGTCACGAGTCTAGAGCCTCTAACATATAAATATCTGACTGTCTAATACAAAACAAGTCTAAAATGCGGAAAAAGAAGGATAGAGGAAGAAAGCAGGGCTGCGGATGCCATGCAACTACCTTGCAGTCTCCGGCAAACTCTAACAACGCTGAGGACCCTCACTCTGCCACTCGGGCACCTGGATCTGCACACACGGTGCTGGGAGTAACGTGAGTATGCCAAATCAATAAGTAACTAAAGTAAATAAGGTCTGAAAGCAGTGACGAGCAGTTAAAATCATATAAAGGAGTAAACAACAGAATAACAGATCAAACTCCACAGTTTAAAAACCAGTCTCGTCATAAAATCTTCAGTTTCAATTGGAATACTTGAAATTATTTACTTAGTAATTTTTCAACAGAGGCTTTATTTTAAAAGAAGAGTGAAATTAGTGAAAATATCATAAATGGGCCCCACGAGCAAGGTATCACTCAGAATATGGCCTCTCGGGCAGCCACGCAATCGCTCGTGACTCAGCTCTCATCACTCAGTACACAATCTCAGCACTCGGGCTCATTAATGTCTCATAATAATAATAATAATAATAATAATAATAATAATAATAATAATAATAACAACCGTTGTGGCGTGCAACCCGATCCATAATTTATAATCGACTATGCTCATTGGGGGTGTGCAAACTCCGGAGGGGCTCCTACAGCCCAAGCGTCATATCGCTGCGACGCACAACCCGATCCAATATATATATCGATGCGGCGTGCAGCCCGATCTATATAATTATCGCTGCGGCATGCAACCCGATCCATAATAATATATACATATAATCTTCACCATTAGACTCTCAACCTCTCAGTCATTAACCTCACAGCCACTCGGGCACTGCAGTAGAATATATATATATATATATATATCCTCACCATTAAGTTATCAACCTCTCTCAGTCATTAACCTCACAGCCACTCGGGCATAACAGTAGGAATCAGGGAACTCAGTCCGAACAGTTCTCACATTTTAAGAAGTACAATAATAAACCAGTTTTAAACAATAAACAGGTAAAACATAACTGAGAATATGCTTTCAAACAAATAGAGTGAGGAAAACCAGTAGAAATGCCCCTAAGGGTCTCAACAGGTCGGCACAAGGCCCCAAACATGGCATACAACCTATAATAAAGTATAAATGACTAAGGTACAGAATATTATAAGATTCCAAATCAAATACGCGGCTTAGTAGTCGCTACGGAATGGACCAAGTCACAATCCCTATCGGTGCACGCCCACACGCTCGTCACCTAGCATGTGCCTTACCGCATTTATCAAAACAATTCAAATACCAGGGTTTGTATCCTCAGTTCTAGATTTACAATGGTTACTTACCACAAACCGGTGAAAATACTACTATGTGTTTGTATCTTCAGTTCCAGATTTACAATGGTTACTTACCTCAAACTGGTGAAAATACTACTATGCGACGCCTTTTCCCCTCGAATCGGCCTCCACTCGCATCGAATCTATCCAAAATCAGAATCACGACGTCAAAATATGCTAAGGGAATGAAGCCTAAGCAAAAATAATCGAAAAATAGCAAAAATCTCGAAATTGGCCAAACCCGACCCCCTGGCCTGTCACACCCCCCTTTTTCCTTCCGCGGAAATCAGGTTCATGACATTTTTGGTATGGGACAACTCTTTTCCTTTTGGAAAGGGGTTTGCAATTTTGAAGAGTCGCCACCTAACAATTTTTAAGGTGCGTTAGGGCACCTATAAGGTTCATCTACAACTATGTTTGCTAACTAGAGATAGGGTAAGAGCTTGAAATTATCCTAAGGGGAAGGTGTTAGACACCCCTCAAGATCCACTAGTGTGGTTCCCGGCTAGACAGTTTTTGTGAATTTTTGCAATTAGCAAATAGACAAGCAGGGCTCAAATAATAGGGGATTTAAGTTAAGATACACAAGAGTTTGGAAACAATTATTGAAAGGCGAAATTTTGAAAAGAGTTACAATCTAAAGCATGCTTATGAATGTAAAGGGGTGTCCTAGGTTTGTTTGTAATATGGATCACATCAATGCAATACCCGGTATGATACTCCTCAAAAGAGGGGCTACACGTGGTATTAGCACACTGGTCATCATATCCATATCTACCCCTCCCACCCCGTGAAGGTACTAAAGCGAGGGTTGGTCTCGACCACTATTGCATGCTGCTAGCCGTCCCTTCCTATCAGCCCTAGAGGAATTTAGAACTCCTATTCCTATAAGAAGGAGGTTCTAGGCAGACCCTCAGGTTTAAAGGCAAAAATGCTAAAGCGACATACAAAACATATAAGACTGCAATTAGGAGAAACATATAAGCAAATAGAAGGCTCAGTTATACCTCCGCAAACAGTGCACATTGACAGCACGACTTATACACAATTAAGGTCTGAATTTAGAATCCTAAAGCAGGGTGTTTAAGTTGTTGATGCAGAACCAAATTTATTACATGACTCAGATAAGAAGTCTGAATCAGGCTTGCCTGCTAGTTGTAACAGTTAATAATTAAACAAGGGCAGTTCCAATTTTATTCAGGTTATTACCTAAGGCTTGCCTAGGCGTAAAACAATGCAGTACTCAGTAGTTATTCAGGATTTCTAAGACAGTTTGGAGCTTATTATTACCTAAAACATGCTGTTCTAGGTGTTCAGCACATAGAATTATTGCCAGTTGATTGTAAAAACTGAGTAAAATTGTTTTATTCCTTTTTATGCATTCATATTCAGCCTAAGTGTGCTTAAGCGAATATAAATGAAATCCTAAAGACATGGTATCTAATGTACAGAGATGCAGAATGATGCAGAATCCTAAGCAGGATTTCTATATGCACAAATATTATAGCGTTTAAACATGATTTCTAGAATATGCAGAAATGATATGTTTGTTAGTGTTGTTTAGCATAAAACAGGATCTCTAAGTGTACATAGCAGTAGGAACATGATCGCAGAAACTCCGGTTATTAACATAATTAACGCGGGATTTATAAGTGATATGATGGTGAAATGGACATGCTGAAAACTGTAAGCGTTAGTCCTAGGGAACATGATCTCTAATGCATGAAATGAGTCCTAAGCATGGTTTCTATTGTGCAAGTAGGATAATAAACCTAATAACATGTTTTCTACCCCTTTTTGATAGCTAAAGCATGCATAGTCACCCCTTCCCTTTCCACTATCCATCCCCAAAGTTGTTTACAAGTTATTACAGACCATGTGAGTGACTTACATAGTAAAAATGTAAAATAAGAAGTTACAACCATAGGAAGCTTGATTCTGACTTCCTCTCTGAGTTATGTAATAAACCACCTCAAATGCCAATATTGTTCCAAAACCTTCTCATATCTGGGTGTCTCAGAGTTCCCTAAGGAACTCAAGGGATCCCAGGCAGTGCTCACACCTAGATTGCATAACCAAAAGAGTAAGTGCAGTGTGGAAAGACTAGCTTTCATGTGTCCAAGTTCAGAGGGAGCTCAAGGGTCCCAAGGTAAGGCTCACACAAAAGGGGCAGAACCTAGTATTCTAAGAGTATATGTGAGAGTGATTGACATAGTTTGAAAAAGAGTTTGTGTAAAAACTGGACTGTCAACTCCATTTTTTGAAAGCAAACAGTAGCAGAGATGATTGAAAGCAGCAGTAGTAGTAAACAAAACTGAAACACCTCAATAGGGGATCACACACAAAATCAGTAGCCACACAAATGAGTCAAGGGATTCGGGGATACATAGACATTTGTCAGTAAGCACATAACCCCAACAGGGGTTTGGTCTGGACATGCACAACAATAGCTGATACTGGCATAATCACAAATCGGCCAAAAGAACATAAACACATGGAAGGGATATGGGTTTGGGATTCATAAGATAGCAAGTATACAATAAGTGACTGACAAAGTATGCCTTAAAACACACAGGGGAGTGTATTAATCTAAAGGGGAAGGGGAAACATTACAGCATGCTTAACAGAACCACAAGCAGAAGTAGACCAAAAATGAAAGAAGCTGAAACAAATAAGGAAGCATGTTGTTGTTGGAGCTTTAAAATTAAACTAGGACATATCAGTCAAAGAAGCAAAGTGCAGAAAAGTAAAGCGAGTAGAATTCTACAGTCTAGCCTTGGCTTTCAGCCGGCTAGACAAGCAGTAGAAGAAGTAGCAGAGAAAGAAGAGAGAGTTTGAGTGTGTAAGTGTGTGTTTAGAACTAAAATGTTCGTCTCTTTAAAGAAGAGAGGGTAGGGTATTTATAGCTTCAAAAAGTAGTGGAAAATAAGGTATCAAGTAAAGGTTTAACACAAATATAGAAATAATTACAATTAGAATCCCATTAATATAAATACTTTCCTTTAATCAAGGAATTACTGCTCAAACGGATACTAACAGGGATAATTAAGGAAAGAAAATCAATTAGAGAAAGATTGATTTTGGACCATACAAGGGATAGTAAAAGTATAGAGTAAATAATTGGGTCTAAGTACAAAATATACTTAATTTTGCGAAAGGATTCAGCAGGGGTAAAACATCACAGCAAAGGAAGGGAATCAATCAATTTAAACTAAACGAGTAAAGCTAGGGGTTTATAAGAAATCCTTGCAATCAAACTGTAACTCGAGGAAATCAAGATTAATCAAGAAGGGGTCATGATTCTGTACTTCGACATATAAATAGAAAAGGATGAGCAGGAGTATCAGACATGCATGGCCAAACATATTGACAAAAGAAGCAACTAGATAAACATATAGCAGTAAAACGAGTAGGCTAAGGATTCAGTAGTAAGAGAACCTACTCGAAGCATGGTAGTGAACAAAGTCAAGTAGTCACATAGAACCAAAAATGAAGGAAACAGTCTAACACGTAGCAACAAGTAGGGGAAGATCAGACCAATACACCGAAATAAGTAAAGGAAGTCTTCAAAAGCTCACAATAACAAGTGAGGAAAATTTTAAGAAATTAGGGTTTTAACAAAAACAGCAGGACCTCAGAATCGGTCAAGACAAACAAAGGAAAGGATTCAACCATAAAGAACTCAATTGAAATAGGCATACATACAAAAGACAGTTTCAGAACCCCGGATAAAACCAAAGTGTTAGGGTTTTAACATGATGAACCAGGTAGAAGAAAAGCATAAACAAATCATTTAAACATAGTAAAATCATAAAACAACACTAAAATCAGAGAAGAGATCCTTTTAAAAGAGGTTAAGAAAACCCTAATCGTTGAAGACGAATAGTCGCTTTGAAAAATCGAAAAACCTTTAAGGAAAACACTTAAGAGGTTCATAACATACACAGATCTAAGACAGGTCTGAAAGAAAAATCGAAAAGCCTTTGAAGTTAGGGTTTCGGAGAACCAGAAAAATGAGAAAGACTTCTAAAAGTTACCGATCTAGCCGGAAAAGTCAAAGATCTGACTCGAACAACCATGGATGGCCGAAAAAAGACCATGGATAGAATTTGAGCAAGGTCTGGACTAGATCTCTTCGAGATCTTTCCACGAAATCACGAAAACAGGCAACCAATAGACATAGGAGGCCGGTACACGTCTCAAACAGCCATGGGAGTCCATGGATTGGGTGAGAATCGAAGGGTATTAGGGTTGATTTGGGTGGCGGCGGCTAGGGTTTAGGTGGGGTTGCAGAGAGAATTGGAGAGGAAGGGGATTCAAGGGCGGCGGGTTGGTGGAAATGAAGTAGGTTAAGGGGGTCGTTTAGGTTTATTTTAGGTAGGTGAAATGGTGGCCGTTGATCTAAATGATCAACGACCTAAATTAAATGGGATAGGTAGGGATCCAGCCTTGGGTTGGGTTTATAGGGTTAGGGTCGGATTTAAATCGAAATTAGGTTAGGGAATTAGGGATTTGATTTGTGCTAGATTTTAAAGCCAATTTTGGCTATAAGTTAAATAGCCATTTTCCCTTTTAATTTTGTAAAAATAATAAATAATTTTTGAAAAATAATTTAAAGGGATAAAAATGATTTATAGAACATAAATAACAATTTGAAAATACATGCTCCAATTTTATGAATATAAACCCTAATTAAACCTTAAAAGGGGCTAATATCGCAATTATATGCAATTTAGCTTTAAAAATGCTATATAAAATTGTAAAAATGTGTAAAAATTACTTTAGTCATATTTTGGCATAAATATAAAAATCCAATAGATGAGTTATCAAAAATAATAATTTTGGAAATAATTATTGGCATTTTATGGATTAAAAAAAGGAAAATAAATCAATCAAAAACCTTTAAAAATTATGAAAAAATAATAAAACACTTGGACATGCTTATATATGCATATATATGCTATTTTGAAGTTATTTCACATATTGAAAAATATATAGGGAAAAATTGGGTATCAACAGCTGCCCCTCTTTACCCGGGAAGGATGTAAGAGTTGTTGGGTAAACATATGATGGCCAATTTTGACCGAGCGAAACGGGTTGAAGAGGTTTAGGCTGCACCCTGGCTTCGGAGCTGCCTACATATCCCTGGTTTTACAAGAATCAGGCCGTACGTAGTTCAGGATTCACCTGCGGAGTATGCTGATGAAGATATTTCAAGGACGGACGCAATATCTAGGTCCAGGTGAATGGACGGTTCACGGGAACAGTTAGGTTTGAATGGCTGCGTGAACCGGAGAGGGATCTCTCCTGCTGGGATGGCCGTTGCTCGCCGGTTTACATGCAATCAGAAACAATACAGGCGTATATTGTGCATAAATTTAAACATAATGCAATTCCTGTTGGACCATGAATGTTGTCTTTGGATTGTTAGGATGACGTCCTTAGACCATGATGTCCTGGGCCATGCATCGTATGATAAGGGATTCGCAGGCTATGAAATGATGTTCTCGGGCTATGAGGATGGTGCCTCCGAACCATGACGCCTTTGAATAATGATATGCAAAAGATTGAAAGAGATCCTCAGGCCATGACATGATGTTCTTGGGCTATGAAGATGGTGCCTCCGAACGATGACGCCTTTGGATGAGTTGGCGATATTTCAGCCCATGAAGGATGCAATAGCATGATGCAGACAAGACAAAGCTTAGTCTTGTGAATTGAAGGGCAGAGCTTAGCCTGTAAGAAAGGCGAGATAAATAGAGCTTGGGATAGCGCTGAGTTTCGAAAATAGGAGGCAGAGCTTAGCCTCGGAAGGCAGAATGATAGCCTTATGCAAAGATGCGAATGTAGATAGAGGTAGAGCTTAACATCGGAAGGCAGAATGGTAGCCTTATGAAGATGGGAAGGCAGAATAGTAGCCTTATGTAATGTAAGGATGCAAATGGAGACAACGTTTAGTCTTTGAAGGTAGAATGGTAGCCTTATGCAGATTGGAAGGCAGAATAGTAGCCTTATGCAATGCAAGAATGTAGATGGAGACAACGTTTAGTCTTAGAAGGTAGAATGGTAACCTTATGCAATGCAGATGCAGATGGAGGTAGAGCTTAACCTCGAAAGGCAGAATGGTAGCCTTATGCAGATTGGAAGGCAGAATGGTAGCCTTATGCAAGAAATAAAATAACAAATGATAGTAGAGTTTCCTTAGCTGATAGCAGATTACGGTGTTGTGATTACTGGGAGCATTGTGACATACGGACACACTGGTGTATGCTGATAGCAAATGTTTGCAAGTGCTCTGAGAATCGTTTTCTTGAGCAACGTTTGTTCTATAGGCGTACAGTATGTTTGATGATTTTGCAATCCTAGTGCCTGCATCCACAGAAAAATTGTGAGTTTTGTAAAGGGGAAGGTTAGTTCATATCCCCCACTGGATTTGCTTGACTCGTTCGACTTTGATCTGGTGACATCGTCTGTACCATTGGGGTAGCGTTGCTAAACAAGGCAGTTTCAATAATAAACATGCATGATTTTGTAAAAGTACGACATAAATTAAAAATAGCTTTTAGATGAACTGACAACTGTGACGTGGTTCGGGACGTTGCAACCTCTCCTGCTACAGAAATTTGAGGATCCTCCTCAAAATTCTGCCTCAATTTGATGGGTTGACGCTTCTGACTGTTGCTCGTGCGGAGATTGGCTGAAATTACTTTGGAATTTTGAGGGTCCTCCTTAAAATTCTTCCCCAGTTTCCAATTGCGGGGGGAAATGAAAATTTTATTGAATTGTGACCGAACCCATAAGGCTGCCTACGTATCCCCTCTTAAACGGGAATCAGGTCAGGCGTAGTTCAATTTACATGATATAAGGAAAGCATAAAGATTACACATAGTAGCGTTTGACCACATCTAAATTGATCGGCTTTGGCCAGACTTCTCTGCCCATTTCTGCAAGTATGAGGGCTCCTCATGTCAGAACTCGATGAACCATGTATGGACCCTGCCAGTTGGGAGAGAACTTCCCTTTGGCTTCATCTTGATACGAAAAAATTTTCTTTAACACCACCTGCCCTAGTGTAAATTGTCTTGGCTTGACTCTCTTGTTGAAGGCTCTGGATATTCTGTTCTGATAGAGTTAACCATGGCTATCTGCGTTCATTCTCTTTCCGTCTATAAGAGCTAGTTGCTTATAATGACTTTTAACCCACTTTGCGTCATCGAGCTCAGTTTCTTATATGATCCTTAGGGAAAGAATTTCTACTTTAGTGGGAATGACAGCCTCTGTACCATAAACCAGCATATAGGGGGTTGCCCCGGTTGATGTGCGGACTGTGGTGCGATACCCCAATAGAGAAAATGATAACTTCTCATGCCACTGTTTATGCTTTTCTATCATTTTCCTCAATATCTTCTTGATATTCTTGTTGGTGGCTTCTACAGCTCCATTCATTTGAGGCCTGTAGGCTATGGAATTCTTGTGTCTGATCTTGAAAGTTTCACACATAGCTTTCATCAAGTTGTTGTTGAGTTGGAGCCGTTATCAGTAATGATTGACTCTGAAATCCCGAATAGACAAACAATGCGGTCGCGGACAAAGTCTGCCACGACTTTCTTAGTTACTGCTCTGTAATATGCTGCTTTGACCTATTTGGTGAAATAGTCGATGGCTACTAGGATAAACCTGTGTCCGTTGAAAGCGGCAGACTCGATTGGTCCAATAACGTCCATTCCCTAGGCGGCAAATGGCCATAGTGAGCTTGTTGTGTTGAGCTCGCTCGGAGGTACCTTTATCATGTCTGCATGTATCTGACAACGGTGGCATTTTCAGACATACTAGATCCAGTCCGTTTCCATAGTCATCCAAAAGTAACCAGCCTGGAGTATCTTCTTTACTAAGACAAAACCGTTCATATGTGGACCGCAGGTCCCAACATGAATTTCCTCTAGTAGCTTGGATGCTTCCTTTGCGTCAGCACACCTTAGTAGTCCTAAATCGGGAGTCCTCCTATATATGATTCCTCCGCTGTGAAAGAAGTGTGCATTTATGAGTAGGATTTGCAAGCTCTAGGTACTCCCCTTTTGCCAAATATTCCTTAATATCTTGAAACCAAGGCTTTCCGTCTGCTTCCTCTTCAACATGGGCACAGTAAGCTGGCTGATCATGTATTTTCATTGGAATGGGATCAATGAAATTCTTGTCTGGATGTTGTATCATAGATGACAGTGTAGCCAATGCATTGGCGAACTCATTCTGGACTCTGAAAACATGCTGGAATTCCGTCTTTGTGAACCTCTGTCTCAATTCTTGTACACGATGTAGATACATGAGTATCTTGGAGTTCTTGGTTGCCCATTCTTCCTGTACCTGATGTATAAGTAAGTCTGAATCTCCAATTACTAGTAGCTCTTGAACGTTCATGTCAATAGCCATTTTGAGCCCTAGGATGCAGGCTTCATACTCGGCCATATTGTTGGTGCACGAGAACCTGAGTTTGGCAGATACCGGATAATGCTGACCGGTCTCAGATACTAGGACTACTCCTCTGCCAACTCCTTTGATATTCGCCGCTCCATTGAAGAACATTCTCCAACCGTCATAGGATTATGCAATGTCTTCTCCTATGAATGATACCTCTTTATTAGGAAAATACGTTTTCAGGGGTTTGTATCCTCCATCCACGGGGTTTTCGGCAAGGTGGTCTGCCAGTGCCTATCCCTTGACTGCTTTCTGAGTTACGTAAACAATGTCGAACTCACTCAATAGGATTTGCCACTTGTCTAGCTTGCCAGTGGTCATGGGCTTCTGAAAGATGTACTTCAAAGGATCCATCCTCGATATGATATATGTAGTATAGGCACAGAAGTAATGTCTCATCTTCTGAGCTACCCAAGTCAAAGCACAATAGGTGCGTTCCAATAGAGAATACCGGGCCTCGTACGAGGTGAACTTCTTACTGAGATAATAAATGGCTTGCTCCTTCCTCCCCGTTTCATCATACTGCCCCAAAACGCAGTCGAAAGCTCCATCCAACAATGCAAGGTAGAGTAGTAAGGGTCTACTTGGCTCGGGCGGGACTAAGACTGGAGGTGTTGATAGGTACTCCTTGATTCTGTCGAAGGCCTTTTGGTAGTCATCAGTCCATTTGGTAGTAGCATCCTTCTTCAATATCTTAAAGATTGGCTCACAGATAACTGTAGACTATGCTATGAATCGGCTGATGTAGTTGAGCCTTCCCAAGAAACTCATCACATCCTTCTTGTTCTTTAGCAGTGGTAGTTCTTGAATGGATTTGACTTTTGATGGATCCAGTTCTATTCCTTGGCGACTCACAATAAACCCAAGCAATTTCCCAGCAGGAACCCCAAATGCGCACTTTGCGGGGTTTAGTTTCAGGTTGTACCTCCGTAGTCTATTGAAGAACTTCTTCAGGTCTTCCATGTGGTTAGTGGCCTTCTTGGATTTGATAATAACATCATCCACATATACCTCTATCTCTTTGTGTATCATATCATGGAAAATGGTGGTCATGGCCCTCATGTAGGTGGCCCCTGCATTCTTCAGGCCGAATAGTATCATCTTGTAACAGTACATTCCCCACGGTGTAATGAAAGCCATTTTCTTAGCATCTTCTTCATCCATCCAGATTTGGTAATAACCAGTGAAACAATCTACAAATGACTACAGCTCATGTTTGGCGCAATTGTCAATCAGGATGCATATATTCGGCACAGGGAAGTTGTCTTTCGGACTGGCCCGGTTGAGATCCCGGTAGTCGGCACAGACTCTGACCTTCCCATCCTTCTTTGACACTGGCACAATATTGGCTAACCATGTCGGGTACTCTACTACCCTGAGAACCTTAGCTTTGACCTGCTTGGTAACTTCTTCTTTGATTTTCAGACTCATATCAGGTTTGAACTTTCTGAGCTTTTGCTTTACCGATGGACACGTCAGATCGGTAGGCAGTTTGTAAGCCACAATAGACGTACTCAAACCAATCATGTCATCATACGACCAGGCTAATATGTCCTCATATTCCTTTAGAAATTCTGTGTATTTTTTCTTTTCCGATGGCGATAGGTGAACGCTGATTCGTGTTTCCTTGACGTTTTCTGCATCTCCTAGGTTGACAATTTCGGTCTCGTCCAGGTTGGACTTAGGTCTGTTCTCAAAGTTCTCAACTTCTTTGACAATCTCGTCAGGAATGTCATCTTCCTCTGAATCAATGTCCGTTTGTTGCGTTGTCTCGTTGCATGTCACAGTCATTGGTTCATCAAGATAAGTAATAGTAATGCTGTATTGGTGAAGTAAAGAGAGAAAATGATAGCAATAAATATTAATTCATAAGAAAAATCAAAAATGCTTTTGATAAATGGAATAACTATTTTGAACATTGAATATCTTATTGCGGGAATTGAAAATGCGAAAAGAAAATCATTTAGTAAATAAAATAGTGAATGATGCTTGTTTTAGCCTTGCTACCCCGAAGCTCGTCGGACTTTGGTTGTCCTGATGGTCCAATTATTGAGATGTGCACCTCTGCTCACAGCCTGTATGGAAGGGCCTTCCTCCCCCTCCTCCTCGAGAATAACACAACAGTCTATATCATTATCCTCCAGAAATAGGTTCTTCACCACTGCAAGTGCTTCCTCTTCGTCTGAACCATAAATAATGTTGGCTTGTTGGAAGGTCTGCTCTAGATGTGGTATTGGCTGCTCTAGTGGATAGTAAGGACCGCACCATGGTGGCGACCAGTTATTGAATTCTTCCCAGGTGTAATCATATCCCAGACCAAAAGTAGTGCCATGTTTCTTGAGTTTTATGGGTTTAGAGATTTCTTGGAGGTTCTTTCCGAGCCCCTTTCCAGGTTCGTACCCACTCCAATTCAGTATACTCTTGATTTTACTATCTCACCATTTGTCTTTGTCGATAGATTGACCCGCTCAATATGGTGGTAAGTCTCCCCACCTAGTTTCCTTCTTCCCTCGATCGCCGAAATGGTCTGACGACTGTATATAGGGTTGCTACCATCGCCGTGAATGATCACCTCATGGTGATTCCATTCAAACTTTACTGCCTGATGCATTGTTGATGCTACGGCCCCAGCAACATGAATCCATGGTCGTCCCAGCAGCAAGTTGTAAGACACTGGTACATCTATCACTTGGAAATCAACCTCGAGCCAGGTCGGTCCCATCTACAAACAAAGAATAATCTCACCAATGGTGGACCTCTGAGAACCATCGAAAGCTTTCACATTGATCGCTCCATCCTTTATCTCATGCAGCCCTTTACCCAACTTCTTGAGTGTTACCAATAGACAAATGTTAAGACTGGAACCTCCATCAATCAGGATTCTAGTGATGAAATAATCTTTGCATTTCACGGTGATGTGCAGTGACTTGTTGTTCCCCAGCCCTTTAGGTGGCAGCTTGTCCTCATGAAAGGTGATCTTGTGGCTTTCCAACACTTGTCCTACCATATTAGCCACTTCCTCGCTAATGATGTTACTTGGTACGTATGCCTCACTTAGCACCTTTAATAGAGCATTCTTGTGTGCCTCAGAATTTTGCAGCAAAGAAAGAATGGAGATTTGTGCTGGCGTTTTGTTTAACCAGTCGATGGCCGAATATTCCTTGGCTTGTATCTTCCTTGAAAGGTTGTCTAGACCTGTCTCAATGAGGGGCAGCTGATTAGAGTCCTGCTTGCTTGATTCAGCTAGGTGTTCAGAGGTATAGACTCTACTAGTTCTTGTCATACCCTGTGCTGCAATGGTTTCTTCAAACCTGACCTTGCCTTTCCTTCTTGCCTCGGCTGTGTAGTCCCAGGGTACAACATTTGTATAGAATGGTGTCATCGTTGACATCACCACTGGGATCAACACGACTATCCTTACTCCAAACGGAATATGTGCCTTGGGTGGCAAAACTGCAACCTCAGATTGTGCGGGTGCATTTGCTGGAGACAGGAATTCAACCTCAATTGGTGCTGGTGTCTTTGCGGATGATGTTGCTTCAAACTCAAGTGGTACAGACATATTCACCTCAGCATCCTCAAACGGTTGAATTTGGACTATGACTGGATTGAGAGTAATTGTTGGTTTCTTTGGGTCATCGTCTTCTGCGATCAACCCGATTGATCCTTCGGGATTCCAGTCATCTTCTATTTCAATCATGTGGATACCTCCACCCTTATGGTTTAGCAGAGGATTGTTGCAGACGTTTGGAGCCGGTTCCTTTGCCACAATGATCTTGTTATCAATCAAGGACTATATGTTGTCTTTTAATTAGCAACATTCATCGATGGTGTGCCCTTTCATGCCGGAGTGGTATGCACAGGACTTTTTCCGTTTAACCCACTAAGAAGGATTCTCAGGGCTTGTAGCATGGATGAGGGTAACATAACCAGCAGCTTTGAGTCTCTCATACAGTTGGCCGATGGGTTCACCGATGGCTGTATATTGTTTTGGAGGTCTACGATCAAAATTAGGTCGAGGTCTAGGGAAATTTTGGCATGTAGGGGGTGATTGATAATGGGATGGTTGAGAGTTATAGGTTTGGTAGACATGAGCGGGTTGGGAGTATCTGGATGAAGTAGGTTGATATGTAGGAGGTGGAGGTGATTGATAAGTTAGTGGCGGAGCTTGGTATGAGGGTGATGGTGCTTGGTAATTCGGAGTTAGCTGGTATGTGAGTGGAGGTGTTGGGTAAGTTTGGTATTTGAAGGGAGATTTGGTCCTTTGTGCGACCATCACGGCCCCTACGTCCCTTTTCTTGGACACACCACCGGGCTGTAAAGCATTATTTGTAGCTTGCAAGGCCTCGAAGTTTGTGACCATACCACTTTTGATACCTTCTTCAATCCTCTCACCTAATTTGATAATGTCGGAGAACTTGTGGTTCTCAATCACCATCATCTGTTCATAGTACTGTGGGTCCTGAGCCCGGACAAAGAACTTGTTCATCTGTTCCTCTTCTAAGGCATGTCTGACCTTGGTAGCTTCAGAACTCCAGCGAGTAGCATACTCGCGAAATGTCTTCGTGGGCTTATTGTTCAAATTTTGTATATAGAACACGTCTGGTGCATTCTTTGTATTAAACTTGAATCTATCCATAAAGTCATACGCCTTGCCTACCCAGCTTGACCACTTCTTGGGATCTTGGCTGATGTACCAAAATAATGCATCTCCTTTCAAACTCCTCATGGACAGCTTCATGCGAATTCTCTTGTCTTTCCCTACTCCAACCATCTTGTCACAGTATGTCCTTAGATGGACCCTTGGATCACCCGTACCATCAAACATTTAGAACTTAGGAAGTTTGTACCCCTCGGGCAGTTCAACATCAGGCTGTATGTAAAGATCCTCATAGTTCAGCCTTTCGATTCCTTTGCTTCCCTCAACGCCTTGAATCCGGCTAGTCAATTTCTTAAGTTCCTCAACGAGGTTCCTGATAAGAAGATCCTTTTCATCAGACTCAGGTGTGCTTGAGATAGGTTGGGTGGAGTGTGGCATGGTCTCCACGTAGATATGGGTGTTATGGTGGCCTGGTGTGTAGGTTTGGAAGTGGTCGTTTGTGGAGTTTTCGGGTTCTGGGATGAGTAGCGGAGTGTTGTTTGGGGTATGGCAGGTGTTGCATTGATTCTTTGGTGGAGCAACGTGATGGTGATGAGCGGGATGATTCTATTGTTTTGGGATATTTTGAGGAGGTATATGATTTTGAGTGTTGGGGAAGTTGATATCTGGGGTGTTGAGGGAAAATGAAAGGTTTGCCAGATTCCGAACCTGATCGAGCTCTTCCTGGAATTTCATCAGTTTTTGTTCAAGTTGTGATACATTCTCGTTAGAAACCTGAATATCTTGGCCATCAGTGGCCTCAACCCGTTCAATAGTGTTCTCCTTCCTGATGTTGTTCAAATCTTCCATTTTGCCTTTGTTCTTGCCTTTAATGGGACTGAGAGGAGTGGGTGGAGGGCCCCTGGAGCTTGTGAAATACGATGATGATGCCAACATGCACGAACTAACCTTTGGGGAGGGAAATAATAAAACAAAAACAAAAATAAAAACAAAAAGGTAATCAAGTCAGTGACGATTATAAAAGGTATTGCAATATTTAAACACATAGTGCAAGAATGTAAAAGGTGTCCTAATTTGGGAAACCTCTTTGTGCCCGAGGTAGGCCTAGCGACAAATTGATTTGGAGAACTTAGAATGCTAAATGCCTCATTTTATTGATAAAAAAAACAGACGAATCCCAAATCGACACTAACTAAGCAGGAAATAAAAGTCACTAATGGCCATTGGCCTTATTACATTTATAAAGCGAAAAAGATAAACTCCTATCTACTTGGTCCCAGAAGGACCTTCCCCAGATTCGGCATCCTTGGCTCCAGCAAACAGTTTCCCTAGCTCGCGAAATCCCAGCAACAGGTATGTTCTGGCCAGATGTCTGCCTTCGGTCCCTTCACCATTTTGACAATCTTCAACCCTTTTGAGAAACTTTCTCTCCAATTCTACTATGCCTCACTCTAAGTATCCTAGCCTCTTGTTGGCACTGATAGCCATGTCTTTCCATTCCTCAATCAGCTTCTGATTGGACTCTTGTATCTCGCGGCGTTCGCTCTCACATTCACGGATATTTTTGCGCAGCTGGTTGTACTTGACTTGCGCCTCGACCCTTTTATCTATATTTCTGTGACCTCGAACGAATCATGGCTGGCCCAGACCATCATGATTGTCTTCCAACCAACCTGAATAGAAAGGAGTACAACCAGTATGATATCTGTCTGGCTCGATGGTGTCTTTCCCCATTACGATTTTGCAGTGCCACATATGCTGGGCTTGGCACTTGTAGGGACTATCATCATTTTGGAAGTCGGCTCGGAAATGGCTTATCTTGTCGACCCTGGGTGTTGATACCCAATTTTTCCCTATATATTCTTATATGCAAAATACTTTCAAAATTGCATATGTATGCATATATAAGTATTTACAAATATTTTTATTATTTTTCCTTAATTTTAAAGGCTTTTAAAATCAATTTTATTGCCTTATTTATCAAGAAAAATCCAATAAGTGTCAAAAATTATCATTTTGGTGATTCACTTGTTGAATTCTCATATTTATGCTAAACTGTAACCCAGATAATTTTTGCATGTTTTTACAAATTTATTTAGTATTTTAAAGCTCAACTGCATGTAATTGCAATATCAACCTCATTTATGATTTGATTGCATTTATATTTATAAAAATTAAGTCTAGTATTTTTAAATTGATAATTATATGTTATAAATCATTTTAGTACTTTCAATTTATTTCCAGATTTTAATTTGCTATTTTTTATAAAATAAATGGGAAAAAGTGGCTATTTAAAATCTAGCCAGATTTCATTTCAATTTCAGCCTAATTTGCACCCCTAATCCAACCTAATTTCAATTTCAAATAACCCATCCCAATTCCTAAATTACCCAACCCACGGCCCATTAAAACGATCCGACCGGCCCTCCGTTTAATCTAGGTCGTTGATCAAAATGATCAACGACCACATTTCAACCTTACCATTTTTAATTACCCATTACCCCTAAACTTAAATCATTTTCCACCTACCAGCCGCCTCTAAACCCCCCATTCTCTCAAACTCTTTCGAAGCTTCTCAAACCCTAACCGCCTCCCACCACTTCCACCCTAAAGCCACCGGAATCCATGGCTTCCAAGGCCATTAGAATCCTACACCGGCCTCCTACGACTCCTACACGCCTGGTTTTTGAAGATTCATGGCCTGACCAAACTTCGTTTGATTCAAGTTCTACGACCATCTCTGGCTTTGCTCTGGCGTACTATGGTTGTTCTAGCCTGACCTCGACTTCTCCTGCTTAGATCGGTGACTTTTCCAAGCCTTTCTCACTACTGGGGTTCTTCTGAAACATTAAACCTTCGAGTTCCGATTCCTTTAGATCCGTTGTGTATCTATGCTTTCCCTAAGCTTTTAAACGATTTTTCTGGCTTTTCTTTCAAAAAAATACTTTCAAAACTATTTCTTTTCCGATCTAGGGTTTTCTGAAAAGTATTTAAATGTTTCTCTGACTTTCTTTTTCTTTTTGTGTATTTGCCTATACTGTGTTCTTATATTTTCTTCTACTGTGTTCTTGTATGCTTCTTCTACGATGTTCTCCTATACTGTATTCTTGTGTTTTCCTATACTGTGTTCTTATATTTTCTTCTACTATGTTCTCGTATTTTCTTCTATCATGTTCTTGTATGCTTCTTCTACGGTGTTTTCCTATATTGTGTTCTTATGTGTTTCTCCTACCGTATCTTCATTTACTATGTTCTTAAGTGTTTCTTATTAAGTTCCATCTACTGAGCTTTGTTTAAGTTTCTTCTAAAACTTCTTAGCATGCTTCTTCTACTGTTCTTATCAATTTTTCCCATTATGTTTTGTATTAGCTTATCCTACTCTATTTTCTTTGAATTCTTCTTCTATGCTCTGCATGTTACTTTTCTATCATGTTTCTCACGAGTTTTAGTTGCTGAGAGGAACATGGTAGAGGTTTCAGTTCTTTCTGAGACCTCTGAACCTATTTTGAATCTCTGAAATTAGTTTCAAAACATTTGTTCTTCATATGATTCCAGCTCTTGCTAAACTCTGCTGCACTAGATCTTCTACTGATTTTACAATGACACCACAGTCTTTTTCATGCTTAACATGTTCGTATGCTCCTTATATATGATGAATTTCCCTCTAAAATGATTTTCAAATTTGCAATTAGTTCAGACTTCCTTTTGAATAGGACTAATTGATTTTCCTTCCTTGTTTGCTGATTTTCCTCATGACTCGACTTAATTTTAAAACCCTTCTCAGCTTTTATGACTTGGTTCATTCATGGATCAGTAATTACAAGATCCCTAACCATTGATTTACTGGCTACTAATTGATTTTCTTACCTTATTTATACAACAATGTACTTCAAAATCCTGTCCTTAAATAACCTTTTATGTATTTGCCCCTAATTGCATGCTTTGCACAAAGTGCTTATTCAATTTCTTTCCTTAAATAATTTTTGAATTCCCTAATTAAGGGAAGTCTTGTGTAATTTTTTCTTAATTGACAATCAGTTCCTTAACTGTTTTCTTACCTTATTTCTGCTTGATTTTCACACTATAAATGCACAACTCTTTCACAAACTCATCATCAATTCACAGTCTTTCTGAACTCACACTTATACACAATAGTATCTTCTCTTCTTGTCTACACTGTGGCCTATCTACAAGACCTACTACTTTCCTCAATTTGTCTCTTTAGAGCTGGTATGTCCGGATTTAATTTTTAGCACTACAACAATGTGTATTTACTGCTTTGTGTCCATGTCTACTTGTTGTTTCTGTATATCTCAACACTTAAAGTGGCGCGCTGATTTCCTTCTGTTTGTTTTGTTATGAATCCCATTCCCCTATACCCTTATGTGTTTTGAGTTATGGCTTAAGGCAGGGCAATGTAAGTCGTTGTCCATGAGTTAAGTTTGATCCATTGGGGTCCTACCCTCTAAAAATGTTCTAACAGGCTTATGGGTGTGCCAGCATCTCCCATTGTTGGGTATGCCCACCAGCCTGCTTTTGCCTCTTTCAAACCTCCCTATTCCCCTATACCCCCATGTGTACTGATTTAAGCTGTTTCCCTTTCCCCTTTTTCCCTTTCAGCATTCTATTTCTGCACTTGCACTCTCTCTTAGTCTCTAAGTTATGCCCCCCTCTTGTGAGCCTTGCCTTGGGACCTTGAGTTCCCTCTGAACTTGGACACTTGAGGGCTGGCCCTTCCACATTGCACTATGTCTTAATCTGGTGATACATTTGGGTGTAAGCACAGCCCAGAGTTCATATGAGACTCTTAGGGAACTTTGACACATCCAAATAGGAGAAAGGCTTTGGAACATGATCTCTTGGAGTTGGTTTACTTTATATTTCAGACAGGAAGTCTGAATCAGTCTCTCCTTGGTTGTACTTTTTAATTTCTGATGTATTTTCTTTACTTTACTTTATTCTGGCCTTTAATATCTTTGTAATAAACTCTTGGGGATAACTCGTGAAAAAGGGAAGGATAACTATGTATGCAAAGGGGTAGTCATCCTGCCTATAGGTTTCTCAATTTCTGCATTCTCTCATGTAGACATCCTGCCTATAGGTTTCTAAATTTCTGCATTCTCTCATGTAGACATCCTGCCTATAGGTTTCTAAATTTCTACATTCTCTCATGTAGATATCCTACCTATAGGTTTCTAAATTTTTGCATTCTCTCATGTAGACATCCTGCCTATAGATTTCTAAATTTCTGTATTCTCTCATGTAGACATCTTGCCTATAGGTTTCTAAATTTTTGCATTCTCTCATATAGATATCCCGCCTATAGGTTTCTAAATTTTTGCATTCTCTCATCTAGATACCATGTCCACAATTACCCAAAATCTTAATTCTGCATATACATATAGAAAATATGCCTATAAGTCTTTCTGAATCTTGCATATCCATTCTTCATTAAGCAATCATGTTCATAGGTCTTAAATAACCAACTGCAATAAGATATCATGTTCATAGGCTTTAAACGAAATTCAGCATCTAGATGCCATGCCTATAGGATTTCTGCATTTTTTTACTATGTTTATAAAAGTGTCCATAATTGACAACACATAGAAAGCATGCCTATAGGAGCTTTAATCGAATCTGAACCGCTTCACTCGCTTATAAGTCTAAAACCAGTAACAGTGACACATGCTCTTTTGCTAAAACTCGCCTTTCTTTAATAACAGACGATTTTTCTTAAATCAGTATATATTCATGTTTACTTCATTGTTTCTAGAATCAATAGATATCATGCCTATAGGTTCTTCGTCTAACACTTAGGCAAGCCATAGGGTAAAAGTTTATTAGCTGAATCAGATTTTATATGCTACAACCAGTAGGCAAGCCTGATTCGGGCTTCTTATCTGAACTATGTAATAAATCAGTCTGCCTCAACCTTTTAAGTTTTAACCAGACCCTAAACAGTTCATGCAAGTCATGCTACATTTTGTGCTTTCTTTGGTTTAAAGGAGGTCTGTTTGAGCCCTTTTGTTTGTTTATATGCTTCCCCAAACTTGGTATATGTGTTTTGTTTGTCGCCTTAGTATTTTACCTTTTGAAACCACAAATAAGCCCAATACCTCCTCCATTTAGGATTAGTTGTCCCAAGTGCTTCCGGGGCTGATAGGATTGGGGCGGGTAATAGCATGCAATAAGTAAACGAGACCATTCCACGCTTTAATACCTTAACGGGGTGGGAAAGGGTAGATATGGATATGATGACCACGTGATAACATCACGTGTAGCCCCTCACTTAGAAGTGATTACCGGATGTTGTGTGGGGTGATCCATATTATTAACAAACCTAGGACTCCCCCTTCCCTTTGTTTTCTTTGTTTCTTTTAAATCTTTTAAAAGCATTTCTTTTAAGGAAAGCAACTCTTTTTAGTTCCTTTTTCTTATTTTTGTTTATTTGTAACCATTACGTGAAAATCCCCTCTTATTTGAAGCCTTTATTTGCCTATGTGTTATTTGCACTGAAGTCACAACAATAATTTGGCCGAGAACCACACTAGTGGATCCTAAGGAGTGCCTAACACCTTCCCCTTGGGATAATTTCAAGCCCTTACCCAATCTCTGGTTACTCAAAACAAACCCCTCCTAGTGTCCTAATGCACTTTAATCATTAAGTGGCGACTCTTCAATTCAAAACCCAATTCCTTGTCCTCACAAATGTCATAAACCCGATTTCGTGAGGATAAAGGGGGCGCGATAGCATGACGACTCTGTTGGGGATTTTCTTTTAAGCTTTTACCATTTCAAGCTATTACTGTGACTTTACATTTCTTATGTGCCTTTATTTGTTTAAGGCCTTTAAGCATTTAATTCCCTCTCCTACTACAAAAACTGACTTGTCTCTTGTTTCTTTCCCTTATTTCTTTACTGCTTTCCTTTACTGCACTCCTTTATTACCGTTTTAAATTATTGTAATTATTACTTTGTGCAAATACGTGACAACTTGTTTTAATTATTGCATAAGCATGTTTTCAACATCATATTCCACTCGTGCCAAACAAAATGCCATAGCAACACTTATAATGAGTGGTTGCGCTCTTCCTATATTATCACCCCTAAATCCGAAAAAGGCGTATTTGCGGTAAAACCAGTCGATCAATGGTGTAGTCGACGGTTCCGTGCCTTTCCCCCTTGAGTTGTCCGCCCAAGGGTACCAGTCTAAAACCCTAATAGAAACCTTACTCTATTTAATTGTGCATGCATCATGGTCAAACCCAGCCGAGTCAGTTATGTTGTCCGCATAATGACTCTTTAAGATAGCCTTGTCCAAAGTCTACAAGGTTTTCCCAAAACCCAAACGGACACTACCACGTTCTGTGCATTTATTTGGATAACTAAATGTCTTATGCCAATTATTGGTATTTAATAATCGAGTCTGGTGGTGGTAAGGGCCTAACCCTTTTGTCTTGCAAAAACTTGAGGCACGAAGTCCCCAGATTCGGCATGGTCACTAACAACCACCCAAGGTTGCTAAGCTGGTAGGATGATCTTCATTCTAGTGATCAGACTCTTGTCCGGAAATACCTAGGAAATCTACCTTCCCTCCTGGTGGTCCAACCCAACAACAAAATCATAGAAGCTGCTACTCTATTCTAGGATTGTGATAGGTCCGTGTTTCATTTCGGGGAGATTGAGATGACACCCCTGCTAGAGGAAATATGAGGACTGGCTGGTATACCATGGGAGACTCCGGGTTTGTTAATGCCGAAAAATCGCAAGTGTAGAGGTTTTCTCAAAATGATGGGCCTAAAGAAGAATCCAGACTCGACATGTTTGAAAGAGTCCTACATTCCCTTTGATTATTTGTATGAGAGGTACGGTCACTGATAATAGGCGAAATCTAGGTGATTTAGCTATTGTTTATGCGTCCGCTTGATTATATTCCGATGACATATTATGGTTAATTAATGAAAAATAGGCATTAATTGTGATATGTATACATTGCAGGATGAGGAGCCTAAATGATGCTTTCAAGAGGAGATTGGAATGATTTATGAGCAAGAACAACCCCTAGGAGTCGAGTGTGCGCAAGGACGAGACGGAAAAATGGACAAAATCGAGCTACTGAAGTGCGCTAAGTATTGCGCTAACTTTCAAACTTTGCGCAATAGTTCGCGAGCTTTTCTGCCTGGAATCCAGAAGAAGTGCGCTAAGTATTGCGCTAACTTTCAAACTTCGCGCAATAGTTCGCGAGCTTTTCTGCCGGGAATCCAGAAGAAGCGCACGAAGTATCGCGCGAACTACATACATCGCACACTTGTTCGCGCGTTTCCGATCCGGAGAAACGTTATTTAGGGGTAAAATTGGAATTCCTTCTTAATCCAACTCAATTTACATAAAGCAAAAACTCCATTATTGGAGAGACCAGATTTTGAGGGAGAAAAAGCCATAGAATAAAGAGGAACTCATCTTGGAGCTAAGAAAGGAGAAGAAGAACAACATCTTGGAGCAAGGATTCAAAGAGTTCTTCTAAACTTTCTTCTATTTGTTTGTTTATATTATGTTTAAAACTTTTATTGTTGATTTTTGTATGATTATGAGTAGCTAAAAACTCTAGTATTCTTGGGTCATGGATGTTAGATAATTATGTTATTTGAAGCTTAGATTGAAGATATTGAATTTATTGTTATGGGTTGTTTATTTGATTCTGCTTCTAATTATTTTACTGCGTAGCTAACAGTGAAATATTATTTATAAGTCTTGAATTAAACTTGACAAAGGAAATTTTTGGTTGCATATAGAATCAAATAGAACAAGTTTTGAATCTCGGGCATCGGGTGAAGAATTCGCAATTAAGATAGACATATACTTAATTGCCTTGTTTGGTTGAAAAATAGGAGTTGTAAATGCATTCTTGCTAATATTAATACCATAGACATATAGGTATTAGTTTAACTTGAATAGATGCATAAGAACTCGAAAGATTCTTATGAATATTATTAACCCTATAATCAATAACCCGGATAATTCAATAAATCCATTTTAAGCTAAAATAGTAGCATAATTTCTAGCAAGTCCATGACCCAGGAATATATTTATCCAACTTGTTATAAACATATTGTGAAATTGGTGTAGTAATTTTGTGTTGAATTATTGTGCAATTACTAAATAAATTGTAAATTAGTTCTTCATATATTTTGTGATAATTTATCTTGAATTGATAATTGTTTGAGTTTACATCAGTTGATAAGTTGATCACAATTCCTCGTGGGAACGATACTTTACTTACTACTATATTACTTGTCGACCGCGTACACTTGCGTGAGTGTTTTGTTCGCAACAAGTTTTTGGCGCCGCTGCCGGGGAATTAGACATTAACTATTCTTCTGGATTAGACTTTTATTATTATCTTTACAAGTTTATTTTCTTTTCTTTTTGTAAATATGTTATTTTTATAACTATTTGATTTTTCTCTTAGTATGTTTCTAGTTATCTCAGGATGACATCTGAGGATGAAATATACAGTGGTAAGGTTAATGATGAAGACGCTTGGTTAATCAAAGATTTTTATGGCCCGTATTTTTTTGCTAGTCATGACCTCACCTCTTGGACATCTGAGTTTGAATATGGGAGTAAGGGTTGGTATTGGGACGGATATTCTAGATTAGTGGATTCTGCGAAACGACGTTGTTTACTAACAACGGTGATGAAAGATTGGTCTAAGGAGAGAGATGAATTTGCCCAAAAAAGTGATAATTTTGGCTTGGTTGTGCATAACTTGGATTTAGATTTGAGGGCAAAGGTTGATGCGTGTAACGCCCAACAATTTAATGATGAGTTATATGAAGCTGAAAAAAATCTTCTAGACCAAATAGAGGAGCTAAAACAAGAATACCAATCATTAGATCATATTTTTCTTGAGGATGTCCATGTTAAGAAGAGTTCTCTAGAGTCATGTGAGGGAGTAGATAACATTACTTTAGAAGAATTGAGTGTTTGTATAAATGAGGATGTAAATAGTAGTAAAATTCATGAGTTATGGCGCATTAGACCTCATTCCAATCATTTTTCCACATTGTGTTTAGATAGTAAGATAGTAATCGAGCCACTTGACCCTATGTGGAAGTCAAAGAGTGAGTATGAAAGTGTCTATATTCTTGAATTTATTGTGCCAAAAAGCAAAAATTACATTCCTCATCCAAAGGCCGAGAAGTGTCGAGTGAAAAATTTATTACTTGGCCTGGTTGTCTTTGTAGCCCCACCAAAGAAGCATAGCGACAGACTTGATGCCTTTTTAGGGGTACAATTCATAAGTTCAAAGTGGAAGCAAAAAGTGGTTCACATTGTATATTGTCTATGTAGGATTTGTATATACGCCTGTGTAGTATATTTTGTATAATAATTTTGAATTTTGTAAAATAGACTAATTTCTTTTATTTTTATTTTATTTTTGTTTATTTTAGTTTTCTACCTTTGTAGCATTTGTTGTAGGATTATGAGCATAGAAGAAAAGCCACTGAAAGTGTGCAAATGTGAGCCAGCTGGTTGGAACTAGTGTGAGGTACCCGCACAAAGGACCATCCTTGGGAGAAGTCTGAGTACCCCGTGAGCTGCCAGTGCTTCGGTCTTTGGCCTTTCAGGGAGTTTCTTGTCCACCCTTGTTATTTTTTTGCTTTTATTTGTGCATTGGGGACATTGCACTCTTTTAAGTGTGGGGTGGGAGAATTCCTTTGGATAGTTAGCTTTTTAGTATTTTAGCTTCTTATTTCTTTTCTACGTAGTTGTGTAGTATTTTAGAAGATTAATATTTTTTTTTTTTGAAAAAAAAAAGGTAGAAAAATTAGACTTTTCCCTATGACGGATCTTTCAGACGAATTTTCTTGAGGGAAGTGAGTCTAAAGAAAACGACAAAAAGATTTTTTTTTTATATATATTTTTTCTTAGGTAGTGTAGCAATTCCCCCTTGGTTTTTCTTTAAGTCGCGGTTCTTTTCCAAGGGTTTATCTTGAACCGCGCATAGGTAGTTTTTAATTTCTTTTTTTATATTTTTATTTGTAGACTAAAATAAGGAGTTATAAGCTATAGAAAAGTGAACCCATAGTGTTGACACACCTGAACACAATAGACCCTAGAGTGTAACGCTTAGTCTTAATTGTTGAATCTCATGGAAAGTGCCTTAAATTGTATGTTTGTTACTGAATTGAATGCTCGTAATGGAGTGTCTTGATGAGCCGATCTGGAATGAGTCATATGCCATGTGTGGTGAGTATTTGTGTAGTGCATGTATTGTACTTGTGTCTAGAACTTGCCCGGTATGCGAGTTGAAGCGAAATTTGAGGTGATGCTCGGTTTGAAAAATGATGTTAGGCTTTCTTTGACCTTTTTGAGCTTAATTTCTTATTACAAATAAAATTTGTCCCTAGCTAACCCTTTTGAGCCTTCAGACTTTTTGTTTGGAACCCGCATTACAAGCCTATACCCTTTTGTTCTTAATTGACATTGTTTTGATCCTTTTACCTCTTAAAGCACTTTAATTGTGAGAAGAGCTCTAAAAGAAGTAAGAAGGAAATAAATGTGGGGTGGCTTTTGAGTGGAACCAATAAAAAGATGAAAGGTGCACTTATGTTGTAAACGAATACACCACTAGCAGAAATTGAGTGAAAAAAAAAGAAAAAAAGAAGAAAAAAAGAAGAAGAGATGACTACATTGTGTTTTGCTCTAGCTAGTGGGAATGAATTAATAGAGTGCTTAAAGAAGAAGGGCGTATTTGTGGGATGATATTGTATATGAATGAGAAGTAGGTTGAAGAATTTGCGCTGAAAATTGCTCGTGTGATGTGTTAAAGTGCTTAGGGGTTGAGTTACTATTCCTAAATACATCCTACCCATCCCTCAGCCCACATTACAACCATGAAAAAGTCCTAATTGATTTTGGATCGAGCTAACCTACCTTAGTAGAGATTTACATTAAGGGCAAGCTTATGGTACTAATTGCATGCATGTGACCTCTTTTGTGAGAATGAGTGATTTCCTTGATATATGTGAATATATGAATTGAATGTGGTGGATTGAACTCAGTTTTTGTTGATGTAATTGTGAGGGCATATGAATCGTGATGGAGAAGCAAGTCTTGATTTCTGTGTAGAGTACTTTGAGGAAGTGTGAATATTGCATGGCACTTGAGAGTTGGCTTTGAGGCTAGGATTGTTCACTGCTAGGCGTAATACATGTACATTGTTCTAGGTGTAATGCGTTAAGGGAAATGGTTGAGCGAAGGATTCTCTAGAGAATATAGTTGATTGCTCGAGGACTAGCAATGAATTAAGTGTGGGGTGTTGATAATAGGCGAAATCTAGGTGATTTAGCTATTGTTTATGCGTCTGCTTGATTATATTCCGATGACATATTATGGTTAATTGATGAAAAATAGGCTCTAATTGTGATATTTATACATTTGCAGGATGAGGAGCCTAAATGATGCTTTCAAGAGGAGATTGGAATGATTTATGAGCAAGAACAACCCCTAGAAGTCGAGTGTGCGCAAGGACGAGACGGAAAAATGGACAAAATCGAGCTACTGAAGTGCGCTAAGTATTGCGCTAACTTTCAAACTTCACGCAATAGTTCGTGAACTTTTCTGCCTAGAATCCAGAAGAAGTGCGCTAAGTATTGCGCTAACTTTCAAACTTCGCGCAATAGTTCGCGAGCTTTTCTGCCTGGAATCCAGAAGAAGCGCACGAAGTATCGCGCGAACTACATACATCGCGCACTTGTTCGCGCGTTTCCGATCCGGAGAAACGTTATTTAGGGGTAAAATTGGAATTCCTTCTTAATCCCACTCAATTTACATAAAGCAAAAACTCCATTATTGGAGAGACCAGATTTTGAGGGAGAAAAAGCCATAGAAGAAGGAGGAGCTCATCTTGGAGCTAAGAAAGGAGAAGAAGAACAACATCTTGGAGAAAGGATTCAAAGAGTTCTTCTAAACTTTCTTCTATTTGTTTGTTTATATTATGTTTAAAACTTTTATAGTTGATTTTTGTATGATTATGAGTAGCTAAAAACTCTAGTATTCTTGGGTCATGGATGTTAGATAATTATGTTATTTGAAGCTTAGATTGAAGATCTTGAATTTATTGTTATGAGTTGTTTATTTGATTCTGCTTTTAATTATTTTACTACGTAGCTAACAGTGAAATATTATTTACGAATCTTGAATTAAACTTGACAAAGGAAATTTTTGGTTGCATATAGAATCAAATAGAACAAGTTTTGAATCTCGGGCATCGGGTGAAGAATTCACAATTAAGATAGACATATACTTAATTGCCTTGTTTGGTTAAAAAAATAGGAGTTGTAAACGCATTTTTGTTAATATTAATACCATAGACATATAGGTATTAGTTTAACTTGAATAGATGCATAAGAACTCGAAAGATTCTTATGAATATTATTAACCCTATAATCAATAACCCGGATAATTCAATAAATCCATTTTAAGCTAAAATAGTAGCATAATTTCTAGCAAGTTCATGACCCGGGAATATATTTATCCAACTTGTTATAAACATATTGTGAAATTGGTGTAGTAATTTTGTGTTGAATTATTGTGCAATTACTAAGTAAATTGTAAATTGATTCTTTATATATTTTGTGATAATTTAGCTTGAATTGATAATTGTTTGAGTTTACATCAGTCGATAAGTTGATCACAATTCCTCGTGGGAACGATAATTTACTTACTACTATATTACTTGTCGATCGCGTACACTTGCATGAGTGTTTTGGTCGCAACAGTCACAGAAAATCCTACCGTACTTATCCAGATGAGTTCGCCTTACATCATTGGGGCATATTTACCGAAGGGTCTTTGTCTTCATGTTCTGCTTCTTGGGGACGATAGTGTTTCCAATAAAGAAAGCAAGGATCCACACCAGGCTAGCCATGGTCACCAAAAATTTGATGGAGGGAATTGGTGGACAACAAGGAGCCCAACATTTCAAGGGTTGCAATTTGCTACTCCAGCTCTGGCTCATGGAGCACATCCAAAGAGGTGAATACCGACAAGAGATTCAGCGAAGGGATTGGGATGATCACATAGACTTCCATCATCCAAGACGAATGAACTACATGCCCAATATGTTCGCTCAACCAGAAGATGCAAAAGGGTGGTTAAAGCTATTTGAAAATCTAATTGAGGATAAAGTACAATATATGTTGGAGAAGTGTCAACAAGGAGCCCAACATTTCAAGGGTTGCAATTTGCTACTCCAACTCTGGCTCATGGAGCACCTCCAAAGAGGTGAATACCGACAAGAGATTCAGCGAAGGGATTGGGATGATCACATAGCCTTCCATCATCCAAGACGAATGAACTACATGCCTAACATGTTCGCTCAACTAGAAGATGCCAAAGGGTGGTTAGAGCTATTTGAAAATCTAACTGAGGATAAAGTACAATGGATGTTCGAGTGGTTCCCTACTGAGGAATTCATCGCCTGATCCAGGGATGCACCGTTTCTGATACTAATAGGTTTGAGAGGAACGTACCCTTACGTTCCTCTCCGAGTTATGAAACAGGCTGGTAGGAAGCAGGTTATACCAAGGGTCGACAAGATGAGACACTTCCGGGCTGAATTTCAGGATGATGATAGCCCTTACAAGTGCCAGGCTCAGCATATGTGGCACTGCAAAATCATCATGGGAAGGGATACCATCAAGCCAGACAGATACCATGCTGGTTGTACTCCATACTATTCAGGCTAGCTGGAGGATAATCATAATGGTCTAGGGCAACCCAGATTTGTTCAAGGTCTCAAAATCATAGATGAAAAGGCCGAGGCACAGGTCAAATATAATCAACTGTGCAAGAGGATTTAGGAATGTGAAAGCGAGCACCGTGAGATTCAAGAATCCCACCAAAAACTGATTGAAGAGTGGAAAGACATGGCTGTTAGTGCCAACAAGTGACTGGGATACTTGGAACGAGGTTTAGTAGAGCTGGAAAGGAAGTTTCTCAAGAGGATCAAGAACTACCAGAATGCTGAAGGAAACGAGGGTGGACACCTAGACAAAGCCTACCTGCTACTGGGACTTCGTGAGCTGGTAAAGCTGTTCGATGGAGCCAAAGATGCCGAGTCTGGGGAAGGTCCTTCTGGGACCAAGTAGATGGGAGCTTGTTCTTTTGCCTTAAGAAATGTAATAAGGCCGATGACCACTAGTGACATTTTATTTCCTGTTATTTAGCGTCGTTTTGGGATTCGTCTACTTTTATCATTAAAATGAGGCATTTGGCATTCTAAGTTCTTCAAATTAACTTGTCGCTAGGCCTACCTCGGGCACAAGAGGTTCCCCAAATTAGGACACAATTTATATTCTTGCACTATGTGTTTAAATATCGCAATATTTTTTATTGTAATTCACACTGACTTGTTACCTTTTTTATTTTTACTTTTGTTTTATTTATTCCCCTCCCTAAAGGTTAGTTCGTGCACTCTGGCATCGTCATTATATTCCACAAGATCAAAGGGCCCTCCACCCACTCCTCCTTCTAGTCCTATCAGAAGCAGGAACAAAGGAAAGATGGAAGATTTGAACAACACCAGAAAGGAAATCTCAACTGAACAGGTAGAGGTCACTCATGGTGCTCAGGTCTCCAAAGAAAGTGCATCCCAACTCGAGCAGAAACTGTTGAAATTTTAGGAGGACTTGATCAGGTTCGGAATCTGGCAAACTTGTCATTTTCCCTCACCACTTCAGATATCAATTTTTCAAACGATCAGAACCCCACGCCTCTACAAAACATCCCAAAACCACAAACCCATCCCGCTCCTCACCACCATTGCAATACTTGCCACGCATCCAACAATACTCCACTACTCATTCCTGAACCTTTGAATTCTACAAATGACCATTTTCACGCCCACCGTAACACCTCCATCTATGTGAAGACCATGCCACACTCCACCCAACCCATCTCAAGCACACCCGAGTCTGATGATAAAGACTCACTCATCAGAAACCTGGCTGAAGAAATCAAGAAATTGACTAACCGAATTCAGGGCGTCGAAGGAAGTAAGGGGATCGAAGGGTTGAACTACGAAGATCTTTGCATACAACCTGATGTCGAACTGTCCGAGGGATACAAACCTCCTAAGTTCGAGATGTTTGATGGTATAGGGGATCCAAGAGTCCACTTGAGAACATACTGGGACAAGCTGGTCGGAGTAGGGAAGGACGAAAGGATTCGCATGAAGCTTTTCATGAGGAGTCTGAAAGGAGATGCTCTGTCTTGGTATATTAGCCAAGACCCAAAGAAATGGTCAAACTGGGTGAGTATGGCGTCTGACTTTATGGATAGGTTCAGGTTCAACATATAAAATGCGCCAGATGTGTTCTACATCAAGAATTTGAAGAAGAAGCTCACGGAAACATTCTGCGAGTATGCTACTTGTTGGAGATCAGAAGCCGCTAAGGTCAGACCGGCTTTAGAAGAAGAACAAATTAACAAGTTTTTCGTCCGGGATCAAGGCCCGTAGTACTATGAAAGGCTGATATTTATTGAGAGCCAGAAATTTTCCGACATCATCAAGCTAGGGGAAAATATCGAGGAAGGCATCAAAAGTGGTATGGTTACAAACTTTGAAGCTTTGCAAGCTACCAATAAGGCTTTACAGTCTGGTGGTACGTCCAAGAAAAGGGACGTAGTTGCTGTAATGGTTGCACAAAGAGCCAAATCCCCTATCAAATACCAAGCCTATCTGATACCTCCACTCACATATCACCCTACCCCAAATTACCAAGCACCTTTACCCTCTTACCAAACTCCACCACCTACTTACCAATCACCCCACTTCCCACATATCAACCTACTTCACCCAAATACTCCCAACCTGCACATGTCTATCAAGCCTACAATATTCAACCATCCCACTATCAGTCACCTCCCGCACCTAAAACTTTCCTAGACCTCGACAAAACTTTGACCGCAGACCCCCCAAACAGTATACCGCCATTGCTGAGCCAATTGACCAGCTATACGAAAGGCTCAAAGCTGCTGGTTATGTCACCCCTATCCCTTCTATAATCCCAGAAAACCCTTCTCAATGGGTCAATCCAAATAAATCCTGTGCATACCATTCCTGCATGAAAGGGCATACCATTGATGAATGTCGCTCTCTAAAAGACAAGATCCAGACTTTGATTGATAACAAGATCATTGTGGTAAAGGATCCTACTCCGAATGTCCGCAACAACCCTTTACCGGACCCTAAGGGTGGAAGTGTTCACATGATTGAAATAGAGGATGATTGGGACCCCAAGGGATCAATCGGTTTGATCACAGAAGGCGAAGAACCAAAGAAGCCAATGGTCACCCTCAATCCAATCGTAGTCCAGATTCAGCCTTCTGGGGATGCCGAGGTAAACATGTCCATACCACTTGAGTTTGAAGCACCATCCTCGGCAAATATGTCAGCACCGATTGAGGTCGAGTTTGGGTCTCCAGCAAATGCACCTATACCATTTGAAATTGTTGTGTTACCTTCCAAAGTACATGCTCCGTTTGGGGTAAAGGTGCCCGTGCCGATTCCAATAGCAATGTCGGCTGTAACACCATTCCATACAAATGTCATACCTTAGGATTACACAGCCGAGGCGAGAAGGAAAGGGAAAGCCAAGTTCGAGGAAACGATTGCGACACAGGGTATGACAAGAACCAGCAGGGTTTATACTCTGGAGCATTTAGCTGAGTCGAGTAAGCAGGCCTCTGGTCAGCCGAACATCACTAAAACCGGTCCCGATGATCTCTGGAGAAAGATACAAGCCAAGGAATACTCAGTCATTGATCAGCTGAACAAAACACTGGCACATATTTCTATCCTAGCTTCGCTGCAAAGTTCTGATGCACACAAGAATGCCTTGTTGAAGGTGCTGAGTGAGGCATATGTACCAAGCAACATCACCAGAGGAGAAATGGCAAACATGGTAGGGCAGGTATTGGAAAGTCACAAGATCACTTTTCATGAAGATGAGCTGCCACCAGAAGGGTTGAGTCACAACAAGGCGTTGCACATCACCGTACAATGCGAAGATTATTTTATCACCAGAATCCTGATTGATGGAGGGTCCAACATCAACATTTGTCCGTTGGTAACACTTAGGACATTGGGAAAGGGGCTGCACAAGATAAAGGATGGAATCATCAACGTGAAAGCTTTCGACGGTTCCCAAAGGTCCACCATCGGGGAGATTAGTCAGTGTTTGCCAATGGGGCCAACTTGGTTCGATGTTGATTTTCAAGTGATAGACGTGTCGGCATCTTACAATTTGTTGTTGGGACGACCGTGTATTCATGCCGCTGGGGCTGTAGCATCAACACTACATCAGGCAGTGAAGTTTGAGTGGAATCACCAAGAGGTGATCATTCACGGTGACGGTAGCAATCCCATATACAGTCGCCAAACCATCCCAACAATCGGAGGAAGAAGAAAGATAGGCGGGGAAACCTATCACCATATCGAGTGAGTCAACGCCGTTGACAAAGACAAATGGTGGGACAATAAAATTGAAGCATATTAAACTAGAGCGGCTATGAACCTGGAAAGGGACTTGGCAAGAACCTCCAAGGAATCGCCAAGCCTATCAAACTAAAGAAACATGGCACCACCTTTCGTCTGGGATATGAGTTCACTTGGGAAGAATTCAACAACTGGTCGCCACCATGGCGTGGTCCATACTACTCGCTGGAGCAGCCAATACCACATTTGGAGCAGACTTTCCAGCTGGCCAATGTTATCTATGGGTCGGAAGAAGAGGAAGCACTGGCAGCAGTGAGGAATTTGTCCCTAGAAGATGATAACATGGATTGTTGTGTCATCTTCGAGGAGGAGGGGGAGGAAGGCCCTTCCATATAGGTCGTAAGTCGAGGAGCATGCCTTAGCAATTGGACCATCAAAACCATCTGAGCTAGAAAAGCCTCGGGGTAGCAAGGCTGAACAAAGCATCATGCACTATCTTTTATTTTTACTAGTTAATTTTCATTTCGCATTCTGAATTTTCACAATAAGATCTTCCAATATTCAAAACAATTATGAAATTTATCAAAGCATTTTGGTTTCCTTACAAATCTTACTCTTATTATTTTATCTCATTACTTTATTTATACAACATTACTATTACCTATCTTGATGAACCAATGGTTGTGACATGCAACGAGACAACACAACAAACGGACATAGATTCAGAGGAAGATGATACACCAGAAGAGATTGTTAAAGAAGTCGAGAACTTTGAGAACAGGCTGAAGTCCAACCTGGACGAGACTAAGATTGTTAACCTGTGAGATGCAGAAAATGTCAAAGAAACACGAATCAGCGTTCACTTATCACCGATAGAAAAGGAAGGATACACAGAATTTCTAAGAGAATACGAGGACATATTCGCCTGGTCATATGATGACATGACTGGTCTGAGCATATCTATCGTGGCCCACAAACTGCCAACTGATCCGACATGTCCACCGGTAAAGCAGAAGCTCAGAAAGTTCAAGCCTGATATGAGTCTGAAGATCAAAGAAGAAGTCACTAAGCAGGTCAAAGCTAAGGTTCTCAGGGTAGTAGAATATACGACATAGTTAGCCAATATTGTGCCGGTGCTGAAGAAGGATGGGAAGGTTAGAGCCTGTGTCGACTACCGGGATCTCAATCGGGCCAGTCCAAAGGATGACTTCCCCTTGCCGAACATACACATCCTGATTGACAATTGCGCCAAGCACGAGTTGCAATCATTTATAGATTGTTTCGCTGGTTATCATCAGATCTGGATGGATGAAGAAGATGCTGAGAAAAATGGCTTTCATTACGCCGTGGGGAATGTACTACTACAAAATGATGGCGTTTGGGTTAAAAAATGCAAGGGCCACCTACATGAGGGCCATGAACACCATTTTCCACGATATGATACACAAGAAGATCGAAGTATATGTAGACGATGTCATCATCAAGTCCAAGAAAGCCACTGATCACATGGAAGATTTGAGGAAGTTCTTCAATAGACTGAGAAGGTACAACCTAAAACTAAATCCCCCGAAGTGCACATTTGGGGTTCCTGCCGGAAAACTACTTGGGTTCATTGTAAGTTGCCGAGGAATAGAACTGGATCCATCAAAGGTCAAAGCTATTCAAGAACTGCCACCGCCAAAGAACAAAAAGGACGTAATGAGGTTCTTGGGGAGACTTAACTATATAAGCCGGTTCATAGCATAATCTACAGTTATTTGTGAGCCAATCTTTAAGATGTTGAAGAAGGATTCCACTACCAAATGGACCAATGACTGCCAAACGGCCTTCAACCGAATCAAGGAGTACCTGTCAACACTACCGATTTTGATCCCGCCCGAGCTAGGTAGACCTCTATTGTTCTAACTCGCAGTATTGGATGGAGCGTTTGGTTGTGTTCTGGGGCAGCATGATGAAACGGGGAGGAAGGAGCATGCCATCTATTACCTCAATAATAAGTTCACCCGTACGAGGCTCGATATTCTTTGTTAGAGTGCACCTATTGTACTTTGACTTGGGTAGCTCAGAAGTTGAGGCACTACTTCTGTGCCTATACTACATATTTCATATCAAGGATGGATCCCTTGAAGTACATCTTTCAGAAGCCCATGCCCACTGGCAAGCTGGCCAAGTGGCAAATCCTGTTGAGTGAATTTGACATTGTCTACATGACTCAGAAAGCAATCAAAGGACAGGCACTAGAAGATCACCTTGCTGAAAATCCTGTGGACGGAGAATACGAACCCCTAAAACATATTTTCCTGATGAAGAGGTATCGTTCATAGGAGAAGATATTGTAGAACCCTATGACGGTTGGAGAATGTTTTTCGATGGACCAGCAAATTTCAAAGGAGTTGGCATAGGAGCGGTCCTAGTATCAGAAACCGGTCAGCATTATCCAGTGTCTGCCAAACTCAGGTTCCCCTGCACCAACAATATGGCCGAGTATGAAGCCTGCATCTTAGGGCTCAAGATGGCCATTGACATGAACATTCAAAAGTTGCTAGTAATTGGAGATTCGATCTTGCTTATACATCAGGTCCGAGAAGAATGGGCGACCAAGAACTCCAAGATACTCCCTTATCTGCATCACGTATAGGAGTTGAGAAAGGGGTTCACAAAGACAGAATTCCAGTATGTTCCCAGGGCCTAGAATGAATTCGCCGATGCACTGGCTACCTTATCATCCATGATACTGAATCCAAACAAGAATTTCATTGATCCCATTCCGATAAAAATCCATGATCAACCACCTTACTGTGCTCATGTCGAAGAAGAAGTAGACAGAAAGCCTTGGTTTTATGATATCAAGGAATACTTGGCAAAGGGAGAATACCCAGAACTCGCAAACGCTACTCAGAAGCTCACGCTTCGGAGGTTATCCAACAATTTCTTTCACAGTGGAGGAATCCTATACAGGAGGACTCCTGATTTGGGATTACTAAGGTGTGTCGACGCAAAGGAAGCATCCAAGCTATTAGAGGAAATTCATGAAAGGACCTATGGTCCACATATGAATGGTTTTGTCTTAGCACAGAAAATACTCCGAGCTGGTTACTTTTGGATGACTATGGAAACAGACTGCATCCAGTATGTCCGAAAGTGCCACCGCTGCCAGATACACACAAACATGATAAAGGTGCCTCCAAATGAGCTACAAGCTCGCCGTGGTCGTTCGCCGCCTGGGGAATGGATGTTATCGAACCAATCGAACCTGACGCATCAAACGGGCACAGGTTTATCCTAGTAGCAATTGATTATTTCACCAAATGGGTTGAAGAAACATCTTATAGAGCAGTGACTAAGAAAGTCGTGGCAGATTTCGTCCGCTACCGTATCGTTTGCCGGTTCGGGATCCCAGAGTCAATTGTCACTGATAATGGTTCCAACCTCAACAGTGACCTGATGGAATCCATGTGTGAAACCTTCAAGATCAAACATAAGAATTCTACAGCCTACAGACCTCAGATGAACGAAGTCGTAGAAGTCTCCAATAAAAATATCAAGAAAATATTGAGGAAAATGATAGAGAAGCATAAACAGTGGCACGAGAAGTTATCATTTTCTTTATTGGGGTACCGCACCACAGTCCGCACATCAACTGGGGCAACCCCCTATGTGCTGGTTTACGGTACAGAGGCTGTCATTCATGCCGAGGTGGAAATTCCTTCCTTAAGGATCATACAGGAAGCAGAGCTCGACGACGCAGAATGGGTGAAAAATCGTTATGAGCAGCTAGCCCTCATAGGCAGAAAGAGAATGAATGCAGTTTGCCATGGTCAACTTTATCAGAACAGAATGTCCAGAGCCTTCAACAAAAGAGTCAACCGAGACGGTTTGCACCGGGGTAACTGGTGTTAAAGAAAATTTTCCCACATCAAGATGTAGCCAAAGAGAAGTTCTCTCCCAACTGGTAGGGTCCATACATGGTTTAGTGGGTTCTGACAGGAGGAGCCCTCATACTTGTAGAAATAGACGGGGAAGTTTGGCCAAAGCCGATCAATTCAGATGCAGTCAAGCGATACTATTTGTAACCTTTATGCTTTTCTTATATAATGTAATTTGAACTACGCCTGACCTGATTCCCGTTTAAGAGGGGATATGTAGGCAGCCCTATGGGTTCGGTCACAAAATTTTCATTCCCCCCCCCCCCGCAATTGGAAACTGGGGCAGAATTTTGAGAAGGACCCTCAAAATTCCGAAGTAATTTCAGCCAGTCACCGTAAGCAACCGTTAGAAACAGCAGTCCAGTAAACTGGGGTAGAATTTTGAGGAGGACCCTCAAAATTCCGAAGCAAGAAAAGTTGCAATGTCTCGAACCACGTCGTAGTCATCGGTTCATCTAAAGAAAACTATTCTCGATTATGTATTTATGTTATATTTTTACTACATCATGCATGTCTGTTTCCAAAATTGCTTTTTTTAGCAACGCTACCCCAATGATACACACAGTATCATCAAAGTAGAGCCGAGCAGGTCAAGCAAAGTTAGTGGGGATACGAACTAACCTTTCCCCTTTACAAAACACACGATTTTTCTTTGGATGCAGGCACCTGAGTTGGAAAATCATCGAATATACTATACACCCATACTGATCAGGAATACAACTCTCAGAACCGTCACCTATTCACAGTTGCTATATGCACACAATATCCCCAGCAGCCACAATATCGAAATCAGATATCTGCTAAGAAAACTCTACTACCACCTACCTTTTATTTCTTGCATAAGGCTACCATTCTGCCTTCCGAGACTAAGCTCTATCTCCATCTACATTCTCTGCATTGCATAAGGCTACCATTCTGTCTTCCGAGACTAAGCTCTGTCTCCATCTGCATTCTCTACATTGCATAAGGCTATCATTCTGCCTTCTGAGACTAAGCTATGTCTCCATCTGCATTCTCTGCATTGCATAAGGCTACCATTCTGCCTTCCGAGACTAAGCTCTGTCTCCATATGCATTCCCTACATTGCATAAGGCTACCATTCTGCCTTTCGAAGTTAAGCTCTACCTCCATCTTCATGGCTGAAGGATCGCCACTTTATTTATATTCTGCACGGTTGAAAGATCGCCACTTCATTTACATTTTGCATCGGCAGAAAGATCGCCACTTCATTTACATCTTGCATGGCTGAAATATCGCCACTTTATTTACATCTTGCATCGGCTCAAAGATCGCCACTTCAGTTACATTTTGCATCGGCAGAAAGATCGCCACTTCATTTACATCTTGCATGGCTGAAATATCACCACTTTATTTACATCTTGCATCGGCTCAAAGATCGCCACTTTAGTTACATTTTGCATCGGCTGAAAGATCGCCACTTCATTTACATCTTGCATGGGCTGAAATATAGCCACTTTATTTACATCTTGCATCGGCTGAAAGATCGCTACTTCATTTACATCTTGCATCGGCTGAAAGATCGCCACCTTCTGCATCTCATGGGCTGCAAGATCGCTAATCTATCCAAAGGCATCATTGTTCGAAGGCACCATTTTCATAGCCCGAGAACGCCATGCCAGGGCCTGAGGACCCCTTTTATCTTTTGCATATCATTATCCAAAGGTGTCATGGTTCAGAAGCATCATTCTCATAGTCCGAGAGCATCATTTCATGGCCTGCGAATCCTTTATCATATGCTTCATGTCCCAGGATGTCATGGTCTGAGGACGTCATCCTAACCATCCAAAGACAACATTCATGGTCCGACGGGAACTTGCATCACGTTTAAGTTTCCGCACAATATACACTTGTATTGCTTATTTGCAGGTAAACCGGCGAGCAACGACCGTCTCAGCAGGAGTAATCCCACTCCATCTCCTGCAGCCCTTATACTTTAACCATCCATCCCAACCCGAATATCGCGTCCGTCTTGAAAAATCTCCATCGGCATATTCCGCCGACGGATCCTGAACTACATATGGCCTGATACCTGTAAGACCAGGGATATGTAAGCAGCTCAGGAACTAGAGCACGGTCAACCTCTTCAAACCATTTCATTGGTCAAAATTAGTCATCATATCTTTACCCGACAACTCTTTCATCCTTCCCGGGTAAAGAGGGGCAGCTGTTGGTACCCAATTTTTCTGTGTATATTTTTATATGAAAAATACTTTCAAAATAGCATATGTATGCATATATAAGTATTTACAAATATTTTTATTATTTTTCCTTAATTTTAAAGGCTTTTAAAATCAATTATATTGCTTTATTTTATCAAGAAAAATCCAATAAGTGTCCAAAATTATCATTTTTTAAAGCTCAATTGCACATAATTGCAATATTAGCCTCATTTATGATTTGATTGCATTTATATTTATAAAAATCAAGTTCAGTATTTTTAAATTGATAATTATATATTATAAATCATTTTAGTACTTTCAATTTATTTCCAGATTTTAATTTGCTATTTTTTATAAAATAAATGGGGAAAAATGGCTATTTAAAATCTAGCCAGATTTCATTTCAATTTCAGCCTAATTTGCACCCCTAATCCAACCCAATTTCAATTTCAAATCACCTAGACCAATTCATAAAATTACTCGACCCACAGCCCGTTTAAATGACCCACCCGACCCCCCGTTTAATCCAGGCTGTTGATCATTTGATCAACGACCACATTTCAACCTTTCCATTTTTAATTACACATTACCCCCTAAACCTAAATCATTTTCCACCTACCCGCCGCCTCTGAACCCCCCATTCTCTCAAACTCTCTCGAAGCTTCTCAAATCCTAGCCGCCTCCCACCACTTCCACCCTAAAGCCACCGGAATCCATGGCTTCAAAGGCCATCAGAATCCTACACCGGCTACCTACGACTCCTACACGCCTGGTTTTTGAAGATTCAAGGCCTGACCACAACGAAGTTTGGTCCAGGCTTCGTCTGATTCAAGTTCTACGGCCATCTCCGACTTTGCTCAGGCGTACTATGGTTGTTCGAGCCTGACCTCGATATCTCTTTCTTAGATTGGTGACTTTTCCAAGCCTTTCTCACTATTGGGGTTCTTCTGAAATACTACCCTTCGAGGTTTTTCCGATTCCTTTAGATCCGTTGTGTATCTATGCTTTCCCTAAGCTTTTAAACGATTTTTCTGGCTTTTCTTTCAAAAAACTACTTTCAAAACCATTTCTTTTCCTATCTAGGGTTTTCTGAAAAGTATTTAAATGTTTCTCTGACTTTTTTTTTCTTTTTGTGTATCTGCCTATACCGTGTTCTTATATTTTCTTCTACTGTGTTCTTGTATGTTTCTTCTACGGTGTTCTCCTATACTGTGTTCTTGTGTTTTCCTATACTGTATTCTTATATTTTCTTCTACTATGTTCTTGTATTTTCTTCTACCATGTTCTTGTATGCTTCTTCTACAGTATTTTCCTATACTGTGTTCTTGTGTGTTTCTCCTACTATATCTTCATTTACTATGTTCTTAAGTGTTTCTTTTTAAGTTCCATCTACTGAGCTCTGTTTAAGTTTCTTCTAAAACTTATTAGCATGCTTCTTCTACTGTTCTTATCAATTTTTCCCATTATGTTTCGTATTAGCTTCTCCTACTCTATTTTCATTGAATTCTTCCGCTATGCTCTGCATGTTACTTTTCTATCATGTTTCTCACGAGTTTCAGCTGCTGAGAGGAACATGGTAGAGGTTTCAATTCTTTTTGAGACCTCTAAACCTATTTTGAATCTCTGAAATGAGTTTCAAAACATTTGTTCTTCATATGATTCCAGCTCTTGCTAAACTCAGCTGCACTGGATCTTCTACTGATTTTACAATGACACCACAGTCTTTTTCATGCTTAACATGTTCGTATGCTCCTTATATATGATGAATTTCCCTCTAAAATGGTTTTCAAATTTGCAATTAGTTCAGACTTCCTTTAGAATAGGACTAATTGATTTTCCTTCCTTGTTTGCTGATTTTCCTCATGAGTCGAGTTAATTTTAAAACCCTTCTTAGCTTTTATGACTTGGTACATTCATGGATCAGTAATTACAAGATCTCTGACCATTGAGTTACTGGCTACTAATTGATTTTCTTACCTTATTTGTACAACCGTGTACTTCAAAATCCTGTCCTTAAATAACCTTTTATGTATTTGCCTCTAATTGCATGCTTTGCACAAAGTGCTTATTCAATTTCTTTCCTTAAATCGTTTTTACCCGTTTGAATCTGAATTCCCTAATTAAGGGAAGTCTTATGTAATTGATTCTTAATTGACAATCAGTTTCTTAACTGTTTTCTTATCTTATTTCTGCCTGATTTTCACATTATAAATGCAGAACTCTTTCACAAACTCATCATCAATTCACAGTCTTTCTGAACTCACACTTATACACAATAGTATCTTCTCTTCTTGTCTATACTGTGGCCTGTCTACAAGACCTACTGCTTTCCTCAATTTATCTCTTTAGAGCTGGTATGTCCGGATTTAATTTTTAGCACCACAACAATGTGTATTTACTACTTTGTGTCCATGTCTACTTGTTGTTTCTATATATCTCAACGCTTAAAGTGGCGTGCTAATTTCCTTCTGTTTGTTTTATTATGAATCCCATTCCCCTGTACCCTTATGTGTTTTGAGTTATGGCTTAAGGCAGGGCAATGTAAGTTGTTGTCCATGAGTTAAGTTTGATCCATTGGGGTCCTAACCTCTAATAATGTTCTAGCAGGCTTATGGGTATGCCAGCATCTCCCATTGCTGGGTATGCCCACCAGCCTACCTTTTCCTCTTTGCAACCTCCCCATTCCCCTATACCCCTATGTGTACTGATTTAAGTTGTTTCCCTTTTCCCTTTCCCCTTTCAGCATTCTATTTCTGCACTTGCACTCTCTCTTAGTCTCTAAGTTATGCTCCCCTCTTGTGAGCCTTGCCTTGGGACCTTGAGTTCCTTCTGAACTTGGACACCTGAGGGCTGGCCCTTCCACACTGCACTATGTCTTAATCTGGTGATACATTTGGGTGTAAGTACTGCCCGGAGTTCATATGAGACTCTTAGGGAACTTTGACACATCCAAATGGGAGAAAGGCTTTGGAACATGATCTCTTGGAGTTGGTTTACTTCATATTTCAGACAGGAAGTCTGAATCAGGCTCTCCTTAGTTGTACTTTTTAATTTCTGATGTATTTTCTTTACTTTACTTTATTCTGTGCTGTAATAATTTTGTAATAAACTCTTGGGGATGACTAGTGAAAAAGGGAGGAATAACTACGTTTACAAAAGGGTAGACATCCTGCCTATATGTTTCTAAATTTCTGCATTCTCTCATGTAGACATCCTGCCTATAGGTTTCTAAATTTCTGCATTCTCTCACGTTGACATCCTGTCTATAGGTTTCTAAATTTCTGCATTCTCTCACGTAGACATCCTGCCTATAGATTTCTAAATTTCCGCATTCTCTCATGTAGACATCCTGCCTATAGGTTTCTAAATTTCTGCATTCTCTCATATAGATATTCCGCCTATAGGTTTCTAAATTTCTACATTCTCTAATCTAGATACCATGTCCACAATTACCCGAAATCAGAATTCTGTATATGCATATAGAAAATATGCCTATAAGTCTTTCTGAATCTTGCATATCCATTCTTCATTAAGCAATCATGTTCATAGGTCTTAAATAACCAACTACAATTAGATATCATGTTCATAGGCTTTAAATGAAATTCAGCATCTAGATGTCATGCCTATAGAATTTTGGCATTTTTTTACTATGTTTATAAAAGTGTCCAAAATCGACAACACATAGAAAGCATGCCTATAGGAGCTTTAATCGAATCTGAACCGCTTCACTTGCTTATAAGTCTAAAACCAGTAACAGTGTTGCATGCTCTTTTGCTAAAACTCCCCTTTCTTTAATAATAGACGATTTTTCTTAAATCAATATGTATTCATGTTTACTTCGTTGTTTCTGGAATCAGTAGATATCATGCCTATAGGTTCTTCGTTTAACACTTAGGCAAGCCGTAGGGTGAAAGTTTATAAGCTGAATCAGATTTTATATGCTACAACCAGCAGGCAGGCCTGATTCGGGCTTCTTATCTGAACTATGTAAAAAATCAGTTTGCCTCAACCTTTTAAGTTTTAACCAGACCCTAAACAGTACATGCAAGTCATGCTACATTATGTGCTTTCTTTGGTTTAAAGAAGGTCTGTTTGAGCCCTTTTGTTTGTTTATATGCTTCCCCAAACTTGCTATATGTGTTTTGTTTATCGCCTTAGTATTTTACCATTTGAAACCTTAAATAAGCCCAATACCTCCTCCCTTTAGGATTAGTAGTCCCAAGTGCCTCCGAGGCTGATAGGATTGGGATGGGTAATAGCATGCAATAAGTAAACGAGACCATTCCGTGCTTTAATACCTTAACGGGGTGATAAATGGTAGATATGGATATGATGACCACGCGATAACATCACGTGTAGCCCCTCACTGAGGAGTGATTACCGGATGTTGTGTGGGGTGATCCATATTATTAACAAACCTAGGACCCCTCTTCCCTTTGTTTTCTTTGTTTCTTTTAAATCTTTTTAAACCATTTCTTTTCAGGAAATCAACTCTTTTTAGTTCCTTTTTCTTATTTTTTTTTATTTGTAACCATTACATGAAAATCTCCTCTTATTTGAAGCCTTTATTTGCCTATGTGTTATTGGCACTTAAGTCACAACAATATTTTGGCCGGGAACCACACTAGTGGATCCTAAGGGGTGCCTAACACCTTCCCCTTGGGATAATTTCAAGCCCTTACCCAATCTCTGGTTACTCAAAACAAACCCCTCCTAGTGTCCAAATGCACTTTAATCATTAGGTGGCGACTCTTCAATTAAAAACCCAATTCCTGAAAAAGAACGAGTTGTCCTCCCAAATGTCATAAATTCGATTTCGCGAGGAAAACGTTGGCACGACACTGGGTATAACTTGCTTTGTACTAGCTTGCCTCATAACTCGAAGAGAGACGTAAGGGTATGTTACTCTTAGACTGATTAGTATTAGGAAAGGTGCATCTCTGGATTGGGCGATGAACTCCTCTGTCAGAAACCATTCGAACATCCATTGAACCTGTTCTTCGGTCAGATTATCAAATAGCTCAACCCATCCTTTGGCATTCTCAGGCTGAGCGAACATGTCGGGGATGTAATTCATTCACTTTGGTTGGTGGAAAGCGATGTGGTCATCCCAGTCCCTTCGCTGAATTTCTTGTCGGTATTCGCCTCTTTGGAGATGTTCCATGAGCTAGAGTTGAAGTAGTAAATTGCAGCCTTCGAAGTGTTTTGCTCCTCGTTGATACTTCTCTAAGGCTTGGTATATGTCTGCAGTGATCATAGGTACAATGTTGAATGTCTGCCCACCAATCCCCTCCATTAGGGTCTTGGTTACCATAGCCAGCCTGGTATGGATTCTCCCTTTCTTCATCGGAAACACGATCAGACCCAGGAAGCAGAACATAGAGACGAAAACCCTATAATGGATGTGTCCTAAGGATGTGATGGTGAACTCGTCAGGATAGGTACGATAGGATTTATTGTGACCGTACCTTTCATACAAGTAGTCAAAAGGGATGTATGATTCCTTCAAGCATGTCAATTCTGCATTCTTCTTCAAACCCATCATTTTTAGGAAACCCTTGCCTTTGGGGTTCTCAGGCATTAGCAAACCCAGAGTTTCCCACATTAGAACGGCCAGTCCTCTCTATCTCCTCTAGCAAAGGTGTTATTTCAATGTCCTCAAAGCGGAACACAGCCCTTTCACAATCCCAGAACAACGTAGCAGCTTCTATGATCATGTTGTTAGGTTGGACCTCCAGGAGGGATGGTAAATTACCCAGATAATTTTTGACAAGAGTTTGGTCACTTGAGTGTAAATATCTCCACCAGCTTAGCAATCTTGGGTGGATGTTGGCGACCATACCAAATCTAGAGGCTTCGTGCCTCATATTTCTGCAAGACAAATAAGGTTAGACCCTTACCCCCACCAGACTCGACTATTTAATATCAAAAATTAGCATGAAGCATTTAGTTCTACAAATAAATGCACAGAACATGATGACGTCCGTTTGGGTTTAGGAAAACCCAGTGGACTTTTGGACAAGGCTATCTTAAAGGATCATTATGTGGACAACATAACTGATTCGACTAGGTTTGACCATGATACATGCGCAATTTAGACAGAGTAAGGTTTCTATGTGGTTTTAGACTGGTACCCTCGAGCGGTCAACCTAAGGGGGAAGGCATGGAACTGTCGACTGCACCGCTGATCGACTAGTTTTACCGCAAATATGCCTTTCCAAATTTAGGGGGTCATGATATAGGAAGGGCGCAACCACTCATCAAGCGTTGCTATAGTATTTGTTTGGCATGAGTGGAGTATGATGTTGAGCATGATTATGCAATAATTAAAGACATGTTGGCATGTATTTGCATGTTAAGAAAGCGATAAATACAAAAATTTTATAATTTAAAGCAGTAATAAAGGAAGGAAACAAAGAAGATATGTCAGTTTTGCTTTTAAAAAGAAATTGAATGTTTAAAGAAATTAAACAAAGTAATTGCACATAGGGAGGTATACAAATCCATAAAAACAATCTGAAATGGTAAAAGCCTAAAAATCCCCAGCAGAGTCGCCATGCTGTCGCGTCCCCCTTTTTTCCTTCCACGAAAATCTGGTTCATGACATTTTTGGTATGGAACAACTCTTTTCCTTTTGGAAAGGGGTTTGAAATTTTGAAGAGTCACCACCTAACGATTTTTAAGCTGCGTTAGGGCACCTATAATGTTTATCTACAACTACGTTTGCTAACCAGAGATAGGGTAAGGGCTTGAAATTATCCTAAGGGGAAGGTGTTAGGCACCCCTCAAGATCCACTAGTGTGATTCCCGGCCAGACAGTTTTTGTGAATTTGTGCAATTAGCAAATAGACAAGTAGGGTTCAAATAATAGGGGATTAAAGTTAAGATACACAAGAGTTTGGAAACAGTTATTGAAAGGCAAATTTTTGAAAAGAGTTACAATCTAAAGCATGCTTATGAATGTAAAGGGGTGTCCTAGGTTTGTTTGTAATATGGATCACATCAATGTAATACTCGGTATGACACTCCTCAAAAGAGGGGCTACAGGTGGTATTAGTGCACTGGTCATCATATCCATATCTACCCCTCCCACCCCGTGAAGGTACTAAAATAAGGGTTGGTCTTGACCACTATTGCATGCTACTACATGTCCCTTCCTACCAGTATTAGAGGAATTTAGGACTCCTATTCCTATAAGAAGGAGGTTCTAGGCAGACCCTCAGGTTTAAAGGCAAAAATGCTAAAGCGGCTTAAACAACATATAAGACTGCAATTAGGGGAAACATATAAGAAAATAGAAGGCTTAGTTATACCTCCGCAAACAATGCATATATACAACACGACTTATACACAATTAAGGTCTGAATTTAGAATTCTAAAGAAGGGTGTTTAAGTTGTTGAAGCAGAACCAAATTTATTACATGACTCAGATAAGAAGTCTGAATCAGGCCTGCCTGCTGGTTGTAACAGTTAATAATTAAACAAGGGCAGTTCCAATTTTATTCAGGTTATTACCTAAGGCTTGCCTAGGCGTAAAACAATGCAGTACTCAATAGTTATTCAGGATTGCTAAGATAGTTTGGAGCTTATTATTACCTAAAACATGTTGTTCTAGGTGTTCAGGACATAGAATTATTGCCATTTGATTGTAAAAACTGAGTAAAATTGTATTATTTCTTTATATGCATTCATAGTCAGCCTAAGCGTGCTTAAGCGAATATAAATGAAATCCTAAAGACATGGTATCTAATGTACAGAGATGCAAAATGATACAGAATCCTAAGCAGGATTTCTATATGCACAAATATTATAGCATTTAAACATGATTTCCAGAATATGTAGAAATGATATGTTTGTTAGTGTTTATTAGTCTAAAACAGGATCTCTAAGTGTACATAGCAGTAGGAACATGATCGCAGAAACTCCGGTTATTAACATAATTAACACGGGATTTATAAGTGATATGATGGTGAAATGGACATGCTGAAAACAGTAAGCGTAAGTCCTAGGGAACATGATCTCTAATGCATAAAATGAGTCCTAAGCATCGTTTCTATTGCGCAAGTAGGAAGATAAACCTAATAACATGTTTTCTACCCCTTTTTGATAGCTAAAGCATGCATAGTCACCCCTTCCCTTTCCACTATCCATGTTATTACAGATCATGTGAGTGACTTACATAGTAAAAATGTTAAATAAGAAGTTACAACCATAGGAAGCTTGATTCTGACTTCCTCTCTGAGCTATGTAATAAACCACCTCAAATGCCAATATTGTTCCAAAGCCTTCTCATATGTAGGTGTCTCAGAGTTCCCTAAGGAACTCAAGGGATCCCGGGTAGTGCTCAGACCCAAATTGCATAACCAAAACAGTAAGTGCAGTGTGGAAAGGCTAGCTTTCATGTGTCCAAGTTTAGAGGGAGCTCAAGGGTCCCAAGGTAAGGCTCACACAAAAGGGGCAGGACCTAGTATTTTAAGAGTATATGTAAGAGTACTTGACATAGTTTGAAAAAGAGTTTGTGTAAAAACTGGACTATCAACTCCATTTTTTGAAAGCAAACAGTAACAGAGATGATTGAAAGCAGTGGTAGTAGTAAACAAAACTCAAACACCTCAATAGGGGATCACACACAGAATCAGTAGCCACACAAAGGGGTCAAGGGATTCGGGGATACATAGACATTTGTCAGTAAGCACATAACCCCAGCAGGGGTTTGGTCTGGACATGCACAACAATAGTTGATACTGGCATAATCACAAATCGGCCAAAAGAACATAAACACAGGGAATGGATAGGGGTTTGGGATTCATAAGATAGCAAGTATACAATAAGTGTCTGACAAAGTATGCCTTAAAACACACATAGGGGAGTGTATTAATCTAAAGGGGAAGGGGAAACATTACAACATGCTTAACAGAACCACAAGCATAAGTAGGCCAAAAATGAAAGAAGCTGAAACAAACAAGGAAGCATGTTGTTGTTGGAGCTTTAAAATTAAACTAGGACATACCAGTCAAAGAAGCAAAGTGCAGAAAAGTAAAGCGAGTAGAATTCCACAGTCTAGCCTTGGCTTTCAACCGGCTAAACAAGTAGTAGCACAAGTAGCAGAGAAAGAAGAGAGAGTTTGAGTGTGTAAGTGTGTGTTCTGAACTAAAATGTTTGTCTCTTTAAAGAAGAGAGGGTAGGGTATTTATAGCTTCAAAAAGTAGTGGAAAATAAGGTATCAAGTAAAGGTTTAACACAAATATAGAAATAATTAAAATCAGAATCCCATTAATATAAATATTTCCCTTTAATCAAGGAATTACTGCTCAAACGGATACTAACAGGGATAATTAAGGAAGGAAAATCAATTTGAGAAAGGTTGATTTTGGACCATATGAGGGATAGTAAAAGTATAGAGTAAATAATTGGGTCTAAGCACAAAATATACTTAATTTTGGGAAAGGATTCAGTAGTGGTAAGACATCACAACAAAGGAAGGGAATCAATCAATTTAAACAAAACGAGTAAATCTAGGGGTTTATAAGAAAACCTTGCAATCAAACCGTAACTCGAGGAAATCAAGATCAATCAGGAAGGGGTCATGATTCTGCACTTCGACATATATATAGAAAAGAATAAGCAGGAGTATCAGACATGCAAGGCCAAACATATTAGCAAAATAAGCAACTAGATAAACATATAGCAGTAACACGAATAGGCTAAGGATTCATTAGTAAGACAACCTACTCGAAGCATGGTAGTCAACAAAGTCAAGTAGTCATATAGAACCAAATAAAGGAAACAATCTAACACATAGCAACAGGTAGGGGAGATCAGACCAACACATCAAAATAAGTAAAGGAAGTATTCAAAAGCTCATAGTAACAAGTGAGAAAATTTTAATAAATTAGGGTTTTAACAAAAACAGTAGGACCTTAGAATGGTCAAGACAAATAAAGGAAAGGATTCAACCATGAAGAACTCAATTGAAACAGGCATACATACAAAAGACAGTTTCAGAACCCCGGATAAAACCAAAGATACTTAGGGTTTAACACGATAAACTAGGTAGAAGAAAAACATAAACAAATCATTTAAACATAGTAAAATCATAAAACAACACTAAAATTGGAGAAGAGATCCTTTTAAAAGAGGTTAAGAAAACCCTAATCGTTGAAGAAGAAGAGTCGCTTTGAAAAATCGGTAAACCTTTAAGGAAAACACTTAAGAGGTTCATAACATACACATATCTAAGACAAATCTTAAAGAAAAATCAAAAAACCTTTGAAGTTAGGGTTTCGGAGAACCCAGAAAAATGAGAACGACTTTGAAAAGTTACCGATCTAGCTGGAAAAGTCAAGGATCTGACTCGAACAACCATGGATGGCCGGAAAGAGACCATGGATAGAAGTTGAGCAAGGTATGGACTAGATCTCTTCGAGATCTTTCCATGAAATCACGAAAACATGCAGCCAGTAGACATAGGAGGTCGGTACACGTCTCAAACAGCCATGGGAGTCCATGGATTGGATGAGAATCGAAGGGGATTAGGGTTGATTTGGGTGGCGGCGGCTAGGGTTTAGGTGGGGTTGCAGAGAGAATTGGAGAGGAAGGGCATTCAAGGGTGGCGGGTTGGTGGAAATGAAGTAGGTTAAGGGGGTCGTTTGGGTTTATTTTAGGCAGGTGAAATGGTGGTTGTTGATCTGAATGATCAATGGCCTAGATTAAATGGGGTTGGTGGGGATCCGGGCTTGGGTTGGGTTTACAGGGTTAGGGTAAGGTTTAAATCGAAATTGGGCTAGGGAATTGGGGATTCGATTTGGGCTAGATTTTAAAGCCAATTTTGGCTATAAGTTAAATAGCCATTTTCCCTTTTAATTTTGTAAAAATAATAAATAATTTCTGAAAACTAATTTAAAGGGATAAAAATGATTTATAGCACATAAATAACAATTTGAAAATATAGGATCCAATTTTATGAATATAAACCCTAATTAAACCTTAAAAGGGCTAATATTGCAATTATATGCAATTTAGCTTTAAAAATACTAAATAAAATTGTAAAAATGTGTAAAAATTACTTTAGCTTTATTTTGGCATACATATAAAAATCTAATAGATGAGTTATCAAAAATAATAATTTTGGAAATAATTATTGGGATTTTATGGAAAAAGAAAAGGAAAATAAATCAATCAAAAACATTTAAAAATTATGAAAAAAATAATAAAATACTTGGACATGCTTATATATATATATATATCACGGTCGAAATCGAGCTCGACTACAACTTAGTAGATTTGGCTTAGAACGTGGCGACCACGAACTGAAGATTGACCTCGAGTCTCACTGAACTAGAACCTGAGGTCGGAAGACCTGCCTTCGAGGAACGTTGGGTCCGGTATCGACCTTAACCTCGAGCGAGCTTGGAAGTAACAAACGGAAGACCGAAATATCCGCGACCAGGTGGATATTACAGCAGAAATCTTGGCGCATATCTGCAAGGAACCGACAATTAGCAAATTAAGAGATTTTTACCTTTTATAGAAATGTACCTAGAGTAGGACTCCTCTACTATATAAAAGGGGTTTTATAATTAACTGGGGACATGGTAACACGCATCCCAAAAACATATACTGTCATTACTAGTTCTTATTATCGCATCATTCTATTCCGATATCGATTAAGGCATTTTTGACTCGAGGGTGACCAACCTTCAAGGCCAAGATTGTTCAACTTGTGTGGTTTACATTTACTTTTCTATCATTAATTTCAATATTAATCTGATTTCTCAATTTGTATCAAGTTAGATCATGTATCCTTAACACCGTGTATAAATTCAATTATTATCCGATTTTGAGGGTAAACATATATATATATATATATATGTCGTAAGGGACGAATATGGGTAAAAATTATTTGTCGTGGGTATTTCCAGTTTTACTCTTCAATTTCACAAACTTTCATTATACTCATTTTGTGAAACATGGCAAGTCTTTGTATTTTTGTGGGACATGTGTTTTCCACTAGAGGTGGGCATTCGGGCAGTTCAGATTGAATTTGAATACTTCGATTTGTATTTCTAATTTTCGGATTGAAGAAATGACAATCAAATCCAATCCAAATAAGCCTTGTTTGGATAGAATTTTTTATGTTCGGTTTCGAATTAATCGGTTAGGGCAGTTTGGATTTTCAGTTTAGAGCTTATAACTTGAGATGTTTTTTTTTTTTTTTTACAAAATGAATATCCAAATGAAGTAGTCATGTTAAATTACCTAAAAAGTTCATCATTCTCACCTCAATCATCCAAATAAAGTATTCAAATAATAAAATTATTATCAAGAAAATGCAATAAAGATATTAATACGGCCGATAAGAAGTAACAATAGTAAAATTATTTCCAAATATAAAGTAGTCTGACAGTAACTAAGTAATTAATATTGAATATATGAGATAATATCTAATGGGTATGGTATTGGATTTATTACTACTGGCATATGGATTATAGACTAAATATAAAGTATAAAATTTCGGATTTTCGGATATCTAAAAATCCAAAGTACCAAATTCAATATTCAATTCGAAATTCAAAAATTTTAAAAATTAAATTCAAAATCCAATCTGTAATCCGAAATCCAAACGAAAAATCCAAAAAAATTGAATTTCGGTTTGGGTTCGGGTTTGCCCAAACTACGCCACCCCTATTCTCCACTATTATTTTTCTACTCCTTCACAAATTCTCTAATTTTTTGGTTTCAAAACACACAAACTCTCTTCATTGTTCTATTCGGGTTTGTCCTTCTCAATCACCTGCTTGCTGGTACATTTCTAACATTTTTTCTTCGGTACGTTTCTAATTATTATTTAGCATTAAGGCAGCTTTTGTTCTGATCATATTTCTTTTTCTTTTTCCTTTTTTACTTTTATCTCAAAAAAACACTCATTCGATTTTACACAAGCTTACCCAGCATTGCCTCTAGATGTATGCTAATCTGAGAGGGTATAATTTATATTGCCGTAGAGATTTATTTATGCTCAGTTAAATCCTCCGTCAGTGTTCGTCGCTTTATTATTGACTCCCAAAGGTACTTTTTCTGTAAAACTTATTATGCATATGTATGTGTTCATTTGACTATTTTCCCAATCAATTTCACGACAATCGGTTGTACACAAAAGAAGCCAATAAGAATATGAAAAGCCCCTAGGAACATAAAGCTCCCCAAAAAGTCAGCAGTACTTCACCTATGTTTTGTAAAGAAACTATTGTTTGCCTTCAACTTATTGAGTTAGTGGAATTATGTGTTAGAGTTTGGGATAGAAAAAAACTTGATTCTTTTTTCCATTATTTTAGGTTCTTAAAGTAAAAGTTATGGACATATGGATATAATGGTTAAATTCTTGATTATTTGTGAAGAAAAGAGTTCCTCAGCTTTTATTTTTCTTAGCTTAATCAAGTAATAGTATGTGGTTTGGTTTGAATACTAAAACAAGGTCTTCATATCTTTCAGTTCGATAAGTGAACAAGTATATTCTTTACGAATTCCACAAGATCAAGTGCTCCTTCTTCTTACAGAGGTAATGTCTAGCAAATTGTAGTTAAAAGAAATTTCAGCATCTTTGAATCGTATATCTATTTCAATCAATAATTTATATGCTTGATGTTATGTTCTAACTTTTTTGGTAGGTTCATATCTTCAATTCTTGAAGTAAAGTCATTTATCATACTACATTTTAAAGGTCTGATATCTGTACGCTCTTTTTCTCTTTTTTTGTGTTCATTTTTTTATTTTGCTTCCTTGTGCCGAAATAATTTTTCATATTGCCATTATTTTTTACGGTGTGGTTATGTGAGGTCTTTGCGAGATTCTATTGTTAAATTGTGGTCCTATTGAAGTAGATTGTGATGACCTGATAAGTTATTTAGAATTTTAGAACCTAATTCTATATTTTGCGGCCCCAAATACCTTATTTTAGACTTTTTCGATTTACGTGCCCAGTTCGAATATTTTTCGAGAGGCTTGTACGTTAAAAACTGAAAAAAATAATGAAATTTGGCCTTAAAATCTATTTGAGTTGACTTTGGTCAATGTTTTAAGCAAACGGATAAGAGTTTGTGTTTTAACTGTCCCGGTAGGTCTGTATCATAATTTGAAACTTGGGCGTATGTCCGGAATCGATTTTGGAAGTCCCTAGCTCGAGTTATCATTTTTATAGAAAAATTGATGTATGGAGGCTTAATGAATCTAAAAGTTTAACCGATATTTGACTTTATTAATATCGGGTTTGTATTTTGGTTATGAAACCCCGTACATGTCCATTACTATATTTATGACTTGTCTGTCAAATTTGGTGAGAAACAGAGTTGGTTTAACGTGATTTGGACATCCAGTTGTTACAATAGTAATTCTAAAGTTTTGTTGAAAATTTATTTGATTTTGGTGTCTGATTCATAGTTCTAGATGTTGTTTTGGCGATTTGATCGCGCAATCAAGTTCGTATGATATTTTTAGACTTGTGTCCATATTTGGTTTAGAGCCTCGAGAGCTCGGGTGAGTTTCAGATAGGCTACGGAGTGGATTGAACTTAGAATTCATAGTTGCTTCTAGTGTCTGCTGCAGATCTCGCATTTGCGAAGAAACCATCGCATTTGCTTGCCTGGGCATGGCTGGGGGGGGGGGGGTCCTCATATATGCGAGGTAAAATTTCGCAATTGCGAACTTGGCATTTCCGCTTTTGCGAAGGCAAAGTCGCGTTTACGACTCAACACCTTTTGTGAAAATCTTCGTATTTGCGAAGATTGGTCCGCATTTGCGAGGGCATCAAGGTTTGCATTTGCGATCATTTTATCGCAAATGTGATTACTGGGATTCTGAGAGGAGTTTACAATGCGACCTCTTTCTCGCAATTGTGATGTTCACAACTGTGAATACGATATCGCAATTGCAACATCTGCAATTGTGTAAAAGTTGGGTTTGACGGGATTTCTCTCATTTCTTCAAAATTTTAAACCTAAAGAACCCTAGAGGTGATTTTCACAAGAGCCCTTCTTCCCCAATCTATTGGTAAGTGATTCTAACCTATTTTCTTTCAATTTTCATTGTATTTGATAAGATTTCAACCAAAAATCTAGTATTTTCATGGAGGAAATTGGGGGTTTGGGTAGAATTACGGATTTTTGTAAAATTAAGATTTAGACCTCAAATTGAGGTCAGATTTCAAAACAAATTACATAATGGGCTCGAGGGTGAATGGATAATCGGGTTTTGATCCGAATTTCGGGTTTGGACCAAGTGGGCCCGTAAGTTGACTTTTTTAAATAAGGACCTAAATTGAATCTTTCGAAATTGTGGGTGGTTCCTAAGGCTTATTTTGAATTGTCCGGTTGGTAATTTACTAGGTTTTGTTAGTTCAGAGGCTTGTTTGAAATGTGAAGATGTGGTTGAGCTTTGAGTTTATCTTTGGAGCGAGATTAATGTTGAGTTTAACCTTGACTTGAGGGAATTAGGGACCCTCGGATTATGTACTATGTGAATTTTATGTGTTGTGGCGTATACGCGAGGTGACGAGTGCTTATACGCTGCGGAATCACTTGTTTCCCTGATTTTCTGCTTTTCTTTAATTATCTCCTTCCTTGTCTTAACTGCTATATACTCTAAATGCCTTCCATGCTTAGTTGTTACCTGTTAATCAGTGTTTCCTCCTGTTAATAATGTTAGATCTTTTCATATTTTCATAATTCCTTACTATTTGCTTTAATTGACTTACTTGCACCTTCTAATTGTCATTTACTGGACTTGTCTTGCTGTGTTGTATGGGAATTCCCATATTGTACAAGGTTTCCTTTTTGGTTTAGCTTTGTATTCATTGATCGTAGAGGTTCTTTTGATTCGAATTATTGTGTGACTGTGCTCGTTGTGTATTTGGTACTGATATGATGGGATCAGGTTGCGCGCCACAACAAGTGAAATAAGTGTAGATTGATACGTTGGAATAAGGGTGAACTTGTATTGATATGGTGGGACGGGTTGCACGCCGCAACAGGTGAAATAAGGGTGAAATGTGATACTGATATTATTATATGATGGGATCGGATTGCGCGCCACAATATTTTTTTTATTGATTTTGATTATTGATATTGTTACGGTGGAATAAGGGAGGATTGTGTTGTATGGTGGGATCGGGTTGCACGCTGCAACAACCTATGTGTTTCTATTTCTTGAGCTGCGTTGGTTTTCCGTATTTTCACTTGAAACTCTAAGAATTGGTAACTCTGATCGTCACTGGCTTATTTCTTGTGGCCGTAGGTATTATCTTCAGTTGACTGTCCTATTTTGTTCCATATTTCCTTTACTATCTTTATTATATACTGCGTACAAGTTGTAGTGTAAGTGACCTGCCTTAGCCTCGTCACTACTTCGTCGAGGTTAGGCTCAACACTTATAGAGTACATGGGGTCGGTTGTACTCATACTACCTTTGCACTTCTTGTGCAAATTTTGGAGTTGATCCCAGTGGCGGTTATTACGTGCTCGGATTGGACAGCTTGTGGAGACTTGAGGTACAGCTGCTTAGCGCCCGTAGCTCCTGGAATCCTCTTCCCTTTTAGGTTGTGTACTTTTCTTTTCAAACAGCTTTATGTTATTTCAGACCCTTGTTTGTACTATTCTAGTAGCTCGTGCACTTGTGACACTGGGTCCAGGGTTGTATCATATGTTTAGATGTTTTAGGTTCCGCATTATTACTTTGGATTATTGCAGTAATTTCAGTTTTTTCTCATTAAGTAACTTTAAACTGTTAAAAATGGATAAAATGTTCTAGCATTTGATTGCCTAGCAAGTAAAATGTTAGGCTCCATCACGAACCCGATAGTAGGAATTTCGGGTCGTGACAAGTTGGTATCAGAGCACTAGGTTGCATAAGTCTCACAAGTCACGAGCAAACTTAGTAGAGTTTGGAGGATTGGTACAGAGACGTCTGTACTTATTTTCGAGAGGCCATGGAGTTAGGAACAAATTCCACTTCTATTATTCTCTGTCATGCGAGTTTATTCTACCATTAATTATTGAACTCTTCTATTCTTGATCTCTCGTAGATGGCGAGAATATGCACCGCATCTTCAGCTGGACAGCAGCCGGAGCTACCAGTAGTAGCTCCTACAAGGGGCAGAGGTCGAGGCCGAGGTCTCGCTAGAGGTCAAGGCCGAGGTTGCGCTAGAGGCCAAGGTAGGGGCAGAGCTTAGCCTAGAGCTCAAGTAGCACCACCAGCCGTGGAGCCTAAGGTAGATTTTGATGAGGAGGTTCCAGCTCAGACCATACATGTTGGACCAGCTCAGGTCCCGGAGGGGTTCATAACCACCATAGTGCTTTAAGATGCTCTAGTCCGTTTGGTGGGCCTTATAGAGAGTGTGGCCTAGGCCGGTACATTTCCTATGGCACCAGCCGTCTCTATGGCTGGGGGAGGACTATAGACTCCCGCTCCTCACACTCCGGATCAGATGGCTCCCCAGTATCAGATTCTAGTAGCCCCGCCAGTTGGTGTAGTCTAGCCAGTTGTTGCGGCAAAGGCCGGTGAGGGGCAAGCCATGTCTTCTGAGGGCCTATTGAGATTGGGCAAGTTTACCAAGTTCTTCCCAGATCACTTCAGTGGAGCACCTTCTAGGACCCACATGATTATCTTGACCGCTACCATGAGGTGCTGCGAAACATAGGTATAGTTGAGACCAATGGGGTCGATTTTGCTATATTTCAGATGACGGGTTTCACCAAGAGATGGTGAAAGGATAACGTATCTACTAGACCAGCTGGGTTGCCTGCTCTTACTTGGGACCAGTTCTCTCAGCTATTTGTTGAGAAGTTCCTTCCTATCATACTGAGAGAGAGTTACCGCAAGTAGTTTGAGCGTCTATAGTAGGGCAGTATGTCAGTCACTCAGTATGAGACCCGTTTTGTGGATTTATCTCGTCATACTATTCTTCTTCTTCCTATCAAGAGAGAGAGAGAGAGAGAGAGAGGGTGAGGAGGTTTGTTGAGGGACTCGCTTACCCTATCAAGCTACAGATGGTCAAAAAGACCGGGGGTGAGATTTCCTTTCAAACGGCTGCTAATGTCGCCAGGTGGATTAAGGATGTTCTTGCACAGAAGAGAGGGCAGGGGTCTGATAAGAGGCCTCGTCATTCCTAGTGGTTTTAGTGGTGCCTCATCTGGAGGCAGGGGTACTTTTGGTAGGGGTCATCCTTCGAGGCCATTTCAGTCAGCGCTTCAGGCATCCCACAGTGCTTCAGGAAGTCGTGGTCCTTATGTGCCTCATTCTCGGTAGCCAGCTAACAGTGCACCATCAGCTCATATCAGTACACCTCCAATTCAGAGTTATCACCGTGGTTATCCGGCTGGTTCGGGTCAGCCTCAGTTTCAGCAGCCACAACACCAAGATGGATGTTTTGAGTGTGGCAGTTTTGGGCATATCAAGAGGACCTGTCCGAGATTATTGGGCGACACGCCACAATAGAGTTCTCGTGCCATGATTCTGGCACTGGTTGCACCATCGCCTGTTTAGCCAGCTAGAGGAAAGGGTTAGGCAGCCAGAGGTGGAGGTTAGGCCGCTAGAGGTAGAGGTCAGACTGCTAGAGGTAGAGGCTAGCCAACTAGAGGCCATCCAAGGGATGTAGTTCAGAATGGTGGGTCCCAGCCCTGATGTTATGCTTTTCCAGCCAGGCCTGAGACTGAGTCATCAGACGCTGTTATCACAAGTATCGTTCCAGTTTGTCATAGAGATGATTCAGTTTTATTTGATCCGGGCACTACTTACTCTTACATGTCCTCCTATTTTGCTTTATATTTGGTTGTGCCTCGTGATTCTTTGAGTGCTCCTGTGTATTTGTCCACATCTGTGGGAGATCTATTGTTGTAAATAATTCGTGTGTGGTTACCATTGGGAGTCTTGAGACTAGGGTAAATCTTCTACTTCTCGATATGGTAGATTTTGATGTTATCTTGTGTATGGATTGGCTATAACCTTATCACGCTATATTGGATTGTCATGCCAAGATGGTGACCTTAACCATGCCGGGGTTGCCTTGATTAGAGTGGAGAGGGACTCTTGGACATTCTACCAGTAGCGTTATCTCTTATATGAAGGCTTGGTATATGGTCGAGAAGGGGTGTTTAGCTTATTTGGTTTATGTCTATGATTCTAGTGCGGAGGTTCCTTCCATGGATTCAGTACCAGTTGTTCGTGAGTTTCCAGAGGTGTTTCCTGCAAACCTGCCGGGGATGCCACCCAACGGGGATATTGACTTCTGTATTGATTTGGCTCTGGGCACTCAGCCCATTTCTATTCTGCCATACCGTATGGCCCCGCCAGAGTTGAAAGAATTGAAGGAGCAATTGCAAGATTTGCTTGATAAGGGCTTCATTAGATTTAGTGTCTCGCCCTGGGGTGCACCTGTGTTGTTTGTGAATAAGAGGATGGATCGATGAGGATGTGTATATATTATCGGTAGTTGAATAAAGTCACCATCAAGAACAAGTATCCATTGCCGAGGATTGATGATTTATTTCATCAGCTTCAGGGTGCCAAGGTGTTTTCAAATATTGATTTGAGGTCTGGCTACCATCAGTTGAGGATTAGGGCATCCGATGTCCCTAAGATAGCTTTTCGAACTCGGTATGGGCATTATGAGTTTCTAGTGATGTCATTTGGGCTGACAAATGCCCTAGCAGCATTTATGGATTTGATGAACCGAGTTTTCAAGCCCTATCTAGATTCCTTTATGATTGTATTTATTGATTATATCTTGATCCGTAGCCGAGAGGAGCATGAGCAACATCTTCAGATCGTACTTCAGACTCTGAAAGATAGCCAATTATATGCTAAGTTTTCAAAATGCGAGTTTTGGTTGAACTCGATCGCTTTCCTAGGGCACATAGTATTGGCAGAGGTCATTCAGGTGGATCCTAAGAAGATTGAGGCAGTTTAGAACTGGCCTAAACCTACTTCAGCTACGGAGATCCAGAGTTTCTTGGGTTTGGCGGGTTATTACCGTCGATTTGTGGAGAAGTTTTTCATCTATAGCAGCCCCATTGACCAGGTTGACCCAGAAGGGTGCCCCGTTCAGATGGTCAAACGAGTGTGAGGCGAGCCTTCAGAAGATCAAGACTGCCTTGACTACGACGCCAGTGTTGGTGTTGCCCACAAGTTCAGGATCTTACACGGTATATTATGATGCATCTCGTATTGGACTTGGTGCGGTATTGATGCAGGATGGAAGGGTGATTGCATATGCATCACGGCACCCGAAGGTTCATGAGAAGAATTACCCTGTTCATGACTTATAGTTGGCACCTATTGTTAATGCGCTAAAGATTTGGAGGTACTATCTTTATAGCGTGTCGTGTGAGGTATTCATGGGACATCGTAGCTTGTAAAATTTTTTCAAACAAAAGGATCTCAATTTGAGACAGATGAGGTCGTTGGAGCTATTAAAAGACTATGATATCACCATCTTGTATCATCCTGGGAAGGCCAATGTGGTGGCCGATGCCTTGAATAGAAAGGCAGTGAGTATGCGTAACCTTCCGTACATTCTAGTCGATGAGAGACCGCTTTAATCATATGTTCAGGCCTTGGCCAATTCGTGGGGTTGGACGTTTCAAAGCCCAGTCATATTCTAGCTTGTACCGTCACTCGGTCTTCCTTGATTGAGCGTATCGGGGAGAGGTAGTATGATGACCCTCATTTGCTTGTCCTTAGAGACACAGTGTGGCACGGATGTGCCAAGTAGGTTACTGTTAGAGATGATGGAGTTCTGAGGATACATGATTGCATTTGTGTGCCCAATGTAGATGGATTTCGTGAGTTGATTCTTGAGGAGGCCCACAGTTTCCAGTATTCTATTCACCCGTGTGCCGCCAAGATGTATCAGAACTTGAGGCAACATTATTGGTGGAGGAGGATGAAGAAGGATATAGTTGCATAGGTAGCTCGGTGTCTAAATCGTCAGCAAGTAAAGTATGAGCATTAGAGACCTGGTGGTTTTCTTAAGAAGTTAGAGATTCCTGAGTGGAAGTAGGAGCGTATAATTATGGATTTTGTTGTTGGACTCCCCCGGACTCAGAGGAAGTTCGATGCGGTATGGGTTATTGTGGACAGGCTGACCAAGTTAGCGCATTTCATTCATATGGCTGTTACCTATTTTTTAGAGCGATTAGCTGAGATCTACATCCACGAGATCATCCGTCTTCATAGTGTGCCCGTGTCTATCATTTTTGATTGAGGTATGCAGTTCACATCGCACTTCTGGAGAGGAGTACAACGTGAGTTTAGCATGCAGGTTGAGTTGAGCACATCATTTCATCCTCAGATGGACGGACAGTCCGAGCGCACTATTCAGATATTGGAGGATATTCTTCGTGCTTGTGTTATAGACTTTGAAGTTTCTTGGGATCAGTTCTTGCTACTTTAGGAATCTTCCTACAATAACAACTACCAGTCGAACATTTAGATGGCTCCCTATGAGCCATTATATGGGAGGCGGTGCCGATCGCCAGTTGGATGGTTTGAGTCGGGGGAGGCTTGGTTATTGGGTACAGATTTGGTACAGGATGCCTTGGATAAGGTCAAGATTATTTAGGATCGACTTCGCTCAGCTCAGTCCAGGCAGAAAAGTTGTGTCATTCGTAGAGTTTGTGATGTTGCATTCATGGTCGGAGAGAGGTTATTGTTCCGAGTTTCACCCATGAAGGGTGTGATGAGGTTCGGAAAGAAGGGAAAGTTGAGCCGTAGGTATATCAAACCTTTTGAGATTCTTTCAGAAAGTGGGTGAGGTGGCTTACAAACTTGCATTGCCACCTAGTTTATCAGCAGTCCATCTGGTTTTTCCTGTTTCCATGCTTCTAAAGGATCACGGTGATCTGCCTCATGTGTTAGATTTCAGCTCAGTCCAGTTGGACAAGGATTTGACTTATGAGGAGGAGCTGATAACTAGGTATTTTGACGTGTTTCATGCTCCTTCTTGCTTACGCTTTGATTATAAAGTCTTACAAAATAGTCCCAAAAGGCTCATAAGTTGTGCTTGATTGCAGGTTTGATCAACAAAGTGATGAGACGTCAAAGATCGGCTTAAAAGGAGTGAAACCTGCACAAGTACCAAAGACAAGACAACTCAGGACAAACAGGCCTAGTGCGGCCGTACTACACTTTGTGCGGTCCGCACTAGGGAGATTCAGAGAGCTGAATTTGAAGGCATCAAAGCAGTGCGGTTGCAGTACATATTGTGTGGTATGCACTGAAGACACCGGTCCGCACAACCATTTTATGCAGTCCGCGAAAGCAAACTTCAGAGGGATGTCAAGTGCCAAGGTTCAAGCCCGTGCGATCCACAGTCCATTCTGAGCGGACCGCATCGAAAGCCTCCGCGGCCGTGGTCCATTCTGCGCGGTCCGCGGAGCCTGGGTTCAGAGAGTTAAAATTTTAAGAGTCAAGAGCCTAGTGCGGCCGCACACCATTTTGTGTGGTCCGCACTGACCCCGTAGGGGCATTTTTGTCCAGTTTTTCCAACTTAGTATAAATAGAACTTTTTTCCATTTTTAGGGTATCGACTATTTTTTGAACTGAGTTGCGCTCGTGAGAAGACCATCTGTAGCCATTTTGGGCATTTTTACTTAGTTTTTATCATTGAATCTTTGTATTTACTTTAGCAATTAATTAATATGCTTTTATCTTCATCTATTTCTCTGTTTTTCTCTTCAAGCATGAGTAGCTAGACCCATTAACTAGGGTTGTGGCTCAACTCTAGTGTGGGTAATTGATGGGTGTTGTGATTTAGGGCTAGATTGACTATGGGTGTTTGTTATTTGGGTCAATTTTATGGTTTAATTTATGAATTGGTGGTTGCAAACACTGGTTTATGCTAAGTTGACTTGGCTCTTCTTGAGAAAGAGAGCCTAAGTCTCCAAAATTGACACAACAAGGAATTGGGATGGACTCAAGAGGATTGTTAGTCCTAATTAAAGGGTTAAACCTCGAGAAAGTAATTACCCGACTTGAACCCTAGTTGCTTGAGCAAATTTGCCTACCCAGTTAGTCTTGAGAAAGTCAACTGGGCAAAATCACTCTCTCTACCGAGAGGTGTGAAAGTGGGTAAAATCGTGCAGCAGTTATAGCATATTTCCCCAATCATGTCAATCGTGCCTTAGAAGCAATTACCCGTCAATTGTCCACCTAGGAGGATGCCACTACCCTAGTGCCTTTTTATCCATTGGATACAACTTTTAGCAATTCTCGTTTAGCATAATCTAGTTGCATTTATAATTAGTAGTTGATAATAGTAGTTTGTTAAAGAAAACCCAAAATGATTGGAAGTGATATTTGGAACAACTACATGATCCCAATCTAAATAGATACTCGACTCCATTCCTAGCTCCTTGTGGAAATCGATCCCGACCCACAAATCGGGTAAACGCTATTGCGACCCTATCTTCCTACTTTTTAGTAGTGCGGAGTAGGCAGCGATCACTTTTTGGGGCCGTTGCCGGGGAGCTAACAGTTTTGGCTATCTATTTAGTTAGTTTTGTGTATTGTTGTTCTTTCCTTCTTTGTTACTTACTTGTTTGTGTCATTACTCAGGTACCAACATGGCTTTAAACAACGCTAATGACCCTCTTGGAAACGTGATAGCGGGGGAGGAGGTAGATGATCTTGAGCAAGATGAGGTGCCTCTTGCACCTCAAGGTCAACGGAGAGGCCGGAATGCCAATGATAATCCAAATGATAATATTTCAGACCCTCCCCTGGTTCCTCGAAGAGTGGCTCCCCGAGTATTACCAAACCAGGGCTACGCAAGTGCTATTGTCCCACCCAGAATCCGTGCAGGCAACTTTCAGATAACCAATGTAATGTTGACCTTACTTGCGCAGCGTGGGTACTTCACGGGCGCTGCAAATCAAAATGCCTACAAACATCTCAAGGGGTTCGTAGATACATGTTGGGGGAGAAAGCAGACGAATGTGTCCGAGGATGCGTTGAGATTGGGACTTTTCCCGTTCTCACTTCGGGGAAAGGCATTAGATTGGCTCGAGAGACTCCCCAACCATTCTATCACAACTTGGGATGAGTTGGCGGATAAGTTTATTGCCAAATTCTTCTCACCAAGTCATATGGAGGAACTTCGGGATGAAATATTGACCTTCAAGCAATAGCCAAGGAACCTTTGCATGAAATTTGGGAGCGGTATAGGACGATGGTGAAGGAATGCCCAAATAATAATATGACTGAGGCCATGATCCAACAAACCTTCTACCAGGGCATAAATACTACAAATCAATGTATTGTGAAGCAATTGGCCGGGGGCAATTTTATGAAGCTTTCTTATGATGAGGATGTGAAGTACTTGATGAAATGGCGGACACTTCTTCAGCATGGCAGAGTAGAGAAAATGTGCCTCAAGGTGACCCTACGGTTATCCATTTGCACAAGGAATTACATGATCATGGACAAGCGATAGCCTAGCTTACTACTACTATGAACCAATTGGCTAAGACACAGTTGCAACAAGTTCAGAATCCTCACCAAGTGAATGTCGTGGAGGGTGTTAGTATGCTTGTCAACAAAAGAAGGCAAATGAGGAAACAAAATCAAGGAAATTCTGAGCAATTTGTTAATGAATATGATGGGTGTCAAAATGATGGTTATGATGACTAAAGTGAAGAGGTACAATATGTCAACAACTATCAAGGCAATAGAGGCAACTCTTCAAACCAACAATGGCGACCCAAAGGAAATTGGGGCAATTAACAACAAAGTGGTGGAAATTGGAACAACAACAACCAAAACAACAATTGGGGTAATCAAAACAACAACCAAGGCAATTGGAATGGAAATAACAACAATTAGGGCAACAACAACAATCAAGGCAGGTGGAACAACAATGGAAACCAAGGCAACCGGGGGCAAGGATTTCAAAGGCCCCCAATGTACCAACAACCGAACAATCCACCCCCTTTCCCTTCTTAAGGTCCTAGTTCTTCTGGTAATGATATAAGCAGAATTGAAATGATGTTCAAGAAGATGATAAAAAGGAATGCGGATTCGGATGCACAGTTAGCTTCTCACAACACCTCTATCCGAAACTTGGAGGTGCAATTAGGCCAAATCTCTTAGTCATTGAATACTCGCCCGAAGGGTGCTGTACCAAGTGATACGGTAGTGAACCCAAAGGGTGGGAACAATCATGTTATGGCGGTCACAAGAAGTGAGAGAGGAGGTGATGTGAATGCATCTAAGCAAAAACAAGTCGTGGATGATGATGTTGAGTTGAAGATGACGAAATCCCTTTGGTAGTTGAAGATGTGGTTGATGAAAATGTGAACAATGAAGTGAGGATTGATATTCAAGAAGTCGAGGTGGAAACCCAAAATGATGTGAACCCGTCTAGGGAACACATAATTGATATGCCGGAGCCGGTTGTGCCAAAAGCCAAGGCTCTTTTGCCAAGGCCATCTCCACCTTATCCTCAAAGGCTCGCGAAGCAGAAGAATGATAATCAGTTAAAAATGTTCATTGACATGATGGAGAGATTATCTATTAATGTGCCTTTGGTGGAGGCACTTGAACAAATGCCAGGTTATGCAAAATTCATGAAAGACTTGGTTACAAAGAAGCGTTCTATGGATTGTGAAACTATAAAGATGACTCACCAAGTTAGTGCTATAATGCATTCAATGGCCCCGAAGCTTGAAGATCCCGATGCTTTCACCATTCCTTGCACATTGGGAGTGCGGATTTTGCCAAGGCTCTATGTGACTTGGGAGCTAGTATCAATTGAATTCCCTACTCGGTTGTCAAAACTTTGGGTATCGGGCAACCTAGGCCAACCTCAATGAGACTTCAAATGGCGGATCGATCGATGAAGCGACCTTTGGGCATTATTGATGATGTGCTTGTCCGGGTGGACAAATTTATTTTGCCGGCCAACTTTGTCATTTTGGATTGTGAAGTGGACTATGAGGTTTCTATTATCTTGGGCAGACCTTTCCTTGAAATGGGGAAGACAGTAGTTGATGTTAAAGCAGGTGAGCTCACTTTATGAGTGGGAGATGAAAAGGTCATTTTCCATGTTTGTAAATCTATGAAGCAACCCAATAGCACCGAGGTGTGCTCATTTGTAGACCTTGTCACATCTGTGATTGTGGATGATACCAGTGCTATGATCAATGTGGAGGATCTTCTTGAGGCCGTGCTATTAAATCTTGATGTCAATGAGGATGTAAGTAGAGTGGAGTGCGTGAATGCCTTACATGGGATGGGCTCTTATTCCTATGAGCCTAGAAAATTGTCATTGGATCTTGAAAACGGGAAAACTCCACCAACAAAACCATCAATTAAGGAGCCACCGGTGTTGGAGTTGAAACCACTTCCTCCACACCTTAGGTATGAATTCTTGGGCTCAAACTCTACTTTACCAGTTATTCTTTCTTCTTGCCTTACTAACATGCAGGTTGAGGCCACTTTGGCGGTGCTTCAAAAGTGGAAAAGGGCAATTAGATGGACTCTAGCTAACATTCGAGGAATAAGCCCCACATTCTGTATGCACAAAATTATCTTAGAGGATGATGCAAAGCCTTCCTTGGAGGATCAAAGAAATTTGAACGAGGCTATATAAGAAGTGGTGAAGAAAGAGGTGATCAAATGGTTGGATGCCGGGGTTGTGTACCCCATTTTTGATAGCTCGTGGACTTCTCCGGTGCAATGTGTACCGAAAAAGGGTGATATGACTGTGGTGACCAATGACAACAATGAACTTATTCCTACTCAGACACTCACATGTTGGAGGGTATGTATGGATTATCGGAAGCTAAACAAGGTAACCCGAAAGGACCATTTCCCATTGCCATTCCTTGACCAAATGCTTGACATCTCGTGGGGCGTGCTTTTTATTGCTTTTTGGATGGGTACTCGGGGTATAATCAAATCTTAATTGTCCCGGAGGACCAAGAGAAGACCACATTTACTTGTCTGTATGGAACCTTCGCTTTCTCTCGGATGCCGTTCGGATTGTGTAATGCTCCGGCAACATTCCAAAGATGCATGATGGCTATTTTCACCAACATGGTGGAAGATATATTGGAGGTCTTCATGGATGATTTCAGCGTGTTTGGTGATTCCTTTGAAGAGTGTTTGGGTAATTTGGATAGAGTGTTGGCCCGGTGTGAAGACACAAACCTCGTACTCAATTGGGAAAAATGCCATTTCATGGTTGAAGAGGGTATAGTGTTGGGTCACAAAATCTCAAAGCATGGAATTGAAGTTGAAAAAGCCAAGATAGAGGTGATTTCAAGGCTTCCCCCCCCCCATTTTTGTCAAAGGGGTGAGGAGTTTTCTTGGGCACACAGTTTTTTACCGGAGGTTTAAAAAAAAAATTCAAAAGTGGTACACCCCTTGTGCAAGTTTCTAGAAAAGGATGCAAAGTTTGTGTTCGATGAGGTATGTATGCAAGCATTCGAGCTTCTCAAGCTTAAGTTGACCACTACCCTTATCATTATCGCACCAAATTGGAGCTTGCCTTTCGAGCTCATGTGTGATGCAAGTGACGTTGCAGTTGGGGCTGTTTTGGGTCAAAGGGTTAACAAGATATTTCATCCGGTGTACTACGCAAGCAATACCATGAATGAGGCTCAAAGGAACTATACAGTCACTGATAAAGAGTTGTTGGCTATAGTGTTTGCAATGGAAAAGTTTCGACCATATTTTATGGGGGCCAAAGTTATAGTGCACACCGATCATGTTTCCCTTAGGTACTTGATGACAAAGAAAGACTCTAAGGCAAGATTGATGAGATGGGTGTTACTACTTCAAGAGTTTGATCTAGAAATTGTGGACCAGAAAGGTAGTGAGAATCAATTGGCGGACCATTTATCCCGTTTGGAGGAGGAGGGGAGGCCTTGTGATGGCCTTGAGATCAATGATTCATTTTCTGACGAACAACTCCTTGCGGTGTCAATGAATGATATGCCATGGTTTGTTAATATTGCCAATTACCTTGTGACTGGAGTAATGTGTGAGCTCTCTTCTAACCAAAGGAAGAAGCTCAAGCGGGATAGTTTGGACTTCTATTGGGATGAGCCATACTTGTTCAAGATTTGCACAGATGGTGTAATTAGTAGATGTATCCCGGAGGAAGAACAATTAAATATCTTAAAGGCTTGCCATTCTTCACCCTATGGTGGCCATCATGGTTGGGTAAGGACCGCATCGAAAGTTCTTAGTTGTGGATTCTATTGGCCCACCTTGTTCAAAGATGCGGGTGATTTTGTGAAGAGGTATGACGATTGCCAAAGAGCGGGCAGAATTTCAAAAAGGGATGAGATATCTCTCAATGCCATTCTTGAGGTGGATATATTTGATGTTTGGGGCATCGATTTCATGGGTCCATTTGTTAGCTCTTATGGGAATACTTACATTCTCGTGGCGGTTGACTATGTCTCAAAATGTGTTAAAGCCGTGGCTTTGCCTAACAATGAAGCCCGGAGTGTTGTTGCATTTCTTAAAAAGAGCATCTTCACAAGGTTTGGCACTTCTCGTGCGATTATTAGTGATGGGGGGTCTCACTTTTGCAATAAAGCTTCTGACACATTGGTTTCCAAGTACGATGTCAATCATAAGGTTTCGACCCCTTATCATCCTCAAGCTAGTGGTCAAGTGGAAGTCTCCAACAGAGAAATCAAAAGTATCTTGTCAAAGATGGTCAATGCAAATAGGGCCGATTGGTCGAAGAAGTTGGATGACGCTCTATGGGCTTATCAGACGGCTTACAAAACTCTAATTGGGACGTCTCCGTATCAGTTGGTGTTTGGGAAAGCATGCCATCTTCCGGTTGAGTTAGAGCACAAGGCCATGTGTGCTTTGAGGAAGTTGAATCTTGAATGGGATGTTGCAGCTAATATTCGTGTTGAACAACTCAATGAACTCGATGAATTTAGATTTCATGCCTACTCCAGTTCGTCCTTGTATAAGGACAAGATAAAGTACCTTCATGACAAATATGCTCGTGGAAAGGAGTTCAACATAGGTGATTTGGTTCTCTCGTTCAACTCACGGTTATGTCTGTTTCCAGGAAAGCTCAAATCCAAATGGAGTGGACCGTTTGAAGTTGTGTTTGTGACCCTTTTGGTGCTCTTGATTTGAAAAACAAAAATGGTGAAGTCTTCAGAGGTAATGGGCACCGGGTCAAGCATTATCTTGGAAAGTTTGATGACAACCATGTGGTGGCGCTCCTTCATCTCAAGTGATGTGGTGGTAACATGCGCCATGTCGCGACGTTAAATCAGGCGCTTTTTGGGAGGCAACCCATGTGTTTTTTCTTCTTATTTTCTTTGATTTTCTTTGTAGTATAGGACTGATTTTTGGGTTGGCTGGTTATGAGATGTTGCAGGGATTGTGTTGAGGCAATGCAAGACATAGTAAGAAAATGTTCAGTCTTTGAAGTTGCTAGTGCAGCCACACTACACTCTGTGCGGTCCGCATAGGTGAAGGCCAAAGTGATACCTCTCTGAATTTAGCCACTGCGGCTGCACTACACTTTGTGCGGTCCGTAGTGGACCACCGCAGCCGCAATCTATTTTGTGCGGACCGTAGTGGGATACTGGGCCAAGCTTGATCATAACATCCCAATGCGGACCACGGTCCATTTTGTGCAGTCAGCACTGGTAGGTGAGGCTGGGCCACATGAGTTTTTCTATAAATAGACCCTGGAGACCCCCTTTTTACTCTTTTCGCAAAAATTGAATTAGAGCATATTATTACTGTTCATTCCCTGATATTGATCGTGAAAACTTGCTTAGCATTGATTAACTTCACTCCACCTCATAATCTGGTAACATTACACTCATTTCTTCCATGATTAATGTTGTAATTTTGTTCTATTTTCATTTTCCTTTTCTTAGCTTATACTTCTTCTTCTTCCTTCCATAATTAGTTCAACTCTAGGATTAGATTAGTTTAAAGGCTGATTTCTGTAGACTTAGTAGTTTTATGGACTGGGTAAATCGTTTAGGGACAATAATTTAGTGGAAAGTTGGGCTTTAAGGCAAATTTAAGAACCTTAACTTAGTGCCACTTCTGGGCACGTTGTGTGGACCGCGGTCATTTTTTATGTGGTCTGCGGTGCCCTAGTGCAGTCCGGAACACCACTTTGTGCGGACCACACTAATGATCTTGTGTCAAGGTGACCCTTTCCTAGTGCGACCGCACTACATTTTGTGTGGTCCACACTGGCCCAGTGCGACCGTGGTACCATTTCGTGCGGGCCGCACTAGTCAGATTCAGAGGAAGGATAGTCTGAACCCCATCCCTGTGCGGACCGCGGTCATTATTGTGCGGTCATCGATGGTCCCTCTGCGGCCGCACTCCATTTTGTGTGGTCCGCACTGGGCTGTTTCTGCAACCTGCCTACAACTTTTCAATTTTGTCTGCAATTCTTTCTGCAGAAATGTTGCTCACTACTTCTATTGATACTAACAATGTGAGATGACTATGTTTGCATATAATGGTTAAACAAAGAGTTAAATGCTCCAAACAACCCGACAGAGGTGATTCCTCCCGGGGAGGGAAGCAGAGATTGGTTAAACTCACTCCCCAGGCTCATCAAAACATAAAGAAGATGAGAAAGGCAATTAAGGAAGCCGATAGAGCCTGTGATCTATCGGGGAGTGAGTATTTTCCCTCCCAATATATCTCTTCAGACTCAGCACCAACACATTTCTACTCAAGTTTCAGATTGACAGATGACACTCCTCCACCATCACCCACTGCCCAAGCACCAGGGCATGTTTCTACTGAGTCGTCTGAGGGCTCAACAGTCGGCAGTGGTGAATACTCCACCTCCCCCACAACTTCATTATGTGGGGAGGGTGCAGACGGAGGTGAGGAGGAAGTGCAAGGGGATGAGGAGGTAGCTGAGGGTAGTGAGCCTCAGGTTGGGGGCATTGCCCGAACTAGAAAACCCGAAGTTTGGGAAGATAGGTTCATGAGCCGGGTGGCGTAACACAAATTTAGGGAGTGGTGTCCAGTGAGAAAATTGATACCGGAGCGGAGTTTTATTGATAGAGATCTTTTACCCCACAATCCTGACGTGCATAAACAGTTCAGAACAAGAGTGGGTTGGGAGCACTTTTTAGATGACTGCGTGGATGCTAATGAACACTTAGTCAAAGAGTTCTACTATAATGTAGCCCACATCGTAAAGGGTTCCAAAGTGACTAAGGTTCGGAACCTCAAGTTGTTGTTTGACGTGAAGTCGCTCAACGAATACTTGGGTTTCAATGAGGAAGATGAGTCTCTTTATATGGCAAAGCTGTATATGGGCGAGGAGGTCCGTCCATGGTTAGCTCAGTACTTGGCAATCCCAGGTACCATTCCGGAGTGGTTTATTGTTGGGGTCAAAATACTACGGAGGACCCTAAACTTTGAGGTGAGGGGCTGGGAGACATTTGTGTGCATTCGGTTAGACCCTACTACCCATGACCAGACACTTCCTCTCCACCGGGCTGTTTTGGTTGCTTCCATTATGGCGGGGTACCCCATCAACATGGGGAATGTGATGTCCCGGATCATTTCTATAGTGGGTGCCGAGAGCGACCGAAACTATCCCTTACCCAACACCCTTACTATGTACTTCCGGGACTTGCAGGTGGACAAGAGACGATACGACATCATGGTCAAGCGACATCCCCGTTCTCCTGGTACAGCTTGAAGGGGAATGACAACCCCAAGGACAAGAACTACAAAGCCCCTGCTTCTGCCCCAACTGACCAGTCTGAAGAGCCAGTTGTGGTAGAGACCCCAGCTGAGCCTGCCTCCACTCATACTGAGATGCCTCCCGGACCTTCCACATCAGCAGGCCCGGAGATCCCATCTACCCGGGGCCATCCCATCACTGCCCACCGGCTGAGCCAGGCCCTTCTGAGTATAAACAACTGGATGTAGACTGCCTCATCCAAGTTGTCCACATTGACTACTACAGTAGAGGCTCAGTCGGCTCCTCCAGCCCCACAGGTGCCCCAGTCGATAGAGGATGCTTTGAAAGAGATACTTGAGAACCAGAAGAAAATCCTCACTACTCAGGAGACATTGACCAAGGTAGTCGATTCACACAGCAAGGCTCTCAAGGAGCCTGCTCGGGAGCATAAGAAGCTTAGGAAGACACGGGCCTCCAAGGAGTCCGTGAAGGAGATGAGGGAAGATATAGATAGACTGAAGACAGACCACCTGCCTTTGGGCCTATTGCTCGATGACCCAGTCTCAGCAGCTCATCCACAACCGGAGCTGCCATAGAGGCCTCCAAAGAGGAGGAAGATCCCTAGAGCAGATGATGCCATCATCCAGTTGGCGGACCCACTGGAGGCTTCCTCCAGTCAGCCATAGGGTGTACCAGATCTAGAGCCTGTCCAGGTCTAGGCCCAGGTCCCAGCAGCTGAGCAACAGGGCACCGGGAACCAGTCTGAAGTTCCCGAGCACACAGAGGACCCAGGGACCATCCATAATCCAATGCAGATCGACAGGGCTTAGGGAGTCTTCATATCCTTTTTCTATTATTTTTTATTCTTATTTGGACTAGTTGGCATTGGGGACAATGCCATCTTTTATTTGAGGGGGTGCGCCTACATTTTTGGATGACTGTATATATTGATTCATTTTATGCTTTCTTGATTTTCACATTTGGTCTGTATATAATTTGATATTTAGTTACTTTTATCGCATTTTTCATCTTTCTTTGGGTTTGTATATAAAGTTACATCATTGTATATATTCCCCCATTGTATATTCAAACTCCCTATTGTATATATTCATTCTATTTTCCGCAAAAAATTCTCGTTTTTAGCTTCTTATTTATGTTCGTAGCTTTTGTTTTGTTTTGGATGTTTTCAATAAGCCTTTGGTTTTCTTAATGCCACGGTTCTTTCCAAAGGTGGAGTGTTGTGTGAACCGGGCGGCTCTTCCCAATGATGGATGGCGTGACAACCTTCTTAAGGGTTTGAGTCCGTTTTTGTTTTTTGTTTTCAGTAGTTTATAGTTAAGGATACCTCAAGCAAAGCTTCACTTAGGCCTAGCACATTTGCCTTTGATCCCATGGTCAAAGACAAAATGTTGTGTTTAGGATGGTGAAAGTCGTGACCTTGAGACTCTTGTGTTGACCGATAATCATCAAGTGGTTTTTTGGGACCATTGTGTGCTCAAATCGTATCTAAGGTCATTGTGGGCCCCCGAATCTATGTCTTTAGCGATCATTTAGCTTGTGTGGTGAGTAATTGAATTGCAAATCCAAATCCCGAGCCATTGCTCTTGAACTTGCCCCAAATGTTTGTTGAGGCAAAATGCTAAGTGAATTTTGACTGGAGACGTGATTATAGGCCCTCCTTGATTCAAATAATAGCTTGAAAAATTCCATAGCCTACCAATGATATGATCCCTAGTTAACCCTTTTGAGCCTTAGACCTTTTTCTTTCAAGAACCATGAGACAAGCCTATACCCGTTCTAAAAGATACCCCATCTTGGCACCCAATCTTTCCTTGAGCACATAGCAAAAGTATACGTTTGGGGGGAGAGCGAGGGTGGCAACAAAGTGGTAAAAGGCACAAAAATAAAGAAAAGAAAAGGCAATGAAAAATAAAGAAAAGCAAAAGACAAAAAGAATGCTCAATGTGAAAAAGAATAAAAAGGGATTCAAGAAAAGCAAAAGAATGAATGGTGTGGAAAGTTGAAAAAGGAGAAACGGTTTGAATTGCATAAGAAAAACCACATGTTTGAATTTGAGGGTAAAGAGCTCGCTTGTTATACGGGATCCGACGCATCCAACAGAGCGAAATAGTATTCCATTCTTTTCGATGGCATCCTTCCGCATTGGCAGCGAGTGGAGTGCCACAATCCCATTCATCATTTTTGATCTACATAAGCCAAAGCCCATAGCACTGGCGACGTCTCCGGCATAAATGCAAGGTCCCTCTAACCCCTTAGAAAGAAGTGAGATGACTCAAAAAGTCAAGAGAATGTGTGCCAAATGAATCAAAAGAATTGCTTAAGGGAAGATGGAACCCACTTAGATCAAAACATTTCCTACCCTGAACCAAAAGCCTTCACAATAACTCCACAAAAGCCTTATATGATCTTGAGTTGAATGAAGCTTACATTAGTGTATACTTACATAAGGGGCAAGCATATGGTACTTAGAGCCGGACTTGTAACCTTTTCTTGAGAGAGATGAGTGAATTCCCATTAACCTCGGTTTGTGTGCCAATATTCTAAAAGGTGAGGTTTGCTTAGGAAGAGTTTAGGATGTGTGAGTTTGGGTTCCACAATGACCAAAGTAGTTGATAGAGTTCTTTGATGTAATGAGTCAACTCTTGATGCTCTTGTGTCACACTTGATCCATGGTTTTTCAAAGGTTAAATGTTGTTAATGATTCATTTGTATTGAGGGCAATTGTCAGTCCCAATTGATGCTAGTTGAGGTTACTTTAGGATATCTGAAAATTCTTGGAATTTCCCTTAAGGGGTGGGTCTTATTTTATTTGCTTGAGGACAAGCAAAAGCTTAAGTTTGGGGGAGTTGATAACTAGGGATTTTGACGTGTTTTATGCTCCTTCTTGCTTACGCTTTGATTATAAATTCTTACAAAATAGTCCCAAAAGGCTCATAAGTTGTGCTTGATTGCAGGTTTGATCAACAAAGTGACGAGACGTCAAAGATCGGCTTAAAAGGAGTGAAACCTGCACAAGTACCAAAGACAAGACAACTTAAAACAAACAGGCCTAGTGCGGCCGCACTACACTTTGTGCGGTCTGCACTAGGGAGATTCAGAGAGCTGAATTTGAAGGCATCAAAGTAGTGCGGCCGCAATACATATTGTGTGGTCCGCACTGAAGACACCACGGTCCGCACAACCATTTTATGCGGTCCGCGAAAGCAAACTTCAAAGAGATGTCAAGTGCCAAGGTTCAAGACTGTGCGGTCCGCGGTCCATTTTGCGCGGACCGTATTAGAAGCCTCCGCGGCCGCAGTTCATTCTGCGCAGTCCGCGGAGCCTGGGTTTAGAGAGTTAAAATTTCAGAGTCAAGAGCCTAGTGCGGCCGCACACCATTTTGTGCGGTCCGCACTGACCCTGCAGGGGCATTTTTGTCCAGTTTTTCTAGCTTAGTATAAATAGAACATTTTCCCATTTTTAGGGTATCAGCTATTTTCTGAATTGAGATGCGCTCGTGAGAAGACCATCTGTAGTAATTTTGGGCATTTTTACTTAGTTTTTATCATTGAATCTTTGTATTTACTTTAGCAATTAATTAATATGTCTCTCATCTATTTCTCTGTTTTTCTCTTCAAGCATGAGTAGTTAGACCCATTAGCTAGGGTTGTGGCTCAACACTAGTGTGGGTAATTGATGAGTGTTGTGATTTAGAGCTAGATTTACTATGAGTATTTGTTATTTGGGTCAATTTTATGGTTTAATTTATGAATTGGTGGTTGCAAACACTGGTTTGTGCTAAGTTGACTTGGCTCTTCTTGAGAAAGAGAGTCTAAGTCTCCAAAATTGACACAACAAGGAATTGGGATGGACTCAAGAGGATTGATAGTCTCAGTTAAAGAGTTAAACCTCGAGAGAGTAATTACCCGACTTGAACCCTAGTTGCTTGAGCAAATTTGCCTACCCAGTTGGTCTTGAGAAAGTCAACTGGGCAAAATCACTCTCTCTACCGAGAGGTGTGAAAGTGGGTAAAATCGTGCAGCGGTTATAGCATATTTTTCCAATCATGTCAATCTTGCCTTAGAAGCAATTACCCGTCAATTGGCCACCTAGGAGGATGCCACTACCCTAGTGCCTTTTTATCCATTAGATACAACTTTTAGCAATTCTCGTTTAGCATAATCTAGTTGCATTTATAATTAGTAGTTGATAATAGTAGCTTGTTAAAGAAAAACCAAAAATGATTGGAAGTGATATTTGAACAACTACACGATCCCAATCTAAATAGATACTCAACTCCATTCCTAGCTCCCTGTGAAAATCGATCCCGACCCACAAATCGGGTAAAAACTATTGCGACCCTCTTTTCCTACTTTTTAGTAGTGCGGAGTAGGCAGCGATCAGGAGCCGATGGATATTCTATCCCGATAGGTTCGATAGTTGAGGACAAAGAGTTATCCTTCAGTTTGAGTGCAGTGGAGAGGCCAGTCGGTCGAAGCAACTACTTGGGAGTCCGAGTTAGACATGCAGAGTAGATATCCACACCTTTTTACCAGTCCAAGTACTTTTCTATGTCCGTTCGAGGACGAACGATTGTTTTAGAGGTGGAGAATGTGATGAACTGATATGTCACCTAGAGTTTTAGAACTTAATTATGTGTTTCGAGGCCTCAAATACCTCATTTTAGCCTTTCTCGATTTACGTGCATAATAATGTCACCCAAACTCACACCACTAATTGGGATTGTGAGGCAGTTGATGCAATTATAAATACCCAACGCGAGTCGGGGTCGATTTCACAAAGAGCTTTATGTGGGATTAGGTATATACCGAGTCTAGTGTATGACGTGCCCAAGATTGCACTTCCACATATTCGGTTGTTTCTTTTCTACGTCTAGTTTATATGCTAATGCTTGTAATTGAAAAGCTAAGAGACAAGTTTTTGGTATTGTTGTTTTTCAAGTGATAAAACATATAGGTTTGTAACTTCCGCTTAGATGGTTAGCTAACGGATTGAGAGCTTTAAGGCGTGTTTGGTTTATCGGGATACAATATAGCAATCACACGCGATTACTCACTCTATACCTCTCGGTAGTTTGAGTGATTTTGCCCAATTTGTCTTTCTCAAGTCCAAATAGGTATTTCAAGAAACAAGTGATAGATGTTCAAGTCGGGTCTTACTGTCTCTAGATTCAACCATTTAATTGAGGCTATCAATTTCTTGAGTTTACCCCAATTTCTTGTTACCCAAGTTTTCCTAAACTTAATCACTTTTTCTCAAGTAAAGACTAAGTCAATTAGGCATGAATTAATATTTACAACCATCAATTCTCAAATTCAAGCAAGAACTAGGCTAATATCATATACTCAATCATAAATAAGCACTAAATCAATCACCCATTAAGTACCCATACTAGGGTTGGGTCACAACCCTAACTAGAAATTTATCTACTCATAGTAAAATGAAGAAATTAAAGAAGAAACTAAGATAAAATTCATAATAGATGATCAAGGAAAGAAAATCTAATGTTAAAATGTTGAACTAGTACAAAGTTACCCAATATAGTAAAGAAAAACAGCTATCTACTCTCAGGTGAACCAAACTTAACCTAAAAATGACAAAAAGATCTATTTATACCCAGCTAAAATTATCGAACAAAATTTCCCCCTGCGGAGGTTCTACGTCCGCATAGTTCTGTGTGCGGTCCGCACTTTGAAACATGGCTTGACAGGTTGGACTTCCGCGGCCGCACAATTCTGGGTTGCGGCCGCACTTCTTCAACTTCTGCGGACCGCACATTTCTGAGTGCGGCCGCACTCTTGATTCTGCGGCCGCACAATAATGGTACGGTCCGCACTTCTTGACCTTGGGCTTTGGCATGGGGGACTTCTGCGGACTGCGCATTTCTTAGTGCAGCCGCGCTCTTGATTATGCGGCCACACAATAATTGTGCGGTCCGCACTTTGCAAAGGAATTCTGTTAGAGGCTTTCTTTATGTTTTGCGGCCGCACTCATTATTATGTGGTCCGCATTTTGCCCTTTTATCCTTGTTTTGGTCCTTGTCCAAAATTACTCCTTCTTGAGTTGATTTTTATCTCTTTAGCTCATATTCCAACACTCCTACAAGAAAGCATATTTCATTAGTTTTCTGAAATACCTTTAAGCAATTAATTTTGAGCTAAAATTAAAGTAAAAGAGTGCAAATAAGTAGTCAAAATCCCTACTTATCATGCAGCCCGTGTATTTTTTCGAGAGGCTTGTATGTTAAAAACTAAAAAAAATATGAAAATTTGCCTTAAAAATCTATTTGAGTTGACTTCGGTCATGTTTTGAGAAAACAGACCTGGATCTGTGTTTTGACGGTCCTGGTGGGTCTGTATCGTGATTTGGGATTTGGGTCTATGCCCGGAATCAAATGCGGAGGTCCCTAGCTCGAGTTATCGTGTTTTGTAGAATAATTAAAGTTTGAAGGCTTAATGAATATGAAAGTTTGACCAATATTTGACTTTATTAATATTTGATCCGTATTTTGGTTTCAGAACTTGGTACAGGTCCATTACTATATTTATGACTTATCTGTCAAATTTGGTGAGAAACGAAGTTGGTTTGACGTGATTCGGACGTCCAGTTGTTAAAATAGCAACTCTAAAGTTTTCTTGATTTTTATTTGATTTTGGTGTCCGATTCATAGTCCTAGATGTTATTTTGGCGATTTAATCACGCGATCAAGTTCATATGATATTTTTAGACTTGTGTGCATATTTGGTTTAGAGCCCCAAGGGCTCGGGTGCATTTCGGATAGGCTACGAAGTGGATTGGACTTAAAATTCATAGCTGCTTCTGGTGTCTGCTCCAGATCTTGCATTTGTGAGATCTGGCTCACATTTGCGAGGCCTGGCTCGTATTTGGGAAGAAACCATCGCATTTGCAAACTTGGGCATGGTTGGGGTTCCTCGCATTTGCGAGGTAAAAGTGCGCAATTGCGAACTTGGCATTTCCACTTTTGCGGAGGCAAAGTCGCATATGCGACTTAGCACATTTTGTGAAAATCTTCGCATTTGAGAAGATTGATCCGCATTTGTGAGAAAATCAAGATTCACATTTGCGATCATTTTATCGCAAATGCAATTACTGGGATTCTGAGAGGAGTTCGCAATTGCGACCTCTTTCTCGCAATTGCGAACAAGATATCACAATTGCGACATCTGCAACTGTGTAAAAGTTGAGTTAGACGGGATTTCTCTCATTTCTTCAAATTTCAAACCTAGAGAACCCTAGAGGCGATTCCCAAGAGCCCTTCTTCCCAAATCCATTGGTAAATGATTCTAACATATTTTCTTTCAATCTTTCATTACATTTCATAAGTTTTCAACAAAAAATCTAGTATTTTTATGGAGGAAATTGGGGGTTTGGGTAGAATTAGGAATTTTTGTAAAATTGGGATTTAAACCTCAATTTGAGGTCGGATTTCAAAACAAACTACACAACCGGACTTGGAGGTGAATGGGTAATTGGATTTTGATTCAAATTTTGGGTTTGGACCAAGCAGGCCTGGGAGTTGACTTTTGTTGACTTTTTCAATAATAACCTAAATTGAATCTTTTTGCAATTGTGGGGTGGTTCCTTAGGCTTATTTTGAATCGTTTGGTTGGTAATTTGCTAGATTTTGTTGTTCGGAGCCTTGTTTGAAAGGCAAAGCTGTGGTTGAGCTTTGAGTTGGTCTTTGGAGCGAGGTAAGTGTTGAGTTTAACCTTGACTTGAGGAAATTAGGGACCCTCAGATTATGTGCTATGTGAATTTCATGTGTTGTGGCGTATATGCAAGGTGACGAGTGCTTATGTGTCGCAGAATCACTTGTTTCCGTAATTTTTTGTTTTTCCTTAATTATCCCCTTCCCTGTCTTAACTGTTATATGCTCTAAATGTCTTCCATGCATAGTTGCTATCTGTTAATCAGTGTTTCCTCATGTTAATAATGTTAGATCTTTTCATATTTTCATGATTCCCTGCTATTTAATTGGCTTACTAGCAACGTCTCATTGTCACTTACTGGACTTGTCTTGTTGTGTGGTATTACTTATGTGAATTCCCATATTGTACAAGGTTTCTTTTCTGGTTCAGCTTTGTATTCATTGATCATAAAGGTTCTTGTGATTCGAATTATGTGATTGTGCTTGTTGTGTATTTGGTACTGATATGATGGGATCGGGTTACGCGCCACAACAGGTGAAATAAGGGTGAATTGATATGATGGAATAAGGGTGAACTTGTACTGATATGGTGGGATCGGGTTGCATGCCGCAACAGGTGAAATAAGGGTGAAATATGATACTGATATTTATATAATGGGATCAAGTTGCGCGCCGCAATATTTATTTATTGATTTTGATTGTTGATATTTTTACGGTGGAATAAAGGAGGATTGTGTTGTACGGTGGGATCGGGTTGCACGTTGCAACAATCTATGTGTTTCTATTTCTTGAGCTATGTTGGTTTTCCGTTTATTCACTTGAAACTCTAAGGATTGGTAACTCTGATCATCACTGGCTTATTTCTTGAGGCTGTAGCTATTATCTTCAGTTGACTTTCCTATTTTGTTCCGTATTTCCCTTTCTGTCTTTATTATATGCAGCATACAAGTTGTAGTGTAAATGACCTGCCTTAGCCTCGTCACTACTTCGTCGAGGTTAGGCTCAGTGCTTACAGAATACATGGGGTCGGTTGTACTTATACTATACTTTGTACTTCTTGTGCAAATTTTGGAGTCGATCCCATCGGTGGTTATTAGCGTGCTCGGATTGGACAGCTTGTGAAGACTTGAGGTACAACTACTCAGTGCCAGCAACACCTGGAGTCCCCTTCCCTTTTTATTTGGCTATGTACTTTCTTTTCAGACAGCTTTATGTTATTTCAGACCCTTGTTTGTTATTCTAGTAGCTAGTGCACTTATGACACCGGGTCCATGGTTGTATCAAACGTTTGGCTATTTTAGCTTTCGCATTATTACTTTGGATTACTGCTGTAATTTCAGTTCTTTCTCATTAAGTAAATTTAAACTGTTAAAAATGGATAAAATATTCTAACGTTGGCTTGCCTAGCAAGTGAACTGTTAGGAGTCATCACGGTACTGACGGTGGGAATTTTGGGCCGTAACATAGATACTCTTTGAAATAAGCCGGGATGAACCTTTTTGAAATAATAATTGGTACTTAAATTGTATAGTGTAAGCTAATTTATTTTTTTATTGTGTTGCTATAATGTCATTACTGATTTTTGATTGTGTGTTTATATGAAGTCTCCGTTAAATTCTGTCATTAGATTGTGATTATCCTATTGAAATTTAGGTACATATCATTAGATTTAATCTGCATTCCCATTCTGCTCATGCACCTCATGGCGTTGACGGTTCTGTAAACTTTAGTTTTAGAAGACAGGGTGGCCAGTCTGATTTTCATTGTATAAAACAGCTGGAGAGTCATTTTTGGTAGTTTGCGCGTCTATTTGCCTTTTTAACTACTAGGACTCTGTAATTGCAGTTTTTCACAATATGCGGATTTTTTTGCCCATAGATCTTTCTTTATAGGGTGTTTTTTTAATGTCTTAAACAACTCATATGCCCCTCCTTTTTAGAAGCAAAAGTAAATGAAGAAGTCACTTGATCGTTAGTCTTGCTGTTCATCTACTACCAGCAGGATTCTGGTAGACGTTCTATTTTTTTCATGTTTATGTGCATCTTTTGCATGTTTGTGAACAAAATTATGAACTATTTGACCATGCTATTTTTTTCTTAAGAAATACTAGCACTTTAAATTTTTTCATTACATATTTAAGTTATTAGGGGAGGTCTAGATCAGGATCGCTTCACTGACGAGTATTGAATAGATCATTCCAAGGCAAAGAGGACTAAACAAAATTTAGATGCTCCATTTCTATTCAGTGTTCACATTCTTTAATTGTTGCCGCTTATCTTCTAACTTTTTCCCTCCTAAAGCATTTGCAATAGCAGGTTATTTCAGAGTTCAAAAGGAAATGACTTGAGATGGTTAAAGATGGATTTGCATCAATCTCTCAGGTACAATTATCATAAAAGTTTTGTAACCTCGAAAGTTGTTAGGTACTGAATTCGGATACCGGGTCGCTCTATGTGGGTTGATCCAATCTATTTATGGAGAGATAGAATTTGGAAATAAATTAACTTCTTTGGAGAAGTTACTATACATTTAGGTGTGGTTGAGAGCAGTTTTTCCATAGCAGTTAATTTCTTTCTCTTTAAAAACTGATTTTGGTCTTCTTCTTCAAATGGGTAAGAACGAACAACAAAAAAGGAATTACTCTCCCTTTCTCATTAATCTTCTTATTACTTAATAGAGAAGTTTTCTCTTCTTTTTTTGTAAAATACATATAAAAAAGGCATTTAGTTTATGGAACTAAACTTTGTTTTCCAAGAGAATCAAAGTTGGACTTAGGGGCAATTTTCTGGGTTGTAATTTTATTCCACTACATAACAGGTACATGATTCTAATTCCTATTCTTATTGTATTTCTATTAACAAAAGTTTCCCAATTCTCTTAAATCGTAGCTATAATCGATCAGACTATCCAATCTAAGAGTTGCTACCAGTAGCTGACAGGGAAGGAAAATGAGAAAAAAATATAAGGCTATCTGAAACGGTGTACCTTTCTGCATACTCTGGAGAATGCATAATTTGGAAGGAAAGGAACAACTGATGGTTGGAAGATGCCACATCTGCAATATAAATATTAGAATATAAATGTTTGCACCTGTCATCTTTTTGGACTAACTTAAAAATGCATATGACTAAGAAATATTTTTTTAGTTCCTTCAAAACATTTAGGCATTGTTCAGGAACTGTGAGAACTTGCTATTATTTTCTAGCAATTTGTATTGTTGTACCTCAAACGATGTATCCAATACCTACTTGATGTTAATAAATATTGATTGTATATTCATTAAATGTTTCGAAGTTTGTTATTATAGTGTTGGACCCCTAAGGTAAGAAGCAAGAACTCATTCTAATCGTGAGATTCTTCTAGCTGAGATCTCAGTCTATCTCTTTCTCTACTGAAGATCTAGCCTTCTTTTGTTCACCGACCCCGAACTAGCTTTCTCTGATGCTAAAGCTTCCTTTCAAAAAAGTGCACAGTCGCCTCCTTTGCGGGGGAAAGATCCTTGTTCTTCCTTTCACTTCCTTTCTCCAACTCTGACTGCATACCTTCTGTAAACCCCCCCGAGTCCTTTACTAATCCAAGGTCGCATACCCAGACGGAAACTAAGCTCCCACTCACGACCCATGTAACAAGCTACGCCAAGTAAGAAGTGTAGAACAATTAGTTCATAAGGACCACCGTTGTATAACCATTCATCAACGGATGCCGCTTCCCAGATTGGGTAAAAATGTAAACCTATAGCTGCAGAAGTAGGAATAATGGCACCGGAAATAATATTGTTTCCGTAAAGTAGAGACCCTGAAACAGGTTCACGAATACCATCAATGTCTACTGGAGGAGCGGGTTGCAAGTAACTAGTATATATATAACTTAAGATCGTTATAGCCAGTAAAGACTAACATAACTAGTTAAATTAGGTACAAACTCAACTAACTAATCATGGTGGAGTACCGATGCTTCACCTATACATAGTCGAGTATAAGGCTTGGTTAATTATAAATGACTTCAGTTTGTTGTTTATCTACTTTTTCAACTAATATAATTTGGAAAGTGACATTGTAAAAGCAATTATATCTGGATTATCTTTGTAAAGGACTCTTCATTGATTCAAGGCAGAATATATAGACAGACACTTAAATTATCAAAGAAAGTTCACTTGAACACTTCAACTAAGCCATTTTCCACCGAAACACTTTTACTATACTTTTACTGTACCAGTTTAATACGTCCGACTGACATGGCAAATAACATGAATATCACTGCATTTGAGCGCGTGAACAACAGAAATATGCTGACAAAAAGCCTATTAACGGTACAATAAACGGTAACATCCCTCCTTTCTCCAATAATATAATTAGACCCTCCTCCCTCTTATCAGCCCTAATTTTTCACCATTCCTTCAAAATCCAGCCCTATTTCTTCAACTTTTTCTTGATTTTATTTAAAATTTCTATTATTCTCTCCAAATTGTGTTCGAATCTTGGCTTAATAAGCTCTCTATTATGTCTTTCAGAGCAAGAGTCGATTCATATCGGTGTGGTCATGAATGTCAATTGAAAACTTCATGGACTCCATCTAATCCTTGAAGGAGGTTCTATGGATGCAAAATTAAAAAGGTAAGTGATAATTAACTACAATTAATTAATTTTTAGTCCTGTTATTTTTGGGCTAATTTTAGTTTGAATAAATTTTTTTGAAGGACAAAGGTGGATGTAATTATTTTAAGTGGGTTGAAGACGAGTTTCCTAGTCAAGCGAATAGGGTTATTTGGGGTTTACTGAACAGGGTCAAAGCTTTTGAAGAAGAAAGGGCTCGAGCAAGAACAAGGAGGAATAAATTGGCTTCTATTACAGTAACGATGTTGATTATTTGGGTCTGCTACTGTGTCGTTAGTCATTGAAGTTGTTATGATTTTGCTGGTGGTTGAAGTATTTTGTGGGCAATTTGTAGTGGTGGTAGATATATTTTGGGTGTAGCTAGTGTTTTTGGATGTAATTGTGGCATGTGGCCTTACTTCAATGAAATGAAACAACTTCTGTAGTTTTATGCAATTTGTTATGCCTAGGTAAAAATATTTCTACAGTTTTTATGTATTGGTTCAATTTTTCTGCAGTTTGATGTTTCCAACTGAATGCATACAAAACTGAATGCATTTGTTTAAACTGAATACAATTTTTCTGCAGTTTAATGTTACTAGCTAATGTGTTTAAACATAGGCATTTAAATTGTATTAAACAGAATGCTACCAACACATTTAAATTGCATTCCAGCTAAAATATTTTCAACAATTCCAAACAACTAGCAAAATACATGAACTGACCCAAAAAAGACAAAATAATCAATCCAAGTTTGGATACTTAGAAAAATACATGAACTGAAATCCAAAATAGCATAATCCTAACACAACTATAGCACTGGAGGGGCTGGACTTGCAACTGAAGAGGTAGTTGCTAAAGTTCCAATTTGGCTTCTCTTGTTTGCACTTAGTTGTTGTAGCTGGGAAGTAGTTATAGCATTTCTGCCTTAAAACTTAAGGCCATGAGGTTTAAATCCAAGATCAATATTGACTGCACTGGTATCCTTTACAACCTTGGTCCCATATGATACAAATCTTTCACCCGAACTACCTGGCTGAAATTGACATAAAAGGCACATAGATCAGTTTTAACAAATGGTAGTAATAACAAAATGAAGTTATGAATAGACAGTCCTTACATTAATGATAGTCATTTCAGTTGTAGGGTTGGTGTAACATCCATAACCAACATTTCTTGACCTCTTATGTCCATCAGATGGTGTTGCAGATTCAGCACATCTTCCTCTTGTTCTTTTAACCCCAACATTAAGTTTTCTAAGAGCAGTTGGGGGAGGTGCATTTGGAAATGCACCCCTACCAAATCTAGTATTATTTCCCCTTCCTCTTCCATTGGTTGTGCTTGTATTAGCACTCTTTCCCCTTCCTCTGCCACTGGTTGTGCTTGTATTAGCACTCTTTCTCCTTCCTCTGTCACTTCCCCTATTAGTTGTTGTAGATTCTTGAGTTGCTTGACTTCCTTGGCTTTATTGAGTTGCTTGAGTAGACTCTCTCATTCCAGCCTAAAAATTCTAGAAAGTACATATATAAGTTGGCATTTAAGTGAATAAATAGGTAAAAAATATTACAACATAACCTTAATTGGCATGTAGACTTGTTATGGCCTCCTTGATGATATTTTGAATATGTCATCTTACCTCCTTGCTTAGAGAGCTTGCCATACTTCTTTTTATTAGGCTCATTCTTTACCTTTCTTCTTTTCTTTTGGGGCCTGCCTGGCATTGACTTTGGTGCAGGAGGCTCAATTACCATGTTATTAGTGTCAGACCACATCTTCATATTGGGGATTGGTTCAAGAAAGTATTGGTATGCCTTGAGAAATGTCTCCTTTCTATACCAGTGATCCACATAATTGTATGATTCTTCTTGGTGATAGATTGAATATATTGCATGTGCACAAGGGATCCCTCTTAACTGCCAGGATCTACAAGTACATGTTCTTCTCCTCAAGTTCATTATGTATCTGTATTCATACTCATTAACCTCAAACCCATCAGTTCCAAACCACAAAACTTTGCATTTTCTAGACAACTCTTTATTTTCTTCTAGAATCACCCTTGCCATAGGAGATATGTCTGTAATCCAAGTCTCTGCAAACTGGATCATATCAACATGTCTCCTAACTACTTTATGTCTAATTTCCTCTAACATGGTAATAATAAACTTGTGCCTAGGTGCTATTATCCAAGAATTAAAGGTCTCACACATATTATTTTCTACAATATCACATTTAGAGTGTTCAAGGAAAAAAGCTCTACACCAATACTCTTTGTTATACTTCAATAAGGTTTCACATATACCTTTTCCAAGATTTCCAAAAGCATCCAGTTCTTCTTTCAACTTCACCTCAAAACTAGCCTTAGAACACCTCCAGAATTGCTTTCTCATCTCCTCACCTCTCCAAGTTTTTGACCAATTAGACCATATATGCCTAGCACACATTTGATGCTCACAATTTGGTAGTAACTCTTGAATGCTTGGTAAAAAACCCTACAAAACAACAATGAATCAAACAGAAAATAGATGAGATAGAATAAAGTAAGCTAAAATAGAATGTAGATAAAACAGAAATCAACAAAAATCAGAAAGCTAAAACAGAAATCAGAAAACTAGTGAGAAGCTTTTGACTCATGAAGTCAGAAATCAGAAAGCTAAAACAGAAACAGAAATCAGAAGTAGAAAGATAAAACAATATAAGATGAAGTAAAGTACCTTTTGCATATCAGACATAACTGTTAATCCAGCTCCATCTCCCAACTCCAAGTCAACTATTAAGTTGTTTATAAACCAACTCCAAGATGTTTTTGACTCATTGTCTATCATAGCCCATGCAATGGGATACATTTGTTGGTTCCCATTTTTCCCAATAGCTACCAACAATTCACCCTTACATGCTCCTTTTAGAAAACACCCATCAAAACCAATGATCTTCCTGTATCCTTCCAACCAACCTTTCTTCAATGCATCAAAGCAGACATAGAAATATTTAAACAGATTCTTTCCAGGCTCTGAATTTCTATCACTTTTGACCAAGCAAGTACTACCAGGATTGGTTTGTTTAATAATATCAGCATAGTCACATAATCTAGCAAACTCCATCTTCCAATCCCCCATAAACTTCCTAAGCACTATCTGTTTTGCCCTGTAACAGATGGTTCTACCAACATATAAACTCAATTTGTTTCTAACCAATTCTTGTATTTCCCAGATCCTAATATAGGGCTGAGATGTGATCCTATCTCTAAATTTGTCAGCGATATACTTAGAATCACAAAGCTTGTTTTTGTTCATTGGATTGCACTTGTGAACAGGATGATACTTCTTAACTATAAAATTCCCTAAATCCCTGTCAAGACTTGCAAATAACTCCCACTGGCAAATCTTTGATTTACATTTCACCCTCACCCCAGTTGCCTCATTAGGTCTAAGTTTCAGCTACGCATGGTATTCAATAGCATAGTCAGTCACTGCCTTCCTAAATTGTTTGACATTCTCAAATATCATGCAAGTTCAAAAATAACCACAACACAATCTGGATCATATCTTAACTTTGTACTCTTCCTTCTACTTGGCAAATCAATACCAATTTCAGCTTCCACATCTAGCCCATCATCAGAATCATCACTACCTATATCAGAACTATCAACATAGTGCTCATCCCCACCTAATTTACTAGCATATTTGTCTGTCTTGTTCTTGCCAATGTCTTTAAAGCCTCTATCTATTTTTCCTTCTCCTAGAGGTAATTCTACATGAACAGTTGGTTTTTTCCTTCTTCTAGCCTTTAGCTTGGTTCTCTTTTCATTCCTAACAGCTATCAACTATTCATCAGCATCACTATCATCTTCTTCTAGTACAACATCAAACTCTGAGTCACTGCTATTGTCCAGATCTAAAATAGCACCATCAAAGTCTGTAACATCATCTTCCCTTACTTCAGTTTCAGTATCAACCTCTTTCCTTACTTCAGTTTCAGCAGCAACATCTTCCCTCACTTTACTTTCATCAATAACATTTTCCCCCACTTTACTTTCAGCAGCAACCTCTTCCCTCACTTCACTTTCATCAACAACATTTTCCCTAATTTCAGTTTCAGCAGCAATCTCTTCCCTCTCTTCTGTGTTTGTTTTCCCAGATGCAGCATTAACTTCACTTAAACCTATTTCTGGACCACAAATAAGTCTAGTAGGAGGCACATCATCCACTACCTCAGGGTCTAGAACAATATGTTGAATATACAAATGTAATTCGTCTCCATTTTCAAGGTTAGACACAATATTCAATAATTGTGCATCACTATCCACATAGACAAAATTCTTAATTTTCGGGTCTTGGTAATAGAAGCCGCCCACTATGGCATATCCCATTTTTAGTGTAATATAATAGTTCTGGAATAGAAAAATTGTCGTTATCAATATAATCTATTAACACCTCCTGTTCCCCTACATATTTTAAGTCATGGTCAAGGGTAAAATTATCACCATGGTGAAAATTAACAACAATAAAATCTGACATCACTATTTTAATATTACCAAATTTCTTTAAAAAACCCCTAATTGTGGTCCCAAATCAGTCCAACTCCCACAGAGGTCCACCACTAAAGTGACTACAATACAAACACTAAAAAGACTTACCCTTTCAACACTTCAAATTTGAAATCAAGCAGCACTTCAACAAGTCAGCACCGATAATATACTGATGATCATTCTTCAATCACATATTTGGACAAAATCAAACAAATCGAACAGATATTAACCTATGGCACTAATTACCACTCAATATCAAACAAAAACGAAGCAAAATCAATGGACATGCATCGCTTGGGGCGGATTTTACTGGAATCGAATTTGGGACTTAGGGCTTTTTTTGGTCGTTTGTTGTTTTAGGAATGTGTAAAGAGGGTTATAATTAGGAATAGAGTAAATACGTTTGGTTTTAGCTGGTAAAATAATCTATGTGTCATGGTAAAAAATGTGTCAATTTTTAATTTGTTAGATTATCCATGCTGGAAGCGTGTAATCAAACGCGTCAAAATTTTTATAAGCTCAGGTCGGACGTGTTAAACTGGTGCAGTAAAAGTATAGTAAAAGTGTTTCGGTGGTAAATGGCTTAGTTGAGGTGTTCAAGTGAACGTTTTTTGATAGTTTAAGTGTCTGTCTATGTATTCTGCCTTGATTCAAGCTTATATATTAACATAGCCCTTTTCTATATCTTTTTGTTTGTCTTTTCTTTAGGAGTTTGTTAGGCCTTATGTATTTGTATCTTCTAGAAGATTTATTGTTGTAATCGTTCAGTCCACAACCTTCCTCTTTGTGGTATTAAAAGCTTAAAAGTATTCTTGTGAGATAGATCCTAGTTTATTTTCCCCATCCCTACCCGACCCAAATGGCTGCTACTGTTGTTAATGCCGACGTTGCGAACAACAACATTGTTGTTCAGTTTAACCCTGTCACACAACTTCATATTAAGCTTGCAGGTAGTCATAATATTTCCCTCGGGAAGGCTCAAGTGTCGATGCTTATACGTGGGCACGATATCTATGGCAATCTTGATGGAACTACTCCTACCTTTAGCCAAACCATATCCTCAAACAATCAAACGGTTGACAAACCTACGTACTTAACCTGGTTTCGCCAAGATTAGCTTATTCAAAATGCCATACTGGCTTCAGTTGATCCTACCATTACTGCATTTGTTACTTCAACAACCTCTTCTAAGGCTGCTTGGAATGCACTTCATATAGCGTATGCCAATAAATCTCAAACACAAATTTTTAATCTACGAAATTTCTTAGCTCGTCTTGCAAAGAATGTTTTACTTGTTGCTGACTATATGCATCAGGTTCGCTCTCTCTGTGATGAGCTTGCTACAGCTGGTGCTCCTGTATCCAACGAGGTACTCATTGTAAAGATACTTACTGGTCTTGGATCTGATTTCAAAGAATTTTCAGCAACTATTCGGGCACGAGATACTACCATCTCATATGAAGAGTTGTATGAGAAGTTACATGACCATGAACTCTTCCTGAAGCATCATGATACTCACGCTTCTCTCTCAAAATTCATTAGTGCTGCTATTGCATAACGATCTACTTCTCAACCTTGCAACAATACCAGCAATATCGTTACAAAAACGCGAACAACAGTCAACCCAACCAAGGCCAACCATGGAAGCTTCATAAGAACTTTGCTTAGTCTAACAACAATATGGTTTGCCAGTTATGTGATCGTCCTGGACACTCTGCCCGAGTTTGTCGCAGCCAATCCCATAATCATTTTCAAGCTAGAGTCAACTTTCCTAGACGTCAATCACGGCTACAATCATCATGGATCATCGACAAGGGTGTCGCACATCACATTGCCTCATATGCTCAAAGCCAAGCAACTGCTCAAGACTACCGCTGACCTGAGGAAATTGCCACGGGTAATGATACTACCATACTTATCTCCCAAACCGGTAACACTGAACTTAAACCATCAAATTATTGATTTACCCTATCTAATACTCTCTATTCTCCTGCCATAAAAAATAATCTCATATCTATCTTTCAATTTAGCCGTGATAATAACACATCCATGGAATTCTTTCCTTTTTCTTATATTGTGAAGGATATGAATGTGGGGGCAGCTCTAGTTTGAGGGCGGAGTAATGGGCGATTTTACACTTGGCCACCAAATAGGCATCCTCAGTGCAACGTGGTTGTTCCAATCCAATTATTGCACCGACGTTTGGGTCATCCAAATTGTCGCACTTTAAATAATATTTTGCATAAATTTTCAATTCCTGTTAGTTATTCGAGAGTTAGTTCTGATTGTAGTTCCTGCAATTCTAATAAAAGCTACATGTAACTTTCTCAGTTAACTCCCTGAAGAGCCAATGACCCCTACAAACAATTTACAGTGATTTATGGGGGCCTGAACCAATTTTATCTATCGATCAAAAAAGATACTATGCTATATTTGTGGATTACTTTTCAAAATATATTTGCTTGTATTTAAAATCACAGGGTATTGAGCACTTGGTTTTCCTACCACACCCTCCTCAACAAGTTGCATTGGTAGAACGTCGTCACCGATATGTTATTGAAACTGCAAAAACACTATTATACCAAGCCTCGTTACCCTCTAAATTTTGGAGTTTTTCCTGTCACCAAGCTATTTATCTTATAAATACACTCACTATACCAGTTTAAAATGATCGGTGCCCGTATGAAATTTTATTTCAAGAAGAACCAAATTATGTGTCTATTAAAACTTTTGGTTGTTTATGATATCCATGGCTCAGACTATATGCCAAAAATAAACTAGAACCCAAATCAATTCCCTGTGTTTATTTAGATTTTTCAATAAATATTATTCTCATCAGTGTTTGATCCAGTCACCTCTAAAATCTATCTTTACAAAGATGTGATATTTTTTGAAAATAATTATCCTTTTGTAAATATCTTTCAAAAATATAGGGATACTGCTAAACTCCTAGCATTAGATACATTAGATAAAAATATTAGCTTTAAAAAGGAAAATATTTATATATCTCCTCTAAGTGCAAATTTTGAATTGCCACTTCCAATTTTCAGAAACATACAGTTGACAATTCCTTTGCCTTTTCCTATGCGTGCCTCTTCAAGTTTAGGTAAATGATACCTGTTCCTCTAATTTCTCTGGGGAAAAATATTTATAACCAATCTTCTCAACCTGAATCTAACTCCTATAACTAAGATAACCAAAACTCATCTCCAATTTTGAACCAACCTACCTTGGTAGCTCCTCCAAGATCCACACAACCTATCCCATAACCTACCAACGCCGAAACACACTCTCCCAACAGCCTGTACTAAACACCAATCAACCCCCATTCTCTACGTCCACGCCTACCCAACCTCCACCTCATCACTCAATGGTCACAAGGTCTCAGACTAATAGTCTAAAACCCAAGCAATTTCACTTGTCAGTTCAATCCACACCTATTCCTGAACCTATACCAAAGACCTTCAAACAAGCACAGGCTTACCCTCACTGGCAGACTGCTATATAGTCTGAATTTGATGTTTTAGTTAGAAACAGGACTTGGGACTTAGTAACCAACGATCCCTCAAGGAATGTGGTTGATTGCAGATGGTTGTTTAGGCTTAAGCATAAGCTTGATGGTTCGATTGACAGGTACAATGCATGACTTGTTGTTAAAGGCTTCACACATCGACCTAGTTTAGACTATCACTCAACTTTTAGCCTCGTGGTTAAACCTACAACTGTTTGTTTAGTTCTTGCTATTGTAACTCAACTATCCTAGCCCATTCACCAATTGGATGTTAATAACGCCTTTCTACAAGGAAAGCTTGAAGAAGAGGTACACATGAAGCAACCTACAGGTTTTGATTCTTGAAAATTTCCTAGTAATGTATGTAAACTTAATAAAGCTATCTATGGTTTGAAACAAGCTCCACGAACTTGGTACACTGAGCTGAAAAATTATATTCTTACCCTTGGTATTATCAAGTGTGAATTTGATGCATCTCTTTTTGTTCTTCATAAGCTTGGACTTGTTGTGTACATCTTTGTTTATGTGGATGATATTATTGTGACTGGTAACCATCCAAATGCTATGAAATCTATTATTAATGTTATGTCTTCACGGTTCTCTCTGAAAGATCTTGGGTTGATTTATTACTTTCTTGGCATTGAGGTTACACACACATCATATGGTTTGCTCTTATGTCAGCATAAATATGTCAAAGATCTTCTCCAAGATGTTAACATGTCTGAATGCAAAGGCGCTCCCACGCCCATGACTTCTACATGTACCTTTGAAACATCTCGTGATGATTCCAAAGTGGATGGCACTCTTTATCGTCGAGTCATTGGAAAGCTTCATTATATATCCTTTCATCAACCTGATATTTCCTTTGCAGTAAGCAAATTATCCCAATTTATGTATCAACCAGTTGTTTCTCACTGTTAGGCGTCTTTGGTATTAAACTTGCTAAAAGCTCTATTGCTCAATTGGTTGCCTATTCTGATTCGGATTGGGTTGGTGACCCACTTGATCGAACTTCTATAATAGGGTACATTGTATATCTTGGTGATATTCCTATCTCATGGTCTTCTAAGAAGCAACTTTCTATTTTTTGGTCGTCTACTGAGGTTGAATACAGAGTTGTTGCAGCTACAACCACTGAAGTTGTCTAGCTTAAAAACATGCTTCATGAGCTTCAATTTTCATGTCCAGCCCTCCTTGAATTCTCTACGACAACATGAGCACTACTTATATTTGTGCCAATACGGATTTTCATAGCCGTATGAAACATGTTGAGATCGATTTTCACTTTGTTCTCCAGCTTGTGCAGTCTAAGGTTCTCGAGGTCCATCACCTTCATGCTGCAGATCAAGTTGTAGGTATTCTTACGAAGCCGCTGCCCAGTTATACATTTCTAAATATGTATCCCAAGTTAGTTCTGGTTTACACCAGCCCCACCTTGTGGGGGTGTGTAAAGGACTCTTCACCTATTCAACCTTATACGTCAACATAGCTCTTATCTATATCTTTTATCTGCATCTTCTTTGTATCTTTTTGTTAGCCTTTTCTTTAGGAGTTTGTTAGGCCTTATGTATTTGTATCTTCCAGAAAATTTATTGTTGTAATTTTGCTCTATATAAAGAGCTCCTACTTTATTAATAAAATCACCTCCTTTCGTGCAGTCTACAGCTATCCTCTTTAATCTTGTCCTCTTTTTAAAGTTACCAAACTATATTTAACTACAAGTGTTTAAGTCAGCATTTGTCGATTGCGTTTTATAGGTCAGCATTACTACACTCATAAGTAGCTAGCATTTATTCATGTCACGAGGTCTGCAGACGCGGGTAGATGTACCTTGAAGTCTCCTGAAGCAGCAACCACACCAGCTAAACTCGAAGCTGATAGCTAGTACCTGGATTTGTACACAAAAAACATGTGCGGGAAAGGGCATGAGTACACCACAATGATACCCAGTAAGTGCCAAGCCTAACCTCGGTCGAGTAGTGACGAGATCAGGTCAGGGCCCTACTAGTATAAATATAGTGCAATAATACAGTTAGAATATTATAGTAAAAACTAAATACGGAAAATCTAACAGGAATAGAATTTAATGAAAACCAATAGCTCGGAACGCAGTAATAGCAACAGGGGATCTCCCGGGATACTGTCCCGTAGTACCAAACATAAATATGCATGGGGATCTCCCGAAATACCGTTCCATAGTCCCAAAGTAACTATGCAGTGCTGGGGGATCTCCCGGAATACCGTTCCATAGTCCCAAAGTAAATATGCAGTATAGGGGGATCTCCCTGAATACTGTTTCATAGTCTCAAAGTAAATATGCAGCTCAACCAACGGAGATAATAGATTACAACAAGAAAACCACAATTTAGGCTAAGTCCGAGTCAAAGAAGAACATGAAATTTCACTAAAACATGTTGCATAGTGTTCAGATAGACAATTAAGGTAGTAAAGGCAGTTAAGGCACGTAAGCATGCTTTCCGAAACTAAACAGGATAGTTACATATGCTAGTGTTACTCAATTTAAGGAAAACAGATATTTGCTTAATGAAAATGGGGGTTTTCAACAAATAGCCCGTGTACCTCGTCACCTCACGTACATGGCGCTCACATATTAAACAATACCAAATGCTAAGGGGAGTTCCCTCACACAAGATTAGGCAAGTCACTTACCTCAAACTAAAGTCCACTCAAAGCTCAATCACAGCTTTGCCTTTCAAACACACCTCCAAACAGACAATATCTAGCAAATTAGCAACCAAACGTTTCAAAATAAGCCTTAGGAATCACCTACAATAACAAAGGACTCAATTTAGGTCATTATTGAAATAGTCAACAAAAGTCAACACCCAGGCACGCTTGGTCCAAACCCGAAATTCGGATCAAAACTCGATTATCCGAGTCCGGATATACAATTGGTTTTGGAATCTGACCTCAATTTGAGGTCTAAATACCTAAATTTTTGAAATCCCTAATTTTTACTCAATTAGATTCTAGGTTGAAATCTAGTAAAATGAAGTGAAAGATTGAAAGAAACTAGTTAAGAATCACTTACATATGATTTGGGGAAGAAGAAGCCTTTGGTCTTCTAGGTTTTGAAAATTTGAAGAATGAATGAAAATCCCGTCAAGGTCTCTTTTACCCAGCTACAGATGTCGCAAATGCGACCTGGGCTTCGCAAATGCAAGAAATCCATCGCATTTGCAAAGATTCCCACAGTCCTGACTTCTTTGCAAATGCGAAGAAAGGTTCGCAAATGTGAACTAAGCTGGTCGCAAATGCGATCAAAGGATCGCAATTGCGAAGGTTGCCTCCTCCTGCCCCCATCACAAATGCGAAGGAATGCTCGCTTTTGGAACATGAGCTGGCCCATATTCTCTTCGCATTTGCAATGAGAAGCTCGCAAATGCGAACTCTTCAGAGATCGCAAATGAGATGAGTGACCTCGCATTTGCGAGGTCTGAGGCCTGCAACAAAAACCAGCAGCGTTCTAAGTCCTAGTTTCACTCTGTAGCCTATCCGAAACTCACCCGAGCCCTCGGGGCTCCAAACCTAACATGCACACAAGTCTTAAAACATCATACGAACTTGCTCGTACGATCAAATTGCTAAAATAATACCTAGAATCACGAATTTAGCACCCAAATCCAATGAAATTCTCAAGAACACTTTGAAATTTCTGTTTTCTCAATCAGACGTCTGAATCACGTCAAACCAATTCCGTTTTTCATCAAGTTTCACAGTTAAGCCTTAAATATCATTTTGAACCTATACCGGGCTCCAAAACTAAAATACAGATCTGATACCAACAAGATCAAACATTAAGAATTTCCTAAAAACCATTGAATTTTCAAACTCATAATTTTTAATAAAAATTCATAACTCGAGCTAGGGACCTCCGATTCCGATTCCGGGCATACGCCCAGGTCCTATATTTTAATACGGACCCACCGGGACTGTCAAAATACGAATCCGAGTCTATTTACCAAAAATGTTGACTGAAGTCAACTCAAATGAAGTTTTTAATCAAAAATTATTATTTCTATCAACTTTCAACACAAAAGCTTTCCAGAAACATATTCAGACTGCGCATGCAAATTGAGGAGGAATAAAATAAGGTTTTAAGGCCTCAGAACACAAAATTTGGTTTTAATTCATAAGATGACCTATCGGATCATCACATTCTCCACATCTAAAAACAACCGTTCGTCATTGAACGGACATAGAAAGGTGTCTGGGCTAGTAAAAAGGTGGGGATATCTACTCTGCATGTCTGACTCGGTTTCCCAAGTCGCCTCTTCGACCAGCTAACCCCGCCACTAAGCCTTTACTGATGCAATGTTCTTTGACCTTAGCTTTCGAACCTACCAGTCCAATATAACCACTGGCTCCTCAATATAAGAAAGATCATTGTCCAACTGGACTGAGCTAAAATCCAACACGTAAGACGGATCATCATGATACCTCTGGAGCATCGAAACATGAAATACCGGATGAACTCCTACTAAGATAGGTGGTAAGGCAAGCTCATAAGCAACCTCCCCAACACGCCTCAACACCTCAAAGGGACCAATAAACCTTGGGCTCAACTTGCCCCTCTTTCTGAATCTCATAACGCCCTTCATAGGAAAAACCCGAAGCAAATCCCGCTCTCTAACCATAAATGAAACATCATGAACCTTCCGGTATGCATAACTCTTCTGTCTGGAATTGGCTATACGAAGTCTATCCTGAATCACCTTAACCTTTTCCAAAACATCCTGAACCAAACCCATACCCAATAATCTGGCCTCACCCCGCTCGAACCAACCCACCGGGGATCGACACCGCCTACCACATAGAGCCTCATACAGTGCCATTTGAATGCTGGATTGATAATTATTGTTGTTGGCAAACTCCGCAAGTGGAAAGAAGTAATCCCAAGAACCTCCAAACTCCATCACACACGCACGGAGCATATCCTCAAGAATCTGAATAGTGTGCTCGGATTGCCCGTCCGTCTGTGGGTGAAATGCTATGCTCAACTCCACCTGAGTACCCAACTCATGTTGTGCGGCTCTCCAGAACCATTATGTAAACTGCGTGCCCCAGTCAGAGATGATAAATACCGGTATGCCATAAAGTCTGATAATCTCACGGATATAAACTCAAGCCAACTGCTCGAAAGAATAAGTGGTCATCATAGGAAGGAAATGAGCTGACTTGGTCAATCTATCCACAATCACCCAAACTGCATCAAACTTTCGCTGAGTCTGTGGGAGTCCAACAACAAAATCCATAGTGATTCGCTCCCATTTCCACTCCGGGATATCTAACTTCTGAAGCAACCCACCCGATCGTTGATGCTCATACTTCGCCTGCTGGCAATTTAGACATCGAGCAACATACTCCACTATGTCTATCTTTATACTACGCCACCAATAATGCTACCTCAACTCCTGATACATCTTCGCGGCACCCAGATGAATAGAGTACCGCGAGCTGTGCGCCTCCTGAAAAATCAACTCATGCAAACCATCAAAATTAGGCGTACATAGCATGCCTTGCATCCTCAATGCACCATCATCCCCGATAGTGACCTCCTTGGCATAACCGTGCCAGACCATTTCCTTAAGGACAAGTAGAAGGGAGTCATCATACTAATGCTCCCTGATACGATCATAAAGAGAAGACAGAGAGACCACACAAGCCAACATTCGACTAGGCTCAGAAATATCCAATCTCAAAAACTAGCTGGCTAAGTCTTGAACATCCAACGCCATGGGCCTCTCTACTATTGGTAGATAAGCTAAACTCCCCAAACTTTCTGCCCGGCGACTCAAAGCATCGGCCAACACATTGGCCTTCCCCGGGTGGTACAAAATAGTAATATCATAATCCTTAAGCAGCTCTAACCACCACCTTTAACACAAATGAAGATCCCTATGCTTGAATAGATACTGCAAACTCTGGTGATCAATATAGATCTCACAAGGAGCACTGTACAAATAGTGCCTCTAAAATCTTCAAGGCATGAACAATAGCTGCTAAATCAAGGTCGTGGACAAGATAGTTCTTTTCATGCACCTTCAGTTGTCTGGATGCATAGGCAATCACCCTACGGTCCTGCATCAACACCGCATCAAGAGCAACACGCAACGCATCACAACAGACTGTATAAGACCCCGAACCTGTAGGCAATATCAGTATTGAAGCTGTAGTCAAAGCTATCTTAAGCTTTTGAAGGCTCTCATCACACTCCTCCGTCCACCTGAACGGAGCACCCTTCTGGGTCACCCTAGTCAAAGGTGCTACAATAGATGAGAATCCCTATTGGCACAAGTAAAGGTTAGTTTTGAAGACTGACGAAGGAACTCAGACATGAACCAGGTCCATCCTAGTGGAGCACAGATACAGATAGACTTGAACATGTGGCATGCACGTGAATGAGATAAACCTAACTTGACAGAATTAATATCTCCTGATCCTGATCGAAAAGCTTGCATAATAGATAAGGAAAAGGACTCCTTACTTAAAGAGAACACTGTTTAAGAAAGGGAAGGAGTTAGAGGTTAAGATCAACTAGAACTCTTCCACCAAGGAAGAGTAGCATCAAAATTCTAGTCAATCTCTATTTACTAACTCTATAAATATTAGTGTAGTTCTCTTTTACAGGTAACACACATAAGCATAAGTTAAACGTGAATTGAGAGCAAAATAGCAAGGCAATTTTGCAAGCAGTTCATGTGTGATTCAAGTGTGCAAACCTGAAGCTACATGAACCAGATAGAAGAACCAGTTCCAAGTGTTTGTCTTTTATTCTAGTTCAATTCTAGTAGGTAGTTTTATATTGTACCTTTCAGCTTTATCTAGAGGCAATTGTAATAGGTACTCAGAGTTTTCAAGTTAGAGTTAACTTAAAGTTGTCGCAGTAGTTAGAGGTCGTTTGCCATAATGGGATTAGAGTTAGTCCTAGGCTTACAAAAGAGTTTTAGTAAATATAGTTTTTGGCTCAGTGATTTTAGTGGAGAATTTGGAAAATCCTACTGGAAAGTAGGTCGTGGTTTTTTATCTTTTGAGCCAGGTGTTTTCCACGTAAAATACTTGTATTCTTTACTTTCCGCATTTACTATTTATGCAATAGTAGGTTAAGGAAAACTTAGAAGAACCAGGTCCTTCCATAATGAGTTTAAGCGAAAAATGGTCACCACACAAATCACTCCCCCCTCTTGTGTGGTATTAAAGTATAAAATATCAATTAGTATCAGAGCGGGTTATCCTTGAAGAGGCCAATACCTTAGGAACAGATCAAGATGAGTGCACCACCAAGAAACTGGGAAGGGCATCCACTGCTAGGCCTCCACTCTTTAATGGCTAGTACTACTATTGGTGGAAAAACAAGATGAGAGATCACATCAACGGAGAAGACTATGAGATATGGGACATTGTCATTGATGGTCCCGTGGCTACCATGATGAAGAATGTTGAAGGAGTAGATGTGCCAAATATTATAGCTGACTGCAATGTTGAGGACTTGAAGAAGTGGAAAAAGAATTCTAAGGCCAAGAAGTAGCTTGTATGTGGACTTGGTCCAGACGAGTATAGTATAATTCAAAGTTGTACCACTGTGAAGGAAATCTGGAACACTCTGCAAGTGGCTCATGAAGGAACTCCTCAAGTGAAGAGGTCAAGAGGAACGCTGTTGTATTCTCAATATGAGAATTTCACCAAGAATGAAGGAGAAACCATCCAAGAGATGTATACAATATTCACCATACTAACAAATGAACTTAAGTCTCTTGGAAGGGTTATTCTTGAAGAAGACAAAGTTGAGAGACAAGGGTTTTGCCAGTCACTTGGGAAAGCAAAATCACTGTAATTCAGGAATCAAAGAACATTGCTACTCTTAAATTGGACGAGATAATTGGAAATCTCACTGCCTATGAACTTAGAAGACAAACCATGAAGATGGATGCACCCAAAAAGGAAAGGATCCTGGCTCTCAGAATCACTGATGGTGTTGATCTAGAAGATGATGAAATGGCTATGATCATAGAGGACTTCAAAAAGTATCTTGTGAGAGGAAAGGGTTCTTCAATAGGTGCAAGCTACAACAAACCAAGGGTTCCTGAAAAACAGACCAATGAGGGTGTCTACAAGTGTAGTAAGACTAATCACCACATCAAAAACTGTCCTCAGTGGGAAATTGAATAGAAGAAGGAAAGGGCTGAACGAAGAAACAAGAAGAAGGAATAGGTTCATCCCAAGAAGAACAAAGGATCAATAAAGGCTATGGTTGTTGCATGGGATAAAGCTTAGATGAGGATTCAGAGGATGAAGATGGAGATGAACAAGCACTTGTGGCCATTGGAGAATCTGATGAGGATTCTGAGGTAAGTGTGATTCATCTCAAAGATAAGATTAAGTTTTTATCTAAAGAAAGTCTATCTGAGTTACTTGTAGATTTCATTGATGAATCTGAGGTCATAAACAATGAAAAAGAACAGTTGTCTAAGGAATGTGTGATTTTGAAAGCTAAGTGCAAAAATTTGGAACTTAGGGCTAGTGAAAGTGATAGTAAAAATGTTGAGTTAAAGAACCAGGTTCTTGAACTTGACACGACTGTGCTAGAACTTAGATCTGAAAATTTAAAACTGAAACTAGGAACAGGTAAAAAGAAAGTTGATCACACACATCTCACTTTAAAAGAAAATCTAAGAAAAATAAAAGATGAGTAGTACAAAAGAGATGAGTAGATAAGAGTCCTAAAGGAAGATCTAAGCAAGGTTAAGCACGAGCTAGATAGAACCTATAAATGGAATAGGTCCTCAGATTCACTTTCATGGATACAAGAACACCATAGTTGCAACAAGAGAGGACTTGGCTACAGGACCCCTGCACCTAAGTGGGATCCCAAAAGCAAGTACATCACACTTCCAGAGAACAAAATTTGCACACACTATGATAAGACTGGTTACTACAAAAGTGAATGTACTGCAAAAGAAAAGGCTAGTCAAAAGAGAAAAACAATTATTCAAGGAAAAATAGGTTGTCAGGATGAGCTAAAAAGAATTTAATTTATTTACCCATAGAAAGGGATCCAAAATAGTTTGGGTTCCTAAGACTAAACCCTGATTTCCTTTTGTAGGTCCAAGTGAAGGGGATCAGTCAAATATGGTACATGGATAGTTGCTGCTTAAAGCATATGACTGGAAGCAAGAACCAGTTCCTTTCACTTGAGGACCTCAAAGGAGGTAATGTCACCCTTGAAAATGGTAAGAAATGTGAGATCATTGGGGTTGGAAAGTGTCACGACCCCAAAACCGACTCGGTCGTGATGGCGCCTATCGTGAAACTAGGCCAGCCGACACAATCCCAAATCAAACCAATATTTCATAAAAGGAACATGTTAAGCTATTAATCAAAAATATCGCATAACATGAGTCTAAATAACAAGTGCGGAAAGAAAACATAAGCCCGACTTCGGGGTGTCACAAGTCACGAGCATCTACTAAGGTATGAATACAACGAAGACTACCACAGTCTGGAAAATACTAAAACAATCTAAGGAAGATGAGAGGGATAAGAACAAGGCTACGAACGCCATGCATCTACCCTACTGACTCCAAATGACCCGCTGGATGAAAGATCAGTGCTCGCTATCACGACCCGCAACTCCTGGATCTGCACACAAGATGCAGGGAGTAATGTGAGTATTCCAACTAAGTAATAATAAAAGTAAATAAACACTGAGCAGTAAGAAAACACATAATCCACGTCATAACACCATAGTAAGAACATGATGTTCCCAAAACAGAATATAAATCAAGTTATCTCGTTAAAAATCCAATTTCAGTAAAAATCCTTTGAAAAAAATGTCTCTCCAACATTTTCAACAGAGATTCAATTAAGATTAAAATAATATGATGAAAGTCATAAATAGCCCTTTGGGCAAGACATGTATCATAAACTGCCCCTCGGACATAAAATCAATCAGAACTAGCCCCTCGGGCTACCTCACAATCACTTGTAATCAGTCCCTCGGGCACAACATATATCAAGAATAACCCCTTAGGCAACATCATATCACTCACTCAGGGTACCTGCGCTCACGGGGGGTGTACAGACTCCGGAGGAGCTCCTACAGCCCAAGCGCTAAAATCTACACGGACAAATCATGTGTTGCACGGACAACTCACGTGCTATCATATACCTGCGCTCACTGGGGGTGTGCAGACTCTTGGAGGGGCTCCTACAACCCAAGAACTATGACAAGCCATCTCGTGGCATAAATCAGTCAATACCTCGGCCTCACAATATCATGAATCAGTAACAACCTGTTGCAGCGTGCAATGCGATCCCATAATATCCTTACAATACAGGCCCTCGGCCTTACTCAGTCAGAAACCTCTCAAGCCACTCAGGCTAATAGTGAAAAGGGTGCTCAGCCCAAAATATCATTTTATATAACAAATAGAGTAGATAAGACTTAGTTATGAAATTAGTTAAAGTATAGTATGACTGAGTACAGATATTAAATCAAAATACTGAGGAGTAGTAGTAAAAATCCCCTAAGGGTCGAAACAGCTTGACACGAGGCCCAAATATGGCATTAAGCCCATAACATAGTATACTTTCCAAAGCACAATAGTATCAAATAATTTTCAGTCAAATATGCGACTTAATAGTCGTACGGGACGGACCAAGTCACAATCCCCAACGGTGCATGCCCCCACGCTCGTCATCTAGTGTGTGCATCACCTCAAAGTAGTAAAACAATGTGAAATCTGGGGTTTCGTACCCTCAGGACAAGCTTTACAGTTATTACTTACCTCAAACTGGACAAAACTCTAACCTGCAATGTCCTTGCCTCTCGACTCGGCCTCCAAATTCTCCAAATCTAACAAAAATTAGTACCACATCGTTAATACACGCTAAAGGAATAAAGCCCATGCAAAAATTATTAAATTAAATCAAAAATCCTGAAATTGGCCAAACCCGACCCCCAGGCCCACGTATCGGAATCCAACAAAAATTATAAAACCAGAATCCTTATCCTCTCACGAGTCCATATATACCAAATTTACCAAAATCTGACCTTATTTGGTTGCTCAAATTCTCAAAATTCCTTTTCAAATCTCAAGCCCTAAATTCCCAAATTTCTAGTCCAACTTCTCAATTAGATGATGAATAAGATCATAGATTCATGAAATTTAAACCATTATAGGTTAGAATCACTTACCCCAATGTTGCTTCTTCAAATACCTCAAAATATCACCTCTCTCCCGAGTTCCTCAAACCCAAAATCAAAAATGGAGAACAAAACCTCGAGCTGGAGTTTTCTGCCCAGCAAAAACCGCACCTGCGGTCATAATAGCGTACCTACGGTGCCGCTTCTACGCCTAAAAGTCTGCACCTGCGGAAGTCACTTAACTTTCCAAAAACCGCACCTGCGCCTCATTTATGGCACATGCGGGCTCGCAGATGCGACAAAACACCCGCTTCTGCGATTCCTCTCCTGGCCCTTTATTTCTGCATCTGCAGCTTACCCTACCGCACCTGTGCCCTCACACCTGCGGTCCTCACTCCGCAGGTGCGGTTATCACAGAACAGAGCAACTTTAGCTTTATTTTCCAAGTTTCCAATCCTCCGCTAATCACCCGAAATCATCCCGAGGCCCTCGAGACCTCAATCAAAAATACCAACAAGTCACATATTATCATACGAACTTACTCGAACCTTCGAAACACTCAAAACAACATCAAAACACCCTAAATTCAAGCCTAAGAACTTCTAAACTTCCAAATTCCGCAAACGATGCCAAAACCTATCAAACCTCGTCTGAATGATCTCAAGTTTTGTACACACGTCAGATATGACACTAGGAACCTAGTCCAACTTTCATAATTCCATTCCGACCCCGATATCAAAATTTCCACTGCCGCCCGAAAATCGCCAAATTTTCAATTTCGCCAATTCAAGCCTAATTCCACCATGGACCTCCAAATCGTATTCCGGACGCACTCCAAAGTCCAAAATTACCTAACAGAGCTAACCAAATCACAAAAATTCAAATCCAAGATCGAACACTAAAAAGTCAAAAACTTGGTCAAACCTTTCAAATTTAAAACTTCAAGCTGAGAATTGTTCTTCCAAATATGTTTCGATTATCCTGAAAACCAAAACTGACGATTTACATAAGTTATAATACATCATACGGGGCTAGTCATGCTCGATAACTAGAGAGTAAAGTGCAAATACTCAAAACGACCGATCGAGTCGTTACAAAAAGGTAAGTAAGACAGACTCACACTCCATTGAGAATGTATACTTGATAGATGGCTTGAAATACAGCCTAATCAGTGTATCACAACTGTGTGACAAAGGTAACTTGGTAGCATTTACCTCTACCAAATGTTTTATGATAAAATCTTACCACTAACAAGATTGTTTTGCAGGGAAAAAGATTAAGCAATATGTACATTGTAGATCTGTCCACTCTTTCAAAAAATGAACTAACATGCTTAAGTGTGTTGGACAATGATCCCCTCCTTTGGCACAAGCAACTTGGACATGCAAGTCTATGTCAACTCAACAAATTAGTCTCAAAGGAACTGGTGATAGGGCTGCCTAACATCAAGTTTAAGGAAGACAAAGTTTGTGAGGCTTGTGCAAGGGGGGAAGCAGGTAAGATCCTCTTTTAAATACAAGAAAGTGGTAAGCACGACCAGATCGATGGAACTGATCCATATAGATCTCTATGGTCCAATGAGAACATTAAGCAGATGTGGTAAAAGATATGTGATGGTGCTTGTTGATGATTACTCTAGGTTTACTTAGATATTATTTTTAACTTCTAAAGATGAAGCATTTGACATGTTTACTTCTTTTGTTAGAAAAACTCAGAAACAACTAGGTAATCAACGTGCATCAATTAGGTCTGATAATGGAACTGCATTTGAAAATACTAAGTTTGCTGAATTTTATGATGTGCACAACATAGATCATAATGTTTCTGCCCCTAGGACTCCACAACAAAATGGAGTAGTTGAAAGAAAGAATATGACACTTGAAGGTATGGCTAGGACTATGCTTCTTTCTAGTAAACTGCCTCATAGCTTCTGCGTCGAAGCTGTAAACACTGCATGTTACATCATTAATAGGTGCATAACTATACCTCTTGTAGAGAAGACTCCTTATGAGTTACTTAAAGGGAGAAAACCAAATATATCTCATATTAAGGCATTTGGATGCAAGTGCTTTGTGCAAAACAATGGAAAGACTCCCTAGGTAAGTTTGATCCCAGAAGTGATGAAGGATTATTCTTGGGATATTCTTCACATAGCAAAGATTATAAAGTGTACAAAAAAAGAACAATGTGTGTAGAAGAAAGTGTGCATGTGGTTTTTGATGAAACTAACATTCTTTCTGAGAGATAGGAACATGAAGATGGAGCTATTGGGCTAATAAAAGGTTTAAATGAAATTATAGCCCAGTTTGAAGCTGCACCAGAAGAAGGAACAGGTGATGGAACAGGTTCTTCCATCCAGGGCAACCTAACAGAGGGAACTAAACATAGAGGAACTGGCCCTAATACCTTAATGGAACCTGTCCATGAGTCTGTTCCTCAACAACAAAACATGGGAGAAACATCAAGCAGAAACCAGTTGATTGTGAAACCTTACAAGTATCAAAGTTCTCATCCCATTGAGAACATAATTACTGATCCAACTTCTGAAATTAAAACTAGATCTTAATTAAAGAATCTTTGTGCTTTTGATGCTTTCTTATCTCTTATTGAACCTAAAAATATTGATGAGGATTTGCAGGATGCAGACTGTGTAAATGCAATACAAGATGAACTCAACCAATTTGAAAGGAGTCAAGTTTGGCATCTGGTTCCAAGACCCAAGGACAGATCAGTGATTGGCAAAAAATAGGTCTTCAGAAACAAACCTAACGAAGATGGAACTATTATAAGGAACAAGGCAAGATTGGTGGTTCAAGGATACAGCCAAGAGGAGGGCATAGACTATGATGAGACCTTTGCTCCATTTGCAAGGTTGGAAGTAATAAGACTCTTCATAGCCTTTGCTGCATATATGAAATTTACTCTTCACCAGATGGACGTCAAGAGTGCCTTCCTCAATGGCTACTTAAAGGAAGAAGTGTTTGTCAAGCAACCTCCAGGGTTTGAAAGTAAAGAGTGTCTTGATCATGTATACAGACTTGACAAGGCACTCTATGAACTTAAGCAGGCTCCTAGAGCATGGTATGAAAGACTATCATAATTTCTGCTTGAACATGGCTACAAGAGAGGTAAAATCGATAACACTATATTCTTGAGGGAAAAAGGTAAAGATCTTCTAGTATTACAAATATATGTTGATGACATAATTTTTGGAGCAACTACAGAAAAACTGAATAAGGAATTTGCTAAACTAATGGGGAGTGAATTTGAAATAAGTATGATGGGTGAGCTTACTTTCTTTTTAGGCTTACAAATTAAACAAAACTCAAATGGAATTATGATCCATCAGCAGAAATATGTAAAAGAGTTACTTAAGAAGTTTAAAATGGAAGAATCAAAGGAAATCGATACTCCTATTGCAACAGCCACAAAATTGGACATAGATGAACCTGGTTCATCTGTTGATCAAAAGTTGTATAGGGGAATGATTGGTTCACTTTTGTATCTTAGTGATAGCAGACCTGAAATTATTTTCAGTGCAGGACTTTGTGCTCGATTTCAAGCAAATCCAAAAGAATCCCACTTGACCATTGTCAAGAGAATATTGAGATACTTGAAAGTCACCACTGACCTTTGCCTTTGGTATCCAAAAGGTAGAAATTTTAACCTAGTGAGATATGCTGACGCTGACTATGCAGGTTTCCTTGTTTACACGAAGAGAACCTCAGGTATGGCACACTTTCTTGGGTTATGTCTTGTGTCATGGGCTACTAAAAAACAAAATTCAGTGGCCTTAGCTTCTGCTGAAGCTGAGTATGTTGTCGTTGCTCCATATTGTGCTCAATTGCTATGGATCAAACAACAACTAATGGATTTTGGAATTGATGTTGGTTGCATCCCTATTTTTTGTGATAACACTAGTGCTATTAGTATGACAAAGAACCCAGTTCATCATAAAAGAACTAAGCACATAGATGTTAGGCACCATTTTTTTAGGAACAACTATGAGAAAGGCTTGATCACTATAGAGTTTTGTGCTACTGATAAGTATATTGTTGACATCTTTACAAAAGTACTGAGTAGAGAGAACTTTGAAAGGAACAAGTTAGAATTAGTGATGATTAAGATCACCTAATGGAACCAGTTCAGAATGCACTATGAAAAATAATTGGTTAGAAAATCTGGAACTTGTGTAAACATCTAGATTAATCTTTGTTTAGTCTCATACTGTAAATAGTATACTCCCGTGTCATGTGTTAATATGACTCACTGATCTCTAACAAAATTTTCTTTATTTTGGCAAATTGAGACATGATCAAGAGGATTTTCAGTGAAGAACATGATTCATCAGTACTGGTTCATCTGAATAACGAGGTATATTTTCTACACTCTACATAATTTGAAATACTAATATTTAATTCATGATCAGAGTCCTACCTATGTCCAAACACTTTAAAATCCTATCCTTTTAAGTTTGAACCAGTTTCGTTTTCAACAAGAGTACCGTGTTAAAATGCCTAGATTCTAAGGAAGCCTAACCGCCTATTCAAACTGAAATTTCAGGATGATTAGACTTCTATTTGACTACTAAAAGCTGTCGTTGTGTATTAATTACCCTCCTCCTTTAAATTCATCATCATCACCACTGCCACTCTCCCATAATTTCAGAAAACCATCAAAAAGTCTTTGTCTTCTCTGCTCTTCTCTTCCAAAATTCAAACTACCCATTTTTTCACAGAATCTAGAGAGAATGAATAACCCCCAAGATTCCCAAAATTCTGATGATTCCTTCAAGTCTGCGAGTGACGGGGAAGGAATGGGTCTTCCAATTCTGAGCAGGTAACATCTGTGCAAAATCCCTCTATTGAGGTAATCTCTAATTTGGCTGAAAATTTGGAAAATCAATTTGTTTTGGTTGGGTCTGTTGTGGATGTGGAAATGCCTGAGTCAAGAAGGAGAGAAGGTAAAAATAAAAGAGAAAGGAAATGAGAGCGAGGGTGTGCGTAGTGATGAGAGGGGAAAAGGGAAAGAAGTGGCTGATTCTTCACCCACATCTCAAACTGTTAACATGGCTATCTGTGGAGCTGAGCCAGAAAAGGTGGTAGAAAGTAGCAAGAAAACAGGGGGAAGTGGATCAGGGGAAGCTGCCGAAGGACTAGTTAATCTTGGCAAGCATACAGATGAACTTGGTTCATATGTTAAAGAAACACTAGCAGATCTTCTGAAAAAGGTAGGTGATAGTTATAACCCTAAGAAAAGGAGAACTCCAAGAAAAAAACTCCTGGAATAGCAAGATCCAACAAGAAAATGAAGGCTGCTCCTTCTGAAACTATTGAAACTCCTCTACCAAAAGGAAGGGTCACAAGGAGCAAGTTAAAGCGAGGAGGACTTGCAGAAAGTTATTGAAGAAAGTAAGAAGAAAAGGATAGACAAAGGGAAAAAAAGGTGGCAGATCCTGTTGAGGCTGTTGATGTGGATGAGATGGACTCAGTCCATCAAGGTGAACAAGTGACTGTTGAGGTGGAGTTTAGAACCCTAAGCCCAAGAAAGCCAAGACTTTCTCAAAGAAGTCTTCATCTGTATCTAAGTCTACTGAACCCTCTACCTTGGTTAAACAAACGAGGTCTGTTGTGAAAGCCAAGCAAGTGAAAATTACTGAAGAAGAAGACTGGAGTGGTGAAGAGGAGGATGAGTTTGATAATGAATAGGAAAAGCTATCCAAGTTTAGCAAATGCACTATCTTGAAGGGCAGACTCTTAAAGGACTTGGAGGAAGAAGGGATGGTTCTATTGCTTGAAAGGCTAGAGGTACAGGGTAGAAGGACATGGTCCTTTAGTTAGATGGTAGACTAGTCAGAAATGAGGTTATTAAATTCATAAAGGATGGAAGGGTCACCAGTTTGGTGAAAGGGGTTCAAATTTCCTTTGATGCAAAAGAGCTGGGTAAAATCCCTGGTATACCCTCTGAAGGGTATGATGATTACACAAGGCAAAAATGGCAAAGTCTGGAATCCCTTCCTACTTCCCTAGCCATTACTAGGAAATTATGTGATACCAAAGAAGTTAGTGAGCCAAAGGTTGTTTATAAGAGTGAAATGAAGACACCCCACAAGGTGTTATTTGAATTCGTCAACAAGTGTGTGCTGCCTAGGCAGGAAAGAAGGCACATTGCCAACTACATGGACTTGGTTTTGATGGAATGTCTAGATAATGGGTGGAAGATAAATTGGCATGGGTTTATAATCAAGCTTCTAGATCGGGTTATCATTGGCTCCAAGGCCCATGCCACTCCTTATGGCTTCATTCTTACTACTGTTCTTGCTCATTCTAAGGTGTCTCTGAGGAAGTGGGAGATGGCCACAAGCAAAGACAATTTGGAATCAATATTCTGATTGATTGTGATTATGAGATCTCTGCCATTCCCAATGAACCTGGTTCATCTAAAAAGACACCTGTCAATAGCAAGGTCAGAGTCCTAATGCAGGAGAGTGGGGCAAAGGATGTTGAGATAGCAAGGATAAAGACTCATTTGGCAGAGCTAGAGTCTGAGAGAGATGCTCTCAGAACTGAGCTCGCAAAGGAAAATGAGAAGAATGATGGAATTCTTCAAGACATGCCGCACCTTCTCCAAGCCAAAACCCAAACCCCCAGTTCTTCCAAGCCTTAATTTCTTAGCCCTTCCTAGACCTTTCAGCCACCCATATTCGGGATTTTTTTTATGCTCATGTTTTAACTATTTTGTTTCTTTTTGTGGATTGTGGCAGAATCATATTCTTTATCAATGAAGTTTGCTCTTATTAACTGTTGATATTTACTTGATTATTTGAATTTGCAGTTGATAATTGATAATTAATCCATGAATGCATTTGCAGTTGCCCCAGTGGTCATGAGTAATTTTTAAAATTTGAGGAAATTACACATTTTTATGCAACTTTTCGATGATGCCAAAAGGGGAAAAAATTAGGCTTTATACTCTGAACAGTGATGTTTATAACCTAATGAACTTGGTCCTTGATGATAAGAGAAAAATGTTTCAAAAATAACAATGATGTTGAGCTGAGTTCTAATAGAGCCTAAGTGTATGAAAAGCACAAAGTTTGTCATCATCAAAAAGGGAGAATTTATTGGCCCAAGTAAAGGTTAGTTTTAAAGACTGACAAAGGAACTCAGACATGAACCATGTCCATCCTAGTGAAGCACAGATACGGATAAACTTGAGCATGTAGGATACACATGAAGGAGATAAACCTAACTTGACAGAATTGATATCTCCTGATCCTGATAGAAAAGGTTGCATAATGGATAAGGAGAAGGACTCCTTACTCAAAGAGAACATGGTTTAAGAAAGGGAAGGAGTTAGAGGTTGAGATCAACTAGAACTCTTCCATCAAGGAAGAGTAGCATCAGAATTCTAGTCAATCTCTATTTACTAACTCTATAAATATCAATGTTGTTCTCTTTTACAAGTAACACACATAAGCAGAAGTTAAACATGAAATTAGAGCAAAATAGCAAGGTAATTTTGCAAGCAGTTCAGGTGTGATTCAAGTGTGCAAACCTGAAGCTACATGAACCAGATAGAAGAATCAGTTCCAAGTGTCTGTCTTTTATTTTAGTTCAATTGTAGTAGGTGGTTTTATATTGTACCTTTCAGCTTTATCAAGAGGCAATTGTAATAGGTACTCAGAGTTTTCAAGTTAGAGTTAACTAGAAGTTGTCGCAGCAGTTAGAGTTTGTTTTCCACAACGAGATTAGAGTTAGTCCAAGGTTTACAAAAGAGTTTTTGTAAATGCAGTTTTTGGCTCAGTGATTTTAGTGGAGAGTTTGGGAAAATCCTACTAGAAAGTATTTTTTCACTTTTTGAGCCAGGCGTTTTCCACATAAAATACTTATGTTCTTTACTTTCTGCATTTACTATTTCTGCAATAGTAGGTTAAGGAACACTTAGAAGAACCAGGTCCTTCCATAATCAGTTTAAGAAAAACATTGGTCACGACACAAATCACCCCCCCCCCTCTTGTGTGGTATTGAAGTATAAAACATAAATCCCTCAACAAATCAACGGTAATAGCCCGCCAAACCAATAAAACTCCGGATATTTGTAGCTGAGGACGGTATGGGCCAACTCTGCATCGCTTCCACTTTCTTCGGATCTACCTTGATCCCTTCACTCGACACCCAAAAATGCCACGAAATCTAACCGGAAATCGCATTTTGAAAACTTTGCATATAATATCTTCTCTCTCAGGGTCTGAAGCACAGTCCTCAGATGCTGCTCATGATCTTCTCGACTCCGGGAGTATACCAGAATGTCGTCAATAAAGACAATGACGAATGTATCAAGATAAGGCCAAAATACATTGTCCATCAAATGCATAAATGTTGTTGGGGCGTTGGTCATGCCAAATGACATGACAAGGAACTCGTAATGACCAAACCAAGTCCTGAAAGCAGTCTTCCGGATATCTGGCTCCCGAATCTGCAACTGATGATAACCCGAATGCAAGTTAATCTTTGAAAACACTTAGGCACCCTATAACTGATCAAATAGGTCATCAATATGAGGCAAAGGATACTGATTCTTCACTGTAACTTTGTTCAACTAGAGATAATCAAAGCACATACGCATAGAACCGTCCTTTTTCTTCACAAACAAGACAGGAGCACCCTAAGGTGACACACTGGGCCGAATGAAGCCCTTATCAAGCAATTCCTGTAACTGTTCTTTCAACTCCTTCAACTCAGGAGGGGCTCTATGATAAGGAGGAATAGATATGAGTTGAGTGCCCGATAACAAATCAATGTCTCTATTGGGCGGCATACCCGGAAGATTAGTTGGAAACACATCAGGATAATCCCTCACTACTAGGACTAAATCAACTATAGGAGTATCACTACTGACATCTCTCACATAAGCTAAATATGTGTCATACCCCTTCTCAACCATTCACTGAGCCTTAATAAATGAAATAACTCAGCTGGGGGTGTAATCTAAGGTACCCCTCCACTCTAATCGCGGTAAACCTGGCATAGCCAGCGTCACAATCTTAGAGTGACAATCAAGAAAAGCATAATTAGGCGAGAACCAGTCCATGCCCAAGATAACATCAAAATTTACTATACTGAGCAATAACAAATTGGCTCTAATCTCAAACTACTAAGATTAATCAAACACGACTGATAAAAGTGGTCCACAACAAAAGAATCCCCTACAGGAGTAGACACATAAATGGGGGAACTCAAAGAATCCCGAGATACACCCAATACGGGGCAAAATAAGAGGATGCATAGGAATAAGTGGAGCTTGGATCGAATAGAACCGATGCATCTCTATGACAAACTGGAACAATACCTGTAATGACAGAATTGGAAGCAACAGACTCTGTACGAGCAGGAAGGGCATAGTATCTGGTCTGGTATCGCCCTCTAGGGCGACCTCTACCTCCTCGACCTCCACCTCTAGTGGCCTGAGCAGGTGGAGTGGAAGCTAGAGCTGTAATCATAGCCTAGGAACCTTGTGGAGCACATTGTGGCTGAGACGTCTGTGGCGGTGCACCCCTCCTAAGTTTGGGGCAATCCCTCACCATATGGGGAGAGTCGCCACACTCAAAATAAGCTCTGAGAGGACGTGGCAGATGTGGCTGACTCGGATCAGGTCTGCTAGACTGACCATTGAAAGCACCCCGTACAGGAGGCACACTAGATACCAAAAGTGCATAATAAGGCTCCTGAGGTCTAGGAGGAGATGGAATGCCACTGGCGGCTAGAAGAGCTAAGTGAACGGGGTGACTCATATAACCCCTACCATGACGAACTGTAGCTGGGGCATGGGCACCAGAATAATGTTCTGACTCTCGAGACCTCTTGGACTCTCTCTCTCCTCCCTATCCCGAGAAAGCATGCCCTCTACTCTCCTAGCAATACTCACCACCTGCTAATACGCGATATCCATATCTAACTCATGGGCCATGCTAGACCTGATGCTGGGAATGAGCCCCTCAATAAATCGACGAACCCTCTCTTGCACTAGAAACCAAGGCCGGTGCATGCCTAGCCAAGTCATTGAAACCTATTGCATACTCTGAAATAGTTATAGTACCCTAGCGCAACTGCTCAAACTCGGTGCGCCATGCGTCCCTGAGGCTTTGAGAGACATACTCCCTTAAAAACATATCTGAGAATTGAGTCCATGTAAGGGAAGCTGCCTTAGCCGGATTGTCCAACTCAAAAGTACGACACCACTGATAGGCTGCCCCTCGAAGCTAGAAGGCGGTGAAAGAAACCCCACTCGACTCTGCTATGCCCATAGTGCGGAGGATGTAGTGGCACTCCTTCAGAAATCCCTGAGCATCCTTTGATGATAAACCACTGAATGTAGGAGGGTCGTACTTCTTGTACCTCTCAAGCCTCCGTTGCTCCTCCTCTGAAGCTACTGCCCTACCCTCGGGCTGAATTGGGGCTATATGTGGTACCGATATAACCTTTGAGATCTGATCAACCTGAAGCCGCTGCTCCGGGGTATGGGCAACGGGAGTCTATGCTCCTCCCCCAGCCTGAGATCTAGCCGCAGCAAGGGGAATCAACCATGCCTGGGTTAGAGTGTTGTACATGCTCATGAACTGTGCAAGGGTCTCCTGAAGAGTTGGAGCAGTAGTAGTAGGCGTATCAGGTGTCTGTGCTCTGGCTGGAGCTACTGGTGGCTCCTCTGTATCAGCTCACCCGGGTGCTCTAGCTGCACCACGTGCACGTCCACGGCCTCTACCCCAGCCCCATCTTCTAGCAGCTCTAGTAGGAGGGGCGGGCACCTGGTCATCTCCGGTAGCACGTCTCCTCACCATCTGTGAGAGAATAGAATAAAAGTTTAGAATTTCAAAGTTAATAATCTCGCACGACAAGGAATAAAATGAAGTGGAATTTTCCTAACAGTTCCATAGCCTCCCAAAGATAAGTATAGACGTCTCCGTACCGATCCATGAGACTCTAATAAATCGACTTGTGACTCATGACTCCTATGAACCTAGAGCTCTGATACCTACTTGTTACGGCCCAATTTCTCCCTCCGTGAACTGTCGTGATGGCATATAGTCTCTAAGACTAGGTAAGCCTAATATTGCAGAAATGAAATGAAAATACAAGGATAACGGCTAACAGATAAAATAATTAAGCAACAATGGTGCCACTCGGCATATACAATAATCATCTTTCCCAAAACTCAAAATGTCGCAATGTCACAAGCATCTAAGAAGTCCTAATTATTCTATACATCATTTCTACGGAAAAGAAGAAAATGAACATAGGGGATAGAAGGGGACTCTGAGGTCTGCGGACGCGGGTAGAAGTACCTTGAAGTCTCCTGAAGCAGCAACCACACAGCTAGACTCAAGGCTGATAGCTAGTACCTGGATATGCACACGCAAAACATGTGCAGGAAAGGGCATGAGTACACCACAATGGTACCTAATAAATGCCAAGCCTAACCTCGGTCGTGTAGTGACGAGATTAGGTAAGGGCCCTACTGGTATAAATATAGTGCAATAAGACAGAAAAAATATTACAGTAAAAACTAAATATGAAAAATCTAACAGGAATAGAATTAAATAAAAACCAACAACTCAGAACGCAGTAATAGCAGCAGGGGATCTTCGGGATACCGCCCCGTAGTCCCAAACGTAAATGTGCAGGGGATCTCCCGAAATACCATTTCGTAGTCCCAATGTAAATATGCAGTGTTGGGTGATCTCCTGGAATACCGTTCCATAATCCCAAAGTAAATATGTAGTACAGGAGGATCTCCTGGAATACCGTTCCGTAGTCCCAAAGTAAATATGCAACTCAACCAACAGAGATAACAAATTACAATAAGAAACCACAATTTAGGCTAAGTCCGAGTCAAAAAAGAATAGGAAATTTCACTAAACCTACTGCATAGTGTTCAGATAGACAGTTAAGACAGTTAAGGCACATAAGCATGCTTTCCTAAACTAAACATGATAGTTACATATGCTAGTGTTACTCAATTAAAGGAAAACGGATATTTGCCTAATGAAAATGGGGTTTTTCAACAAATAGCCCGTGTACACACTCGTCACCTAACGTACAAGATGCTCACATATCAAACAGTACCAAATCCTAAGGGGAGTTCCCCCACACAAGGTTAGGCAAGCCACTTACCTCAAACTTAACGCCACTCAAAGCTCAATCACAGCTTTTCCTCTCAAACACACCTCCGAAATGACAATATCTTGCAAATTACCAACCAAACGTTTCAAAATAAGCCTTGTGAATCACCCACGATAACAATGGACTCAATTTAGGTCATTATTGAAAAAGTCAACAAAACTCAACACCTGGCCCGCTTGGTCCAAACCCAAAATTTGGATCAAAACCCGATTACCCATTCACCCCCGAATCCGGATATACAATTGGTTTTGGAATCCGACCTCAATTCGAGGTCTAAATCCCCAAATCTCGAAATCCCTAATTTCTACCCAAAAATCTCCAATTCTACCATGAAAACTTTAGATTCTAGGTTGAAATCTTGTAAAATGAAGTGAAAGATTGAAAGAAACTAGTTAAGAATCACTTACCTATGATTTGGGGAAGAGGAAGTCTTTGAAAAATTGCCTCTTGTGTTCTAGGTTTTGAAAATTTGAAGAATGAATGAAAAATCCTGGTCAAGTCTCTTTTACCCAGCTGCAGATGTCGCAAATGTGACTTGGGCTTCGCAAATGCGAGAAATCCATTGCATTTGTGAAGATTCCCATAGTCCTGCCTTCGTCGCAAATGCGAAGAAAGGTATGCAAATGTAAACTAAGATGGTCGCAAATGCGATCAAAGGATCACAATTGCGAAGGTTGCCTCCCCATACCCCCATCTCAAATGCGAAGGAATGTTCGCATTTGCGAACATGAGCTGACCCAACTTCTCTTCGCATTTGCAATGAGAAGCTCGCAAATGGGAACTCTTCAGAGATCGCAAAAGCGATCATTGACCTCGCATTTGCGAGGTCTGAGGCCTGCAACAAAAACCAGCAGTGTTCTAAGTCTTATTTTTACTCCGTAGCCTATCCGAAACTCACCCGAACCCTCGGGGCTCCAAACCGAATATGCACACAAGTTTTAAAATATCATACGAACTTGCTCGCGTGATCAAATCGCCAAAATAACACCTAGAATCACGAATTTAGCACCCAAATCAAATGAAATTCTCAAGAACACTTTGAAATTTCTATTTTCTCAACCGGAGGTCCGAATCACGTCAAACCAATTCCGTTTTTCATTAAATTTTATAGTCAAGCCTTAAATATTAATTTGAACATGTACCGGGCTCCAGAACAAAAATACGGGCCCGATACCAACAAGATCAAACATTTTTCTTAAAAACCATTGAATTTTCAGACTCACAACTTTCAACAAAAATTCATAACTCGAGCTAGGGACCTCCGATTCCGATTTCAGGCATACGTCCAGGTCCCATATTTTAATACGGACCTAGTGGGATTGTCAAAACACGAATCCGGATATGTTTACCAAAAATGTTGACCGAAGTCAACTCAAATGAAGTTTTTAACCAAAAATTCTTATTTTTATCAACTTTCAACACAAAAGCTTTCCAAAAATACGCCCGGGTTATGCACGTAAACCTAGAAGAAATAAAATGAGATTTTTAAGGCCTCAAAATACGTAATTTGGTTTTAATTCATAATATGACCTATCGGGTCATCACAATTCATTGCAATTTATAAGTCATAATTGTAGATTAGGATTTATAAGTCGCATTCGTCATTGCGTTTTATAAGTCGCCTTTGACCATTGTGATTTATAAGTCACATTTGACGATTGCGTTGACATCACACTGGTCCTTTCACGATCCATGCACGTGATGTTTTATGCATCGATATGCCTTTTTTTTTTGCTTTCAAATCACCTCATCGTGAAAAAGTTTCAGTAAGTGAATCAATTATACAGCAAAATCTCAAACTAGTGAATCACTTGAAGTTGTTCCTCTAAATTAAGGCCATCTAATTTCATTGTTAAAAATTACGCGTTCTTTCAAGATAAAGAGGTTTCTCTAAACTAGATACTGGAGTATTATTTAAATCTCACATTGTTTGTCAATAAACAATATTGAATAGCATAATTTGCCCGAAATAAGTGGTCGTCGCAAAAAATTGAGATTCCTTTTGCGGATGTGAGGAGTGCAGAAGTCCCACAAAACCCAATAAAACTTCAAGTTCCCCCAAAGAAAATTAATGTGGTAATCATATGGGTAACCATAATGACACAAAATATATCTTCTTTTGCCGAGATAATAAGGGGTGGATCTAGCTCAAAAGCCATGGGATTACGTGAACTCAATAGGTTTTAAGAAATTTATTAAATATTTATAAATATTTGATTGTGAACTCAATTATTGTTGTATTTTAACTTAAAAATTGTTGTAGTAACTCATAAACTTCAAATATTAAATTCAGGAAAATGCTTGGAGTTGGATATTTTGAGAGAAGGGAAGACTGTCTTTTAGCTTAAGGAAACTGCAGCTAAATGTCCAATTTTGACGTAAAGATTGTAGTGTTGGTGTTTACATGTAATGTTATTCCTTGGGTTAACTCATCTATACTACCTCGATCTTCCCGCATGCAGACGTCATCAACAACAGAGCTAGTATATCGATTATACGTTCACCCAAACTCAATAATTTTGGTTCTATTCTTGTATTTGCTTAAAGAAATCTATTAAAATGTACACATTTTTAATTTAGAACCCAGTAATCTAAACAGTTAGTGTTTGACTCAAAAGATGTTAAAACCTTTTTGAACAAATAAATTAAAGATGAAGGGATAAATCATAGCTGAAGATAATAATCTCTAGAATAATAATAGGTAAAGAAAAGAGAGTTGCAAAGTTTCTTTTCATTCAAGATTAGTAAGTTCCCCAGAGTATCCACTCACTCTTACAATGTTTTTTGTCCCCCTTATATACTAGAGAGAAACCCTTCCAAATTGTAAGAAACAAAATACAAGGAATATTCGGTGGAATATTCTTAATGTCCCCTAATGGGCTTACACTAATACAAGGGTCGTACAATCTCTTCTTTTGCTCTAGGGTCGTCTCCCTCGGGATGCCGATTTGAAGGTACCCGGTCGTTTGTCGTACTCATCATAGGTCATGGTCGGTCAAATTTGGATCCATACAGTTAGTCCCTCTGCTTGTCGGGGTCGCGACCGGTCGTGTCCTCGATAAGCAGGCTTCATGCGTACTTTTTGAGAAATTTGACCTGTGGGAATGTTACAATGTGGCCAATGGGAGATGGTCATCATGCTCGGCGAAACATCGTGTGGTACACTTTTCCGGAAAGTGATGTCAGCTTTACGTGCATCATCATTACGCGGGTTTTCGAGGCAGGGACCGACGGCTTGATGCTTTAATTCTTGCGCTGCTTTGAGACCTGTCGCCTTGATTTTGATGCCACCCAATCCTATAAATAGGTGAAGGGTTTTATTTTTTGAAAAACTTTAGTCATTCCTCTCTTGAAGACCCCTTTCATTCTTCCTCACTCGTTCTCATATTTTTCTGTTCTTCTTTCATTCCTCACCTGAAGCTTCTTCTTCCTTCCTTCTTTCGTGTTGATATTCTTTTAAGCGATATTATGCCGAGGTCTCATCATCTCGTGAAAAGGTTCCTGAAGACACCAGTCATCCATAGTGCCTCATTCTGACAGCGGAGATGTGATGGTAAAAGAGAGTGACAGCCCTCCTACGGTGGAGGAGCTACTACTGAGGCACCCCTTATCTAGGAGTGACTTCATCAAAGATCCACCTCCTACCCCGAACCCCGTATTTTCTGAGACAGAGCAGGTCCATATCGATGCCCTTCGTGTAAAGTATGGCATTCCTACTCATATAGAAATGGTTCCAGTAAGGAGAGATTATGTGGATGTCTACAGACCTGGGTACTACACTTTCTATGAGTATCCTTTTAGATCGGCTATACCCTTCCTCTCTTCCCCTTAGTGGAAGAATTCTATAGATTGTACCAAGTTTGCCCGGCACAATTTTGGCATATACGCTCAAGGTGCTTCTGCTATTAACCAAGTATGCAGAGTTGGCGGAGTGTAGCGTTTCTGTCCATCACCTTTTACACATGTTCATGTCTGGCTTCCTTAGGGGTAAAATGGTGCATTTGAGGCTTCGTGGCATGAAAGGGCTAGTTGTAGGGACGAATGACTGGGCGAGCCGCAAGTTTTGGCACAAGTACTTCTTTGTCAAGACTGAGCACGTCATCTTTTACTCTGCTAGATTCCCAGAGCAGTGGAATGGGGCTCGTGAGTGCCATCATTTGTTATGTTCCCTTTTCTTCTGTATTCACTATAAAGTTTATTCGCTTGCTGTTTTGCAGCTATGGGACGTCCACCTCGCCTCATTACGGGTATCAGGGATTGGGTAGCCCTCCTGTTTCCTCATGCAGCAGAAACTCAAACTTGTCCCACCTTCGTGCAACATTATGGCCCTAATGTTTCCTCAGGTAAATGTATTACTTATTATTTCGTTGTCCATGCGACCTTACTTAATGGTACGACCCTTTGTGATGACAGGTCGAGGAGCTCCCAAGCGGAGGGCGCGAGTCCCCGCCTTTTGACAAGTCGTTGCTACTGCAGATACGCAATTTGTCTTGAGTGAGTCTGTCCGATAGGGTCATCCTCAACCTATTCAATTGGGATATCCATCTCGAGTCGTGGCCCCGAGGGAAGAGGCTTCTTCAGTACCGGCCTTACATCCTTTAAATGAATCCTCTAACGGGGATGAGGCATTGTCAAGGAAAAGGAGGAGGCTGGAGCTGGGGAAGGGCGTGGCTACGGACGCTGATGGAAGCAGGGCGTCCCGGACAGCCTTTGTGCCTGTATTCATGGCCGATGCCATTTTGTCTGGGAGGTCTCCCCAAGTGGAAGGAGTTGGCCCAGAAGCTGGTTCAGTACGCTATATTGAGGGTGGTGCGTCATCCAATATTGGAGGGCATCGTTTTGAGGGTGGCGACTCAGGTTCGGATATCGACCTAGAGGATGTTAATGAATTTGTGGGTCGCCATAACCATGTGGAGGTTAGGATGGACGGATCTGACTGTCATGTGGTCGTTCCGGGGAGTTATAACTTGCTGCTGAACAACGAGCAGTTGGCATCGGCTCTAGCTCCTTTATGTGCCGCTCCTGAAAGCGAGATGCTTAGGGCGATGAGCGACGTGGAATTATCTCAGAAGGTCGCTGGTATGGCCCTACAGGTAAGTGTCTTTCCTTCTTTTTTCATCATTGGGTTGGTACGGTAATCGTCGTTCTATATTTTGTTTCTAACTTTTGCCCTTTTTTTTTGTCAGACCCTCATCCTAGAGGTTGAGAGAGAAAAAGGACGGGCCTTTATGAGAAGATGTCATCCAAGTATTAGCAGTATCGTGTTAAGCATCGGGCGATGGTCGACATTTATCATCAGGACCCTGAGTTTTAGGTGTTTTGTGAGGGGCTCAAGCAGCGAGAGGACCAGTTGGAGTGAAAGGTAGAAGAGTTGAGGGAGAGGGACGAGGATCTCGTGAAGATTGTCGCCCGTAATAGTGAGTTGGAGGCCTTCCTTAAGGCGAAGGAGGACGAGCTCGAGTTGAGCAAGGGGGTGACGGCCGAGAATACCGACTTACAGGTGAAGGTGGCCGACTTGACCACTGAGTTAAGTACTAAGGCAGTGGAGATTGAGGGGCTTCTGTGCAAGCTGGGCGTTAGCGCTGATAAGATGGCAGCAGCTATTTCTGAGTCGGTATCTTTGGAAGATGCCCTCCGCATTTCCAGGTCGGAGTTGGCTGAGGAGAAGGAAGCCTCTGGTCGTCGGGTTGCAGGGCTTGAAGGGCGTGTCAAAGAGTTGGAGGTGGAGCTGGTCGCACTAAACGGACAAATGGCTTCATTGACGGTAGAGGATGCGAGCCGACGTTCTCAGCCTTCTATGTCTCGTGCCTCAGTCGATCCGATTGTGCCTCATCGTTTATACGAGTTGTGGGTCCATGCGGAGGCTCGACTTGATATGTATAAGGCTTTCCACGCCGAGGGAAGGGCTACTAAGGCAGAGGTTTAGGCTGTGCACGCCGAAGCTCGTGCAGCTCGTGAGGCATGTGGGTATGACCCCCTCACACCTGACGGTGATGATATCAACTCTGATGATGCGAACCGCGTTGCTTCAGATTCGTGGTACAAAGATGCTTACCCCACTGGGGACGATGTGTAGTCTCCCCCTTATTTTGGTACTTGTTTTTGTTTAGGGGGTTTGCAGGGGGGCGTACTTGAGCCCGTTTGTAAGTGTAAATAACATTTTGTTGTAATTTAAACTTTACTTTGTCGCCTTGTTCTTTCTTGCATTTATCGAACCCATGGTATCGTTGACGCCCTTGGCTATCGGGATGTTGCTTTGAACTGTCGACGAAGTAGATCCTGTCATAGTTCGAATGAGGTCGAACTTATATTTTTGTTGATGGCCTTGGCCATTGGGATGTTGCTTCGAGTTGTCGTCAAAGTAGAATCCCGTTGTAGTTCGAACAAAGTCAAACTTATATTTTCGTCGATGGCCTTGGCCATTGGGATGTTGCTTCGAGTTGTCGTCGAAGTATAATCTCCTCGTAGTTCGAATGAGGTCGAACTTATATTTTCATCGATGGCCTTGTCCATTGGGATATTGCTTCAAGCTGTCGTTGAAGTAGAATCCCGTCGTAGTTCAAACGAGGTTGAACTTATATTTTCGCCGATAACTTTGGCCATTGGGATGTTGCTTCGAGTTGTCGTCGAAGTATAATCTCCTCGTAGTTTGAATGAGGTCGAACTTATATTTTCATCGATGGCCTTGTCCATTGGGATGTTGCTTCAAGCTGTCGTTGAAGTAGAATCCCGTCGTAGTTCAAACGAGGTTGAACTTATATTTTCGCCGATAACTTTGGCCATTGGGATCTTGCTTTGAACTGTCGTCGAAGTAGAATCCTGTTGTAGTTCGAACGAGGTCGAACTTATATTTTCGTCGATGGCCTTGGCCATTGGGGTGTTGCTTCGAGCTGTCGTCGAAGTAGAATCCCGTCGTAGTTCGAATGAGGTCGAACTTATATTTTCGTCGATGGCCTTGGTCATTGGGATGTTTCTTCGAGCTGTCGTCGAAGTAGAATCGCATTGTAGTTCGAACAAGGTTGAACTTATATTTTCGTCGATGGCCTTGGCCATTGGGATGTTGCTTCGAGCTATCGTCGAAGTAGAATCCCCTCGGAGTTCAAACGAGGTAGAACTTATATTTTCACCGATGGCCTTGGACATTGGGATGTTGCTTCGAGCTGTCATCGAAGTAGAATCCCATCGTAGTTCGAACGAGGCCGAACTTATATTTTTGTTGATGGCCTTGTCCATTGGGATGTTTCTTCGAGCTATCGTCGAAGTAGAATCATGTTGTAGTTCGAATGAGGTCGAACTTATATTTTCGTCGATGGCCTTGGCCATTTTTTGTTGGAGATTTGGTCTTATTCCCGTAGGAAGACATGAATTTGTTTATGCAATGGAGGTTTAATTATATACTTGTAAGGATCACATGTCGACTCTGCATATATACTGGAGATTTGATTAAATTTTTGTGTCACATGTTGGCTCTGTACATACAATGGAGATTAGATTAAATTCTTGTGAGAACCACATGTCGACTCTGCACATTCAATGGAGATTCGACTATCTATATCCAGTCCCTTCATTACTTCGTTCTGGATACCATGTCGACGGGTCGATGTAATGAACAGCACCTCGATCCTTGAGGCATCCCCCTTGCCGCCTTGTTAAAAACCTCCCCAGGAAAACCCGACTGGGACAAAACCCGGGTGAGGGAAAAATAATACGACTTAGGTGACGCCTTCTTTCAGAAGTGAAAGTACTTGAGATGGGTGACGTTCCAATTGTTTTGAAGTATCTTTCCCTCCATTGTTTCTAATTGGAATGCTCCTTTGTTTGCTGCAGCGATGATTTTGTATGGTTCGCCCCAATTTGTTCCTAATTTTCCCTCGTTTGGGTCTTTTGATGCTTGTGTTTTAGCCTTGAGGACATAGTCTCTGACTTTGAGTGGTCGCACCTTGGCTTTCTTATTGTAATATCTTTCTACTTGCTGCTTCTAGGCTACCATTCTTATGTAGGCCATGTCTTTTCGTTCTTTGACTTCATACAGATCTTGTAGCCTACTTTTGTCATTGCCTGGTACGCTCTCGTTGGAGTATCTCAAACTCGGTTCCCCGACCTCGACGGGTATAACTGCGTCGGTCCCGTAGATCAGTGAATATGGTATTTCTCCTGTGCTGGTTTTTGGTGTAGTACAGTATGCCCATAACTCTTCCGGTAGTAGTTCAGGCCATAACCCTTTAGCCTCCTCAAGCTTCTTTTTCTATATATTCAGTATTACTTTGTTGGAGGATTCGGCTTGACCATTGACGGTAGGGTGATAGTGCGTGGAGAGTATTCATTTGATGTGCCATTTTTCAAAAAACTCAGTCGTTTTTCCGACGAACTGAGGTCCGTTGTCGCAGCTAATTTCTTTAGGGATGCCAAAATGGCATATAATATTTTTCCATATGAACGCAATGACCTCCTACTCACGTATCTGAGTATATGCACATGCTTCCACCCATTTAGAAAATAGTCAGTTAATACCAAAAGGAAGCGTACCTTTCCTCGTCCTGTTGGGAGGGGGCCGACTATATCCATTCCCCACTTTATGAATGACCATGGCGAAGTGATGGAGTGAAGGAGTTCCCCTGCTTGATGTATCATAGGGGCATACTTTTGACATTGCTCGCATTTTCGGACATAGTCTGCGGCTTCTTTTTTCATGGTAGGCCAGTAGTAGCCGGCGCGGATGAGGCATCGGACGAGGGAACGGTTTCCCATATGGGCGCCGCAATGCCCTTCGTGTACTTCTTCCAGTACTCGTCTTGTTTGATGTGGCCCAAGATATTTGGCTAAGGGACCTCCGAACGTTCTTTTGTAGAGATCGTCGTTTACTAGGCTATATCGGGCTGCCTGTACCCAGAGTTTCTTGGCTTCTTTTTTATCTTGCGGAAGCGTGCCATCCTGCAAATAGGCCGTGAAGCGACTACGCCAGTCCCAAGTTAAGTTTATGGAATGTACCTCGACGTGGTCTATTGCGGAATGAAGGAGGGTGACCACATTTTCCTTGTTGATATTCTTGGTGGCCACAGCTGGTTTAGCGAGGCCATGTGCTTCAATATTTTGTGCCCTCGGTATTTGGTCGAGGCAGCATTTGTCGAATTTTGGCAGCAGTTTGTCGATTTCCGACTGGCACCTTTATAGTCTTTGCTCTTTGATTTGAAAAGTCCCGGTGACTTGATTCACCACTAGTTGAGAGTCATAGTAGAGGACGAGTCGTCGAGCGCCATATTTGAGGGCTAACTTTAAACCTGCAATCACAGCTTCATACTCGGCCTCATTGTTAGTCATCTCGGGACATCGTATGGACTGGCAAATTACTTTGCCTGTAGGGACATCGAGGACGAGTCTCAATCCCGATCCTGAGGCATTAGAGGCACCGTCGGTGTAGAGGACCCAGTAGTCGGTGTGCGTAGAAGTGCAGAGTGCTTCCTGTTCTACCTCAGGCAATATTTTCGTGCTGAAATCAGCGACGAAGTCAGTGAGCACCTGCGACTTAATGACGGTTCGTGGTTGGTACGCTATATCATGCTCACTTAGTTCTATGGCCCATTTGACAAGTCTACCCGATAGTTCGGGTTTGTGTAGGATACCCCTTAGGGGGAAGGTTGTCACCACTCTTATGGGGTGACAATGAAAGTACGGTCTAAGCTTCCGTGAAGCTACGACCAATGCCAGAGCTAGTTTCTCAGGGTGTCGACGCATTCATCATTCCATTGTAACCCGTATTCTTTCCTCAGTACATTGAAGAATTTATGGCATCTGTCCGAGGATCATGAAATGAACCTTGATAGGGCGGTTATTCGTCATGTCAATTTCTGCACCTGCTTTTTGCTGGTCAGTATCTCTGGTATTGCATCGATGGCCCTGATTTGATCCAGGTTGACCTCGATTCCCCTTTGTGACACTAGAACGCCGAGGAACTTTCCAGAAGTCACACCGAAGGCGCACTTTTCGGGATTCAACTTCTTCCCATATTGCCTTAGTATTTCGAAGGCTTCCCTCAGATGACCAATGTGATCTTCTTTCTTTGCCGACTTCACTAGCATGTCGTCGATGTAAACCTACATTGTCTTTCCGAGTTGTTCTTTGAACATTTTGGTGACTAATCTTTGATACGTGGCCCCTGCATTCTTAAGCCCAAACGGCATCACCTTATAGAAGTACGTACCTCGGTGAGTGATGAAAGTGGTATTTTCTTGATCTTATTCCTTCATTAGAATTTGGTTATAACCGGAGTACGCATCCAAGAAGCTCAGCAGTTCGTGCCCCACTATTGCACCGATAAGTTGGTCTATGTGGGGTAACGAGAAAGAGTCCTTCGGACATGCTTTGTTTAAATTAGTGAAGTCAACACACATTCGCCATTTCTCGTTCTTCTTTTTGACCATGACCACATTGGCGACCCATTGGGGGTATTTTGATTCTCTGATGGAACTATTGGCGAGTAATTTATCAGCGTATCTAATTGGACGGGATCGAGATCTTCTATGGTTGCCTTTCAAGCTTCTACAATGTCCGGATCTTTGATGGTATCTACTTGTATGTCGCATTTTGTGTCCGACATGGCTGATTGTTATTCTTCCGCACTTTCTCCTTTTAGCTGTTTGGTGTGTGTGCAATCTTGGGCGATCTGGTAGCATTCTTAGGCGGTACGTGGCTCGCCTCGGATGATGAATATCCCTCATGGGGTGGGAAATTTGATCACTTGATAGAAGCTTGAGGGGACGACTCGCATGGCGTGTATCCATGGTCATCCTATGATGGAGTTGTAGGCCATTTCTTGGTTCATGATGTGGAATGTCGTTTCCAGGGTAACCCCTCCTGCCAGGACAGGTAGCACTATTTCTCCGGATGTCCGCTCTACTACATTATTAACACTCGTTAGTGTTATGCAACGCGATATTACTTTATCCTCGAGCCTCATTTGCATGATGACTCGCTGGTGAACAATACAAGCGATGCTTCTGTCATCCACCATGATTCTTTTTACATTGATATCAGCGATGCGTAAAGTTATAACCAAAGCATCATAGTGAGGGAAAGACAAACCGTCGGTATGTAACTTATCGAAGATGATACTATCTTCGAGGTCGTCATACCGTTCGTGGGAGACCGTCCGCTTGAGTTTGTGCGTGGTGGTGAACTTCACATGGTTGATTACCTTTGTGCCCAGTTTCTCCAGTGCATACACTATCTCTGAAGGGAAAACACAAAAATTATGAGCAGATAGTAGTGGAGGCATACCTCTTTCGTTTTAGAGGGGTATAGTGTGTCATGGCATGACATCCGCATGTCGCGGAGGGGGTGGGTTGGATGTGCAGATATAGGGCTGATGCCTTTCTCGATTGAAACATGGTGGTTGAACCCTTCGCCCGTCGTTACGTCGATCTCTCCTTGTCTCGGTCTGGACTGTAGTTAATCGCTGAAGCGGGCCATTCAGGTCATCCTCGTCAGCCCTAACCTCAGCGTAATAGGCGTTGTGGATCTCTTCCCATGTGGTAGGGGTACTTAATGAGTCTACTGAGTAGTTTTTTGGTTGCCTTTGATCCGTTCCTGTTTAACCCATTTTGAAAAGCTGTTACTGCCATCCCTTCTGACACGTTTGGTAGATTCATCCTTAATCTGTTGAATCGGGCCAGGAAATCCTGAAGTCTGTCGCCCTCGTTTGCCAGACGGCGAAGATATCATTGACCCTAGCCTCGGCCTTCTTCGCTCCTGCGTGAGCGGTGGCGAACTTATTTGTCATCTCTTCGAACATCGATATCGATCGTGCTGGTAGTTGGGAGTACCATGTCAATGCTCCCCCTGTCAAAGTCTCACTGAACCTTTTTAGCAGCACAGACGATACCTGTTCTTTTGATAGATCATTGCCCTTTACTGCAGTAACATAATGGATTATGTGATCCTCTAGGTCCGTGGTCCCGTCATATATTTTCAAGTATGGTGGCATTTTGAAGGTCTTTGGAATAGGATAGGGAGTAGCCCCTTCACTGCATGGTTGTTCGACGAATCGGCCCACATCGCGTTTTGGTAATAGCTTCGGAGCGCCTGGTATTTTGTCGACCCTCTCCTGATGTTCCTTCATCTAGTCGTGGAGTGTTTTGTTCTCATTTTCCATCTCTTCCATTTTCTTCAAGATGGCCATAAGTGCATCGTCACCTGCATTAGTAACAGTGCGGGTGTTATCTGCTCGTGTAGCGCTCGGCTCATCGGCGGTAGCTGCGATTTCTGTAGGTGGCACGTCTTCGACATCTCCTTGAGTGGGTTTCTCGAGCATGTTGCTCAAAGCACTCGTTAACCATTCTTCTAGTAGCCTTTTGACCACCGGTGGTGCTTCCCCCGCTGTGGATGCCGAGACTCCCCTTTCGCGCAAGATCGTTAGATCCCCATGTGGAAGAGGTGAGATCTCCCCCACCGGTGTAGCGCTTGGTGTTGTATTCTCATTGTCTTTTCTGCCGGCTTCGTTAAGGGAATTCAGGAGATTATTCGAGACATCTGCTACCGCCTTTAACCTCGTTTCCTTTCCCGCCATTGTTGGTCTTTATGAGGTTTGAAGAAAAGTAATTATCGCTTTCAAAAATCTAGATGAGAACTATGATTTCAGCTATAGAAATCCCCACAGACGGCGCCAAATTGTTTGACTAAAAAGATGTTAAAACCTTTTTGAACAAATCAATCAAAGATGAAGGGGTAAATCGTAGCTGAAGATAATAATCTCTAGAATAATAATAGGTAAAGAGAAGAGAGTTGAAAAGTTTCTTTTCATTCAAGATTAGTAAGTTTCCCAGAGTATCCACCCACTCTTACAAGGTTTTTTGTCCCCCTTATATACTAGAGAGAGACCCTTCCGAATTGTAAGAAACAAAATACAAGGAATATTCGGCGGAATATTCTTAATGTCCCCTAATGGGCTTACACTACTACAAGGATCGTATAGTCTCTTCTTTCGCCCTAGGGTCATCTCCCTCGGGATGCCGATTTGAAGGTACCCAATCGTTTGTTGTACTCGTCATAGGTTGTGGTCGGTCAAATTTGAACCTATACAGTTAGAATATTAAATGCATAAATTTCAAATCTTTGCTCAGTCTTTTATCGTCATCATCCCTTCCGAACAACTCTACAAGAGCCACCGCCAAAAGAAAGTAGTTGTTCATTTCCGAGTCTTGGCGAAATCATTATTGTTTAATTTTACGTTGTTCATCACCAAAAGATGACATAGGACTCAGGGATCTACGTATCTTAATTAAAAAAAAATTGGAATCGAACTAATTTAAAAATGAAGAACTTTGATTATAAAGAGCACGTTAACTTCTTAGTGAGCTTCTCTAGTATGAATTCGAATTAGTCAAATCAATAAATCTTAAGTATCGAATGAATGATTAAACAAGAGAAATTACTCGATTGTTCCACATATATCTACCGGTAGTTAATTATCCACCGGTAGTTGTTGGTCCAAAGATCGGTCTCACCTGTTGCTTTTTTGGAACATTTTGAGCGTCAATCAGAATCATATGAAATATGATAAGTATTATATATAAATATTTGTCATATTACAGAAATGAATTCGCTTCCGTTCCTGCTTGTCTCACCAGAAGGCGGATCTAGTATTTCTAAAATATGAATGTATTTTTAAAAAAAAGAAGAGAAAAAAAATATTAAGTGGAATCAGTCTCGGTATCTTTAGGTAAATAATTCGATATTCAACCAAAGAACTACTATTCAACATTTTTGAAATATGGAAAAAACCGATAATATTGGACCAATTCTAGAAAATACATGCATAAAATACCTAATTTGACAGTGGGGTCACGTGCCCTATGGTTTGTTTATCATCACATTGGAGACTTGTTTTTTGCTAACTTTTGGTAAGTTCATACTCCCTCCGATCCACAATAAATGACTAATTTGCCTTTTTAATTTGTTTTTCTAAAATTACTCTTATGTACGTATTCCTAAAAAGTCTTTTGCTCCTCACATTAAATTATGCTACAACATTTAATTAATGGTAATTTAGTCACACTAACTATTTTTGTCTAGAATTTCGTATTTTCTTAATGGATATGCCCAAGGCAAATTAATCACTTATTGTTGACCGGAGAGAGTAGCATTGTATTAGTATACATCTCGAGAGTCAATTGCTTATCCCTAGTCCGTGGGTTGTAATTGTGGTGCCCACTTTTGTTCATACTACAACATATTTTGCCCTTTTATTCCTTGACTAGTAAGGGTAGTCTATGCTGCGCATGGGCCCAATAACACTATGTTTAAGTTGAGATAATTAGCAAGAGTAAAAAAATTCTTAAGTTATATACATTGATAATATGAAGATTTACTCATCATATTTACAAGCTAGGTGATTATTTGTTTTTGTGTTTCGACTAAATGAAAACATCTTTTTCCTCAAGTTAAGGCATATAGTTTAATATTTTTATTGTTTATTTTTTATTTTTATAGATATATCAATGCCTTTGGATTCCAATTAAATTCTTTTTTTTCTCTTAATTCTTCTGTAATGTTTTTAGTTTTTTGCTTAATTTTTATAAAAGTTATTAGCATAATAAATGTCATTCTTCTATTTAATTAGAAAATTTATCCTTAATATCATTGTAAAGAAACTAATACCTCCGGCAATGTTGCACTAAATTTGCATCAAGTTAATCACGTCGTTTGATAATACTAAACTACTGGATTTTTCCTGCTCATCAATAACTTTACATTTTTTTTCATATCGCTATTATGTGCATAATTCATTTTTCTTCTATTATAAATTATTGAATAAAAATGTTCACTTCATTTGGAATAGTCTTATATTACGTCTAGAGTATTAGGTCTGTATGTTGCTTTATTTTTGATAAATTTTCTGTAATTTATTTTTACAAAAGGAATTTTTTTCCTCCAATAAATACCTTGTATAGCTTCCATTGTATTAGGTTTCTATCTTATTTCATTTTTGATAAATTTTCTACAATCTATTGTAAGAAATAATTTTTTACTCCAACCAAAATCAAAATTAAAATCTGATAGGAGTAATAGGTTTGGACATCAAAATACTAATTCAATATTTTTATCCAAAAAAGTTTTGCAAAATGACTACAAGTAATACAAAAATGTGCACACAGAAAGGAAGGGAAATGAAAATTGATGTACTTTGGGTTAGAATATAGCTGGAAAAAAAGGCTGATATGTACTCTAATATATTTAACATGACATAAGCCATTTGATACTCCAGGAAATGGCAATTGCCTAAATGTAAGGTGTGTTGAAAGTTGGAACTTTGAAACATTAAAATAGGGTCCACGTGATAGGAAGTGGCAACTTCAGATGCTACTATAAACGCATGGCATGTAGGATAAATGGTCAGATTTCCAAAGGCTGAATACAATACGGAGACACTTAAAGTTGGCACGATCTTTCATTTAGACACATGAACTTAAGAGAGTTCCTATTGAGCACGTACGTTAAATGAACTTTGTTCCAATTAAACACTTCTTGCTAAGTTGGCACATAGAGTGAATTTCACCCAATATGGGCGCATAAAAGCCAAAAAAAACAGATTTTTTTTTTGTTTTTTTTATTTCCTTCTTCTTCTTTATGTCCTCCACCATTGTCTCCTTCACTTTCCGTCATCTTCTCCGACTGAAATGAAGAAGTAGAAGCAGAGAACTGAGACTAAAATGAAGAAGAAGAAGAAAATCAAGCTACTTCAACTTTTTACCTTCCTGTGATCGCTATGAATGCTGGTTCAGAAGTCATACTTAGAAATTTGGTGGTCTATGAAGCTGCCATGTCCAAATCCAAGCTCGAATTTGCCAGATATATCAATCTAATGAGTGGGATTGCCGATACTGCCGAGGACGTGAGGTTGCTAAAGCAAAATGGTGTTATCAAAGGAGAGTTGACTGATAATGAAGTTGCATGTTTGTTTAGTACTATGCAAATGTCATTTGTGAGGTCTAGTAGAAGTTCTAATGTGAAGATTACCATGGAGAAAGTCAACAAGTATTATGACCAGATGCTAATAGTTAGGGTTCGTACCCTAAACACCATTAATGGAGTCTTTAAAAAGCTTGAAGGTTTAAAATGGGTTACTTGATTTGATAAAAGTTTGGGAAATTAATATTAGGGTTGTCTTCGGGTCGTCATGGGGAATCTTTAGCTGAAGTTATAACAAATTTGGAGGAGTTTCTCTTAAAAATTTGGATTAAAATCATGCTTGGAACAAGAACACACGTGAAAAAAATGAAGAACACTACGACCACTGATTTCCAGAACACCAATTCTCAATTTTTTTAAATGTTTTCTTTCTTGGTTGGGTGCAAATTAAGTTTTTCTTTTCTTTTTTAGAATGTTATTTTTATTTTGTTTATTAAATAGATTAAACATAGTTTTTTCTTTTTTTTTACTCAAAATAATATATATCATTTTTTTATTCGTCATTCGCCACGTCATCAGCGAGTGCATTGCACAAACTTGTAAGTTTGACTGATTGTCAAATAAGTGCTCAATTGGAATAAGTTTCGGGTAGTAAAAGTGCTCAATAGGAACTCTCTTAAGTTCAGGTGTCTAAATGAAAGATCGTGTCAACTTTAAGTGTCTCTGTATGTACGATTTCCAAAACTATGCATATCTTAAGGGTGATGAGCAATGACATAACCAAAGGGTAGTTTAGATAAATCACTCAAAAGTTTATACCAGTTCTTTTTTGACCAATCGTATTACTCCATTGTAACTGAAATGACCAAAATACCCTATTAATGCCAAGCAGGCATATTGACCAAGAGGTGCCTGCTTATCCTCTCTCATATAATAGTAATGATATGACACTCGCAGCATAAATTCGCATAACCGAAGTTTCCTGTTGATAACATATGTCTATTCAATTTTCTGTTTATGTTTGTATTATATTTCTTCTTTTCTTTTCCCTTATTTTCAAGTACAATAAGAAGTAACCACACGATTTAAGTAGACTTTTGGACACAAAAATTGTAATTTTTGGAAAAAAATAGTATTTGAAATTAAATTGAAAAATAATATTTAAAATTTGAAATTATGAATGAATACGCATTTCACTTGAAAAAATATTTCAATTTTGTAAGTGGAGAAAAAATTTCTTTAGACAATTTTGAAAAAGAGGTCAAAACCACTTTTTGGTTTTTAAAAAACTTATTTTTGAAAAATTTCTAAAAAAACTTGCAAAATTTCATAGACAAACATGCATATTTTTAAAGAAAAAATTGAAAAAAAGAAAATATATTTTTTATGAACAAACGGGTTGGTGAGTAGTGTAATAGGAAATCTTGCTGCAAGGTTAGAGTGGAGTAAACCTCGAATCATTCCATGAAAGGAGAGCTCGTTCGATTCACAGAGTGGTCCGACTCAAGAAATTTACACAATTTGCAACTGTTTTGTATCAATTATCACTTAACCTTTGTAGATTATTGTTTTTACATATAGGTCCATAGAAAATAGCATTGTTAGGTACACATTGTTAAAGGTGTTTTAACACTACTATCCTAAGCAGTTAATAACATTTTGTCCAGTGCGTCATATTGAACATATCTTGTACATTAAATGATGATTGCATACAAAACATGTCATATTATTGAAATTGGCTGGCAATTTGAACAAGAAAGAGAACAATTCAACTTTATCATCAGCCACTGAATTTTTGTTTGTCTCATCATTTCTTTAGCCACAATTTTCGTGTCAACTGGTACTATGATGCAAATGATATATATCTATGCTAAGTTATGGTTAAATCGGATTTCTGACAACCTACTGACCAAAACGTGAGAAGGATTTCAAACAAGAGAAATTAAAGTACTACGTATTAGGGATGTACTCAGGTTGGTTCGGATTTTTCAATTACTAAACCAAATCAATTGTCTTGAATTTTTAAATTTATAAACCAAACCAACAAAAGTCAAGTTTTTCAATCACGATTTTTCTTGAATTTTTCGGTTTCCTCGTATTTTTCGGGTTTTTCTGATTTTTTCCCGGCAAAATCTTGATAGCGTAAAATTTATAATTGTGCTCTAATATTTTTTAGGTCCTAGTAGGATAAAACCATATAAGATGTTACCCAATAAAATAATACAAAATAATGTGAGATGAGTCATGATTATACTAAAATACTCAACAAATCGCATAAGATAAATACTGCTAATTAAAAAGTCATAATAAAAATAAACATAATCTAAAAGTACTAAGTCATGTTAAAGTAAGTACGACTAATACGTACTAAATATTATTTACATGACTAAATAATATTAAAAGTAAGTTGTACTTTTTCCCTATCTAAATAAATCAATGCAAAATTAAAAAAGTAAATCTAATACTATTGTCATTTCTAGTATTGAATTAAAATTTTTTTGTTAGCACTAGTATTAATTTAATTTTGCTTTGGGCTTTATTTGAATTACTAACTTTTATGGGCTATAAAACATATTTGACCATTCAAAAGTTGTAGATATGGTGTGGGATAGCCACTTTTTAAAATGATACTTAATTTTTATCCCAGTATTTTTAATGCTAAGCAAAAATAGCCACTACTCTATTAAAATTAAAAGGGAAAGATGTTTTTACTCTTTCCTCATGAGTGTTGTATAAATATTAAGGACATGGTGTCCTTAACATTTACACTGCATACATGAAGTTAAGGACGCCTTGTCCTTAACATTTACACTGCACATATGAAGTTAAAGACATGACAGGACACTTTGTTCTTAATATTTACACAACATTCATGAAGTTAAGGACATCATGTCCTTATATTTCCACAACACTCATAAAGTTAAGGACACTATGTCCTTAACATTTACATTGCACACATCAAGTTAAGGGCACTATGTCCTTAACATTTGCATTGCACATATGAAGTTAAGGACATGGGGTCCTAAAGTTTAACAACAAAAGGTGCAAATACAAGTTAAGGACACTATGTCCTTAACATTTACACTGCACATATGAAGTTAAGGACATGACAAGACACTTTGTCCTTAATATTTATGCATCATTCATGAAGTTAAGGATATCATGTCCTTAATATTACACAGCACCCATGTCTAGCGCAGGAGTATTTTCGTCCAGGCGGATAAAAATTTATCAAGCACTGGCTAAAGAGTAAATACATTTTAAACAGTGGCTAAAGTATAAAGACATCTCTAATTAGTGGCTAATTGTGCACTTCCCCCTCAAAAGTTCCAAGTCCAAACTTGAAATAATACATTAAAAAAGAGAACGATTAACAGTTTAAGTTATATTTATAAATTACATTACAATAATTATTTTTATGTATAAAATATTTTTAAAATTTGTATACATGTAATGTCGAGTTGGTTTGGTTTCGGTTTGACTTTTTTTTTAGTTAAAAAACCAAATCAAACCAATTATGGTCGGGGTTTTTTTTCTAACACCAAACCAAATCAAATCAAACCATAGTCGGATTTTTTTTCTCGGTTTGATTCAGATTATCGGTTTGGTGTGATTTGTCGGTTTCCTTTGTACACCCCTACTACGCATGTGGCAGATGATATATATCCATCCTAAATTATGGTTGAAAATTGCACGAAAATGAAATCAATACATTGTGTTTTGTTCTTTATAATCGTCATCATATAAGCTCTTCTAATTAATTAGCACTCAGTTTTAATTACAAAAGCAAGTAAACAAGATTAACTTTTACTAACATTTTCTTAGTAATTTGAAGTTCAAATTGTTCCAAACCATATATCATACACTTCGATACAAATCATAGTTAAACTTCTATATCGATAATGACTAATTAAATTTACATGTTGTACCAAAACAAAACTTGTAAACTTCCGCACCTAAATATACTTTAGTAAGAATATGAAGCACTTAGTGAACATAATTATATGTTCACTCAAAGGCATTGTACGCAATTGGTAACTACTATTTTCTATTTCATTCACCTCCGACTCTTCTAGCCAGGGACATATGTAGGGTGGGAGGGGGCCTCCTGGGCACGTGAACTCATGCTCCCTCCCTAGTTCATGTATAATAATATTATATATTTTTTAATATATATATATATGCATCCATTTAAAGTATCGTATAATGCAACGTTGGGTGCATGTACCTCTCTAATTGTAATTTTTTCTTCTTTCTTTTTTTAGAATTGGGCACATCTATGCGAGATGGGCATGTATGGTGTCACTTCTTACATATTAATTAAGTACGTCTTTTTTTTCCTCTTCTTTCTTACCATAAAACTTTATATAATTAAACCAATTGTGTATATTAAAATAGCAGCAGTGGGTGATTAGCATATAGTCTATGGGTTTAACTGATCCTACTATTTTTACACATAGTAATAAATATATATGTACGAAAATTACTATGTTTGGAAAAATTAATTTAGAACTTGTAATTCCAAAAGCATATTGGGTACAATAAAGAAATCGTAATAGTGTACCCATTTTTTTAAAATTCTGAATTCACCTATTCTTCTAGCTTCGATCGTAAACGCTCTATTCTTCCAACCAGAGTTATTCTTTACCTTATTCAAATCCTACTCTAGTCTAATTTAGTAATTAGACAAAAGAATGAAAACTGACAGTATGCATATACTTTAGCAAACAGGCTCCACAAGGACATACCTAATAAACGCAGATGCGTTTCAATGACACAAAAGGGCAAAACGAAACTGGACAAGGACTTTACATTTTTATATGCATTTGGAATATTTATTTTGATTATTAGCTACCTATTGATATTTGAAAAAAGGGATTTATTAGTTTTATATTTTTAGTTATTTTTATAGTTCCTCTTTCACTGTGACAGCCAAGAAGAAGGAGACGAAGGAGCATTTTGTTTGAGAGTGAGGTAGAAGATACGAAATGAGAGAAAGGGAGGCAATGCTTGCTGGTCGGTGGACCCAAATGCTACACATCAGGGGTCAGGACCATCACATCATTCCACGCTAAAATTGATAAAATATTTACTCGCATCCAATGTTTATATTAATTGGTTGGCCATAGATTTAAAATTTGAAATAATATTTGTAAATTATTTTTAAGTGTGACTAATTTATCATGATTAAATGATGAATTGAGAAGAGAATATACATTAATTATCCATATAATTAAGTAAGAGAAGTAGTATATGTAAAAAAACATATGTAGTATTAAACACTAGGCGCGCGCGAGTAAATTTATTTCGTCAATACCTCACCTCCTCCTCAATTTTTTCAAATTTTGGAAAGGGAATCCAATTTTTTAGTATAAACTTGTCTGTAATTGTTGATGAGCTAATTTTGGTATAGTTAATTAGATTTCAGAAATAGAAATTAGTCTGTCTAATTTTAGTGTGGAATGCTAGCTATGCAGAACTAGTAATTAGGCTGTCTAATTCTAGTATAAGGAGTCCTAGTTAGGCCAATTGTTGCAGATAGTAGTACAAGTAATACAATGGATGTTCTTTCCCTTTTAATAGGTTCTTTTTTACTTTTCCATTTTTGCATTTTATGTAGTGATATAAAAGTATAAAATAGAGATATATAATGAACAAGAGAGAGAAAAAATTAGAGAGAAAAAGAAAAATAATTAAAAAAAAGATGGTATGTATATGTGTTTGTGTATATGCATGACACCTAAAACACATAGAAAAACCTCATAGTATCCTTTTTTGAGAAATTTTATTTATAGAAAAGGATTACAGAAGAAAGAGAGAATTTTTTTTAAAAAAAAAAAAAAAAACCATCAAATAGCTAATCATGAGATGATTCTCTTCCTCTTACTCATTCACTCACTTTTTTATGTTAGCTAAAATTCAATAGCAGCAAAGAGTTTCTGGAGGCTCTATATATAGATAAGGTTTGTGAGTGAAGATTATTGAATTGAATTTTTTTTCCTTTTTCTTTTCTTTTCTTTTTCTTTCATTTTTTAGTTCTTTGTAAACATCCGATAAAATTGAAATGATACAGGGCAGAAGAATATTTAGAGTAAAACAAGAAGAGAAGAGGGAAATCAGAGAAAAGATGAATATTCAACAGGAAGTTTTCCTTCAACAGCAGCAGTATACTTTAGCTCCATCTTCATCTATGGCTCAAACTCAAGCTCAAGCTACACCAACAAAGAAGAGAAGAAATCAACCTGGCACTACACCATGCAAGTATCTATAATTGTTTTCTTTTTTAAATTAAAGGGAATGAATTCTTAAAACAAAAGAACAAGTAGAGAGGACTAAATTCTTCTCTTTTTTCTTCTTTTTAATCTATATTATATTAAAAGCACGAAACCCTTAGCGAAATGTCGTTCGCTTTTTTTACCCTTTAAAAATAAATTTTATATTAGACAAAATCGTAATTAAATTAATTTCCTAATATTTAGGAGATTGAAATTAACTAAAAGTTTACTTACTAAATCTTTTTTTTTTTATTTGAACTATTATACAGTATGTCCTAATATTAATGGCTTTAAAGTCAATTAAAAATTTACCTTATATAAACTATCTTATTATTTGAACAAACTGGTAAATTCGATACTAATAAATGTAATCGGCCAATAGTTAAATGTTTTAAAAATAAAATAAACTAACAAAAGTACATCAAATTATCAAAGACGACATATGGATAAACAATTTCGTAGTGAAGATGAAATTGGATACAACATCTTGGATTTAAAACTTGCAAAGTTTACCTTCATGTATGCTACTTGAATGCTTTTTCCCCCATTTTTACAATAATATTTGTTGACAGTTCAAATAACGTGACACTATTAAAATAAAAAATAATATTGTAAGTCATTTAATTTTCTCTAATAACTGAAATTTAATATCAACTAAAGCTTTGCTTACTCAATATTTTTGTTGGAAATATTATGTAGAAAATTCTAATATTTAGATTTATTATTTACACAAATAGATAAATCTGTTAATAGCAAATCCATAGGAACGAAGTAAGAATGTTGATATTGTTTATTGCAGATTGAATTATATTTTGTCATAGAATTCTAACCAATTAATTCTATATAATTATTTATCTTAATAATAAAATAGAGAAAGACTAAGTAAAAAATTATAACTAAAGTCGGTAATATTGGGTGGACTCTTTTAATTTTCTTGTTCTTAGTTATAGATTTATAACCGTTCATGGAATTAAAATCAATCAGTTATATATGCATTTTAACTATCGTACTTAACAAAAAAAGAAGAGAAATATTTTTCGTAAAAATGATATTTGATTCTTTAAGTATGCAATATTATGTCCATTACCTTTTAATCAAACTATCCTTCTATAAATTATTACCAAAATATAAATATGCATTCTAATAAATATTAAAATTAGACATAAATTATCCCAATATCCATAACTTTTATACCTTTTTAACTCAACATCAAATTTTAGAAATGATATTTAAATAACACTTAACAATTGCACGTCAAGTATACATAGTTTAATATATTTATATAATTCTTAAAAAATTATACTTATTGATATGGGGTACACGCGCAAAGCACGTACTCTAAATCTAGTATATACAAAAAGATGAATAAAATGATAATTTACAGTTGAAATTCAAGTTTAGCTTTAAAAAAAAAGAAGAAGAAAACCCTAATTTGATAGGTCCTGAATTTAGTGCAACAAAAACCATCCTAGCCATTAATAGACTATAAGGGCTAAGACGAACATAATCGAAACGAAAAATCCGAACAAACTTGACTATTTTCTTCATATATAAGTTATTCATAGGGTTGAGGATGGTTAAAACCTATCAAAAATGCAAATTGAGCAACAACAACAAAAACACCTATCTCTCTTCATTTTCATATGATAAATACCCCCTATATAATCTTTGTAAGTTTCCACCATATATAGATGATGAATTTAAATTATTATAATTTATCATTATCATGCTATGACTATGCTTTTTATGAGACGAGGGTATTATTAGAAATAAATTCTCTATCTTCACAAGGTGTGGGTATGGTCCGCGTACGCACTACCCTTCCCAGATCACACTTGTAGGAATTAAGTGCGTTTATTTTTGTTGTTATTGTATAATTAGTCATCATCAAGAATTTTGTTTTTAACTCTCTTTTTCTTTTTCTTGGTGATGAAAACATGAGCAGATCCAGATGCAGAAGTGATAGCTTTATCACCCAAGTCACTAATGGCAACAAACAGATTCTTATGTGAGGTATGCAACAAAGGATTCCAAAGGGAACAAAACTTACAACTACACAGAAGAGGACACAATTTGCCTTGGAAACTAAAGCAGAAAAATACAAAAGAAGTAGTAAAAAGAAAGGTCTATCTTTGTCCTGAAATCACATGTGTACACCATGAAATTTCCAGAGCATTAGGTGATCTCACTGGTATTAAAAAACATTACTTCAGAAAACATGGTGAGAAGAAATTCAAGTGTGAGAAATGTTCCAAGAAATATGCAGTTCAGTCTGATTGGAAAGCTCATACAAAAACTTGTGGCACTCGTGAATATAGATGTGATTGTGGCACTCTTTTCTCAAGGTTTGTACACATTCAACTAGCTTAATTAGTTACTATCTGTCTTAATTTCTTCTTCTTCTTTTTTTTTCTCTTAGTTGCTAAAAAAAAAGGCAGCCCGGTGCACTATACTCCCGCTATGCGCGGGGTCGGGGGAAGGGACAGACCATAAGGGTCTATTGTATGCAGCCTTACCCTGCATTTCTGCAAGAGGCTATTTTCACTGCTCGAACCCGTGACCTTCTGGTCACATGACAACAACTTAACCAGTTGCGCGTAGGCTCCCTTTCTCATAGTTGATAAAATTAATCCAAAAATCAATTACTCCACCGTTTCAATTTAAGCTTTTCGTTTGATTAGGCATAGAGTTTAAGAAAATGTGGATACCTTTGAATTTTGTGACCTTAAACTAAAAATATGTACGGTCAAACTTCCCTATAACAACTTCATTTATTCGGATACTTTTTGGTTGCTATAATGAAATATTTTTAAGTGAATGGTTGTTAAATAGAGATGTTATAGGGAGATCTAATCCTATAATATATCAAAGTACCCTTTGAATCTTCTGACCCTAATCATGCCATGTAGAATATTAAATTTAAAGAGTTACCAAATGAGTTATTGACTTTGTTAGGACCAAAATAATCAGGTGTCATGTGGAAGCTAGCAAAGTAAATCTTGAACAATGATAAATCATATAATAAAAGAGAAATATACCAAAAGAGACATAAATATATAACGTGGTTCGGTCAACTGACCTACATCCACAACGGAGATGAGTAATCCACTATATAAAAAGAGAGTGCAATATATTGAGAGAATAACCTCACGAAGAGGCAAACACAAGTGACACACTAATACTTGTCCCGTAAAGTTTTTTCCCTAAACACGACTCTCAAACCTCTTATATATGGCTACATTGTAAATGCTACTGAATGAAAAGGAATGATCCTCAATTTATAGAAGCCCAAATCTTTTTCTACACGAAAAAGGACTAGTCAAATATGGAAGATTTATAATTTCCTTCTACAAGAAGAAACCCCAATTATGATAAACATATTGTCCTTTCCTTCAACAGATAGGAAAACCAAATATAGCAAAAAAATTACGGCAAACACCTAACAGACTTTTAGGGACTAGACTCAGTACTTTAGGAATCATTTTTCCCGATGCTAATATCTAATTAACAATATAGTAAATAGTTTTCTTATAGTGACCACTGCTATGAGTTGTGTTTCCGCCCCAGTGTGATTGATCATTCTCTTTTGGAGCAGATCAATTGAATTTGATTAATTTTGTTTTTTTGTTGGTTTATTATTTGATTTATCATCACACATTTTAGTATAACACCACGATTCTCTAGTTGTTAGTGATGATGCTATTTGAATTCTCAAAAATGCTTGCCATCTTCTTTGGTGTTAGGGCTAGTTTTAGATACCCCAGGTGATGAAAAAGTTGTCTTCAGTTTTTCTACAGTTACAGATTCTGTATTTGAACTCATTTTTCACCTTTCTCTTATCTTCTTTAGTTTTGTTTGGTGTTGGTTCTTTGTTTTGTTCTCTGGTAGGTTTTTGTTTTTTTGTTTTGTTTTTGGATCTTTACTGGTACAGACAATGTGTACACGTGAAATTGTCACTGGTGAAACACCATATGGTCATATATAAGTTGTAAAAACAAAGAAAGAAATTAAAACAGTAGTACCCATGCATCTACATATATTCTTTCTTTTTCTTTAAAACAAGGTTAACTAGGATAGTTAATACCAGAATTTAGGTAGAAGCTGATTTATATCGATTTTAGCTAATACCCATAATTAAATGTGAAATAAATATTATTCTTATTTCGGTTAAAAATATCTGTCTCCTAGGAATGGTCGTCCTTTTCCGTTACTTTTACCTTTGTCAACTTATTCACGTGTTGCTGTGCCATGCAAAACTGGTAATCTTTGTCAGGTTTGTTCTCTTCTGGGTTGGCTAGAGGTTAACAGTCATGATAATGTTTTACACCACTAGAATTCAGAATCTAGAGTGGATTAGTTTTAAATAAATGTGATTTATATATATATATATATATATATATATATATATATATTCACAAGTGGCCTAGAAGATAGAGAAACTGTTTTCGATAGACCTCAACTCAAAGCAAAATAAAAATAAAATGGTAGCACAAACATTAGCAACATCAAAATAACAAGAAAACGATGCAAATAGAACAACACATAAATGAGTCCAGTTGAATTCATTTAACGTGCGCTATATATAATGTCCATATCTATAGCTGAAAAGGGTTTCTTCACTTAAATTTAATGAATTTTTTTTCGACTGGCTGTTTCATTTACTGAAGATCCTGTCCAGGCATTATTTCACTTCTTTGAGTATTGATGATGTCTTTTATCGATAATGAAAGTTCACTCATTATTCATATATTCCAGTTTCAGCAACTTATTCTATATATCATCCTTGATTATGTTTCTCTCGATTTTGGCAATTATATTCCTCATTTTCTTTTCCTTTTTGACTAAACTTTTTCTTCTCTTCCTCATATAATTTTTGATATATATATTGTTTACCGTGAAAATGGTAATAACAATTAAATTTGTTGATGAAACTCTAAAAATATGTGATCTATTTTTATGCTAGTTGTTAAAGCAGTTGATGCAAGATATGTGAAGATAAAAGATGAAATGCGAGCTGAAATAGAGTTATAATCAAACCAAGGGGTTAGCTGTCCGGGCCTCGGACTAACCGATGAGGGGCCTCGAGGTCGATGCCTGGGCTCGGGCTCGAGCTATTGGGGATAATCGGGAAGGGGCTAACAGTTAGGATATAATTAAAAGAGGCTCTTATGGCCGATAACAAGCAATAAATGAAGAACAAATATGAAAGTAGTAAGTAGTAGCAATAATGTTTGGAGAATATGTTAGAGAGAAAAGAAAGAGTTCTTGTATATTTTGGAGCAACAGATTTACAAAGTGCCAAAGATCCCCCTTATATAGGAGGGAAAATTCCAGCATAGTACAAAATGCATTGATCATAAAGGTAGAGGGATGGGACAACTAGATAACATGGGGCTCTGTCAATATCATCTGCGTGCCTTGGGAACTCCCCTCTCCCCTATTATAGTCGTTAGTACGCACTACCCCCCGGGGCCGGTACGCGATGGCTCCCAAGGGTGGGTCTCGACGTCGGCTTCGAACCTCGAGAAGCATGCCCGCGAGGCAACCTACTGACGGGGAAATCGGGTCCCCCGTTTTACCGCATACATATAGTCTCCGCGTTTCTTAGAGTGAAAGTGATAAGAAACGATAAGAAATGACCTTGAATTTCTTCCTCCTGCGATGTTCTTGCAATCGGCAACGGCCACAAGGTGCCAAGATACGACACACACGCTGCTCCTGCAGGCTCCGCATTGACTATGGCAGTTGGTTGCCTCTTGGCCTCCTTTAATACACACACGGTGCTTTTATAAATACTCCCCTTCTCCTTTTCTATAACCCATTGCGTGCCCAAATCCCTGAAAAGGTTCGCTCTTCCTTTGCTCTCGTTCTCTCTCAGTAACGCAACTCTTTTTCTTCCTCCAGAATCTTCTAAGGATGGCAAACAATTCCACCTCTGCTTCCTAGGAGGTTGTGGGCTCATCCTCTTCGCTTCTTTCTCTAGGTGAAGTGGCCACACCTCCTCGTGCTGAGGAATGCGCCCCGAGATCTTTTGTGATGACCTCTGATTTCAAGGTCGAGAGACCTTCCTCGAAGCCAAAGCATTGTGAGCCCGTGACTCGGTATATTAGCTCGGTAATAGACATCGGGGAAGTGAGGGCCAACTGCCGCTGGGGGGATACTGTGCTTGTGGAGATTCCTGCTCGGGAAGAAGATATTACGGCTCATAAAGCCGACTTTCTGAGTGTGTACACCTATCCATTCACTTTGGGGCCGGTGGGGTCATCCTCGCCCCCGATCGACCCCGTGATTCTCGACTTATCTCAACGTTATCAGGTAACCCTGGGTCAAATTCATCCTTCGTTTTGGCGCGTTGTTTATATGATCAGGCATTACTCAAACATGATAGAGGAGATGCCCTTCACCCTCAACCACCTAATCAGGATGTATAGTCCCCGTCTTCTCTATGGGGGCCTAATCAAACTCCGTTGTCGAGCCCCGAGGTTCCTTTTTACCTGCATCGAGGAGCCCGAGAACGAGGGATAGTAAGCCGATTCGTCCGAGTGAGGACTTCTGACCTGATTCCGGTGGAAAAGATGTTGTTCCCCGAAAGGTGGAATGCTGGACGTAAGTAAACGTGTTGTCGGGTCTTCCTTCGTTTTTCTTTGACGATATTTCTTCAAGCATCTAACTCTATTTCTCTTGCTTTTTTAGCCGTAGCAACCTACCCCGGTGCAGTTTCGGACCTCCAAGATTGGATCGACCGCTTATACTTGATTTGCCCATATGTTGAACGAGTGTGGCGAAATTTATCCTGAGCCCGGTGGGAAGCCAAAGATCATGGTAAGCTCTGAACCTTGTTGCATCCGCACACTTTGATGCAAATAGCTATTAGTAGTGTTCTTCATTCTTTGTGTTTAACTTCTGCATTATGTAGGTCTGGGGAAGTCCCTTTAACGAAGGAGGCACCACCTATTGATGGGGACGCCCTAGTGCCTGGCGAGAAGAAGAGAAGGTAGGGGGGTCTGCTGGTCGGGCCGCCGGAGTTCAAGAGGGTTAAGGTGGAATGATCCAATGTTGACCCGGCAGCTCTGACCTTGGAGACGGCGGGAAACCCTCGAGTTGAAGGCGAGGGGGAAAACAGCTTCCCAACGGTCTCCGAGGAGTGTATAGACTCGGCTGATCCTCGGGCCGTAGGGATGGAGGCTTCTGAACCGGAGCCTGATGCTGATGTGGCCCATCTTTGTGGTGGGGAGGCAACGGATAGAGTATCGAGTACTACCCCTGAGTTGGCTAGCGGCCATAATTCTTCCTGAGTTGAGTTGCCCTTGGTAGGCAGTTCGAAGGGGCCCAGCTCCGGGGTCCAGGGTGAACAAGGGATGGAGGCTTTGGCTGATCCTGTCAACTCTGTGATCATTATTGATTCCCCTCAGGGAGTGATCCTACTGCCTCATGGAGTGAAAGATGCCCCACGTGAAGAGCCCTCTAATGCAAGGGCACTAGTCAAAGGCGGAGATACGCCCGAGAGATCGCCGACCGTTCTTGAGGGAAGTCCCGAGGTTGATGCTTCATTCGTTTTTGGCAAGATGGGCAGACTTTGAAAGCGGGTAATTTTTGCTAACCCTGTCTGCCGCTATGGGCTGCTCTGATCTTTGTTTTTCTAACTTGTCCTTTTTTGTGGCTTCAGGCTAAAGCACTTTACAGCCAGGCTTTCACCCAGTACCAGGATGAGGTGAACCGTCGCGAGTGTGAGAAAGCCCATCTTACCGAGCAGGTTACTCATCCCCCGTTTACTATTATCTGAATCTTTATGAGATTCTATTGCTTTTAATATCTCGGACCTTATTTGTGCAGTTTGAGAAGGAAAACACTTTGCTGAGAGAGGAACTTTGGGCCAGAGATGCTGAAATTTCCGAGCTCAGTCAGTATATAAGGGAAATAACTTACGAGAGGGACACCCTCCAGGGGAAGGTAACCTCAGTCGAGCGTCAGCTCCAGGATGCGAAGGAGGATAGTGACAAGTACATAGGTCTCCATTCCGAGCTGGTGGCTGCACTCTATCAGATCAAAGCCTAAGTCAAGGCGTTTGTGTCCTCGCACAGGGAGGAAGTTATTAACGCAAATGCTCGCATTGAGAGGGCGTCTGAGGGGGCTAGCCCAAATTTACCTCGAGCTGCGGATCGTGCCTGGCTAGATTCTCGAAAGTAGACCGTTGGAGGTATGCCGGATGACAGTTTGTGTGGTGCAAAAAATGAGGGTGGATCCCCGAAGAGGGAAAATGTCATTAAAAAGGGGCCGTCGGGGGACTCGTAGCTGTCAAGGTGCAACCCTTGGGGAGCCATTGAGAATGTAGGCTCGATAATGGATTAGGATCCTGTTGATTTTCCTGTTTGAATATAATACTTTCATACTGGCATATGTATAAAGTAAACCATGTGGCTTTGCTTCTTCCACTCCCCTTTTTGTTCGGAATTTGGCCAGGTGATCCCATTTTTAGAGTTGGCAAGAATCTTTAGATTCATGATACGGCCCTGGGGCTCATTAGGCAAGCTTGGGTGCTTTTACGCGCCTGATCGATGCGACATATAGTATAAGCTGGCGTTAGAGCTCTTATGCTTTGCTCAACTATTTTGGGTTTAGTCTCTGAGTCGGGCTTCGACTCGAGCTCATTCGACCCTCAAGCTTCTGTGTTTTCATGGGCGGGCAATAATGGTTCTTGCACTTTGCGTTCGGGCATATGTATTTTAACTATTTTGGGTTCGGTCTCCGAGTTGGGTTTCGACTCGAGCTCAATCGACCCTCAAGTTTTGTATTTGTGCGGGCTGGCGACAATGTCTCTTATGCCTTGGGTTGAAGCGACCTTCTATATGTGTGACCCTAAGGCTCATTAAGCTGACAATAATGGCTCTTACGCTTTGCCCTTAGGCATGTATAGCTAACTATTTTGGGTCCGGTCTCCGAATCGGGTTACGACTCGAGCTCATTTTAACCCTCAAGCTTTCAAATTTTAAGCTAGCGATAATGGCTCTTACGCTTTTGGTCGTTGCGACCTTTTAGTGTGTGTGGCCCTGAGGCTCATTAGGCTGGCGACAATGGATCTTACGCTTTGCCTTTAAGCATATGTAGGCTTTGTTTTCCTCTTGTTAAGGACTTTTTGAAATGATTTTGCCTGACCCGTCGTCGGTTAGGGAAGAACCTCCATTTCAAGTCATTTATGGCGATGTTTGAGCACCTCGAAAGGTTTGGCTCATAGGCTAAGTAGCTCGAAGCCTTGTGATTTGGAGCTGACATGGTCGAAGCTCTTTTGCCTGTCGAGGGTAGCCTGTTTAACCAGTTTTTTCGAGTAGATTCGAAGTAATGGCCTATGATTTTGTAGCGAAGGTCGGGCATCCCCGAGTCGCGTTAATTTAGCTGGTACAGTTGTATGACCGTAGTCATTTATGTTTGGCCGGATCCATGTTTGATCCCGAGCGTAGTAGTTTAGGCGTCTACATCGAGGGTATGCCCTTTCGAGAGTCTTACAAATGCGACATATGGCCTAAACTTCGGGATTGATTTATGCTTGTAGTAAGGTCTTACAAAATTTTCATGCCATTTGAGATCTTACAGTTTTGTTGATACTTGGTACAAGTATGATTCATGCATTGCTTGAGGTCTTAACTTTTGTTGGTACTTGGTACAAGTATGATACATCCCTTGCTTGAGGTCTTACAGTTTTGTTGATACTTGATACAAGTATGATTCATGCCTTGCTTGAGGGCTTACAGTATTTTCATGCCATTAAGGTCTTATAGTTTTGTTGATACTTGGTACAAGTATGATTCATGCCTTGCTTGAGGTCTTACAATATTTTCATGTCATTGAGGTCTTACAGGTTTTCCCATGTCGTTGAGGTCTTACAGGTTTTTCCATGCCGTTGAGGTCTTACAGGTGTAGTTGTTGTTGATACTTGGTGCAAGTTTTTTGAGACTGAGTCTGCCCGCTTGGGGTCTTACGGCCTTGGGTTTTTTAACGAACGGCGATTGGTGATAGTCTTTGAGTCATCGAATTTGCTTTGGCTCGGGGGCCGTTACTCGAGAGCTCGGAATTGCCTCATTGAGGGCTTATAATTTCGGAGATTCTAACCTTGAGATCATACAGGTGCCGAGTTATTGACGCCAGTCTCTGAATACTCGAGGCACTTTCGGTGGAGGAATCTTTGTTGAGAAAACGTTGAGTTTTCTTTGGAATATGAGGTGCTTTGGCAGAAGGCATTCTCTGATTGCTTGGCATAAGTACATGTCGTTTTGTTGCCGTGGGTCCGGCTCATACGGGCACGGTTCATTCGACCGTTTGGCCCGGTACATCATTTTCCTATTTGAATCATGTCTGGCGCTCATCGGTTTTTTCGAGTGGGTAACCTTTCGGGGGGTGCCCTTCAGTGCTCGGGGTTGATTGCAAAGGAAGCCTCAAACACTTATTGTATTCCCCTTAGATAGCATGTAGGTGTTGCCTCGTTAAAAACCTTGACGTTAAAACCCTCTTTGGGACAAAATACGGTCGAAGGAAAAGAGTGCAATGCTTGCTCGAGGGTATTTATGAATTTTTTCGATCAGATGCCCTAGCAGTAATACCGTTTTAGCATCGATATATTCCATTTGCTCGGAAGTTGTTCGCCCTCCATGGTGCCGAGCTTATAAGTCCTTGTCGACTATTCCGAGGATACGGTATGGTCCTTCCCAGTTCTGGCCCAGCTTTCTTTCATTAGGGTTTCGGGTGTTGAGAGTGACCTTCCGTAGGACTAAGTCCCACATCCCGAAATACCTGAGATTTGTTCTCCTGTTATAATATCTTTCGATTCTCTGCTTTTGGGCGGCTATCCGGATCAGCGAGGCTTCTCGTTTTTCATCCAATAGTTCAAGGGTCGTTGTCATGGCCTCGTTGTTCGAGCCCTCAATAGTGTGCTGGAATCTGGCGCTCGGCTCCCTGACTTCCACTGGTATCAAAGCCTCGACGCTGTATACTAGAGAGAAAAGTGTTGTCTCGGTGCTTGATTTTTGAGTTGTTCGATATGCCCATAGTACCCCGGGCAGCGTTTCTCTTCCATTTTCCCTTGGCGTTCTCCAGTTTCTTTTTTAAGTTCTGAATGATAGTTTATTTTTGGACTCGGCCTGGCCGTTTGCACATGGATGGTAAGGCGTCGACAGGATTCTCTTGATTTTGTGATCTTCAAGGAACTGTGTTACCTTGCTCCGGATGAACTGTCTCCCGTTATCGCACGTTATTTCGGATGGGATTCTGAATCGGCATATGATGTGATCCCATATGAAATTGATGACTTCCTTTCCTCTTATTTTTTCGAAGGCCTGCGCTTCCACCCATTTTGAAAAGTAGTCAGTCATAAATAAAATGAATCTAGCTTTACCTGGTGCCGTCCGCAAAGGGCCGACGATGTCCATTCCCCATTTCATGAATGGCCATGGTGATAAAATAGAATGTAGTTGCTCGCCGGGTTGGTGAATCATGGGAGCAAATCTTTGGCATTTGTCGCACTTTCGGACGAATTCTTTGGTGTCTTCTTCCATGTTGTCCCAATAGTAGCCTGCTCTGATCCCCTTCCGGACTAAGGAGTCGGCGCCAGAATGATTTCCACAAGTACCCTCGTGAATTTCTCGGAGTAAATAATCTGTGTCACCTGGCCCTAAACATACCGCCAGGGGGCTATCGAAAGTTCTCCTGGATAGAGTCTCATTTTCGTCGAGCGAGAACCGGGCTGCTTTGGTTCACAAGACCCTCGATTCTTTTGGATCTGTGGGCAACTTCCCGTCTTTTAAATAATCAATATACTTATTTCTCCAATCCCATGTTAGACTGGTGGAATTAATCTCTGCGTGACCTTCCTCGACCACTGATTTAAACAATTGGACAACAACCCCGGGGAGTAGGTCCTCTTCTTCAACAGAAGATCCCAAATTCGCGAGGGCATCAGCCTCGCTATTCTGCTCTCGAGGTACATAGACTAAGGCCCATTTTTTGAAGCGACGCAGTGCGATTTCGATTTTGTCCAAGTACCTCTGCATCATGTCTTCTCGAGCTTCGTAGCTCCTATTCACCTAGATTACTATGAGGAGTGAATCGCATTTCGCCTCGACGGTCTCGGCTCCCAAGCTTTTGGCCAGTTCTAAACCTGATATTATAGCCTCGTACTCGACTTCATTGTTAGTCAATTTTGTGATTTTTATGGATTGTCTGATTACACCGCCAACGGGTGGCTTTAGGACTATACCGAGCTCGAATCCTCTTATATTTGTGGTGCCGTCTGTGAACAGGGTCCATACCCCGGAAGACGTTCTTGATTTTAATAAAAGTTCCCTCTCTACTTCGGGTACAAGGGAGGGCGAAAAATCAACCACGAAGTTTGCCAGAATTTGGGACTTGATGGTCGTTCGAGGTTGATACTCGATATTATACCCTCCGAGTTCGATGGCCCATTTGGCCAATCAACCCGATAGCTCGGGTTTGTGCAGTATGCTCCGGTAGGGGTATATCGACAGAACGCAAATATGGTGATATTGAAAATAGGGCTTCAGCTTTCGCGAGACGCTTATTAGCGCGAGAGCTAATTTTTTTGGATGGGGATACTTGGTTTCGGCGTCCCCTAGGGTCTGGCTTACATAATAAACAGGAAATTACGTACCTTGCTACTCTCAGACCAGTACGCCACTTACCGTTATTTCAGACACGGCCAGATATAGATATAGCATTTCATCCTCCTTTGGCGTATACAACAAAGGTGGACTGGTCAGATATCATTTCAGTTTCTCCAAGGTGTGTTGGCATTCTGGAGTCCATTCGAAGTTGTTCTTTCTTTTGAGTAAAGAGAAGAAGTGATGGCTCTTGTCTGATGATCTTTATATGAATCTGCCCAGGGCTGCTATCCGCCTGTTAGCCATTGTACGGCCTTTACATTGTTTACCACCGTGATTTCTTCGATGGCCTTTATTTTGTCAGGATTAATCTCGATCCCCCTGTTTGATACCATGAAACCCAGGAATTTGCCTGATCCCACTCTGAATGCTCACTTCTAGGGGTTGAGCTTCATGTTGTAACTTTTGAGGATGTCGAAAGTTTCCTGCAAATGAGCCAAATGGTCCTCTGCGCGCAGGGACTTAACTAGCATATCATCAATATAAACCTCCATTCATTTACCTACTCGATGCTCGAACATTTTATTAACTAGGTGTTGGTATGTTGCCCCTGCGTTTTTTAGCCCGAAGGGCATTACGTTGTAGCAGTAGGTACCATACTTTGTGATGAAGGAGGTTTTTTCCCTGTCCTCGGGGTTCATCTGGATTTGATTATACCCCGAGTAGGCATCGAGAAAGGTGAGGGTCTTGTGGCCGGCCGTAGCATCGATCAGACGGTCGATATTAGGCAATAGAAAGAAATCTTTGGGACACGCTTTATTCAAGTCTTTATAATCTACACACATTTTTAGCTTGTTTCCCTTTTTAGTCACTACTACTACGTTGGCCAGCCACTCAGGGTACTTTACCTCTCTAATGGATCCTATTTTAAGAAGTTTCGTTACCTCTTCTTTGATGAAGGTATGTTTTACCTCGGACTATGGTCTTCTCTTCTGCTTTACGGGTTTAAATTTGGGATCAATGCTCAGCCTGTAGGAGGTTATTTCTGGCGGAATTCCTGTCATATCTAAGTGGGACCAAGCAAAACAATCGATATTGTTACTAAGAAATTGAATGAACCCTTTCCTGAGTTTGGGTGTTAACCCCGTCCCAAGGTATACCTTATGATTCGGGAGGTGTTTAATTAAAATGGTCTGTTCCAGCTCTTCGACTGTCGATTTAGTTGCATTCGATTCTTCGGGGGCGATGAAGGTCCGAGGAGCAAAGAAATCTTATTCGTCGTCCTCGGGGGTCTGTGTGTTCCTAACCTCGTCTGGGATCGGGTGCGTGGGGATCGGCGCCTTATGGTGGACTGCGAATATTTCTTTCACTGCCCGCTGTTCTCCATGTATGGTCGTTATGCCATCCTTCGTAGGAAACTTTATCACCTGGTGTAAGGTTGATGGTACTACCCTCGTGTTGTGTATCCAAGGCCTGTCGAGCAACTTATTGTACCTCATGTCGCCATCGATGACTTGGAACTTGGTGTTCTGAATTGCACCGGACGTGTCAATCGGGAGGGTGATCTCTCTTTTTGTTACTTCGCCGGTCATGTTGAAGCCGTGGAGGACTCGAGGGACGGGGGCGACTTGATCGAGCAGCCCCAGTTGTCCTACTACCTCTTATCTAATTATGTTGGCCGAGCTACCTGGATCCACGAGCACACGTTTTATCCTGGTGTTGTTTAAAAGAAACGAGATCACCCGAGCGTCGTTGTGCGGTTCTATCATAGCCTCGAGATCCTCCTCACTGAATGCGAGGGTGTCTTCAGGCACTTTCGGGTCGGTCCCTCTTTTGTAGTGGACGTTCTTGTCCGTTTGAGCATGGGTCCTTGGGGGACGTTGGTTCCTCCAATAATCATATGGACATCATGTCGGAGAGTCTCCCTTTCCGCCCGAGTTGAGTTTTGCTGTGGTGTATCGACATCTGGAGTAGTCATGTCCTTCTCCTTGTGGTTTTTGAGGTTGTTGTTCTCAACTCTATTTATTGAGCCAGACATTTTGTCCTGAAATCGAAGATCTTGGACAAGAAAAAGTGTGAAAGGCAACTTGCGTTGTGTAATGAAACCAGCAAGAAAATAATCACTATTAAATTTATTGATGAGACTCTAAAAATACGTGATCTATTTTTATGCTAGTTGTTAAAGCAGTTGATGCAAGTTATGTGAAGATAAAAGATGAAATGCGAGCTAAAATAGAGTTATGATCAAACCAAGAGGTTAGTTGTCTGGGCCTCGGACTAACCGATGAGGGGCCTCGAGGTCGATGCCTAGACTCGGCTCGAGCTATCGGGGATAATCAGGAAGGGGCTAACAGTTAGGATATAATTAAAAGAGGCTCTTTATGGCCGATAACAAGCAATAAATGAAGAACAAGTATGAAAGTAGTAAGCAATAGCAATAATGTTTGGAGAATATGTTAGAGAGAAAAGAAAGAGTTCTTGTATATTTCGTGTAGAATAGTTGGAGCAACAAAGTTTACAAAGTGCCAAGGATCTCCCTTATATAGGAGGGGGAATCCCAGCACAGTACAAATTACATTGATCATAAAGGTAGAAGGATGGGACAACTAGATAGCATTGGGCTCTGTCAATATCAGCTGCGTGCCTTGGGACCTCCCCTCTCCCCTATTATAGTCGTTAGTACGCATTGCCCCCGGGGCCGGTACTCGACGGCTCCCGAGGGTGGGTCTCGAGCTCGGCTTCGAACCTCGAAAAGCATGCCCGCGAGGCGACCTACTGACGGGGAAATCGGCCCCCGGTTTTACCGCATACATATATATATATATATTCTGGTGTTTCCCCAACAACATTAATTTGACAATGACATGGCCAAAGTCCAAACTATAGCTTGAATTTATTGAATGTAAATGCATTTTTAACTACATGTTTGTCTCCAAATTTGTCCTTATGTAGCTTTTCTACAATATCCTTCTCCTTGGTCAAATTGACCAGTTTCGTCATTTTTAGAATGGGACCACTCTTTAAATTACTTGAGCCCACTTTCAAGTCAATTTCCATGACGAGTTTCAGTAAATTCAGTGTATGGTAAAAGTGAAGTTTTTACCTAGACTAGCTAAAGACATTCTTGTATTAATTACTATGTGTTCTACAATTTGTTTTTGTCTTGTGGTTATATGTGACAATCTCATTAAAAACATATGATTGTCATTGTCATTAATTAGTATAATTTGAATTGAATATAACTTATATATACTGACAATTTAAAAAAAATTGCACTATTACTATTGAAGTTTAACTTGTCTTATTTGTCAAGTTACTATTCTCACTTATCATACATCAATTAACATTACTTGTAACTACGAATGATCTCATAATGTACAAATTTTTCTACATGTCAGTTTATAGAAGTTAAACCGCAATCAGATTTAACAAAGATGTTTTGAACTTTTTTGTCTTTATGTTTTGGTCGTTTCAATCTCTGCTACGAACTTCATCTAATTTGTCTCTAATTTTTGGATTTTTTCTTTTTAACCTTTATTTTACGTATTATTTTTTCATTGAAAGAGTTCTTGTTATTGTTTCTCTATTAATTGGTTGTATCTCATTTGTGTTTTACACAGGCGTGACAGTTTCATCACACATAGAGCCTTTTGTGTTGCCTTGGCTCAAGAAACTGCAAGAAATCCAGTACCAATACACAATTTAGGCAACTTCTCCAAAATGCAGAATTCCACAATTTTAGATCAAAAATACCCTTCTTCTAATTCCATTGATATATTGAGTTTGGGAAATACCAAAACTACCCATAATCAGCAGTTCAATCACAACCTCATTGATACATCCAATATTGGCTCAAATACTAGTAATTCCTTTTTCTTTCAAGAATCCAATCAAGATTATGCCAACATTAAACCAATCCATGACCTAATGCAACAACTCCCAAATTTTCACAACAACAATATGTTTAACCTCAACTTTTTCCAAAATAATGATGGAAATAGCAATATGTCAAGTGGAATTTTGGGTGATCAAAATATTAGTTGTTCAATCCCTTCTCTTTATGGTTCACAAGTTCAGAACCATAATCTTAATAGTACTACTACTTCTTCAGTTGCACCAATGTCGGCCACTGCACTTCTTCAAAAAGCAGCTCAAATGGGATCTACTACAAGTAATATTAGCACTACTGCCTTATTGCTGAAAGCCTTTGGAAATAGTACTAATGGTGGTAATTCATCCTCTAGTGGCACAAAATCTGATCATCAAGTTGTCAACTTTGGCGACAATTTCAGTGACCATAGTGGGAACCACTTGCACGACATCAATGGCGAAGCCAAAAATTTTGGTAAGAATGTCCGATCTTTATTAGGAATCTTTGCACAAATAGCTGATCAAATTCACTATTTACTTTTTTCGAATCGGTATACATATATTATACACTGATTATACCTGGTTATATGACCATAGTGGGAACCACTTGCATGACATCAATGGCGAAGCCAGCATTTCGGTAAGGATGTCCAATATAGGGGTCTTTACCCATATAGCCGATCCTATTCACTAATTACTATATATAGATTATACACTGATTATACCTCGTTATACACATATTAACAGCTTACTATTTTTGGGTAAGGCTATCTAATACTATATAATAAGGGGTCTTTACAAAAATAGCGACCGAATTCACTATTTACTTTTTCGAGTCGGTATATATAAATTATACAATGATTATACCTGGTTATACACACGTTAACACATATTAATATGAATTATACATATATTATACATCTGTCGAATATTTTTTATTTAAATGATTAGGCCAGTGACTATTTAGGTTAATTCTTCTATTTACATATAAGAAGTAATATTTGAAACTATTACATATATAGTATGTACACAATAAAATTTTCTGCTAAGAATGTTCGACTGACTACCCTCCGTCATATGTAGGTACGCCCGCTGACATTGTGAATGGTGTCAATGCTTATGGACATGACCAAAATGACTATGGAGGAGGATACAACGCAGCAACCAAATTGAACTTTGAGGAGCAACAGCACCAATTACCACCACAGAAGAAACAGTTAACTAGAGATTTCCTTGGAGTTGGAGAAATAGTAAGAAGTATGAGTGGGGGATTTAGTAGCCAAAGGGAGCAACAACAACAACAACAAAGCAATCAGGGTTTTATAAGTCCTGAAAATTTTCAGTGACGTTCAAGAAAAGGTGAAAAAAGTTCAAATACGACAAAAGGAATGCACAAAAAAGTACAGGTAAAAGTTTAATTTTTTTTCTAAAAAAAATAGTAGTACTATTAGATTATTCTAAGAATGTCTCAATCTGTATATCATTTTCTCATGAATTTTTTTTAAACGTTGCGAAAGGGGAACCAGGTGCTCAGCTAATTACGTAATTAGTAAGGTTTAATTCTGCTTGAGCAATAATTAGCTTTATATATTTGCTGATTCTAGGAAAAATTTCCTATGTTTCTTGTGATATGGTGTCTATCTCATTCAAATGATTTGGTAGCCAATTTTGTTGAGTTGGTTTGGTTTGGTAGCCAACCTTGTTGAATTTGTATAATTTGGTAGCCAATTTTATTGACTTGGTTTGGTTTGGTAGCCAACCTTGTTGAAATTGTGAAAAGGGTGTGTAAATTGTCAAATATTGTAGGCTTTAGAGAGTGAGGTTTTGGCTATAAAAGGAGAGCTTTAACTCTCATTTCTACACACCAACAAAGAGAGAAAAGAGAGAGCAAGGTATTCCATAAACTATAAGAAAATAGTTTGTGAAGAAAAATAGAGTGTGAGAGATATTGTAGTGAGGTGGAAAAAGCAAAAGAGTGTTTATTTCTTTTGAGGGTGTAGTGGTCTTAGGAGTATTTTTTACTCGTTACTACACAGTGTAAAATTCCTCGCTATAGTGATATCAGTTGCTCTTCTTGGCCGTGGTTTTTTCCCTTATTCAGAAGGGTTTCCACGTAAAATCTTGGTGTCATTATTGCTGCATTTCTATTCTTGTTGATTTAACCATAACTTAGTGTTCTGCGTTTATCACTAATACCGTGAATACTATTTTTACGGGGTTTATTCCCAACAAGTGGTATTAGAGCCAAGGTTCTATCTGAGTAAGCTCTGTGGTTGCAGCACAATTTGAACTTCCACATCAGAAAAGAATTACTTTGGTCTCCTAATAAATAGTATTTGTATTTGTGATAAATGATGGAAGCCAACACTAGTAGAATGGTTACCTTGAATGGCACAAATTATGCCATTTGGAAGGGCAAAATGGAAGATTTGCTCTATGTCAAGAATTTTCATCAACCTGTCTTCGCCACTGTAAAGCCTGATAATAAATCAGATGAAGAGTGGAATCTGTTACACAGGCAGGTTTGCGGCTTTATTGGACAGTGGGTTGACGATAATATTTTGAACCATATTTCTGGGGAGACACATGCTCGGACCCTATGGGAACACCTTGAAAGTTTGTATGCTCGGAAAACTAGAAACAATAAGATGTTTCTGATAAAGCAGATGTTGGATTTAAAATACCACGATGGTTCCGCGATGACAGATCATCTGAATAATTTTCAGGGGATCATGAACCAGTTATCTGCTATGGGCATTAAATTTGATGAAGAAATTCAAGGTTTGTTTCTACTTGGTTCCCTACCAGATTCTTGGGAAATTCTTAGAACTTCATTATCAAATTCTGCTCCGGATGGTGTGATCTCTATGGATCTTGCCAAGAGCAGCCTTCTAAATGAAGAGATGAGAAGAAAATCTCAGGGTTCCTCCTCATCAGATGTCTTGGTGACTGACTCTAGGGGGAGAAGCAAGAATCGGGGTTCTCAAAATAGAGAACATAATAGAAGCAAATCCAGAAGCAGACTTAAAGATATTGAGTGCTATCATTGCGGGAAGAAAGGGCACACAAAGAAGTTCTGCCGGATTTTGAAAAAGGAGAATAGAGACAAGGAAGAACAGAAAGAAGATGGCAATCGTGTGGCCACCGTCACTACAGAAGATCTTGTTACAGTCCTTGATGCGGATCTGATAAATATTGCTTGTGATGAGTCAAGCTGGGTTGTGGACAGTGGTGTCGCATCTCATGTGACATCAAGGAAGGAATTTTTCTCATCATATACTCAGGGTGACTTTGGAACTCTGAGTATGGGTAATGAGACTGTATCTAGGGTGGCTGGTGTTGGAACGATTTGTTTGGAAACTAGTATTGGAACTAAACTAAGTTTTAAACAATGTAAAGCATGCACCTGATGTTCGTTTGCACTTGATCTCTGTTGGTGTTTTGGATGATGAGGGATATGTCAGTACCAATGGTGCTGGAAAGTGGAAGCTCACTAAGGGCTCCATGATTGTGGCTCGTGGGGAAAAGCGTCGTGGTCTATACTGGACTACGGCTTCTACCTGTATTGATATGGTGAATGCCGTTGAGAGCCATAACTCTTCAACGTTATGGCATAAGAGGCTTAGCCACATTAGCGAGAAAGGACTAAATGTTCTGGCCAAGAAGAAATTGTTGTCAAATTTTGAAAGTGCAAAATTAGAAAAATGTGAGCACTGCTTGGCTGGAAAACAAAAAAGAGTTTCTTTCCAGTCTCATCCTCCTTCAAGAAAGATAGAGTTGCTTGAGGTGGTGCATTCAGATTTATGTGGTCCAATGAAGATAAGAACTTTGGGTGCTGCACTTTATTTTGCTACCTTTATTGATGATTGTTCAAGGAAACTTTGGGTCTACATCTTGAAGACTAAAGACCAAGTGTTGGGTGTCTTTAAGCAGTTTCAGGTTTCAGTTGAAAGAGAAACTGGAAAGAAGCTGAAGTGTATTCGTACTGATAACGATGGTGAATATTGTGGACCGTTTGACGAATACTGCAAACAACAGGGTATCAGACACCAGAAGACTCCTCCTAAGACTCCTCAGCTTAATGGTTTAGCAGAAAGGATGAACAGGACATTGATGGAAAGAGTCAGATGTTTGCTTTCTGAAGCAAAGTTGCCGAATTCCTTTTGGGGTGAGGCTTTGTTGACCGCCGCACATGTTATTAATCTATCCTCTGCGGGTGCCTTGTAAAGTGATGTTCCAAACAAAGTTTGGTATGGCAAGGATGTTTCCTATGACCACTTGAAAGTGTTTGGTTGCAAAGCTTTTGTACATGTGCCTAAAGATGAGAGGTCAAAATTAACTGCCAAGACAAGGCAGTGCATCTTCATTGGTTATGGCCTTGATGAGTTTGGTTACAGGCTATATGATCCAATTGAGAAGAAGGTTGTGAGAAGCCGTGATGTTATCTTCATGGAGGATCAAACCATTAAAGATATTAACAAAGCGGAGAAGCTAAAATCTCCAAGTTCTGAAGAATTAGTCAATCTTGATCAAGTTCCTCATACAAATACGGATGATGTTGGTGGGCTCAATGATGATGGTAATGCCCAGAACCATAATCCAGATCAGCATATTGATGGTGATGGTGATAACAATGCTAATGTTGATGAGGTAGATGCTCCTACTCACGAAGCTGTGGACGAGTTAGATATTCCACTCAGGAGGTCTTCTAGACCTCGTACTCCTTCCTACCGTTACTCACCCAATGAATATGCATTACTCACTGATGGGGAAGAACCTGAATGTTATGCGGAGGCCATAGAAGATGAGCACAAGGATCAATGAATTGAAGCCATGCAAGATGAGATGAAATCTCTGCATGAGAACCATACTTATGAGTTGGTGAAATTGCCTAAGGGCATGAGAGTTTTGAAGAACAAGTGGGTATTCAAAGTTAAAGCTGAAGAACATAGTTTGAAGTCCAGATACAAAGCTAGATTGGTTGTCAAGGGATTTGGTCAAAGGAAAGGTATTGACTTTGACGAAATATTTTCTCTTGTCGTAAAAATGTCCTCCATTATGACAGTTCTTGGTTTGACTGCCAGTCTTGATTTGGAGATTGAGCAGATGGATGTGAAGACTGCTTTTCTTCACGGTGACTTAGAAGAGGAGATTTATATGGAACAACCTGAAGGCTTCAACGCAAAAGGTAAAGAAAATCTTGTATGCAAACTTAAGAAGAGTCTATATGGATTGAAGCAAGCTTCCAGACAGTAGTACAAGAAGTTTGAGTCTGTTATGGGGAAGCAAGGCTACAAGAAGACTTCTTCAGATCACTGTGTGTTTGTACAAAGATTTTCTGATGACGATTTTATCATCCTCTTGCTATATGTGGATGATATGTTGATTGTGGGCAGGAATTCTTCTAAGATTGACGAGTTGAAGAAACAGTTGAATAAGTCTTTTGCAATGAAAGACTTGGGTCATGCTAAGCAGATTTTGGGCATGAGAATTACTCGTTCGAGAAACGAAAGGAAGCTTTACTTGTCACAGGAGAAGTACATAGAACGTGTACTGGAGCGCTTCAATATGAAAAGTGCTAAGTTGGTTCGCACACCTCTTCCTGGTCATCTGAAGTTGAACAAGAAGATGTGTCCAACAACAACGGAGGAAAAAGAGAGAATGGCCAAGATTCCTTATTCCTGTGCCGTTGGATGTTTGATGTATGCAATGGTATGCACTCGACCAGATATTGCTCATGCAGTCGGTGTTGTTAGCAGATTTCTCGAAAATACAGGAAAAGAGCATTGGGAAGCTGTAAAGTGGATACTCAGGTATCTAAGAGGAAGCTCACGTGAATGCTTATGTTTTGGAGGATCAAATCCAATTTTGAAGGGCTATACAGATTCTGATATGGCAGGTGACCTTGATAACAGAAAATCCACTACTGGATATTTGTTTACTTTTTCAGGGGGAGCTATATCATGGCAGTCGAAGTTGCAGAAGTGTGTCGCACTATCTACAACTGAAGCGGAGTATATTGCGGTTACTGAAGCTGGCAAAGAGATGATATGGCTCAAGAGATTTCTTCAAGAACTTGGATTGCGACAGATGGAGTATGTGTCTATTGCGACAGTCAGAGTGCAATAGACCTGAGCAAAAACTCCATGTACCATGCGAGAACAAAACACATTGACGTCAGATATCATTGGATTCGTGAGTTAGTGGAGAACGAATCACTTCAAGTCAAAAAGATTCACACGAGTGAAAATCCTACAGATATGTTGACCAAGGTGGTACCAAGAGACAAGTTCGAGCTATGCAAAGAACTTGTCGGCATGCACTCAAACTAGAAGATAGTGCTACCTCCTCTAGATGAATGAGACTGGAGGGGAGATTGATATGGTGTCCATCTCATTCAAATGATTTGGTAGCCAATTTTGTTGACTTGGTTTGGTTTGGTAGCCAACCTTGTTGAATTTGTATAATTTGGTAGCCAATTTTATTGACTTGGTTTGGTTTGGTAGCCAACCTTGTTGAAATTGTGAAAAGGGTGTGTAAATTGTCAAATATTGTAGGCTTTAGAGAGTGAGGTTTTGGCTATAAAAGGAGAGCTTTAACTCTCATTTCTACACACCAACAAAGAGAGAAAAGAGAGAGCAAGGTATTCCATAAACTATAAGAAAATAGTTTGTGAAGAAAAATAGAGTGTGAGAGATATTGTAGTGAGGTGGAAAAAGCAAAAGAGTGTTTATTTCTTTTGAGGGTGTAGTGGTCTTAGGAGTATTTTTTACTCGTTACTACACAGTGTAAAATTCCTCGCTATAGTGATATCAGTTGCTCTTCTTGGCCGTGGTTTTTTCCCTTATTCAGAAGGGTTTCCACGTAAAATCTTGGTGTCATTATTGCTGCATTTCTATTCTTGCTGATTTAACCATAACTTAGTGTTCTGCGTTTATCACTAATACCGTGAATACTATTTTTACGGGGTTTATTCCCAACATCTTGACCCTTATTTTTTAAAACAACAACAAAAGACTTTTATTTTTTTACATGTTTTTTTAAATATTTTGAATAGTTGATTATTGTGACATATAATACTTTTTATATAGTTTCTAAATATATAAATTTTATTGAAAATTTTAGTCTACATTTGTCCTCGTACTCCTAATCACATCACATAAAATGGGACGGAAGAATAAGTAAATATACCTCTGCGTCTGTGCGTGTTTCTACGTGTATCTTTGCGTTTCTGTTGACTCTTAAGAGATCGTTTGATTGGGAAACAAGTTATTCCATGATTAATTATCTCAGGATTAGTTATCCAACCCTCCCACGGGAATAAAAAAATATTACAATTCCGGGATAAATAATCTCGTGATTAGTTATACCACAATTTTATCCCAATCAGGGATAAATTCATCTTAAATTTAATCCCGAAATTAATTTCTCTTTATCCCTCGTACAAAACTGAGAGCATAATGTTCTTTGCTTGTGAATGTTGGTTTAATTTATTTTTCTTCTGAGTTATTATATGCAAAATTATTCTCCATAACAACACCCCCCCGGGGGGCATAAAAGGACATTCTTATTGATTGAATACGATGGTTTAATTTGCAGGGTATCTATGCCTGAAAGGAGAAATTCTTTTACTGATGAAGCAGATAGCTGTAGTTTGAAGTTTTCTTCAACATTTTAGCAGACAATTAGTAAAACTTGTTTCTGGAGATAGCCTTAGAAAACAGGAAAACTCTCTTGTTTTTGTTGTTGTTCTTTTTTCCTTTATTTGCTAAGATTTTGTTTTCCATTTTGTTGACATATATAGTCCAACTCTATTTTATTTAGTCCTTTCATTTTAGTTTTTCAACTATTCAAGAAAGTAGGCCAGGACACAAAAAATATAGCTTTATAAAAAAAAATATAGACCTTATATATATGATCTTCATTCCTTGGGTAAGCTTTGATAATAAGATGCATATATTTTCTGCTCTTCTTTATTTCAGCAGAGTTTCAGAGAGAAACTGCAAGCAAATATCATGATTAACACATGGAGCCAAATAATATATTCAGAATGATTTTCTGTCAAATGCTTCTTCGTTTACCTTTTTTATATGCTTAAATAATTACAAGTAATCTTACATTTTAGATTACACAGTTGGATACATCATTTATGAAGAACTTGGGTCACGTTATGGACTAACGTTTTTAAGGTAAAATTGCAGTACTTTTTTTATTTTTCATTTTAGGCCAAATGTAGCTGGGTTATACCTTGTTGATTTAACAGCATAAACCGACTGTAACTGCTAAATCGTTACCAAATCATCAGATATCTTATTGGATCGGTTAGCGGATTAGTACATTTAAAAATCGATAATTGCAAATATCCAACCGAACTTTCTGATAAGCACCCCTGCCCTTTGGTATTCCTCAATATAACCATATAAATAAAGATATTAAGAATAACTTTGTACACACTTGAAGAAGTAAGAAAAGTTTTCTTTTTCTCTAATGTAAAGAGGGGAAACGCAGATGCACCAGTGAGGAGCTGTGAGAGGTTGGCCCTGGAGGACCTAAGAAAAGGTAGAGGTAGGCCAAAGAAATATTGGGGAGACGTGATTAAGCAAAATATGGCGTTGCTCCAGCTCACTGCAGACATGACCATTGATAGAAATGTGCGGAGATTGAGAATAAAGGTAAAGGGTTTAAAATAGGTCGCATAGTGTTAAGTCCTTATTTGTAATAGTAGCTTTAGCACGTGAATTAGCGTTATTTATGTATTTTCGTATACCTTGATTTATCTTATTACTTGTCGTTTCGGCCTTCTGATTACAACACTCAATTTTAGTATTATATTTGTTGGCCTAAGTAAGTTTTGATGATTGACAAAAGAAACTCATGCATGAACCAAGTCCATACATATTATACACAGGGTACGGGCAAATTCAAGCACAAGGCATGCACTTGAAGGAGATAAGCATAAGTGGTTATATTTTGATATCTCCTGAACGAAAAGGTTGTATAATTGATAAGGAGAAGGGCTCCTTACGTGAATAGAACTCTATCCTAGATAAGGGAGGAGTTAGAAGTTGAAGATAACTAGAACTCTTCCACCAAGGAAGAGTATAGCATTAGAACTCTAGTTATTTCTTATTTTACTAACTCTCACTCTCTTTCTCTCTCTCTCTCTCTCTCTCTCTCTCTCTCTCTCTCTCTCTCTTTATATATATATATATAAGGTCGTTCTCTTTTATAAGTGACGCACAAACGCTGAAGTTAAGCAAGAGTTGAGAGCAAAATAGCAAGGCATTTTGCAAGCAATTCTTGTGTGATTCAAGTGTGCGAACCTGAAGTTACATGAACCAGATTGAAGAATCAGTTTCCAATAGCTGTCTTTTATTCTAGTTTCATTGTAGTAGGGCTTTTGAGTTGTATCTTTCAGCTTTCTCTACAAGCAATTATACTAGGTAATCTGAGTGTATTGTTCAAGTTAGAGTTAACTTGAAATTGTCGCAACAGCCTGAGGTTGGTTTCCACAAAGGGTTAGAGGTAATCCTTAGGTTTACAAGATTTTTGTAAAATATTATTTTTGGCTTAGTGATTTAGTGAAGTATTGGAAAACATCCTACTGGATAGTAGGTTGTGGTTTTTTCACCTTTTGAGTCAGGTATTTTTCACATAAAAATACTTGTATTCTTTGCTTTATGCATTTGTTATTCCGCAATTGTAATATAAGGAACACATAGAAGAACCGGGTCCTTCTATAATCTGTGCACGCAAAAAATTGGATATCACATAAATCACCCTCTCTTGTGTGGTATTGAAGTACAAAACATCAATTGGTATCAAAGCAGGTTATCCTTGAAGACGCTAACACCTTAGATGAAGATCAAGATGAGTGCATTACCTGAAAATTGGGAACGGTAATCCACTACTAGGCCACCACTCTTTAATGGCCAGTACTACTCTTGGTGGAAGTCAAGCATAAGAGATCATATACAGGGAGAGGACTATGAGCTATGGGACATTGTCACTGACAGTCCACCGGCTACATTGAAGAAAAATGTTGAAGGAGTAGATGCGCCAAAGATAAGAGCTGACTGCAATGCTGAGGATATGAAGAAGTGGGAAAAGAATGCCAAAGCCAAGAAGTGGCTTGTTTGTGGACTTGGTCCAGATGAGTACAGCAAAATCCAAAATTGTTCCACTGCTAAGAAAATTTGGGGCACACTGCAAGTGGACCATGAAGGAACAATTCAGGTGAAGAGATCTAGAGGAACTCTACTGTACTCTCAGTATTAGAACTTTGCTATGAAGGATGGAGAAACCATTCAGGAATACACAAGGTTCACTACATTGACAAAGGAACTAAAATCTCTTGGAAGGATTATCCCTGAAGAAGAAAGAGTTGAGAAAATACTGACTAGGGTCTTGCCAATTACTTCGAAAAGCAAGATCACTGTCATCTAGGAATCAAAGAATATTGTCACTCTTCCATTAGATGAGTTGATTGGGAATCTCACTGCCTATGAACTTAGGAGGCAAACCATGAAAATGGTAAGAAGGAAAGGAGTTTGGCACCCAGAATCACTGAAGGTTTTGATCTGGAAGATGATAAAATGGTAATGGTCACCAAAGACTTCAAGAAGTACCTAAGGAGAGGAAAGGATTCTTCAAGAAGTGGAAGCTACAGCAAGGCAAGAGCTCCGAAGAAGCAAACCAATGATAGCTGCTACAAGTGTGGAAAGACTGATCACATGATAAAAAATTGTCCTTTGTGGAAAATCGAATGAAAAAAGGAAATAGCTGAATGAAGGAACAAGAAGAAGGAACAGATTCATCCCAAGAAAGGCAACAATAAAGGATCAACCAAAATTATGGTCGTTGCTTGGGAAGAAAGCTCAGATGATGATGATGATGATGATGATGATGAACGAGCACTGATGGCTATTAGAGAATCTGATGAAGAAAGTGAAGTAAGTGTCCTTATTTTTAAAGACAAGATTAAATTTTTGTTTAAAGAAAGATTATTTGAGTTATTACTAGAACTAATTGATGAATCTGAGGATGTGAATAATGAAAAGGAACAGCTGTCAAAAGAATGTGTGATTTTGAAAGTTAAGTGCAAAAACCTGGAACTTAGGGCTTGGGAAACTGAAAGTGAAAATATTGTGTTGAAGAACCAGGTTCATGTACTTGATACAACTATCCTAGAACTTAGATATGAAAATCTAAAATTAAAGTTAGGAATAGGTAAAAAGACAGATGATCACACACAACTCACTTTAGAAGAAAATGTAGGAAAAATGAAAGCTGAGTTGTATAAAATGGATGAACTGGTAAGAGTCTTAAAGGAGGATTTCAACAAGGTCAAGCATGAGCTAGACATAACTTGTAAATGGAACAGGTCCTCTTATGCACTTTCATGACTACAAGAACACCATAGTAGCAACAGAAGAGGACTTGGCTTTGAAAACTCTGCACCTAAGTGGGATCCCAAGAGCAAGTACCTCACACTTCCTGGGAATAAGATTTGAACACACTGTGGAAATACTGGTCACTACAAGAGAGATTGCATTGCAAAAGAAAAGGCAGATTAAAGGAACAAAATTTCATTTTAGGGAAAAATAGGCTACAAAGTTGGGCTAAAAAGAACTTGATTTATCCTTTTGCTTATAGAAAGAGACTCAAACTAGTTTGCGATCCTAAGACTAACCCCTGATTTCTTTATGCAGTTCCAAGTGAAGGGAAGCAGCCCAATATGGTACATGGATAGTGGCTTCCCTAAGCATATGACAGGAAGCAAGAACCAGTTCCTTTCACTTGAGGACCTTAAAGGAGGTAATGTCTCCTTTGGAAATGGAAAGAAATGTGAGATCATTGGGGTTGGAAAGGTAGGTAAGACTAATTCTCACTTTATTGATAAAGTCTACTTGATATATGGACTGAAGTACAGTCTAACAAGTATATCACAGTTGTGTGATAGAGGCAATCTGGTAGCCTTTACCTCTACAAAATATTTTATGATTAATCTTACCACTGACAAAATAATTTTGCAGGAAAAAAGAGTGAATAACATATATGTGGTGGATCTCTCCACACTTTCAGATAATGAACTCACTTGCTTAAGTGTGTTGGAAATGATCCCCTCTTTTGGCACAAGAAACTTGGACATGTCAGTCTAAGCCAACTCAACAAACTAGTCTCCAAGGACTTGGTGATATGGTTGTCTAACATTAAATTCAAGGAAGATAAAGTTTGTGAGGCTTGTACAAGGGGGAAGCAGGTAAGATCCTCTTTTAAAAGCAAAAAAATGGTAAGTACTACAAGGACGGGAATGGTCCATATGGATCTTTGTGGACCAATGAGAATATTAAGTAGAAGTGGTAAGAGATATATTATGGTGCTTGTTGATAATTACTCTAGATTTACTTGGACACTATTTTTAACATCTAAAGACAAAGCATTTGGTATGTTCACTTCATTTATTAGAAAAAACTCAAAAACAACTAGGTAATCAACTTACATCAATTAGGTTTGATCATGGTACTGAATTTGAGAACACTAAATTTGCTAAATTTTGTGATGAGCATGGCATATATCATAACTTTTCTGCTTCTAGGACTCCATAACAAAATGGAGTACTTGAAAGAAAGAATAGGATATTAGATGAAATGCCTAGGACTATGCTACTTGTTAGTAAATTACCTCATAGCTTCTAGGCAAAAGCGGTGAACACTACATGCTACATCATAACCCCACACTTAAACTCTTGTTTGTCCTCGAGTAAGCATTAAAATCGCTCTCAATAAATCAAGCATAGAAACACCACTACTTCGGTTGATACTAACAATTAGTTCTATAGAAATTCATCCATCAGATATACACTTCCTGATCATCGTGCAAGTTATACAAGTCACAAACAAACTTCTAACCTCCTAACCTTAGAAAGGGACTCTAACTCATCAAATTTAAGTTCGCTTACTTATTCTATTAAACAAAACTAATAACATCACCTATCTATCATGAAACAAGATCCCTTACAAGAATAAATAGTCCATACACTTAAATCAAAGAATGAATATAATTTAAGGACTTAGCATCAAAGAACAACTCTCACACTCACAAACAAATTCACATGGATGCACAAAGAACCATAGGCTTGCCCATTATGTACATCTCTACTAATTAAGTATGCTCGAATAGAATCAAGTAAGACTTTAACGGGTTGTAATATTGGTAGGGACAGGTAGGAGAATTATATAATAGTGACTTACACTTCCTTAAGCACTTTGCATTTTTTTGACTTCATCACCCATTATTTTCATCTCTTAATTTTATTTTTCACCACTCTCTTCATCAATTGTTTCACAAGTATTTTCCTCATATCAAGAACGTGTCATTTTTCATTTCAAAGCAATTTTTTTCTTTTTCGTTTTTTTCTTGTCACATTCTTTTCAAGAAGGCCTTTTAATCACTTTTTCACTATTGTTGGTAAACCTTTTTTACTTAATCATCCCTTTTTCAAATTTATCAATTAATATCACAGTCTAAGCAATATTTCTCGAGGAAGCAGGGTGCAAAAACTAGGGATTCAACAAAAGAATCAAGGCAAAAATACAGCTTCTAAACAAAAGGCTACAGGCTCAAAGGGCTAACTAGTGGTACAATATCTGAAAAGGCAAAAATTCACAGACTTATCTAAGAAAGTATATTATCATCTTCTAAACAGAGCAATACTTTTATTTCGCTTCAATAACATACGGGGCAAGTTCTAGACTAAGATACAAAATATGGAATACATTTAAGAAATTCTCACCGCGCATGGCACAAGTATCATTCAAGATGGATTAATTCTACTCTAAGACAGAAAGGATCATAGCGAACGACAAAATAAGAATAAACTATATAAAACGTCAAACCCTGAGCCTAGGCATTAGAAAGTCTGCTATTTTATTCATTACTCAAGCACTCAGAGGAAAGCACTACTCAAGCTCAGGCCTAAATATGCTAGTATCAAACAAGTCATAAAGATTTTTCTTCTCACTCTTTTACTACTCTTAAAAAAATGTAATCTAAAAATAAAAAAAAAGTTTACCCGGTTCAATTTACATCCCCTGAAAAAGAACCGATGCACAAAGAAAAATCAAGAGGGATCATTATCTAACTAAAAATAACTAGAATCAGAAAGAAAATCTTTTTTTCATTATTTATTGGACCTTAATCCCCCGAGAAAGATGTCCAAAAAATCCATCATCGGAAAAAGTCCAAATATTTTGAAAGATGTCCACCAAAGCATTAGCAGTTCACGGGATACTCAGACTTCTCCCCGGTATGATCCTTTGTACGGTCACTTCACACTTAGTTTCAACCACTTGGTCAAGTTATCACACGCTATTTGGCTTTGACTTCATGCTCCTAGTCCTACAAAATACAAAAATAACACAATAAAAAAACAAAATAAAAAGAAAAAAATAGAAATGGGTTGCCGATTTAACGTCGTGGCACGACGCTATCACTTTCACAACTTTTCTTCCACTTTAAGGATATGAATTGCGCCTTCAATTTTGCATTAATTTTTATATCGCGTTCCTGGAGCGGTGGTATGAAAATAAAGCAACCAAGCAATAGATATTGCATCTTGCATTTCTTGGACCTTAAGTGAGGGATGTCATTTTGACTTCATTGCATCGCAAATTTCAAAATATATGCACTTTGGTCCTCATCCATTGACTCTTCCATATGCTCAAATGGATCAATTCTAGTGTCACCAACCAAACATAATATTAAAAAGTGTTTAAAATGAGGTCCAATGCGCTCCAACTCTAGAATCGCTTAACTTTTAATATCCTTACTTTTACACACTTCGTCAACCTTGGCATCATCAACAAAAATTTTGTCGAATTGTAGGAATTCCTCTTTTTGCTCCATAAGTTGGCCAATATCTATAACAATTGATTGTAGGGCATCATACGCCTCAATATTTTTATTCAGTTGAGCCTGCAAGTCATGGATATTTGAACCAAATTGGTCTCTCTCTTTCATGAGCTCAGTTTTCCTTATATCAGTTGTTCTGCCATATTTGAAAGACCATCACGGAAAAACCCATGAAATTTTATTAGTTGAGCTTGTTCCTCTAGCCAAGATTGTCTCACTATATCTGCTTCTTCAAAGTTATATTCTTCTAGGAACTCAGTCTCTTCGTTGAGTTGAGGTTCTTCTTGAAAATCGGCCGTTAATTCTTCCATTCTAGCCTACAGTACTTGATTTCTAAAGCAGGCTTTTCATTTTGCTCAATTATTTGCCTCACCATGTCCATAATACGGGCAACACGTTCCACATCCTCCACTTTGTTGCTCATATCAAACTCATAAACATTATTAGAAATATTATAATAAAGACTCGGAGAAGGGTAAAAAGAATTAGGATAACCATCTCAATGACCACCTTGACAACCACACACATTACAAATATTCTACGCAAAAGATTTAGATTCACAATTTTGCCACAAGTGTGGTCCTCCATAATATGGATATGCATCACCAAAATAAGAATAACCAATATTCGACCAATTCTGTAACGACCCGACCAGTCGTTTCGAGAGTTGTAGCCATGTTCTCACATTTTATGCTCCTTTTGTTCTCTTTAAATGTTATATGACTTACCATGTTGGTTGGTTCGGGTACGGAGAGATTTCAGAGTAAATCGAGACACTTAGTCTCATAATTTAAAATCTTAAGTTGGAAAAGTTGACTGGATGTCGACTTATGTGTAAATGACCTCAGATTTGAATTTTGATGGTTCCATTAGCTCCGTTAGGTGATTTTGGACTTGAGAGCATGTCCTATTTGTGATTTGAAGGTCCGTAGTAGAATTAGGCTTGAAATGGCGAAAGTTAGAATTTTGGAATGTTTGACCGGGAGTGGAATTTTGATACTGGGGTCGGATTGGATTTTAGGAAGTTGGAGTAGGTTTGTGGGATCATTTGTGACTTGTGTGCAAAATTTGAGGTCAATCGGATGTGATTTGATACATTTCGACGTCGTTTTTAGAAATTGGAAATTTCAAAGTTCATTAGGCTTGAATTGGGGTTCAATTCTTGTTCTTGATGTTGATTTGAAGGCTCGACTAAGTTCGTATGATGTTTTTGGACGTGATGGTATGTTTGGGTTAGGTCACGGGGGCCTCGGGTTGATTTCGGGTGGCTAACGAATCAAAATTGGATGTTGAAGGATTGCTTAACTTGATTCCTGCTGGTGTATTTGCACTTGCGGATGGGGAACCACAGGTGCGAGCCTTCAGAAGCGGGCAAGGAAGAGAGGAAGAGGGGGTCGAAGGTGCGAAGATTTTCCCGCACCTGCGAAGCTGCAGATGCGGTCCAAGGCATGTAGAAGCGGAGGCAACTGAGCCTAAGTGACTTCCGCAAAAGCGGAATTTTCTCCACATGAGCGAGATCGTAGAAGAGGATTTTGCCCGCAAGTGCAGAAGGCCTGGGCAGAACATATATATATGAGGGTTCCGAGATTTTTCACCATTTATATCATTTTGAGCTCGGATATTGGAGGTTTTTGAGAGGATTTTCAAGGGGATTCTTGAGGTAAGCTCCTTGTGTTCCTTTTTTTCAATAATTATGTTTCTCCACTGATTTTCCACCTAGTTGGTGTGTTTTTGAGGTGAAATTTGGGGGTTTGAGGCTAGGGATTTGGAGAGTTAATTTTAGGGATTTGAATGGCCATTTGGTGTTGGATTTTGATGAACTTGTTATGAATAGACTCGTGAGTGAATGGGCTTACAGGTTTTGTGTCTTTTGTTAGATTTCGAGACGGGGGACCGGTAGCCGGCTTTTGGCTAATTTCGGATATTGGCTTGTAATTTTGTATTTTTCTTGTGGAATTGATCCTTTTAGCTAGTATTGATTGTATTGTTCTACTTGTGGCTAGATTCGGGTCATTTGGAGGTCGATTTACGAGGTAAAGGCGTATTGGAGTAGAGTTTTGGCTCGGCTTGAGGTAAGTAACAGTTCTAAATCTGGTTCTGAGGGTATGAAACCACAGATTTTGTATTATGTGATTGGTTTTGGAGGTGACGCATATGCTAGGTGACGGGCGTATGGGCATGCACCATGGGAATTGTGACTTGGTCCAATCCGTGAAACTGAAAAGTTGATCAAACTTGTTGTTAGCTATATGCTCTCCATGTGTTATAGAAATTTGATTGTAAATCATGTTAGAAACCATGTTTAGGATATGTGTTGGTACTGTTGGGACCCACAGAGGCCGTGTTACATGTTGAAATTACCTGCTAAATACTATTTGTACTCAGCCTCAATTTTTAGTCGCATATCATATCTCAGTCTCTATTATTCTTGTTGATACATCATATCATTGTTGTTAGGCTGATTCTTATGATTTCTGAGAGCCCGAGAGACTGGAAAGATTGATAACTTAGTTAGGATGAGGGCCTGATTGTGAGGATATTTATGGGATCGAACTGTATGTCGCAACATGTTTCATTGATTTATGCCATGATTGGCTTGATATAGCGTTTGGGTTGAAGTACCGTGTACACACCCCTAGTGAGTGCGGGTACCTACTGAGTGCGAGTACCGTGTGCCAAGTGCCAGTGCCGAGTACTGAGTGATCATAAGGAATGAGTGACTGTGAGGAATGAGTGATTATGAGGTTGGCGTGAATGGGAGGACTGGGTGATTGTTGCCTTGAGAGGTTGTATATGATTTCATTGTTGTTGCACATAGTTATCATATGTCACTGTTTTAGTAAGAGATATTTTTATCCGGTTTACTTGAACTTGGCATGTATAAACTGATTTAACTTAATTTGCCGGATTTGAAAGCATGTCTACTTTCCTTGTTGAGACTACGAAAAACTAAATTATAAATATGTAGCTCATTACTATCTTTCAATGCCTTATTTATTATTGTTACTTACTGAGTGTGTTGTACTCATGCTACACCTTGCACTTCGCGTACAGATCCAAGAGTTTCTGGATGTGGAGGGTATTGATATTTCGCATATCTGACCGTTGGAGATTTCGAGGTAGTTACCTGGTGTTTGCAGTCCTTGCTTCTCCTTCCTTATCTTTTCTTTCGTTGTATTTAGATCCAGACTTTGATAGACGCTTCATTTCTAGACTGGTGATGTATAGATGCCCATGGGCTCAGTGACACCCTGATATTAGGAGCTATTTTCCGCACTTGTGTTTAGGGTTTTACCCCTGTTTATGAAAACATTGCTTATTTAAAATTTCTTGATTCATTTTCTGTTAAATGTTGAAAGTATTTTGGAAATATCGGCTTGTCTAGTAACACGATAGACGCCATCACGACAGGTTAGGATTTGGATCGTGATAAGTTGGTATCAGAGTCTAGGTTACATAGGTCTCATGAGTTATGAGTAGGTTTAGTAGAGTCTTGCAGATCGGTACGGAGATGTCTGTACTTATCTTCGAGAGGCTGCCGAACCCTTAGGAAACTTTACATTCTTGAATTCTTGTCGTGCGAATCTATTGAATGTGGTAACTAAACTTCTGTTATTCTATTATCTCACAGATGGTGACGGCATGTACTACTGGGCAGGATGGACAGCTTCAAGTATCACCAGTCAGGGCCGTGAGAGGCCGAGGTCACGGTAGAGGCCGCTATAGGGGCAGAGGTACAGCTCGTACAGCAGCTAGGGCAGCACTTGCAGATCCGCCAATTACCCCAGTGGATGAGCCAGTGGGGCAAGCTCAGGCACCAGTTGTGCCCCTTGTTATCCCAGGCCTTTAGGAGGCCTTCGCTTAGATTCTAACTGTGTGCACCAGTCTTGCTCAGGCTATCTCTATTCTAACCGCAGCAACCACTTCTCAGTCCGGGAGAGGAACTCAAACTCCCTACTGCCCGCACACCAGAGCAGATGATGCAGGGACTCCAAAGACCGAGGGCACTACTAGCCCAGCCGGTTGCAGCTGCTCAGGACCATGTGATCCTATTATGTATGATGATGAGCAGCAGAGATTGGAGAGGTTTGGGAGACTTCAGCCTCCATCTTTCAGTAGTACAGAGGCAGAGGATGCCCAAGGTTTCTTGAAAAAGTGTAAGAGGATTCTCCGTACAACAGGTATTTTGGAGATTAGTGGGGTATCGTTCACGACTTTTCAGTTCTCTAGGGCTCCTTCAGTTGGTGGGAGGCTTATGAGAGGCCTAGGCCGGTCGGTGCGTCACCACTTACATGGCAGGAGTTCTCTATTCTCTTCCTGGAGAAGTTCGTGCCGCAATCTCGTAGAGAGGAGCTACACAGATAGTTTGAGCAGTTACATCAGGATGATATATCTGTGATCCAGTACGAGATGAGGTTTTCTGAGTTGTCCCATCATGCAATTTGGTTGGTTCCCACTGATAGAAAGAGGATTAAGAGGTTCATCGATGGCCTCGCGTTTTAGCTACGGTTGCTTATGACTAGAGATGGGGTATCTGGTGCTACTTTCGATGAGGTTGTTGACATTGCTCAGCAGATAGAGATGGTCCAAAGCTAGGAGCGGGTTGAGAGGGAGGTCAAGAGGTCTCGTGGATCAGGTGGTTTTAGTGGTGTTCCTTTTGGAGTTCAGGCAGACATGCATTTACTACCGGGCTATGGCCAGTCGGGCAGTTACCACTGGTTGGGCAATTATGACTTATTATTTTCCACCGGTTGGGCAGTCATCCATTTACCATCGTGCAACGGCTGGTCGGGCAGTTACCACTGATCAGTTGGGCATTTATGCATCATACAATATGGGTAATAGTTTCAAAGAAAAGCATTATATTTATGTAAGTATAATTAGTATGAATATACAGTGGCACTTCAGAGATTTAGGTTGATTCTTATATGTCTTTAATTAATGTTGACTTATTGTTATGCTTCAGTTTTGCCTTGCATACCCAATAAATTATTTGTACTGACGTCCTTTTGTTGGGGACGCTGCATCCATGCCTGCAGGTATAGATAATCAGTTTGACGAGCCCTCATAGTAAACGAGATTGGCATTCAGCGAAGGATCGGTAAGACTCTATCTCATTCGGAGTGCAGCCAAATCTATGAGCCGTCATGTTAGAATTTTGCTACAGAATTACGGGTAGTCCGGTACCCTATCCCATTTGATGTCAGTTAATCTTAGAGGCTTTGTAGACAGATGATCAATTTGTACAGTATGTCAGAGGCCTTGACGGCCCATATGTATTCATATTTTAAGAACGATAGTTTATTGATACAGTGTTGCTCACTTACAGTTGTACATTACGAGTTGTGGCCATGTTGGCCCATGATAGTTACAAAGAAAAAAAGAGTTGTAAAGTGGTTCACTCGGGCCAGTGCGGCACCGAGTTCCAGCCACGCCTCCTCAGGTTTGGGTCGTGACAGATGCCTTGAGTAGGAAGGCAGTGAGTATAGGTAGCCTTGCATTTATTCATGTATATGAGAGACCTCTTGTAGTTAATGTTCGGGCCTTGGCCAACCAGTTAGTGAGATTAGATGTTTCGGAGCCCAATCGCATTCTAGACTGTGTGGATTATTGGTCTTCCTTATTTGATAGTATTAGAGAGCGCCAGTATGATGATTCTCAATTGCTTATCCTCAAAGACAAGGTTCAGCTTGCTGATGCTAGATATGTTTCCACTGGAGATGATGGGGTGTTGAGGATGCATGGTCGGATATGTGTACCCAATGTAGATGGGATACGGGAGATGATTCTTGAGGAGGCCCACAGTTCGTGGTATTCCATTAGTTCGGGTGCCACGAAGATGTACCAGGACCTGAGGCAGCACTATTGGTAGAGGAGAATGAAGAAGGATATAGTTAGATTTGTAGCTCAGTGTCTTAACTGTCAGCAGGTAAAATATGAGCATTAGAGACCGAGTGGCTTACTTCAGAGGATAGAGATTCCAGAGTGGAAGTGGGAATGGATCACCATGGATTTTATAGTTGGGATTTCACAGACTTCGAGGAAGTTCGATGCTATTTTGGTGGTTATGGATCGGCTGACCAAGTCCGCACACTCTATTCCAGTAGGTACTACTTATTCTTCAGATCGGTTGGCTGATATTTACATCCGAGATATTGTTCGCCTTTACGGTGTGCCAGTTTCCATCATTTCAGATAGAGGCACGCAGTTTACATTGCAGTTTTGGACAGCCGTGTAGCGAGAGTTGGACAGTCAGGTTGAGTTGAATATAGTATTTCACCCTCAGGAAGACGGACAATCCGAGCACACTATTCAGATATTGGAGGACATGCTACGCGTTTGTGTCATTGATTTCAGGGGTTCATGGGACCAGTTTCTGCCGCTCGTGGAGTTTGCCTACAACAACAGTTATCAGTCGTCACTATCTTTCAGTGCCTTATTTATTATTGTTACTTACTGAGTTGGTTGTACTCACACTACACCCTACACTGCGTGTGCAGATCCACGAGTTTCTGGACACGGAGGGTGTTGATATTTCGCATAGCTGACCGTTGGAGATTTCGAGGCAGCTGCCTGGCGTTCACAATCCTTGCTTCTCCTTGCTTATCTTTTCTTTCATTGTATTTAGATCCAGACTTTGATAGACACTTCATTTCTAGATTGGGAGCTATTTTCCGATATTGGGCTAAGTGACACCCCGATATTGGGAGCTATTTTCCGCACTTGTGTTTTGGGTTTTACCCTTGTTTATGAAAACTTTGCTTATTTAAAATTTCTTGATTCATTTTCTATTAAATGTTGGAAGTATTTTGGAAATGTCGGTTTATCTAGTACTACGATAGGCACCATCATGACAGGTTAGGATTTGGGTCGTGACAAATTCTCATTTTGAAGATGCCATGTAAACAAAAATTAAAGAAGCACTACACTAAACTAAAATTAATAACTTGAATAGATAAAAAGTAAAAGTCTAATCTAGCAAAACAGTCAATTTCAAAGCCCCCGATAACGGAGCCGAAAACTTATTGGTCCTTAATGCACACGCATGTATACGTGGTCGACAAGTAATACATGATTGTAAGTAAAGATATTGTACCCACATGGACTTGTGATTAACTATGTACAAAATTAAACTAAGATAATTAATCTATTCAAGCGATTTTCTAAGTATGAATATTTAACTAAAACTAATCTAGAATAATAAACTATGAAATTAAAGAAAACAACTCAGCAATCTTAAATACGAATTCAATGAGAGACAATATTCTAGAGCTATGGGTTAGATAACAATCCCGCTGAGTCTTCCACTTAAATTGTCTAATTAATTTATTTGGTTTATTAATTGACAGGGTTAAATATACTCGTATTATTCGACTTAAGTACGACTCGTCTGTTCAAGTTAACATAACGCCTATATTCCTATGGAATTAGAATTAACAAGAACGCATTAATAATTTCCGTATAGTAACTAAGCAAGGCGATTAGGTATATCCCTATCCTAACCACAAATTTATTCCCGTAATTCAGGTTCAAGATCTTGCTCTACTCAATCTTATACACAAACTAGAATTCCCTCTCCCGAGTTCAATCCTAGATTTGTAGATAGTATTCACTTGGTGATCAAGCAATAAAATAATTAAGCACAAGATTGAATAAATAAATCAATATGATAAAATAACAAGAACAATTCAAGTTTCAAACTACAACGTTCATTGTTGATACCCAATTTTTTCCTCATATTTTTTTAATATATATATATATATACCTTCAAATCATATATTTGCATCATCATTTAGTTTACAAACCTATACAAGCATTTTTCATAATTTTCCATAATTTTTAAAGACTTTAAATCAATTTCTTTATGCATTTTATTGTATAAATATCCAATAATTATCCTTCAAATTATTTTATGATAATTTAATCATCCAAACTAATTATTTACACCAACATGTATGTTTTTAAATATTTTACTGCATTTTTTATAATTACATTTGTATTTTTTAAGGCTTATAGAACATTTTTGCAATAACAGCCCATATTCATGTATAATTAAGTTATTTATGCAAAACATAACTTTTTATATTTTATAATGTTAAGTTATTATTTTTAATTATTTTAGTGCACAAATACTATTTTTGTTATTTATTAATTACTTTTGTAAATTATTTGTTGCTAAAATATTGGGTATTTAAAAACTAGCCTCACACTAAACCTATTTTCAGGACCAAATAATGGCCCAAAATACCTAATACACTGGCCCAAATACCCCAACCCAAACCAAATTAACCCAACCCCTAGCCCGGTCACGGCCCATTTCGAATAACTCGACGAAACTACCTTTTAATCGTGGCCATTGATCTTTGAGATCAACGGCCCATATCAAACCCTCCCCTTTAACTACCCAAACACCGAACCCTAATCTCATTCTCCCTCGTCCGTCGCCCTAATATCCCTCACCTCCTTTCTCCCTCCTAAGAACCCTAGCTGCCGCCCCCTAAATCATCTCCTAATCCCGTCTAATATGGAATCCCATGGCTACTACTTGCCATATATGACCTCCTCCTGGTACTGGTTACTCTCCTATAGTGCTTGCCTAAACATAGCAAGCAAATCTCATCAAAATCGAACCAAATAGGTTCAAATCATTGATCTTTCTTCTATTCTGTCTATGTTCATCCTTTGTTCTATTGTGAGCACGAATATTTGTACATTTTTGTTGATTCTTACTTATCGTAAAACTAGGGTTTACATATCTCTTCAAATCGAATCAAAATTGGTTCGATTCTCTGATTTTGAGTATTATTTATGTCTATATTCATCCTATGATACTGTTTTTATGTATATTCCGTTGATATTTGTTTTTCCTAAAATCTAGGATTTACCGGCTTCTTCTCCTAACCCGATTTTATGTGATTTATGTGTTCTTCTTTCCTTTATGGTTTGATTGATTGTATTTCCTTACTTATGTGCTGATTGTACCATTATATAAACCCATTCCCTTTCCCTTTTTCTGGACAGACAAAAAATCACTAAAAATTGAGGTTTCTACTCTGTATTTGTTTACTATTCTGTTTTGTTTGGCTCTTGGCCGGCTGAAAGCTAAAGCCACTAAATTTCTAAGGGTGTGAGCATTGTCTTGGGTTCTTGAAACCCTTAGGAACTTGACACATTTGAGACTCTGGGTCCCTACTGCTGCTCTTTTCTTGTTTATTGAACAATCACTAGTTAGTTTCTAAACCCTCGCAATACTTATTCTACTATGTTAGCATATCTCTAAAGTTCATCTTAATGCATTCCCTTGACTCTCTTTATGTATGATTCTATCTATAATTGCTAGCCTAATAATGTCTATGCACCTAACTTAGTTAATTTGGACAGAATAAAGCATGTTTAGTTTGGTGTTATTGATAAGTCGAATGTTCTGCCTTGATTATATGGTGTAATCATGTTCTCTACCTAATTCCATACTTCTAGTGATTAATTTATGTTGTTAGCATGTCCTAACTTGTTTAATAACTTTACTCTAAGTGTAGTATGCTCCTATGACTTTGGTTGCCACTCTATATGTTCTTGCCATGTCCAATTCTGTACCTCTAACAACCTGATGTCCTTTTTAATCCTCCTTGACTAATGCCCTTTATGATATCTAATCTTGTTTGTACTATACTATTTAATCCTAAGTTTGACATAATCTGATCTTATAAGTTCTAAACTGGTTGCATTACTTGGTTTTACTAGTCTAATGCCCTTGCCTGTTGACTTTGCAATCCCAGGCTCTTTGTTTTTTATCATATATCACTCTGCCAATGTGTTAGTTTGCTTCTTGAGTTCATTATGTGATTATCTTATAGTGTTTGCAAATGCTTTTCCAAACCTATTGCAATTTTTCATTGATTGTATCTTGTTATGAATTTAATTCTAGTTTGGCTGAAAGCCAACCCCCCCCCCCAATGTCTTCTTTATTAACCTCCCTAGTGTGAACACTACTCGGGGTCCATTTTGAGACCCTTGTGAACTCTGACACACTAGGGTCTAAGGTTCTTAGTCACTTTGTCCTACTTGCTCCACTTTGCCCGTTTTCACTTACTAAATAAATCAATTGGTTTGTGTAAGGGCTGTTGATCAGCTCTGCCTACTGGGTTTTGGCTATTTTTGTATAAATGAAGATTGTTTTCCAGGTTTGATTGTCTATGACTTCTGGGCTGTGGTGAAGCCTGTTGGATATAAAATTGAAGGCCTGGCTGGGCTGGGTATACTTTGGACCTGTCTTAGGCCCACTATAGTTATTTTATAACGTTGTAATCTATTTTCTTTGGGCCTGTAATAATGTTGTAATAACAATTGTGGTGTTAGTAAAATTGGGCAAAATGGGTCTATTCTAATGTTTTCATGAAGCGAGTAGAAACCTTGCCTATAGGTGTTTAATTTGCTCAAACATGCTCTGCTCCTATGTGTTGTTAGATAACCTGCCTATAGGACCGGAGCGTTTAATTCGTTTAACATATTCTGCTTCTACATGTTTTGTTAGATATCATGCCTATAGGAAATAAAATAACAAATCTCTCAATTTGCATAATTGCAGCATATTCATTAGACACCAATAATCATCTAGAAATCATGCCTATAAGACTTTGATTGGATAATTCGTTGTTGTTATTATAATTTCTCACTTAGGAGACATGCTTATAGGAGCTAAGTATAAAAAAATCAGTTTCAATTGCTAATCGTTAGAAATCCTGCCAATAGGGTAATACCACTAGCCTTAAAGTGTTAATATCGAATTTTCGAGACACTGTTTCATTGCTTAGCTATGCCACTATTAGAAAGCATGCATATAATATCAAATTGGGTAATTCTGAGTATTTTCAATGGTCGTCACTACCAAATACTGTATAAATCACCTAGAAATCATGTCTATCGGTTCAATCACTTATAATCTGTAATTTCAATGATCAGCATGCAATACCAGATTCCCTAAACTGTATAGTTGTTAGAAATTGTGTCTATAAAAATGGCACCTTGCGTCTGAAACTGCCTGCATGTTTGAATCCCAAGGTCACATAGAAACTATGTCTATAGGGTTTAATGGATTTAATTCTGAAATAGTCTAATGCTTAATATTAAAATCTGTTTGCGTGCATTTGTTGTCTAATTGTGAAGGCTATCTTGAGCCTTTAACTGCCTATATGTGAAATCCAATATGTTTTGTATGTTGCCTAGTTTTTATATTTTCTAAGCAGCCTATGTTGAGTCTAGAACCACCAAAATTAGAGGTCCAATACTTTTGGACCATAGGCATGGGACGGGTAGTGCACGCATAGGGTACGACTTATAATTGAACTAGTGCTCTTTAAGTAACAACTTGAAGATAGTAATCGGGTAGCAGGAGATGATAGTTTGTGTCCGCTGGATAATATGAGTAACACCCCATTCATAGGGAGTTACGAAGTATTATTTATGTTGCACGGGGTGATCCTTTAGACTAAAAAACTTAGGACCCCCCTCCCAATCTCATTCCTATTTATCTGTGAGTCAAGTGTTTAAACTTTGTTGATAATAAAAACTTCCTGAACTTCTCGCTTTCTTTGTCTCCATTTATCTGACTAATTCATATAATTCGAGTTTGGCCGGGACCCACCATTGTGGATCTCGAAGAGTGCTTAACACCTTCTCTTCGAGGTAATTTCGAGCCCTTGCCCGACCTTTGGTGACGCAAACTGGTTAAACCAGAGTTATTTACAAATAGGTGTCCTAGAGCACCTCAAACCCGTTAGGTGGCGACTATCTCTTTTAATAACTTCCTTAAAGAGTTGTCACAATGCCAAAGCCCGATTTCGCAAGAAAAAGGGGCGCGACAGCATTGCGACTTTGCTGGGGATTTTTAGGCTCTTACCATAGCAAACCTTGTCTATATGAATTAGTCTTCTTTGATAAATGTGTTTCATTGTCTTTTATTCCATGAATATCCCACTCCCATCTTCCTTTTATTGTCGCATGCACACCCCTTTTCCGTTCTCCCTTTTATTTTAATAATACTCAAAATCTCTGCTCAGTTTGGTTATAACATGCGTTTTACTTTATTTCTAGTCATGTTTGCTTATTCCAAGTTATTTTGTAAGAATTGCTACATCATGTCTCTCCCCACCCTTGTTCCTTCGTTTACTTTATTATAATTTCCATATTGCACGAACTAACTTCTTCCTTGTTTTCCTTTCTTTTTATGTCTTTACATTTCATTTAATACTACATTTACTATTTTCATCATGCAAAATATTTGACAACGTGTTGTTTTATCTTTGCATAAAGTATGCTCCACATCATATTCCACTCGTGCGTAATAAGAGAGCCGTTTTCAATTTTGGTGACATAAAAATGACTCCCCTTTTAGAAGAAATAGGAGGCTTCGCTGGGCTCCCATGGGATAGCCCTAGTTTGTTGGTACCGGAAAATCGCACTTCTCAAGGTTTCTGGAAAATGATGGGTTTCAGGAAAAATGATGAGTTAGTCTGTCTGAAGAAGTCTTACATCCCTTTCAATTTCCTCTATGAGCGTTACGGGCGCACCAAGTCATATTGCCTTTATCATGATGAGTTTTCCATCACTTATTTGGGTTGGACTCACCGCCGAGTTTTTGTATTCATTATCTGTTTTCTAGGAATGCTGGCATTTCCAATACAAGGAGGAAGGATCCACACTCGCCTAGCTGGTCACTAAGACTCTAATGAAGGGGATTGAGGGGAAACTTATACTATTGTCCCTATGATTTTGGCTGAGATGTACCAAGCTTTAGACTGTTGCAAAAAGGGGTATAGGCATTTCGATGTAACGACCCAACTTGTCATTTTTAACAATTGTGTCTGGTTCGGCAGTTTGAGATCACGAGTAGCTTCATATTATGTGTATCGACTTGCGTACGCAATCCAGGCATGAAATCGAAAAGCTTTTATCTGAAAATATAGAAAATATAGTAATTTCTAGAGTTAAAATTTGGTTTTTAGTTGACTTTGGTCAACATTTTTGGTAAACAGACCCGGATCTGTGTTCCGACGATCTCGGGAGGTCTGCGGTAAAATATAGGACTTAGGCTTATGTGCGGAATTGAATTCTGAGGTCCCTAGCCTTAGAAAACAATTTTTAAAGAAAATTGTTGTGCTGGTTTTTTAAGGAAATAAAGAAATGAATTAATGTTTGAACTCATTGGTATCGGGCCCGTATTTTGGTTGCGGAGACTGGTACAAGTTTTTTATGATATTTAAGTCCTATCTGTGAAATATGGTGAGAATCAGAATTGACTTGACGTGATTTGGACGTCCTGTTGAAAAGTTAGAAAATCATGAGTCTTGAGGTTAAGTTCATAGTTTTTGATATTATTTTAATGATTTGATCACATGAGCAAGTCTGTATGATGTTTTTAGACTTGCGTGCATGTTTGGTTTGGAACCCCGAAGGCTTGGGTGAGTTTCGAATAGGTTTAGGCTATGTTGCGCTTGTTTTTTGATGCTTCATCATTGTTTCTTCAAATAAAAATGATCCCAAATTGAGCAAATGAGATCAAAAATCAGTTTTTATTAAACCGTTAGATCCGTATCAAAATTATAGATCTACAAGAAAAAGAATCATCGAATTTAGATATCGTATGAGGAAGTTATGCTCATTTTGTGTCGGGAAAAATTGTTGGTTTCTGGTGTGGTCGCAAATGCGAACTTTTCATCGCAATTGCGATGCCCAGTTCACAGATGCAAACTTTTTGTCGTAAATGCGACTTCTGACAGCCCTGCCTTGTTCGTAAATTATGAAGGTTCGCAATTGCGAACCCTGGGTCGCAAATGCGACATTTGAGGCCTGTTAAGTGAGGTTTTTGACGAGATTTTTACCCATTTTTCAATTTTCTCAAACTTAAACCTCATAGGCAATTTTCCAAAGTCCCAAACTTCTCCAAATCATTGGGTAAGTGTCTTTAATCAATTTCCAACTATATTTTGTGATTATATCTTAGATTTAACATCAAATTCATGAGAATCTAAAGGAAAATTTGGGGAAAATTGTGAAATCTTTCAAAAATATAAAATGATGATTTAAATGACCAAATGGTATCGGAATTAGATAATTTTTATATTGGTGAACTCGTAGTGGAATGGGTGTTCGGTTTTTGTAAATTTTGTCGGGTTCGAGGTGCAGGCCTGGGGAGTTGACTTTTGTTGACTTTTTGCTAATTGTATAAGAATCATAGTTTTGTCAATTGAAATTGTTTTCTCTTGCATTGTTTGATGTATTCAAGTCGTTTTTGGCTAGATCGAGCCGAACGTTGATGAATTGGTAAAGGAAAAGCTAAATTGAGTATTGAATTGGCCGAATTGAGGTAAGTATCTTGCCTAACCTTGTGTGGGGGACTTCCCCTTAGTATTTGAGGCTTCTATGCTAATTGTAGACCGTACATGCGAGGTGACGAGTGTGTGCTAGGACTTATTTGTGGGAAATTTGCCTCTAGGGTTCTTAGGTCATTATGTTCATTATGGGGAAAGTATCCCGTTATGATTGAGTTTCCTAATTGCTTAAATTGCCTCTATATGCTCCATATGATGTTGTTAGCTTTTCTCTAATTCTTACGTGTTACTTGAACCTTAATTTCCTTAATTGAAGTGATTGCCTTCCTTATTATTTGATACTTCTTGACTGTGAGTTCCTCTATGACTTCGTGCAAATATGTTACATGTCCAATTGTTATGGTTACCAGTGTAGTCATCACGTGCTTATTATGTCTTGTTGTTTTGTTGAGGTTATCGTGCTTCTTGTTTTTTTTTTCGTGATCCTTATTATGTACTATTCGTGCTTAATTGACGATTATTTATGTTGAACAAGACTTATGACATTCTCTTGGTAATTATCCATTGTTGAGTATTGACTCGAGTTGAGATCTATATTGCGAAGCTAACTATGGAAACAAGATTGGTTATTGTTGATTCCCTTGCCGGGAGGTTATTATTTCTATTGTTGATTCCCTTGCCGGAATGTTATTATTTCTATTATTGATTCCCTTGTCGGGATGTTATTGTTTCTATTGTTGGCTCCTTTGTCGGGATGTTATTGTTCATATTGTTGATTTCCTTGCCGTGATGTTATTGTTTCTATTGTTTGGGTGAGGAAGAGTGTAAAGCGCGAAGGGTAATGCCGTGCATGATATTGTGAGAAAGAGTGTAAAGCACGAAGGGTGATGTCGTGCATGATATTGTGAGTGAGTGTTAAGGCACGAAGGGTGATGTTGTGCCACATTATTGAGAGTAAAAGCATGAAGGATGATGTCGTGCCACATTATTGAGAGTAAAAGAACGAAGGGTGATGTTGTGCCATGATTATGAGAGAGTTGAAGCACGAAGGGTGATGCCATGAATATTTTTTTTTATGCATATGGTGAGCAAGAGTGATAAAGCACGAAGGGGGATGCCGTGCACTTTCTGTTTGTTGTGGTTATTTGTGGTTATCAATTCAAGTGTTTAAATTGTTCAGATTCCTTTACTAATGTAATCCTTGTGATGGAACCCCATAGTGTTTTCAATACTTCGTCGTGTATATATATATATATATATATATATATATATACTTCAATACTTTAAATTTCAATAATTATTTTATTTTTAATTCAATTAGTTACTCAATTAAATTCTCTTAAACCATCTGAGGTTGTATTTTATTTAAAAGGGAATTTCTACTAAGTTAATTTCTTAAATCCCGTGTTAAAGGTAATAATTCATTCGATGTTGTATTTTAATTGAAAATGGTACTTTATTTATTCAAATGACTTCTAAAAATAATTTCATCTTTTCTTGCTGAGTTCCTAATTAGCTTAGAAGTTGTACTCTACTTTATGTTATGTAAATGAGACTCCTTGAACATCTTAATTGCATTGGTTATGGACCCTATGTACTGAGTAACATGAGAACGTTGTTGTGCAAAGAGATATAGAAATATATGGGCACAAGGTGTCGGGTGTGCTAAAAGTTTGGTAATTGAAGTTATGATATGAGACATTGAGTTTGAGATGGATGGAATTGTGCATCCGAAACGATATGATTTATTGAGCTGACATCGCCTTCTTTGTTTGAGTACATTTTTACTTGTTTGTGTTCCAGCGATGTTGGTGTTAATTTATTTGGTTATCTTTCGTTTCCATCCGTGTTTCTCTTTATTGTTTCTACTGATTGTAGTTTGTTCTTTCCCTGCTGTTGATATTACTTTGTCATTTTTAGGTTGATAGTTTATTATCAAATCCTATTCAATTTATTTTACCAGTATGTGTCTGGATTGTTCCTCGTCACTACCCCACCGAGGTTAGTCTTGATACTTACTGGGCACTGCCGTGGTGTGTTTATACTATACTTTTGTACATTTTTGTGTATATATCTAGGTATTTGATCGGTAGTAGTTGTGCGGGTCATGCGGTGAAGACTCAAGGTAAACCTGATGTAGCATTCGTAGGCCTCGGAGTCACCTTCATTTGTATTTATTTTCATTTGTTCCTTTGTTTCGGAACAGTGATGTATTTATTTTGTATAACTATTCTTAGAAAGGCTTATGACTTGTACCACCGGTTTTGGGAGTTGTAATTTGTTTAGAATTATTTAATTTAAATTTAGCAAATGTAAATGTTATCTCAGTTAATGTTAGGCTTACCTAGTTTAGAGACTAGGTGTCATCACGACTCCTTCGGAGGGATTTTGGATCGTGACAAGTTGGTAACAGAGCTCTAGGTTCATAGGTGCTATGAGTCATAAGCAGGTTTGGAAGAGTCTTGCAGATCGGTACGGAGACATCTGTACTTATCTTCGGGAGGCTACAATACTGTTACGAAATTCCACTTATTTCAATGCTTATTGGCGATATTAATTTAGCTCGAAGTATATGACGTATGTCCCTTTGCATCCACTCGTGTATAATATTACACTCTTAGCGTTTGTTATGCGCCAGTGGTTCGTAATGCTATAGACGGGCTACGAAGGGGTCAGGGATGCTCAGGCATTGTCTCAACATGCTGTCCATACTGAAGATGCAGAGGTATTGAGGGACTATTCAGTTGTTTGTATGGAGGTGCAGCGGTTTCTGACATCTGGTTAATGAGTGCAAGATTGGAAAGGTTTAATTGGTTGACTAGTCGTCGCGATTATGGCAATGTCACAAGGTGGGTGTTGATTGGGAATAGTTGGTGGTATTGGAGTACCTTGTGATTTGTGTTGTGCGAGCCGAGAAGGTTAGTTTTATGGATAATCAGATGTTATTTTCTATGGCTTTGCGGCAAGTGGAGGAGTCCATTAGCGGCATTCAGAATGCAAAGTCAGATTTATATCAGTTTTAGCCTAAGGTATGTATATATATATGGTATTGGTAAGTTCCGGGATTTGAGGTATGACCAGGGTCTAAGATCTTGCACGAGATGACATTGGGGATTACAGTATTTTTATGTTAATAATGGATCTATATTTTAGCATCAAGGGGATTCGGAGGAACAACTTCAGATTCACAGGAGGTCTATTCAGCGTGGGTATCGTGGTTGCGCCAGAACGGGGTGCTTTAGAGGAAATGCAGTGGTTTATGAGCTTCTAGCTATGTGGTTCGTGTTAGGATCATCTATATTTGGGACTTTGATTGGGATTATTGCATATCGACTATCCAAATAAATGGGTCAGTTTAGTGGTGTTGGGTCAGCATAGCAATGGAAGTAATTAGTCCTTTGAATGGGAATTCTCTACTAGAACTTGTGGCAGCACTCTAGTATTGGAATGTTTGTGTGACTCTGTCGAGTTGGGGAGATATGGTCCTAATGGCTTAGTTATGTGCAGGTGTATATCATGGAGTTCTCGATGGTTTGGGCAATGGATTGATTCGGCTGGCTGCTATGGGCATAAGGAATATATTGCACATTGTGGATTTCTTCTAAATAGGTATTAAAAATTAATAGGGTGTTGGCATTGTTGACTGTTATATGTGAAGAGTGTGCATTTTTGGAAAGGACCTTGAGTTTTGGTTTGTGGGAGCGTGACTAGCAGCATGGTGGTTACTGGGTTTTGAGGCTTTCGAGGTTCATGTTTTATTATGCGGCCAAAAACTCTATATGAGTGCTTCAGCAGAATGATAGGGTGTAAGTGATATATCAGCCATTTGATTTGCGTAATTGAGTATGAGTATGGAGATTTTGGCATCCCTGAGGTTTTGGGGCTAGATTCCCTCGTATGTTGATCATTTCCTGCTTACGGATTGTGAAGGAACATTGAGGATGAGGTAATTAATAGCATGTATGACTGATAGGTCGTTGTGGATTTTTGGGAAGGATAATTACCTATTTGGAAATAATCAGGATTTGGGTTGGAGGCTATTTGAAAGCTCAATGAGATTATGTATCTTGTATCAGGTCCAGTTTGTGTGCTCCTGTGAGATCGTCATTATGGTTATGTTATCAGTCATAATGGATATTATTTGTGCCCCTAGACTATGATATGTGCTATTCTTTTATGATGTGTTAGGCGGTGAGGCTGTATGATTATTCCCCGTGCATGTTAAAATTCTGTTCAGGCCTTATGGCAATACTGGCGAGATAGCCCTCATAATGTTGATTTGCACATTACACCTTAGTTGTGCTTGCTTCTTTCATGCTTTATCACTTTCATTCGTTTTCCCACAGTTTTATTTGTGCACTCTGTTGTACTTGATATTAGTATTCATATGTTCAATGAACCCGAGCATTTTGCTTGATGAGTATTTGGGAGCGGGTTACACGCCGCAGCGGATGTTATGTGGAATACCCTTTCCTTGTGTTTATTTGGTGTTGTGTTTTCCCTCTGTGGGACGATTTAATGAAGAACCACACTTTTGTTATTACACATATTGTACTCATTAGATAATTCTTATACTTTACTTTTCTTTATTTGTGCTGCATAATTGAGTTATTATTGGTTTGGTGTACGAATTGTGTAATGTGAGAATCCGTGTGGTTTTGTGATGAGCTGTTAGTTGGGTTGCTTGTATTGGTTGAGATGAGGTTCTTAGACCTGAGATTAGTACTATGGTATTGAGGGTGAGGAGTGTTTGGAAGTATGAGGGTGTTTCTGCTACGATTTGGGTGGTGGCCCTTGGCGAGCGAGAGAGCTTCTTGACTTGTTGTCTTCATGGGCGGCTATGAGTTTCTACATGTCTCTTTATCATGGGTAGTGTTGTGGAAGTCCGGAACAAGGTTGTATTCAATGTGAAGTACATTGCCGGCATCCAGGATGTTATTTGAGCAGCTATGGTGGTCAGAGGTTATTGCTTCGAGTATGTGAGTGTGTGGAACAACATGTGATTGTATTCTGGATTGGAATTTTTTGGCTCGATTCAGCTTGTTCGGGTTTATGTATGAGGAGCTCATGCAGTGGTTCGATGGCCTTGGAACGACTCCAGGCACGTTCGAGGACGAACGTATGTTTAAGTGGAGGAGGATGTAACGACCCAACTGGTCGTTTATAGCAATTGTGTCCGGTTCGGCAGTTTGAGGTCACGAGTAGCTTCATATTATGTGTATCGATTGTGTGCGTAGTCCGGACGTGAAACCGAAAAGCTTTTATGTGAAAATATGGAAAATATAGTAATTTCTAGAGTTAAAATTTAGTTTTTGGTTGACTTTGGTCAACATTTTTGGTAAACGGACATGGATCTATCTTTTGACAATCTTGGGAGGTTCGTGTTAAAATATGGGACTTGGGCGTATGCCCAGAATTGAATTCCGAGGTCCATAGACTTAGAAAACAATTTTTGAAGAAAATTATTGTGCTGGTCTTTAAAGAAAATAAAGAAATGAATTAACGTTTGAACTTGTTGATATTGAGCCAGTATTTTGATTCCGGAGCCTGGTACAAGTTTGTTATGATATTTAAGTCCTATCTGTGAAATTTGGTGAGAATCGGAATTGATTTGACGTGATTTGGATGTTCGGTTGAAAAGTTAGAAAATCATGAGTTTTGAGGTTAAATTCATAGTTTTTGATGTTATTTTGATGATTTGATCGCACGGGCAAGTCCGTATGATGTTTTTAGATTTGCGTGAATGTTTGGTTTGGAGCCACGAGGTCTTGGGTAAGTTTCGGATATGTTTAGGCTATGTTGCGCTTGCTTTTGGATGCTTCATCGTCATTTCTTCAAACAAAAATGATACCACATTGAGAAAATGAGATCCAAATTCAGTTTTTATTGAACCATTAGATACGTATCGAAATTACGGAGCCATAGGAAAAAGAATCATCAAATTTGGACATCGTATGATGAAGTTATGCTCATTTTCGTGTCGGGAAAAATTATTGGTTTCTGGTGTGGTCGCAAATGCGAACTTTTTCATCGCAATTGCGATGCCCAATTCGCAAATGCAAACTTTTTGTCGCAAATGCGACTTCTGCCAGCCCTGCCTTGTTCGTAAATTGAGGTCGCAAATATGACATCTGAGACCTGTTAAGTGAGATTTTTGACGGGATTTTCACCCATTTTTTAATTTTCTCAAACCCTAAACTTTCATAGGCGATTTTTCAAAGACCCAAACTTCTCCAAATCATTAGGTACGTGTCTATAATCAATTTCCAACTATATTTTGTGATTATATCTTAGATTTAACATCAAATTCATGAGAATCTAAAGGAAAATATGGGGAAAATTGTGAAATCTTTTAAAAATATAAAATGATGATTTAAATGATAAAATGGTATCGGAATTAGATAATTTTTATATGGGTGAACTCGTAGCGGAATGGGTGTTCGGTTTTTGTAAATTTTGTCGGACTCCGAGGTGCGGGTCCGTGGAGTTGACTTTTGCTGACTTTTTGCAAATTGTATAAAAAATTTAGTTTTGTCAATTGAAATTATTTTCTCTTGAATTGTTTGATGTATTCAAGTAGTTTTTGGCTAGATCGAGCCGAGCATTGATAAATTGGTAAAGGAAAAGCTAAATTGAGTATTGAATTGGCCGGATTGAGGTAAGTATCTTGCCTAACCTTGTGTGGGGGACTTCCCCATAGGATTTGAGTCTTCTATGCTAATTGTAGTCCGTGCATACGAGGTGACGAGTGTGTGCTCGGACTTATTTGTGAGAAATTTGCCTCTTGGGTTCTTAGGTCCTTACATTTATTATATGGAAAGTATCCCGTTATGATTGGGTTTCCTAATTGCATAAATTGCCTCTATATGCTCCATATGATGTTGTTAGCTTTCCTCTAATTCTTACGTGTTACTTGACCCTTAATTGCCTTAATTGAAGTGATTGCCTTTCTTATTGTTTGATATTTCTTGATTGTGAGTTCCTCTATGACTTCGTTCAAATATGTTACAAGTCCAATTGTTGTGGTTACCGGTGTAGTCATCACGTGCTTATTATGTCTTGTTGTTTTGTTGAGGTTATCGTGCGTCTTGTTTTTTTTCTGTGATCCTTATTATGTACTATTCCTGCTTAAATTGATGATTATTCATGTTGAACAAGACTTATGGTATTCTCTTGGTAATTGTCCATTGTTGAGTATTGACTCAAGTTGAGATCTATATTGCAAAGCTAATTGTGGAAACAAGATTGGTTATTGTTGATTCCCTTGCCGGGATGTTATTGTTTCTATTGTTGATTCCCTTGCGGGATGTTATTGTTTCTATTGTTGATTCCTTTGCCGGGATGTTATTGTTCATATTGTTGATTTCCTTGCCATGATGTTATTGTTTCTATTATTTGGGTGAGGAAGAGTGTAAAGTACGAAGGGTGATGTCGTGCATGATATTGTGAGGAAGAGTGTAAAGCACGAAGGGTGATGTCGTGCATGATATTGTGAGTGAGTGTTAATGCACGAAGGGTGATGCCAATTATTGAGAGTAAAAGCACGAAGGGGTATGTCGTGCCACATTATTGAGAGTAAAAGCACGAAGGTGATGTCGTGTCATGATTATGAGAGAGTTAAAGCACGAAAGGTGATGCCGTGCACATTTCTATTTATTCATATGGTGAGGAAGAGTGATAAAGCACGAAGGGTGATGTCGTGCACTTTCTGTTTGTTGTGTTTATTTGTGGTTATCAATTCAAGTGTTTAAATTGTTCAGATTACTTTACTGATATGATCCTTGTGATGGAACCCCATAGTGTTTTAATATATATTTCAATACTTCAAATTTTAATAATTGTTTCATTTTAATTCAATTAGTTACTCAATTAAATTCCCTTAAACCATCTGAGGTTGTATTTTACTTAAAAAGAAATTCCTACTAAGTTAATTTCTTAAATCCCATGTTAAAGGTAATAATTCATTCGATGTTGTATTTTAATTTAAAATATTACTTTCTTTATTCAAATGATTTCTAAAAATAATTTCATCTTGTCTTGCTGAGTTCCTAATTAGCTTAGAAGTTGTACTCTACTTTACGTTATGTAAATGATACTCCTTGAACATCTTAATTGCATTGGTTATAGACCCTATGTACTGAGTAACATGAGAACGTTGTTGTGCAAAGAGAAATAGAAATTTGAGGGTACAAGGTGTCGGGTATGCTAAAAGTTTGGTTATTGAAGTTATGATATGAGACATTGAGTTTGAGATGGCTGGAATTGTGCATCGGAAACGATATGATTTATTGAGCTGACATCGCCCTCCTTGTTTGAGCACATTTTTACTTGTCTGTGTTCCAGCTATGTTGGTGTTAATTTATTTGGTTATCTTTCGTTTCCATCCATGTTTCTCTTTATTGTTTCTACTGATTGTAGTTTTTTCTTTCCCTGCTATTGATATTACTTTGTCATTTTTAGGTTGATAGTTTATTATCAAATCATATTCAATTTATTTGACCAGTAGGTGTCTGGATTGTTCCTCATCACTACCCCACTTAGGTTAGTCTTGATACTTACTAGGCACCACTATGGTATGCTCATATTATACTTCTGTACATTTTTGTGTACAGATCCAGGTATTCGATTGGTAGAAGATGTGCGGGTCATTGCCGTGGAGACTCAAGGTAAACCTGATGCAGCGTTCGCATGCCTCGGAGTCACCTTAATATGTACTTGTTTTCATTTTTTCCTTTGTTTCGGAACAGTGATGTATTTATTTTGTATAACTATTCTTATAAAGGCTTATGACTTGTACCACCGGTTTTGGGAGTTGTAATTTGTTAAGAATTATTTAATTTAAAGTTAGCAAATGTAAATGTTATCTCAGTTAATGTTAGGCTTACCTAGTTTAGAGACTAGGTGCCATCACGACTCATTCGGAGGGATTTTGGGTCGTGACATTCGAGGGTTGCAATCTATTGTTGCACGTATGGTTGTTGGAACACCTTCAGAGAGGAGAATAATGTCAAGAACTTCCACGACGACCGTGGAATGACCACATAGTCTATCACCATCCGAAGAGAATGACTTTTATCCCAAACAGAAAACAATGTGAGTTGGGTACATTTCTTTAGTAATTTGACTTATTACAAGGTACATTGGAAGTTTGAGTGGTTCCCTAGCATTGAATTCATCATCAGGTCGAGAGATGCTCCTCATCTAGTGCTAATCGGATTGACGGGGATCTATCATTATGCTCTTATCAGGGTTATGAGGCAAGGTGGGAAAAAACAGGTTATACCACAAGTTTCCAAAATGGTTTATTACAAAGCAGACTTCCAGGGGAACGCCATTCCATTCAAGTTCGAAGCACAGCACATGTGGCATTAAAAGATCGTTGTGGAGAAAGATACCATCGAGCTAGATCGATATCACGCCGGCTGTGTCTACTTCTACCCATCATATTTAGTGGATGACATAGTGGGACATGTCAAGCCAGGGGTTAATTTGAAGAATAGGGTCATAGACGTTGATGCTGAAGCACAAGTCAAATACAGGATATTGCGCAAGAGGGTCTGAAGCCAGGCATTTGGAACAACATAAAATGGACATGGCAGCAATCAACGAGTGGAAAGAAATCGCTACTAAATCAACAGAGAGGTTGGAATATCTGGAGTAGGGGTTGATAGAGCTTGAAGGGAAAATGAGAAAGAGGGTTGCAGGCTATCAAAACATGGATAGAAATGAAGGAGGGCTCCTAGCAAGGGCATATCTGTTGTTGGACATGCGTGACTTGGGAATCTGATTGATAGAGCAAAGAAGGCCAAGCATGGAGAAGACCCCTCTGGGACCAAATAGATTAGGAAATGATGTTTTTATTTACTTTCTAGATTTGTTTTAGACTTTGGTTGTAATAAGGCACATGCCAGTAGTAACTCTTTATTATTATCGTTTTAGCAAAGATTTGGTTTATTTTCACATTAATGGAATGCAGTTATAGGCTTCAATTTTCTCCAAGTCTGTGTCGCTAGGCCTACCTCAGGCACAATGAGGTTCCCAAATTAGGACGCGAATTTATAATTTCGCAAAACTTGTTTAAATATCGCAAACATCATTTCAATACCCCTTACTGACTTGTTTACCTTTTTGTTTTCTTCTTTTCTCTGTTTGTTTATTCCCAACCCCTAAGGTTGGTTCGTTACTGGCATTATCTGCATATCACACTAGATCCAGAGGTCCTCCACCTCCTCCTCTACTAAGTGATCCTAAAGGCAAAAGCAAAGAGAAATGAAAGATGGACAATTTAGGTGGTAACAGGAGAGACAATGCAGAAAACACTGAAACTTCGGATGGTCGAAGTACCCCGGCACAGAACTATTTGGTCCTACATCTGGAATAGAAAATATTGGAGTTACAAGGAGAGATTGAGCAGGTCCGGAACTTAAAAATCTTTCCATTACCCTGAATGTCCCCGACATCAACCAACAGAATGCAAACGCCCAAAATCCGGCACTTCCTCAAAACATACAAAACTAAAATCCGAAAAACCCTCCCGAAACTCATCAATACACCACACCTCCTCAAAATCCTAACACTCCACTATTACCTACCCCTCCACATCATCATCACCATCCAACTCAGTATCCACAAACTACCACCTATCACACTCCTCAAATTGCACCATAACCTATCCCTGATCCTTAAAACTTAACCAACGACCACCACTATGCCCAGATTCCTAGAGTCCATCAAAGCAATCCCATATACGTGGAAACTTTACCCCACACCCCACAACATATCCTATGCATACCTGAATCCGCTGAGAAGGGCATGTTCATCAAGAACATGGCGGACAAACTCAAGAAACTTAAGAGCAGAGTTCAAAACGTCGAATGTGGTAAAGGCATTGAGGGTTTGAATTATGAGAATTTGTGTATTCAGCTGGATGTAGAACTGCCAAAGGGTTACAAACCTCCTAAGTTTGAAATGTTTGACAGAACAGGTGATCCGAAGGTACATTTGAGAACATATTGTGACAAGCTCGTAGGGGTTGGTAAAGATGAAAGAATCTGCATGAAGTTGTTCATGAGGAGCCTTACTGGAGATGCCCTGTCCTGGTACATCAGTCAAAACACGACTAAATGGGTTAACTGGGTAAGCATGGCATCAGATTTTATGGATCGATTCAGGTTCAATACAGAAAATGCTCCAGATGTCTTCTACATTCAAAATCTTAAGAAAAAGCCAACAGAAACTTTCCGCGAGTATGCTACGCGATGAAGGTCAAAAGCTACGAAAGTGAGGCCAGCGTTGGAAGAAAAACAAATGAACAAGTTTTTTGTCCAAGTTCAGGATCCGCAATATTATAAGAGATTGATGGTTATTGAAAACCATAAGTTCTCTGATATCATCAAACTGGGAGAAATGATAGAGGAAGGAATTAAAAGCGAAATGGTGACAAATTTTGAAGCACTTCAATCTACAAACAAAGCCCTGCAGTCAGGAGGTATTTCTAAGAAGAAAGAAGTTGGTGCAGTAATGGTAGCCTAAGGTCTGAAGTCTCCTCTTACATACCAAACACCTCCACCCACATATCAACCTTGACCCCCCAGATACCAACAACCTGTTTCCACCTACCATACTTATAACACTCAACAAGCATATTACCACTCACCACCACCAGCCCGCCAAAACTACCAAAACCCTAGACCAAATTTTGACCACAGACCACCTAGACAATACACCTCAATTGCTGAACCCATCGACCAATTGTATGAGAGATTGAAGGTTGCCGGTTATGTCACTCCCATTCCCGTCGTTGCCATGGAAAACTCCTCTTAGTGGGTCAATATAAACAAGACATGTGCCTACTACTCGGGCATGAAGGGTCATACTATTGATGAATGTCGCACCTTGAAGGATAAGATCCAGACGTTGATTGGCACCAAAGTTATACAGGTAAAAGAGGCTGCCCCTAATGTCCGCAACAATCCCCTCCCGGATCACAGGGGAGAGCGGGTAAATATGATAGAAACCGAAGAAGAATGGGATCTGGAAGGGTCAATTGGACTTATTCGTGAAGGGGATGAGCCTAAAATAACTCCAGTCACTCTCACACCTATTGTGGTGCATATTCAGTCACCGATTGAGGTTGAAGTAGCCACACCAACTCTGTTTGAGGTTGAAGTAACAACACCTCTAGCCACGCCAACTCCGTTTAAGGTGGAAGTGACCATACCCTTCACTGTGACGGTAGAACCTAACCCCTGTTATTACTATAAAGCTATACCCTAGGACTATGTTGCAGAAGCAAGAAGGAAAGGAAAGGTGAAAATAGAGGAAACAGGTGCAGTGCAAGGCATGACCAGAACTGGTAGGGTATATACACTCGAACATTTAGGAGGAACAAGTAAAGAAGTCACTTCTAAGTCATCCGTCATTGACACCGGCCTGGATGATCTGTGTAGAAAGGTGCAAGCAAGAGAATATTATGAGGATGATCATTTGAACAAACCCCTGCTCAGATATCCATTCTATCACTACTGCAAAACTCTGAGGCACACAAGAATGCCCTAATGAAAGTGCTGAATGAAGACTATATACCCAATAACATTACCAGTGGGGAGATGGACAATATAGTAGGACAAGTGCTGGAAAGCCACAAAATCACATTTCAAGAAGATGAACTGTTGCCCGAAGGACTGAGTCATAACAGGGCATTGAATATCACTGTGTAGTTTGAGGACAAATTCATTGTCAGGGTCCTGATAGATGGAGGTTCGAGTCTAAACATTTATCCATTGACTACTTTGAAAATATTGGGTAAAGGTTTCCATGAGATACGAGTAGGGAGTATGAATATGAAAGCATTTGATGGGTCTCAAAGGGCCACAATTGGAGAAATCAACCTCTGTTTGCAGATGGACCCGACATGGTTTGATGTTGAATTTCAAGTATTGGACATATCCGTCACATACAATCTGCTGTTGGGATGACCTTGGATACATGCTACTGGGGACGTAGCGTCTACTCTACACCAGGCCGTGAAGCTCGAATGGAATTATCAGGAAATAATCATCCATGGGGACGAAAGTAATCCCATCACCAATCAAACTATTCTGGTTGTCGAGAATACAAGGAAGTTGGATGGAGAAACATATCATCGCATCGAGCGCGTCAACGCAATTGAGAAAGACAAATGGTGGAGCAACAAGATAGAAAGCATATTAGCATAGACATGCTATGAACCTGTCAAGGATCTCGGTACGAATCTCCAGGGTATCACTAAATCGATACAGCTAAAATGTCATGGTACAACCTTTAGACTTGGAATCAGTACACCTGGTAGGAGTACAATGATTGGTCGTCGCATGGCGTGGTCCTTATTACCCTCTTGAGCAGCCAATACCGCATTTGCACCAGACATTTCAACAAATTGACGTAATATGGGGATCTGAAGAAGATGAAGCTTTAGATGGACTACGGAATCTATTTCTGGATGATGAAGACATGGATTGCAGTGCAATAGTTGAGGAGGAGGAGGAGGAGGAGGAGGAAGACCTTACTATTCAGACCGTGGGAAAAGGAGTTCTTCTCAAGAACTGGACTGTTGCACCGTCCCGGTCCTGTCGAGTTCATGGGTAGCCCGACAATTAGCACGATCTTTTTAAAAGAAATTTTAAGCATTTAAGACATTTTTAGTATTTTGTTTTGAACGTATTTTGTTTTGAAATAATTGCTCGAGTCATCAAGTTGTACTTGTTTTAATGTTTTCAAGATTTATTTAATGCATTGCTATTTTAGTATTTATTAGTATCCCTTATATTTTTTCTCTATAGCATTATTATCACTTATCCTAATGAACCGACGAATGTGACATGTAATGAGACAACGCAACATAAGGATAGTGATTCAGAGGAAATAGAAGAAGAAGATATAATACCTGAGGAATTTGTCAGAGAAGTGAAATTCTTTTAGAACAAGCCTAAGTCCAATCTGGACGAGATCGAGATAGTCATTATGGGAGATTCTAAAACAGTCAAAGAAACACGCATAACAATTCACCTGTCACCATCAGAGAAAGAAGAGTACACCTATTTCCTGAAAGAGTATGAAGATATTTTTGCATGGTCTTATGATGATATGACTGGTTCGAGCACGTCTATAATGGCTCATAAACTACCTACCAATCCGATGTGTCCGCCTGTAAAGAAGAAACTCAGAAAGTTCAAGCCAGATATGAGTCTGAAAATAAAAGAGGAAGTTACCAAGCAGATCAAAGCTAAGGTTCTCAGAGTGTTGAATATCCTACTTGGTTGGCTAACATCGTGCCAGTTCGAAGAAGGATGGGAAGGTCAGGGTATGTGTCGACTATTGGGATTTAAATAGAGCAAGTCCCAAAGATGATTCCCCATTGCCCAATATACACATATTGATCGACAACTGTGCCAAGTATGAACTCCAATCCTTTGTGGATTGCTTGGCAGGATATCATCAGATCTGGTTGGATGAAGAGGATGCCGAGAAGATAGCCTTAATTACACCTTAGGGAGTGTATTGCTATAAAATGATGTCATTTGGTCTAAAGAATGTTGGTGCCACTTATATAAGAGCCATGACAACCATTTTCTACGGCATGATACACAAGGAGATAGAAGTATATGTAGATAATGTCATCATCAAATCCAAGAAGGGTACAGATCATATAGCGGATTTGAGAAAGTTCTTTGATCGACTTTGAAGGTATAATCTAAAACTGAACCCCACAAAATGTACTTTTGGGGTCCTTGCCGGAAAGTTATTAGGATTCATCATCATCCACCGAGGAATAGAGCTAGACCCATCAAAGGTCAAAGCTATATAGGATTTGCCACCTCCAAAGAACAAGAAAGATGTGATGAGTTTCTTGGGGTGTCTCAATTATATCAGCCACTTCATAGCACAATCGATCGTGATCTGTGAGCCAATTTTCAAATTGTTAAAGGAGAATGTTGCAACAAGTTGTACTGAAGACTGCCAGAAAGCTTTTGATAAAATCAAGGAATACTTATCCACACCACCAGTCCTAGTCTCACCAGAACCTAGGAGACCTTTGCTACTATATTTGCCCGTACTAAATGGGGATTTCGATTGTGTCTTGGGACAGCACGACGAGAAGGGAAGGAAAAAATAGGCCATATACTATCTGAGTAAGAAGTTCACACCCTATGAAGTCTTTGTTGGAACGCATGTGTTGTGCTATGACGTGGATAGCTCCGAAATTAAGGCCGTACTTTTGTGCTTATACCACACATCTCATATCAAGGATGGATCCTCTTAAATACATTTTCCAGAAACCCATGCCTACAGGGAAGCTAGCAAAGTGGCAGATACTGTTGAGTGAATTTGACGTCGTCTATGTCACTCAGAAGGCAGTCAAGGGACAGGCATTAGCAGATCATCTTGCGGAAAATCTTGTAGGAAGAGAATACGAACCACTGAAAACATATTTTCTCGATGAAGAAATATCATTTGTAGGAGAAGATATCACTGAAATTTATGACAGTTAGAGAATGTTCTTCGACGGGGCTGCAAATTTCGAAGGAGTGGGTATTGGAGCTGTTTTGGTGTCAGAGAATATTGATACCCAATTTTTTATCATATTTTAAAAAAATAAATATATACCTCCAAATAGTATATTGGCATCATCATTTACCTTATAAACATATACAAGCATTTTTCATAATTTTTAAAGGCTTTAAATCAATTTCTTTCTACATTTTATTGTATAAATATCTAATAATTATCCTTTAAATTATTTTTATGGTGATTTAATCATCCAAACTCATCATTTATACCAACATTTATGTTTTTAAATATTTTAATATATTTTTTATAATTACATTTGCATTTTTTAGGATAATTGCATATTTTTGCAAAGCCCATATTCATGTATAATTACGTTATTTATGTAAAAAAAATTATATTTTTATAATGTTACGTTATTATTTTTAATCATATTAGTTTACAAATAATATTTTATTATTTATTAATTACTTTTATAAATTATTATTTTTGTTAAAATGTTGGGTATTTAAAAACTAGCCTCATACTAAACCTATTTTTAGGACTAAACAATGGCCCAAAATACCTAATACACTGGCCCAAATACCCCAGCCCAAACTAAATTAACCCAACCCCTAACCCGGTCGTGATCCGTTTCTAATAACCCGACCCAACTACCTTTTAATCGTGGTCGTTAATCTCTGAGATCAATGGCCCATATCAAACCCTCCCCTTTCACTACCCAAACTATCGGGCGGGCTGGGACGGGCTAAACGGGAAAAAACCCAGCCCGTTCGGTTAGCGGGATGGGGATAACGGGTTGTTATAGGGCTGGGATTTTTCGAGTAATCGTGGGCCCGTACGGGTTAGGGCTCACACGGGCTCGGGCAGGCCGGGCTCAATTTTTTTTCTTTTTTTTAATTTAAATTTTATTTTTCTTATTCAATGTTATTGATAGTTAAGTATTTGCAAACTTTTAAGGGTTAGAATTAAACTTTGAAGTTTAAAGTTTAAAGTTTTAAATTTGAAATTTGTATTTTATAATTATAAAATTGAAATTGGAAAGTAAGTGGCTACAAAAAATTATTTAATAAGAGTATAAGACCAATAGGCAAATGTAAGGAACAAACTCCGAAGGCTTTCATTTATATTTTTAATATTTCAAATTAATTTGCAAGTTCTTTTTTGATTTTTTATTATTTTTGAACTTGCAAATTAAAACTTAAAAGTTTACAATAATTATAAAAAATAAGAAATAGTACATCACATGCTTTGCATCATTTTTGTAAGTTCTTTCATGTCAACATGAGGTTCTTGGTTTCCAGGATTTGTTGAATCGAAACCATAAACCATTATATCTCCAATTTCTTGGTCCTCCTCTTCGTCTACCTCGTCACGCCCTTGATTTCGCCGTTCTGATCTTATCCAATCTCTGAAGCACACTAGAATTTCCAAAGCGTTGTTGCCCAATGAATGACGGGTATCTCCTAGCTGCTGCCTTGCTTGGCTAAATGCGCTCTCTGATGCGACTGTTGAAATCGGCACATTTAGCACGTCTCAAGCCATGGCCGAAAGAACAAGAAATTGATTTGAGTTGCTCCTCCACCAATTCAGCGGTAGAAAATCCTTTATGAGGGGCTCTGGTGACTTTTGCAAGTAGAATTGTAGTTCATCAATATTTCTGCTACTGGTTTGTTGATGCTCTCCTAGTGTAGACCAAATCTGATAATCTTGAACACAATCATCAGCATCCATAGTTGTTCCAGATGTTGAAGGATTAGTTGAAGGAATATTTGCATCTACAACCGAAGAAGCATCAACAATGTTAGCATAATAATTATATAAAGTTTGTAAATGTATGTGTAGCTCAGAAATACAAGTGTCAATATCAGGAGTTTCAGTTGGGCCAATATCCATATAAGTATATAAAGCTCTAATTAATTGGCGACACTTTATCATTTTGACAGTAGGGTTTAAAATAGCACCAATTAGGTAAATATAGGGAATTGGGTAGAAATACTTTTTAAACTTATCTAGCATAGATTCAACAACAGTAGCATATCCTTCTTTCTGCTTCAAATTATGTAGTAAAAGAGAAATTTCAGCAATATGAACTAAACCATTTGAAATGGTAGGATAATAAGCTCCAGAAAACTCAAGTGTAGCCACATAAATTTTTTGTAAAAATTGTATAACATCATGAATGACTTCCCAAGTTTTAGATGTTAACAAACGGTTAGGATCGGTACAATGAAAATTAGCAACTTCAGTTATAGGCATTCTATATTTATAACAACATCTTAAGAACAAATAAGTATAATTCCACCTAGTAACTATTTCTTCAGACATGAGTCTTGGTTTTAGTCCATAGTGTACACATTTTTCCTTAAATGCATTTAATCTAGAACTTTTATTATGTCCTTGACTTACACCAACAGCTCTCCTGATTAAAGTAATTTCATCTCTAAATAATTCAAGGCCACTCTTCACAATCAAGTTATAAATATGACATGCACATCTAACATGAAATATTTCAGGAATTGTTGGGTGTAGATGCAATTTTAATATTGTAATAGCAGCAGTGTTGTTAGAAGCATTATCAAATGACATACACAAAACTTTTTCTGCAAAATTATAAAATATAGCAACTTCATGTATAGTATTACTTATAAATGCACCAGTATGACTTTGATCTTCATCATATTTAAAAACAATAATACGTTTTTGCATACAAAAATTATCATATATCCAATGGCATGTAACAGTCAAATAATCATTTCCATTCACAGCACGACCAATATCATAAGTAAGAGAAACTTTACAAGGAAGACTTGCGAACAAATAACGTATATATGTCTGATATTGTCCAAAAAGCCTAAAGATATCAGATCTACAAGTACTTCTAGGAATACCTTTAAACATAGGGTTATAAATTCTTTGAATATAAGTAACAAGATACAGTGAAGAAGCAAAACTAAAAGGTAAACAACCTAAAACAATCATTTTAGCTAATTCTTCCCGATCTTTCTTAATATCGTATTTCCCAAATAACCCACCAGTACTCGGGTTAAGTCTTTGTTGCCCAGATAACTCATCTACTCCCCATTCAAGAGGGTGTTTCTCTTCCATATGCCTACGAAGTTGACTCATTCCCCCTCCTTTACCGGGCTCATGTTTATAATGTTCACTACAAATTTTACATTTTACATATTTTTTTTATCTTCTAGTCTTTCAAAAAACATCCAACACTTACTTCTTAATCGTCGATTCTTCTTAATAGGGAGAGGAGGCCTACTTGTTGCACCTGCACCCCTAACATTTTGAGTTTGACTAGCATTACCAGGTGTAGGTGGTGGTGTGTCAAGATTATCGGGTGATTGAATATCATCTAACAAAGCATCTAAATCATCATCTACACCATAATTTTCTTGCATTCGCTCATAATCTACATTTAAATTTTCAGGTGAACTTTCAGAAATATGTGTAAAGCTAATAGAAGAACCAACACCACCTCTTGTTCTTTTTGAAGTTTTCTTACTACCACCTCTAGTGCAGGCTGTTTTGGCCGCTCTAAGTAAATCCATTATATAAATAAAGTAAGAAATTAAAGTAAGAAATTAAATTAAGAAATTAAATTAAGAAATTCAAGTAAGAAATTAAATTAAGAAACTAATTAATAAAATAAGTGTACACCAAATAAGAGAAAGAGATGGAACGAGTGTACCGGGATTCCTTATGCCGCACTAATTTTGAATTTTTGATATCAAAATTCAAACTTCAATTGATAGACCGAAACTTGATAGTTGATAATACTTGAATACTTGATAATTGATACCACACTTCACTTGAATAATTGATATTTGATAATAATAATTTTGTAATGGCTAAACTAAATAATTGATGAAACTTGAAATAATAAATAATTGAGAATTTGAGATTTGAGAATTTAAGAACTATAATATCAAGATAGAATTGAGAGTTTGATACTTGAGAGAGAATTAGAGTAGTAAGAGAGTGAATTTGTGAGAAAAAATGAAGAAGAAGAGGGGTTATTTATAGATTTTGGGGTGGGAGGGCTATATTATTAATGGGGGGCCGAAATTGGCCATTTCTGCAATTTCTGGCCGTTCCCCAATGGTCATTTCTGAATTTGACCGTTGGGAACGGTCCAATTTAATTAAAAAAAAATCAAACGGAAATCGGGCTGCAGCCCGTGTTCAGCCCATTAAGGAAATTCGGGTTTAACGGGTTCGGGGCACCGTTAGTCTAAACGTGAACGTACACAACCCGGCCCCCGGCCCAACGTGAATAGTAGCGGGCTAAACCGGGCTGACCCGGGTTGAAGCGGGCTGAAAACGGGTCAGCTCGGCCCGATTTACACCCATAACCCAAACATCCAACCCTAATATCATTCTCCCCCGTCTGCCGCCCTAATATCTCTCACCTTCTTTTCCCCTCCTAAGAACCCTAGTCCCCCCCCCCAAATCCTCTCCTAATCTCGTCAAATATGGGATCACATGACTACTACTTGCTATATATGACCTCCTCCTGGTGCTAGTTACTCTCCTAGTGCTTTCCTAAACATGGCAAGTAAATCTCATCAAAATCAAACCAAAATAGGTTCAAATCACTAATCTTTCTATTATTCTGTCTCTGTTCATTCTATTGTTCTATTGTGATTACGAATATTTGTGCATTTTTGTGAATTCTTACTTACCCTAAAACTAGGGTTTACGGATCTCTTCAAATCGAACCAAAATTGGTTCGACTCTCTGATTTTGAGTATTATTTGTGTCTATATTCATCCTATGCTACTATTTTTGTATATACTCCGTTGACACTTGTTTTTCCTAAAAAACTAAGGTTTACCGGCTTCTTCTCCTAACCCGATTTTATGTGATTTATATGTTCTTCTTTCCTTTTATGGTTTGAATGACTATATTTCCTTACTTACTTGGTTTTACTAGTCTAATTCCCTTGCCTGTTAACTTTTCAATCCCAAGCTCTTAGTTTCTTATCATATGTCACCCTGCCCAATGTGTTAGTTTGCTTCTTGAATTCATTATGTGTTTATCTTATAGTGTTTGCAAATGCTTTTCCAAACCTATTACTTTATTACTTTTTCATTGATTGTTTCTTGTTTTGAGTCTAATTCTAGGCCGACTGAAAGCGAAGCCCTCCCCCCTCCCCCCAAGTCTTCTCTATTAACCTCCCTAGTGTGAGCACTGCTCGGGGTCCATTTTGAGACCCTTGTGAACTCTGATATACTATGGTATAAGGTTCTTTATCACTTTGTCCTAACTGCTCCACTCTGCCCGTTTTCACCTACTGAATAAACCAATTGGTTTGTGTAAATGGCTATTGATCAGCTCTGGCTACTGGGTTTTGGCTATTTTTGTGTAAATGAAGATTTTTTTCTGGTTTGATTGGCTATGACTTCTGGGATGTGGTGAAGCCTGTTGGATATGTACTTCTAGCCTATCTTAGGCCCACTATAGTTATTTCATAACTTTGTAATTTATTTCATTCTTTGGGCCTGTAATAATGATGTAATAACAATTGGGGTGTTAGTAAAATTGGGAAAAATGGGTCTATTCTAATGTTTGCATGAAACGGGTAGAAATTCTGCCTATAGGTGTTTAATTTACTCAAATATGTTCTGCTCCTATGTGTTATTAGATAACCTGCCTATAGGACCTGAGCGTTTAATTCGTTTAACATATTCTGCTTCTACATGTTTTGTTAGATATCATGCCTATAGGAAATAAAATGACAAATCTCTCAATTTGCATAACTGCATCATATTTGTTAGACACCAATATTCATCTAGAAATCATGCCAATAGGACTTTGATTAGCTATTTCACTGTTGTTATTATAATTGCTCACTTAGGAGACATGCCTATAGGATCTAAGTATAAAATAATCAGTTTCAATCGCTAATCGTTAGAAATCCTGCCTATAGTCAAATACCACTCATATTAAAGTGTTAATATAGAATTTTCCAAACACTACTTCATTGCTTAGCTCTGCCACTATTAGAAAACACGCATATAGGATCAAATTGGGTAAGCATGAGTATTTCCAATGGTCGTCGCTGCCAACTACTATGTAAATCACCTAGAAATCATGTCTATAGGTTTAATCACTTCGAATCTATAATTTCAATAATCAACATGCAATACCAAATACTCCTAAACTGTATAGTCATTTGGAAATCATGTCTATAAGTTTAAAGTGGTGCTTTGCATCTGAAACTGCCTGCACGTTTGAATCCAAGGTCACTTAGAAATCATGTCTATAGGTTTCATAACCCCTATAATCAGTAAATCAGTTAATTTAGGGTAGCAGCACCACATATACGATATTGGAATTCAGTATCACCTAGAATCCATGCATATAGGACTCAAAGTCTCAATTCTGAAACTATGTACTACTTAAACTGCCCGCGTGCATTTGTTTGTTTATGTGTGGAGGATAACTTGGGCCTTTAATTGTCCTTACGTGCAGTCCTACTTGTTTTGAATGTCGCTTAGTTTTATCAATTTGAGCAGCCTAAGTAAAGTTTAGAACTACCCAAATAGAGGTCCAAAGCCTCCTGGACCATAGGCATGAGACGGGTAGTGCATGCATAGGGTACGACTTATAATTGAACTAGTGCACTTTAAGTAAAAAAAATAAAAGATAGTAATCGGGTAGTAGGAGATGATAGTCTGTGCCCGCTGAATAATACGAGTAACGCCTTATCTCGAGGGAGTTACGAAGTATTATTTATGTTGTACGGAGTGATCCTTTAGGCTAAAAAACATAGGACCCTTCATCGTCTTTAAATCATTTATTTGTGTTTATTAAAAGACTTTTGATAATGAATTTTCCCAAACTTCTTGCTTTCTTTATTTTGTTTGTCCGACTAATTCATATAATTCAAGTTCGGCCGCAACCCACAGTTGTGGACCTGAAAAGTGTCTGACACCTTCTCTTCGAGGTAATTTCGAGCCCTTACCCGATCTTTGGTGATGCAAACTAGTCAAATCCGAGTCATATGCAAATAGGTGCCTTAACGCACCTTAAAAATAATTAGGTGGCGACTCTCTCTTTTAACCCTTCCTTTAAAAAGGTTTTCACGACGTCAAAACCCAATTTCGCGAGAAAAGGGGGCATGACAAAGACAGGTCAACTTTATCCAATATCTGCAACACTCAGATTTCCGTGCACCAACAATATGGAAGAATACGTGGCTTGCATCTTGGGGCTTAATTTGGCCATTAACATGAATATCCAGGAATTGTTGGTAATTAGTGATTCAAACCTTTTGGTACATCAGGTTCTAGGAGAGTGGGCTACAAAGAATACCAAAATATCACTGTATCTGTATCATGTGCAAGAGTTGACGAAGAGGATCACAAAGATAGAGTTCAAACATGTTCCGAGAATCCAGAATGAGCTCGCAGACGCATTGGCCACTTTGTCCTCCATGACACAACACCCGGACAAGAATTTCATCGACCCTATTCCAGTAAGAATCCATAATCAGCCAGCTTATTATTCTCATGTTGATGGAGAAGCAGATGGGAATCCATGGTTCCATGATATCAAAGAATACTTGGAAAAAGGAGAATACCCGGAGCATGCAAATCATACTCAAAAACACACACTCCGAAGATTGGCCAACCATTTCTTCCAAAATGGAGGAATTATGTACAAAAGGGCTCCAGATCTAGGTTTATTACGGTATGTCGACGCCAAAGAAGCATCCAAATTGCTCAAAGAGATACATGCCAGAACCTGCAGACCACACATGAACGGTTTTATTTTAGCCAAGAAGATATTAAGAGCCGGATTTTTTGGATGACTATGGAAATAGACTGCATCAGGTATATCCAAAAGTGTCATCAGTGCCAAATACATGTAGATATGATACGGGTACCACCAAACGAACTCAATGAAATGAGTGCACCTTGGCCTTTTGCCGCTCGGGGAACGGATGTCATCGGTCCGATTGAACCCACCACTTCGAATGGGCATAGGTTCATTCTAGTGGCCGTAGATTACTTCACAAAATGGGTTGAGGCTGCATCTTACAAGGTTGTAACCAAGAAAGGCGTCGCAGATTTTGTCAGGGATCGTATTGTTTGCCGATTCTGGGTGCTGGAGTCAATCATCACCGACAACGCTGCCAACCTTAATAGTAATTTGATGAAATCCATGTGTGAAACTTTCAAGATCAAAACATAAGAATTCCACAGCATATAGGTCGCAAATGAATGGAGTCGTAGAAGCTGCCAACGAGAATATCAAGAAGATATTAAGGAAGATGGTAGACAACCACAAGCAATGGCACGAGAAATTACCATTTGCCTTGTTGGGGTATTGTACCATAGTCCACACATCAACCGGGGCAACTCCTTACTTGATGGTCTATGGTAATGAAGTTGTAATTCCCGCCGAAGTCGAAATTCATTCTTTAAGAATTAAACAAGAAGATGAACTAAGTGATACAGAATGGTACGAAGTCGCTATGAACAATTGGCTCTCATTGATGGGAAAAGATTGAACGTGGTATGCCATGGTCAACTTTATCAAAGTTGAATGTCCAGAGCTTTTAACAAAAGGGTCATACCAAGACAGTTCACACCGAGACAGCTATTAAAACAAATCTTCCCGCATCAAGATGAAGCCAGAGGAATATTGTCACCAAACTGGAAAGGTCCTTACATGGTTCACAGAGTACTAATAGGAGAAGCACTCATACTTACAGAAATGGACGGAGAAGTTTGGCCAAAATATATCAACTCAGATGCAGTCAAGAGATACTATGTTAAGATTGTTTACATTTCTTCATCAGATGCAACTAAACTACGCTTGACCTGATTCCCGTTTAAGAGGGGATACGTAGGCAGCCCTGTGGGTTCGGTCACATCTTAATAAAATCTTCATATTGCCATGGCCAAAAGCTGGGCAAGTCCAGCCGATTTTGTCATACGAAGAACAGTCAAAGAATTGCTTTCAAAATGGGGTAGAATTTGAGGAGGACCCTCAAAATTCTAAAGTAGAGAGGTCGCAATGTCTCTAAAATATGTCATAGTCATTGGTTCATCTAACTTACTTGATATCGCGTACTATTATATTTTCAAACAATTATATTTATCGAGTGCATGCATATTTTCGAAAACTTTATTCCTATGACAGCCGGATGTTACCCAGGGTAACTTCAATAGAATCGCAAGACATGAAGCACAAGCAAGGCAAAAGACAAAAGCATGAACCAACCTTCCCCCACAGAATTCACAATTTTTCTCTGAATGCAGGAATAATAAGATAACGATATCCACAGATACATCAAGACACCGTCTTCAAGACAATAAATTATCTAGCACAAATATCTTCAGCTAAGAAATACTTTGCTTTTCCACTCGTCTCCTATTATTTGCATGAGGCTAAGCACTACATCCCTAATCGCATAAGGCTAATCACTGTCTTTCCTTGTATCGAGGCTAAGCATTGTCTCCTCTTATTGCATGAGGCTAAGCCCTGCCTCCTCAACTGCATAAGTCTAAGCATTGCCTTTCCATTACATGAGACTAAGCCCTATCTCCTTTTCTTGCATGAGACCAAGCCATGTCTCCTATTTTGCATGAGGCTAAGCATTGCCTCCCTAACTGTTTAAGGCTAAGAATTGTCTTTCCTTGCATTGAGGCTAAGCATTGTCTCCTCTTCCTTGCATAGGTCTAAGCATTGCCTCCCTAATTGCATAAGGCTACACATTGCCTTCCATTGTATTAGATTAAGCCTTGTCTCCTTTTCTTGCATGAGACTAAGCCATGTCTCCTATTTTAGATAAGGCTAAGCATTGCCTCCTAATTATATAAGGCTAAGCACTGCCTTTCCTTGCATCGAGGCTAAGCATTGTCTCCTCTTCCTTGCATGGGGATAAGCATTGCCTCCCTAGTTGCATAAGTCTAAGCACTGCCTTCCATTGCATCAAGACTAAGCATTGTCTCCCTAATTGCATGAGGCACCATCCTCATGGACCGAGGACATCATTTCATGGCCTGCGAATCCCTTATCTCATGACTCATGGCCCAGGATGTCATGGTCTAAGGACATCATCCTCACCGTCCAAAGACTACATTCATGGTCCAAAGGAAATTTACATCATGTTTAAATAACCCATATATATTTGCATGCATCGTGTTTTACGTTTTGTAGGTAATCTAAGGGGTAACCGTTTTACCAACGGGAGCAATCTTCGCTCTGGTTTCCTTTCACAACGTTCATATCCTTCAATTGTTTCAAACATAACCGGTCACCATCAATTACCCGCTTTTCACTCTATGACCATTCAGATATTTGCTTAGTAATATATCCATAACGTCTCAAACTCACTCATGATTTCGCATAAATTCATCCGATACTATCCTACCCCAAAAGAACCCTTTTCAAAACATACAACCATTCCTATAATAATTCTATCGATTTCGTCCACCGTTGGATCCAAAACTACACACGGCCTGATTCCCGTTATACCAGGGATATGTAGACAACTCAGAAACCGGAGTTCGGCCTCCATTTTTTTTAATCACCCCACTCAGTCAAAATTGGTCATCATTTCTTTACCCGATAACTTTTTCATCATTCCCGGGTAAAGAGGGGCAGCTATTGATACCCAATTTTTCTCTCATATTTTAATATATATATATATATATATATATATATATACACCTTCAAATCATATATTTGCATCATCATTTAGTTTACAAACCTATACAAGCATTTTTCATAATTTTTTATAATTATTAAAAGCCTTAAATCAATTTCTTTCTGCATTTTATGACATAAATATCCAATAATTATTCTTTAAATTATTTTTATGGTGATTCAATCATCAAAACTCATAATTTACACCAACATGTATATTTTTGAATATTTTACTACATTTTTATAATTACATTTGTATTTTTTAGACTAATTGCACATTTTTGCAATAATAGCTCATATTCAAGTATAATTATGTTATTTATGCAGAAAATAATTTTTTATATTTTTATAATGTTAAGTTATTATTTTTAATCATTTTAATGCATAAATGATATATTTTTTTATTAATTACTTTTATAAATTATTTTTTGCTAAAATATTGGGTATTTAAAAACTAGCTAACACTAAACCTATTTTCAGGACCAAACAATGGCCCAAAATACCTAATACACTAGCCCAAATATCTTAGACCAAACCAAATTAACCTAACCCCTAACCCGGTCGCGACGCGTTTCTAATAACCCGACCCAACTACCTTTTAATCGTAGTCGTTGATCTCTGAGATCAACGACCCATATCAAACCCTCCCCTTTAACTACCTAAACACCCAACCCTAATCTCATTCTTCCCCATCCACCGCCTTAATATCCCTCACCTCCTTTCTCCCTCCTAAGAATCCTAGCCGTCGCCCCCTAAATCATCTCCTAATCCCCCCTAAATCATCTCCTAATCCCGACTAATATGGAATCCCATGGCTACTACTTGCCATATATGACCTCCTCCTGGTATTGGTTACTCTCGTATAGTGCTTGTCTAAACATGGCAAGCAAATCTCATAAAATCGTACAAAATAGGTTCAAATCACTTATCTTTCTGCTATTCTATCTATGTTCATTTTTTGTTCTATTGTGAGTACGAATATTTGTACATTTTTGTTAATTCTTACTTACCCTAAAACTAAGATTTACAGATCTCTTCAAATTGAACCAAAATTGGTTCGATTCTCTGATTTTGAGTATTATTTGTGTCTATATTCATCATAAGCTACTATTTCTGTGTATATTCCGTTGATATTTGTTTTTCCTAAAAACTAGGGTTTACCGGATTCTTCTCCTAACCCAATTTTATTTGATTTATGTGTTCTTATTTCCTTTATGGTTTGATTGATTGTATTTCATTCCTTATGTGCTGATTTTACCACTATATAAACCCATTCCCTTTCCCTTTTTCTAGACAGACAAAAAATCACTAAAAATTGAGATTTCTACTCTGTATTTGTTTACTGTTCTATTTTGTTTGGCTCTTGGCCAGCTGAAAGCCAATGCCACCAAATTTCTACTTTTCTGACCATGTTTTGGGTGTGAGCACTGCCCTAGGTTGTTGAAACCCTTGGGAACTTGACACATTTGAGACTCTAGGTCCCTATTGCTGCTCTTTTCTTGTTTATTGAACAATCACAGGTTAGATTCTAAACCCTCGCGATGTTTATTCTATTATGTTAGCATGTCCTCTGAAGTTCATGATCTTAATGCATTCCCTTGGCTCTCTTTATGTATAATTCTGCCTATAATTGCTAGCCGAATAATGTCTTTGCACCTAACTTAGTTAATTTAGACAGAATGAAGCATGTTTAGTTTGGTGTTATTGATAAGTCGAATGTTCTGCCTTGATTATATGGTGTAATCCATGTTCTCTGCCTAATTCTGTACTTCTAGTGATTAATTGATGTTGTTAGCATGTCCTAACTTGTTTAAGACATTTACTTTAAGTGTAGTATGATCCTATGCAGGGGCGGATTTACATGGGAGGGGGTGGTTCACGTGAACTCATCCTCCTTTCCCTAAACCTTGTATAGCACCAGTAAATTTCAACACAAAATACTTGAATTTGTATGGGTGAACCCATACTCAAGTGAACATTGTAATGCACTGGTAGAGAAGTACACCTTCCATCCACCGGGTAGGTGGTTCGAATCCCCGCAATACCCTTTTTAAAATTACCCATTATTTGACTTTTTAATTAATAAATTGGATACATACCCATGCTCTTGGGCTCGCAGTTTAAAATTTCCCATGCTCTTTAGCACACACGTTCTTTTTTTATTTTCCTCTCTTTATTACTACATAACTGCTTCTTAGTCTTTCAGTTATACTTTCAAAATCCCTAAATTAAAAATATCTCTCCACACAAAACTCTCTGCCGCTCTAAGTCTTCTGCAAATTAGCAAAATACCAACTTTTCTACCATCAAAAGTCACATATTTTTTCAGTTTCTTTATCAATCTCACTTCTTCTTTTGTTTCTTTATCTTTTTTCGTTGATTTATGAAGTTGGGTTGAAAAATAATAACGTTCATGAAGCTAGAAAATTCAATAATGGTGTTCAAATGTTTAACATCTTTTTTCCAGTGGGTTATGCAAGGGTGTTCAAAGTCTATTTTTTTTAAAAACAAGTAATAGTTTACCCTATATATAGTATAATTTTTCGGCGAACGATAGTCAGTTCGTCGTACATAGCTTCGCCCTGGGTGCACCCATTCTCGTGAAATCCTGGATACGCCTCTGCTCATATGGCTATGGTTGCCACTCTATGTGTTCTTGTCATTTCCAATTCTGTACCTTTAACAATCTGTTGTCCTTTAAATTAATCCTCCTTGACTAATGCCCTCTATTATATCTAATCATGTTTGTACTATACTGTTTAATCCTGAGTTTGGCATAATCTGATCCTTTAAATTCTAAACTGGTTGCATTACTTGGTTTTATTAGTCTAATGCCCTTGCATGTTGACTTTGCAATCTTAAGCTCTTTGTTTATTATCATATGTCACCCTGCCCAATGTGTTAGTTTGCTTCTTGAGTTCATTATGTGATTATCTTATAGTGTTTGCAAATGCTTTTCCAAACCTATTACTTTATTACTATTTTTCATTAATTGTTTCTTGTTATGAGTCTAATTCTGGGCCGACTGAAAGCCAACCCCCCCCCTAAGTCTTCTCTATCAACCTCCCTAGTGTGAGCATTGCTCGGGATCCATTTTAAGACCCTTGTGAACTCTGTCACACTAGGGTCTAAGGTTCTTTCTCACTTTGTCCTAATTGCTCTACTTTGCCCGTTTTCACTTACTGAATAAACCAATTGGTTTGTGTAAATGATTATTGATCAGCTCTGGCTACTGGGTTTTGGCTATTTTTGTGTAAATGAAGATTATTTTTTGGGTTTGATTGGCGATGAATTATGGGCTGTGGTGAAGCCTATTGGATATGAAATTGAAGGCCTGGCTGGGCTGGGTATACTTTGGGCCTGTCTTAGGCCCACTATAGTTATTTCGTAACTTTGTAATTTATTTCATTCTTTGGGCCTGTAATAACAATTGGGGTTTTAGTAAAAATGGGGGAAATGGGTCTATTCTAATGTTTGCATGAAACGAGTAGAAATCCTGCCTATAGGTGTTTAATTTGCTAAAACATGTTCTACTCCTATGTGTTGTTAGATAACCTGCCTATAGGACCTGAGTGTTCAATTTGTTTAACATGTTCTGCTTCTACATATTTTTGTTAGATATCATGCCCATAGAAAATAAAATGACAAATCTCTCAATTTGCATAATTGCAGCATATTTATTAGACACCAATATTCATCTAGAAATCATGTCGATAGGACTTTGATTCGATAATTCACTGTTGTTATTATAATTGCTCACTTAGGAGATATGCCTATAAGAGCTAAATATAAAAAAAATCAATTTCAATCGCTAATCGTTAGAAATCCTTCCTATAGGGTAATACCACTCGCCATAAAGTGTTAATATCGAATTTTCCAAACAATGTTTCATTGCTTAGCTCTGCTACTATTAGAAAGCATGTCTATAGGATCAAACTGGGTAATTCTGAGTATTTCCAATGGTCGTCACTGCCAACTATTGTGTAAAATCACCTAGAAATCATGTCTATAGGTTTAATCACTTATAATCTGTAATTTCAATAACCAACATGCAATACCAGATTCCCTACACTGTATAGTTGTTAGAAATCGTGTTTATAAAAATGGCCCCTTGCGTCTGAAACTGCCTGCATCTTTGAATTCCAAGGTCACATAGAAACCATGTCTATAGGGATTAATGGATTTAATTCTAAAACTGTCTAATGCTTAATATTAAAAATCTGTTTGCGTGCATTTGTTGTCTAATTGTGAAGGCTAACTTGAGTTTTTAACTGCCTATATGTGAAGTCCAATGTGTTTTGTATGTCGCCTAGTTTTTACATTTTCTGAGCAATCTATGTTGAGTCTAGAACCACCAAAAGTAGAGGTCCAATGCCTTCTAGACCATAGGCATGGGACGGGTAGTGCACGCATAGGATACGACTTATAATTGAACTACTGCGCTTTAAGTAAAAACTTGAAGATAGTAATCAGGTAGCATGAGATGATAGTTTATACTCGCTGGATAATATGAGTAATACCCCATTCAGAGAGAGTTACAAAGTATTATTTATGTTTCACGGGGGTGACCCTTTAGGCTAAAAAGCTTAGGACCCCCCCCCCCCCCCGCCATCTCATTCCTATTTATTTGTAAGTCAAGTGTTTAAAGTTTGTTGATAATAAAAACTTTCCGAACTTCTCGCTTTCTTTGTCTTTGTTTATCTGACTAATTCATATAATTTGAGTTCGGCCGAGACCCACAGTTGTGGACCTCAAAGAGTGCCTAACACATTCTCTTCAAGGTAATTTCAAATCTTTACCCAATCTTTAGTGACGCAAACTAGTTAAACCAGAGTTATTTGCAAATAGGTGCTCTAACGCACCTCAAACTATCACGACCCCGGTTCGCCCTCCATGAACCATCATGACGGCACCTAGTCTCTATGACTAGGTAAGCTTAAATTGCGGAAGATAACCAAAACTTGCGGAAATAAACAATTTAAAAACAGAAATAAGGCAATAACATTGTTAAATGTGTCGCTCGGCATACATCATATATATAAATCTCAAAACCAATATCCAAATCTAAGACCCCGAAACCCACGAATCACAAGCAAAGGAAAAAAAAATACTACATAGCTCTAACTCCGGAATTTTGTCTAATAAGAATAAAAGTACAAAAGGGATAAATACTAAAAGCAGGAATAGAAAGGGACTTCTTGGCCTGCGGACGCGGCAGATGTACCTTGAATTCTCTAAGAAGTCGCCTCCCTCAAGGATGGTAGGCCTAAGTAGAAGTACCTGGATCTACACATGAAAAACATGCGCAGAAGAGGCATGAGTACACCATAGCGGTACTCAGTAAGTGCCAAGCCTAACCTCGGTTGGGTAGTGACGAGGAAGGTCAGGGCCCTACTGAGATTAAATAAATATAGAGAATATGAGACATGACAGTATAAGATAAGCAGTACAGTTGAAAAACTACAGTAAGAATCTACACAGGATAGTAAGGAGTACAATAACGGAAACAAAAATAATGGCAAACGCCAGGAAGTACCACTTATAACAAGGATGATAACCGGGGATCTCTCATTATCCCGAGGATCTCTTAGTACCCTCAATATATGTCGGGGATCTCTTGGTATCCCGAGGATATCTAGGTATCCTCAATGTATGCTAGGGATCTCTTGGTATCCTCACTATATGCTAGGGATCTCTTGGTATCTCGGGGATCTCTCAGTATCCTCAATATATGCTAGGGATCTCTTGTTATCCCGAGGATCTCTTGGTATCCTCAATATATGCTAGGGATCTCTTGGTATCCCGAGGATCTCTTGGTATCCTCAATATATGCTAGGGATCTCTTGGTATCCTCAATATACGTACCAGGAAACTCTTGGTATCTCGCACCTCAGTCCAGATCATAAATACGTACAGGAGATCTCCCAGGATGCCGTCCCGTAGTCCCAAATTAAAAACACATAGAAGCAACACAAAAATACTCAATTAAATGCAAAATTTCTTACCAAGTAAATAGTTAATTCTAGCCTAACATGCTTCACTGATGTAATTAAGGCAGTTTAAGCATATAGGCAATTAAATCAACTAAATATGGTTTTCTAAACTACAACAGGCTAAAATCGCAAGTAGAGTAAAGCAGGAAAAAGGAACTCAATTTAAATACTTAAAGTAAAATCGGATTTTCAACAATTTGCTCAAGTACGCACTCGTCACCTCACGTACAAGGTATTTCAATTATCAAATATATCATATCCTAAGGGGAAGACCCCCCACACAAGGTTAGACAAGCCACTTACCTCGAACCAGCTCAAAATCAATCCGACATTGTCGCACCTCCTTTTTACCGCGCCCGCGGGGCGCGTGGGGAGTTTTCTCCAATTGAAGGACAGTCGAAACGGGATTTATTTAATTATTTCAGAGTCGCCACCTGGGAATTTTAAGGCGTCCCAAGTCACCGGTTTTAATCCCTGAATCGAGGAGAATATGACTCTGTTTATTATTCTGCGAACCAGAAATCCTGAGTAAGGAATTCTGTTAATCCGGAAGAAGGTGTTAGGCATTTCCGAATTCCGTGGTTCTAGCACGGTCGCTTAACTGTTTTTATTATTGGCTTAATTATCTTGATTTTATTAAATACATTTTTGTTACGTGATTTTTCTACCGCTTTTACTTATCGTGATTAAGGACCCTTCTTTGAATCGAATTACGCGTACGTATATTCGTGTTATAAATTTAAAAATGTGGAATTGTGTCACGCGTACGTGTACACGATAACTTTTGATAATATATTTATTAAACAATCATTTTTTTTCGAAATTGTGTCGAATCAAGAATATTTGTTTTTCTTAAATAGTGAACCACACATCTCGGGTTTTTATGAAATTAATTTAATGTCCTCGAAGAAATCCCTTATATTAAATATTCGCTCGAAATTGCGCGTACGCATAATTCGAATTGCTTTTATTGGTATAATCAGGTTACGCGAACGTATCCCTAATTACACCAAATATTCTTAATGGTATTAAGAATTTTCACAAATTGTTTGTTATATCTACACATTTTATATGAGAATACTGAGAAATTCATATTTAAGGGATGTCTTTGAATTATTTTAAAAGAAATTCACAATTTATTAAATGTTGCCCGTCGATTATAATTTCCGGATATAAATTATATTCAACCCAACTATTCAAATTCAAAGAAAGAATAAAAATATGATTTTAGCAAATACAACATATATATGCCAAAGAATGAATTGTATATGAAACTAACAAAAATGATTTATGAAGGGAAGAAATATTTTTGAACAATTTTTCATTATTTATTTAGTGCAAATTCTATTTCTAATTGTCATTTATATAAAGTATTGCAATTTGTATATCTCATCTTATTCTCATATACTTGCTTTTAATCCAATAGGCGAAATTAAATTAATTAATTATGCTTATGATTGAGTTAGGATAGATATATATATAATCAAACCAATTTGATTCTCAATCTATATGAATTATTGCTAAACATTAACTTTCACATTGTATAAGTTCCTAAGCCCTTTATTATTAAGAAAGAGAGCAAGTCTAGCTGGCTTAATAAAATGATATTGCATACAATATTACTCATCATATTTGACATCGTGAACCTAGCGGATTATACTAACGCGTTTTTCAACCATTGATTATAACACGACCAAGTTTGTGCCAAAAGATAGCAAATTGCAACCAACATCATCCAGTTTTAAACAACAACTAACTTACTAACAAAATAAACCAATAGCGTATTTTTCCTTGATATTTCCATATTGCGCTATACCTAGCTAACAATACCATAAAGTGTAAATAAAAGCCAACTTTCTGCCATGCTTCCTATTTACACAACTCAAAGATAACTAAACTAATGAAATTTTGACATGAAAAACATTATTACAAAGTTTTATATGAATTTCAAATAAAGACAATTAACTCATAATTATCAAATTGAATTCACTACTAGTTAACTAACATGAAACAAAAAATGAAATTTAAACTAATGAACTTGGACAAATGGAAAACAGAATTGCAATTCAAACTTCATGGATTTTGTCATGCTGAATCTTTTTCCAACATAGAATTTAAGAGATAAGTACCTGGAAATGAAGGTAGAAGAAGTAAGTTTTCAGCAGTTGCAGCAGTAACAAAATACTGGCAGAATATCAGTATTTCCACAGATTTGAGCAATTATAAGACCCGAGAAATCCAGATGAACAGTAACAGTATTTTTAAAGAAAACTTCAGATTTTAACTGAACTATGGATTCAAATAAATCCGAACAGATTCAATAAAGGGACAATATTTCAGATTTCAGTTTCTTTTCTGTTTCAAATTCCTGTTTTTGATTTTTTCCTGTTTCTGATTTTTTTTGTTTCTTCTTTCTCTTCAAATCTGATTTTCTCTTCTCAGATTTCTGTTTCACTCAAATGTATATGTATTTCTGTGTGTATTTTCTATGCTTTAGAAATCAGCCTCTCTTTTCTTTCTTTTTCTTTTCTCTCTTTTCTTTCTTTTTCTCTGATCCCTTTTTCTTTCTTAAAATCTCCTAAAGTCTGCCCTCTAAAGTCTGTCCAGCTCCCTGTATTTATACAGGGCTGGTCCTATCTTTTTAAGTGCTTCTTGGACCCCCTTTCCTCTTTTAAAATCAAAAAGTTCCATTAAAAACTGCTTTTGAATAATTTAAATGATCCTATCCTGATTTTAAGCAGCCCATTACCCTTTGTTTCCCATTAGTATCTTAAATTATAGCCAACCAACATTCCACTTTCAGTCCACTTATTCTATCACATTACCCTCACTATTCTGTCCCAAAAAATGTCCCAGATTTCCTACTGTAATTACTGTTATTACTGCCTTAAATTCAGAATCTAACAATACAGATTTTAAAATCTGTTTAAGCAGCTATAATCAATCCTAAAATTTTGGACTGAATCCTAACTAAGGATGTAACTTTCTAACACAATTACATCTAATCAACATTTGTAAAATCACACTGAATTCAAAACTAACAACATAACAACATATCACTGAAATCATTATAACAATTCAGACTGGACTTAACATTGAACCAAGATCAAACACACACAGGAGCATTATCAGTATACTGACAATGCCCTGGAACTCAAATGCTCAAAAATCAACATACACACAACATTCATTTTGAATTTACTGATTTATCAAACAATAACCAACTGATTAACAATAACTAACCACTTGATCATAGCAAAATAATCCATCCAAAACAGGTTGTTTCAGTCAACATTTTCAGAAGCAAGATTTATAGTACAACTAATCGACGAACTTAATCGAGTCGATTACACACATTGTACATAATCACAATCAACAGAAACAATTCACATTTGGAATCAAGTAGACGGGTAGGAGACAGTATAACAGAATTGACTAGAAAATTATGAAAATTTAAACAAACTAATGAAACGAACATAGAATATACGTAGAATACACATAAGAAACAGAAAATTACCTCTGAACCTTCAAATTCAACCGGACTCAACTCAACTTGGATTTGGATTTTGTTTGAAATCAAACAGACCTTAGTCGAAGTATTTTCTACTGAAAATACTTTGACTAAGGTCGATTAAACCTCAATCTTTCGTCTGAAGTGGAAAAGATGCCAAGATTGAAAAATTTAGTGTTTCAGACCTTAGCTTTTAAATCCGAACACTTCTGGGTAGATTCGAGGGAAACCAAAGATGGCACAAGGGTGAGGGAAGCCTAAAGGTCATTTGGTGTTAATTTGGGAGGAATCTTAGTTTGTTTTTGTTTGGTCCGAATCTTCAAAAGAAGATTCGAGAAGCTCGGAAATGATTCGAGCCAAACAAACTTCAGATCCATAACGAGGCATGCTAGGGGGTACTATGGTGTTATTTTGGAAGCCATTGGAAAGGTTTGAGTTTTCAGACCCACCTTCGATTTAATATTCGAAGAGTTGGGGTCTGATTCGAAGGAAACTAAGGTTAGATCTGTGTAGAGGAAGTGGTGAGGAGTCTAGGGTGTTATTTTGGTGACCGGCGGCGTTGATGCCGCCGGGTTTTAGGCGGTGGGATCCTAGGGCGGCTAGGGTTAGGGGTGAGTTTCGGAAGGGACGATGAACAGGGAAGGAGGGGGGTTTGGCTAGGGGGTCGGGGTAAGGTTTTGGGCCTTATATAGGGGTGGGGTGGATTGACATTGTCCGTTGGATTAGGCAGGATAGACGGCTAAGATCTATTCACTTAACCAAACGATGTCGTTTGGTTTACGTTAGGGGGACGGGTTGAACCGGGTATTAGATCGGGTAAAGGTCTCGGGTTAGGGTGATGAGATCTCGGTCGTTGGATGGATTTAATCCAACGGCCCTTGATGAAGGATGATGAAACGTCGTCGTTTGACGTAGCTGAATTGGACCGGACAGGCTTGTTTGGATTGGGCTGTGGAGGGTTTAAAATTGTTTGGGCCTGATTTTTTGTTTCAGATTTTTGGCCCAGATACGTTTTACCCTCTTAATTTCCACTTCTTTTAATTTAATTATTAAAATCCTAGTTAAGATTATAAAAACAAGAATTAACTTTACAACACTAATCAGTCTTTAACAATTATTAACACATAAAAAAAATTAATCACATAATGAAACATATTTAAAAATAGAACGAATGCATATTTTTTTTATTTATTTAAATTATCTTTCAAATGCATAATTAAATCCTATATGCATGCAACATGTATTTTATTTTAATTTTCATTTCATTATGACAAAGTAAACATTTACGGACATAACACAAATATTTAACACCACGCAAAATTCAAAAATTACACAGTAAAAGAAATTTATTTTATTTTTTTGATTTATTTTGGAGTAGTTTTCGTAAGGCAAAAATCACGTGCTCACAGTTGCCCCTCTTTGTGCGGAAACTCGAAGAGTTTTCGTGCAAAGATAAAGTGAGCGGATACGAGCGATTTTTGCCCGTTCAAATACTCCGTGGGAAGCATTTTTTGAAAGATTTGACCGAACCTCTGCTTCAAAGGTTTCCTACATATCCTTGGCTATAAAGGAATCAGGTCAATGTAGTTCGGGAAGTTTTGGGTAGCTGGGACTACCGTGGGACTGTGATGTTACTGCTGCTTCGTGCTGTTTTTACTGCTTGCTGACCTCCTTATTACACCTTACTTCAAAGGTAATACAAAAACTAAACTAGATTATGGTACAGGAATTATAAAAAATCTTATCTAGATCATGCCCTTGCGTTTCTTTGTTGTCTTGATATCTTGGTGACTCTTGGGCATTTGGCTTATTCCGTATTCCTTTTCATTGTGTCCCGTATTTTCTTTTGGGACTCTTGTTGTTTCTTGCTGGGGATTTTGTTGGACTCCTCTGCTTTATTGATTCTAAATGTGCTCCTTTATCATATGAGCGGGCTTTTGATTTCAACACTTCAATTGCATTCCCTCGTTCTCCGGGTGGGTGCCTTGACTGCTTCTTTTCTTTCTTCATCCTCATTCTCCAGGTGGACGCCTGATTTCTTTTTAACTTCTTATCCTCATTCTCCAGGCGGATGCCTGATTTCTTTAATTCTTTGTCCTTATTCTCCAGGTGGACGCCTGAATTCTTCAATTCTTCATCCTCATTCTCCAGGTGGACGCCTGACTTCTTCTTTCCTCATCCTCATTCTCCAGGTGGACGCCTGACTTCTTCTTTCCTCATCCTCATTCTCCAGGTGGACGCCTGACTTCTTCTTAACTTCTTCATCCTCATTCTCCATGTGGACGCCTGATTTCTTTAATTCTCATCCTCATTCTCCAGGTGGACGCCTGACTTCTTCAATTCTCATCCTCATTCTCCAGGTGGACGCCTGACTTCTTCAATTCTCATCCTCATTCTCCAGGTGGACGCCTGATTTCTTCAATTCTCATCCTCATTCTCCAGGTGGACGCCTGACTTCTTCAATTCTCATCCTCATTCTCCAGGTGGACGCCTGACTTCTTCAATTTTCATCCTCATTCTCCAGGTGGACGCCTGACTTCTTCTTTTCTCATCCTCATTCTCTAGGTGGACGCCTGACTTCTTCTTTTCTCATCCTCATTCTCCAGGTGGACGCCTGACTTCTTCAATTCTCATCCTCATTCTCCAGGTGGACGCCTGACTTCTTCTATTCTCATCCTCATTCTCCAGGTGGACGCATGACTTCTTCTTTTCTCATCCTCATTCTCCAGGTGGACACCTGACTTCTTCTTTTCTCATCCTCATTCTCCAGGTGGACGCCTGACTTCTTCTTTTCTCATCCTCATTCTCCAGGTGGACGCCTGATTTCTTTAATTCTTATCCTCATTCTCCAGGTGGACGCCTGACTTCTTTAATTCTCATCCTCATTCTCCAGGTGGACGCCTGACTTCTTCTTTTCTCATCCTCATTCTCCAGGTGGACGCCTGATTTCTTTAATTCTCATCCTCATTCTCCAGGTGGACGCCTGACTTCTTTAATTCTCATCCTCATTCTCCAGGTGGACGCCCGACTTCTTTAATTCTCATCCTCATTCTCCAGGTGGACGCCTGACTTCTTCAATTCTCATCCCCATTCTCCAGGTGGACGCCTGACTTCTTCTTTTCTCATCCTCATTCTCCAGGTGGACGCCTGACTTCTTCTTTTCTCATCCTCATTCTCCAGGTGGACGCTTGACTTCTTCAATTCTCATCCTCATTCTCCAGGTGGACACCTAACTTCTTCTTTTCTTACCAGGTATTTCCTGACACAAATATTGTCTTTGCCCCTGTTTTAAATCAAAGAAAACTTCGTTAGTTTAAAGCAGGGTGGTTAACTGGGGTATTCTTGCCGATGGTGAGGCTTCTCTTCGTCTCTTTTTTATTGCCTTGGAATGGTTGATGTAAGCACGTGATTTTTGCCCAATATGAGAATTACTCCCAAAAAATTCAAAAATAAAATGATTTTTCTTTGATGTGCAATTTTGTGATATTTTGTGATATTTTGAATAATTATTTGCATTTGTCTGTGCATGTTTATTTGCTAAATTAATAAAAAATACAAAAATATGTCGCATTTTGCATGTAGGATTTAATTCTACAATTGTTAGTGATTAAATTTGTTTTACAAAAATTAAAAATTACAAAAATAGGCATCGTTTGCATTTTTAGCATTTAATGTCCAAATATATAATTTTATGCTTAATTAATACTTAATCGTGCGTTAATTGTTATGGAGAGTTAATTTGCGCTTTTATAACTTAATTTAGTTCTTAATAATAGTTTAAGTATTTTTATAATTTAGTTTTAGAGAAATAAAAGAAGAAAAGAGAGCGAAAATATAAAGAAAGTCGGAATTGGGCCTCTTCTTCGATTTCAAGCCATAGGCCCAAAAAATGGCCCAATCTTCCCTACGACCCAGTCCATTTCGAACTGGGTCGACCCAGTCCATAACCCAACATCCTATTATCTTACAAACAACACAAAACAAAAAAACAAAAGAGAAAAAAAACCCTAAAAAGACCTAACCTAAGTCATCCGCCCCCCCCTATCATTCTTCTTCTTCTTTTCTTCTTTCTTCTCCAAACTCTAAAACACACATCCATGGCTGCCATGGCTAAGCTCCAGCAGCTTAATCTCCTTCGACACAAGCGCACACACCACCAAGAAGCCCATCTTCTCCATGTCAAGCTCAAAAGGCTCGTCCATGGCTGCGTCTTCGTCGTCAACCCATCGCCATGTTTGTTGCTTTTTCTTGCTGCCTCTGCGTCGTCCATGGCTTCCCGAACTGCTGCTCCATTTTCTCCATAAGCTGCTGAACGCAGCAGCAGTAGACGACCAGCTGCTGCCCGTGTCCAGCTGCGACGAGCAGCTCGAAATTGCGCAAGGCTGCGGCTCCAGCTCCTCGCCATTGTTGCTAGCTGCGAGCTTCTGCTTCATGCTGCCATGGTCGACCAGCTGCTCCTGTTCTGCCGCGTCAACTGCTGCCCGTGTCCAGCTGCGACGAGCAGCCATGGCTGTCCGCGACGCTGCCGCTGCTCCTCCTTCCTCCGCCGCTGCTTCTACTTCTTCTTCGTCTTCGTCGTCTTTCGTTCGAGCTTTGGTCGAGGCTCGGACAGATTTGTTTACAATCAAAGTTCGTCGTTGATTCACCTCCGGTTAGTTGTTTTTGAGTTTTATTTTTGTCCATATTTTTGTTTGATATTCTCCGGATCCAAAATCGTTAAACGATTTAATCCTTGTTTTGTTCGTTGTTCATCGTTGAAATAATTTTCTAGTGTGTTCATGTTGTTTGTTAAATTAATTTTCAGATTTCAAAATAGAAGTTTAATTAGTTGTTTTCATATTCATTTCATGTTTGTATTATTGTTTAAGTGAATATTTGTTAGTTTGTTGTTTGTTAGATTCAAATTGAAATTTAATTAACTATTTCTTCAATTTGTTTCATGTGTTTATGTATTGTTAGAAATTGTTAGTATTGTTAAGTTCAAGTTTAAGTTCATAATTGTTTCTTCGTCGATCTTGTTATTTGTTTAAAGAATTTAGTTGTGTTAAAGGAATATATTGATTTAATCGTTTAATCCGTCATGTTTGTTGTGTTAAAATAGATTCATTCATGTTCATACTTTGTTTGGATGATCTTGAATCCGAATTTTGTATAGTTTGATTTCTTGTTTATCATTTGTGATTATTTCTTGAATTGGTCTCATAATCTTGTTTAAAGTTTAATATAAGAATTGTTTGTTGTAATGTTGTTAGAGTTGATTTTAAGTTCAATATTATTGAATTTAAGAATCTAAATATACTTGTTTGATTGTTGTTGTTGTTTAAATCCGAAAAATAGGTTTGTTGTTGCTAAAAATATTGTTCAATCAAATTTTAGTTGTTCTTGGTTGTTCAATTTGTGTTCATGTGATTTGTTGTTGAAATGTTGTTAAAATCATGTTCATGTGATATTGTTGTTATGATGTTCATCCGTGTTCATATTGTTGTTTGAACATTGTTAGAAATTGATCATATTGTCTATATTTTGGTTAAGTTTGATTAATTGATGTGTTATAGTTGATGGGTAGTTTGGTAAATTTGTAATACGTTCAGGGGTAGTTTGGTAATTTCAGTAAGGTCGGAAGGGGTAGTTTAGGAATTGTACATTTTGTAATTGTTTATTTGAAGCATGGGGGACAAAATGAAATGGGGTGGGTTGTGATATGATTATTTAATATAAAGGGGGGACAAGATTTAATTTAAAGGGGAATCTTGCATTATTTTAAATGAAGCATGGGGGACAAAATGAAATGGGGTGGTGTGATATGTTTATTTAATGTAATGGGGATGAGTGGAAAGATAATGGGTTGGGTAGAGAAAAAGTATTGATTTTAATTAATTGAAAGGTTTATGGGATGGGTTATATATGTGAAGTCTTGAAATCAAAAGAAAATGATATACAGAGAGATAGAAAAAAAATACACAGATACGAGAGAGAGAAATAAATCTGAAAATAAGAGAGAGAAAAGGGCTGAACATTTAAGAGATAGAAAATTTCGAAAAATATTTAAGCTTTCAAAAATAAAAAAAACACTAAAAAAAATATTCTGCTTTCTTTTGTTGTTTGAAATCAGAATTAATTGTTGTTTCATCAAAGCTGGAAGATTTTGTTTTTTTTGGATTACTACTCCACTGGTTTGTTACTGTTGCTGGGCTATTGTTGTTGTGTTGTACTGATTTTACTGCTGCTGCTGATTCTCATATTCATTTTCTTTTGCTTCCAATATCAGGTACACAATTGAAAAGCTGGTTATTGTAATCCGAAATATGAAGCATGAATACATATGAAGAATGAAAATTTGAAGTTTTAATTTCGTTTTTTTTTCTTTGTTTCTTTTGTTGATTGTATTTAAGCTATTTCATGAATTACTAAATAATAGCTGGAATAAGAAAATAATATCATAAGTTAGTCTGTAATAAATCAGTTCGGCAAAACAGGTTAATTCACTAACTATGAAGGCTTCAAGATTGTAGGTTGATCATGAACAAGTAGCTAAATTTAGTTAAAACATGAATTTAAATTAAACATCGTAAATTAGGCATTAAGGCATGACTTGAGCTTAAGCAAGATTAGAAGAACGTTTAAGTCTAATAAACTTTCTAATAAGCTTTAGTAATTATGGTTAAATCTAGTTTCAAATGATTGTGAATAATTAATCTCAATAATATTTTTTTTAAAAAAAATAATAATAACAATGCTGAGTTTTAATCTAGCTATATTTGTTTATTTTGAATATTAGTTGTTGAATTTTTATTTTATTTTAAATTTCGAAATTAAGAGTAATTTTTTTTTTCATCAATATTTGTATTAACCAAGCAATTAGCATGTCATGTTTTCTTAAAATTATAAAAGCTAGTAATTAATTAGGATTTTTCTTTCTTTATTTTAGAGACTAATTTTTATAGAAAAAATGTAGTCGCTTTAAGATTTGTCCATTTAAAATAAATGAGATGAGCCTCGCTTAATGAAATGTATAGATTTCGGGGCCCTCAATAAATGTACAGTTAATTGCTTAGAATTAGGGAGGAGCCGTTTTAGCAAATTTCACGGCCCTACCCAAAATAATGACACGCTAGTCGCTCTAGGCGCGTATTTAATAATGTTATTTCCTTAAATACGGGTGTGCATTTATGTAACCCAAATCTAAATCTCAACGGAGTCGAAATGTGTCGATAACCACGGGTGCAATTGATTGCGACGTGATTTGAAATACGTTTTCACAATGTTGCAATTTTTCGTAAAATAATAACAATAAATAAAAAGAATAATAAAAGCGGCTAAGGGATAAAATTTGCACATAAGTTTATAATACGTATTATATTAGATAATCAAGCCGAATATAACAGTTAAGCGACCGTGCTAGAACCACGGAACTCGGGAATGCCTAACACCTTCTCCCGGGTTAACAGAATTCCTTATCCGGATTTCTGGTGCGCAGACTGTAATACAGAGTCATTCTTTTCCTCGATTCGGGATTAAAATAGGTGACTTGGGACACCCTAAATCTCCCAAGTGGCGACTCTGAAATAAAGAAATAAATCCCGTTTCGACTGTCCTTTAATTGGAAAAAACTCCTGTACCCCCGCGAGGGCGGAAAAAGGAGGTGTGACAGCTCTGGCGACTCTGCTGGGGACGATAACCCAGAACCACTAGTTCAGGGTTCAAGAATTCGAGCTTAGAATAATTGTTATATTTGGCTTTATTATCTGATATATATTGCATGTTCTGACATAACATACTAAATGTTGTCTTTTACCGCTTTGATATTATCTGAACTGTATATAAACTGTGCCGAAACCCTTCTCTTCTTACCTCCGGGGAGAAGCTCGCTGGTCGAGGCTCCCTATTCTGTTAGTGTCAATACCTGAAATAAGAAAGAGGACGGATAAGTTACGAAGCCGGATGGCCTTTTGGTTCCCGGTAAGTTGCCCCCTCCTCGACTCGAGTTGTCCGCTCGGGTACACAGTCTAGAACATATACCCAGGTTATAAACCTAGTATAACGAAACCTCATGCCGGATCCCTAGTAGGAACGATTATTTGCATCACGTTACATTTGACTTAGGGGACTCAACACAGGGGTTGGGTCCGTCTAGGACTAGCAACCTGAAATGAAAAGACCATTCTGATGCATCCTACTTGCTCTGTACATATATTTGTTTCGAACTTGCATGTTGACCGGTTTCTGAATCTCGGGAATGTTGGAAAATTGAAGAAAAAAAAAGAAAAAAAAGGAAAAAGAATATATCAGTTAGGGAGTTAATTGATTATTTTAGAAAAAATCAATGACCAATTACTGGCGAAACTCTGCCGAAATTTTGAAAAAAAAAGGAAAATATTTTATTTTGTTTTACTAAAAAATATTAAAAAAAAGAGTCTTTTATTATTTATTTTTTTTCCGGAAAAATAGATTGTTTTATTGTTTGTTGAAAATGAAAAAAAATCGTTATTTTGTCTTTTTCAAAAATAGAAAAGGAAAATAGATTGTCTTGCCAGGAAAAAAATAAAAATGAAAAAGAGTCATGTTTTAAAATAGTTCGGTTAATTTGCCCGAACTACGCGGGTTTGATTCTCACCGGATGTGAGATACGTAGGCAACCCTCATCGGGTCCAACCCCCTTTTTGCTAAAAAGAAAAAGCCAAAAAACAAATAAAAAAAAACAAATAAATAAATAAAAAAAAAACATGTCAAGAATTTTAATTTTGCCATAAATAAGTCGGGTGGTGTCCAACCTCCCCTTTTGCTAATAATAGCAAAATATATATGTCAAATTTCTAAGAAGTCGGGTGACGCTGTTTTATGAAGACATAGCCGAATGTTCCCGAAGGGGACGCCGGAAGGCTGACTTTGCATAAACAGCCACATTTGGGTCATATTTAAGATTTGGTCCAGTTGACCCACACAGCCTTAAAAATCTTCGTCCCCGAGACGTTGAAAGGCCGTGTTTGCAATAGTGAGTTTCCTAATTCGAAAAACGATAAAAAAAAAGAGTCATAAATAAGTCAGGTGATGTTGTTATGTCATAAATAGCCAAATATTCCCAAACGGGGCACCGGAGGGCTGACTTTGCATAAACAACCACCTTAGGTCGTATTTTGATTTTTGACCTTCACAGCCTTAAAATTTTTGTCCCGGAGGCACAGGAAGGCCGTGTCGCAATATCGGGTCTTTTATCTAAAAATATTAGAATTAAGAATTGAGTTCTTCATTTAAAATATAGGGTTAATTTTGAGTCGATAATATAGATAGTAATTTTTGGAGTTAAATAAAAGTTTTCTTTTGCTTAAACGCTTTAATAAATGTGCAGGATGAGCACAACAATAAATGAGCCTTTTTCAATAATGACCAAAATCCCTTTTGAGCTGCAATTGTGGTGGAATGATTTGGGCAAAGAAGGGCAAGACGAAGTGAGAAAATATTTGAAAGACCTTCCGGATTTATTAGACATTCAGCCTCGGGGGGATATCATCAGGGCATTGGTCGCCCATTGGGATTCGGCACATAATGTGTTTCATTTTTCAGACTTTGAACTCACCCCAACAATAGAAGAAATAGCGGGGTACATTGGAAGTGACCAAGCTCCATTGAGATTCAAATACTTGATTGCTCCTAGAGCCATTACCATACATCGATTCCTGGATTCCTTGAAAGTACCCCGGACAGTTCATCACCCAGATTTTGCAAAGGGTTTCTGCAGTTTCCGCTTCGTGTATGATAGATATGGACATGTGGGCGGGTTCAATAATCCAGACTTTAAGCTTTGCAGCAGAAATAGCCGACAAAAATGGGAGAAACACAGGCGAGTGGCATTTATGGTAGCTTTTTTGGGTCTCGTAATATTCCCAAGGAAAGATGGTAATATTGATTTGAAAATAGCAGGCGTCGTCAGTACTTTGCAAACCATGGGGAAAAGCACTTTAGCACCTATGATTGTGGCTGATATCTTCAGAGCTCTCACTGCGTGCAAAGCTGGGGGCAAATTTTTTGAGGGATGTAACTTATTGTTACAAATATGGATGATTGAGCATTTGTGCCCGCGCTCTCAGTTATTGAGTTATGGCTCGGCTGAGAAAACTTGTATAGGGGAATTTTGTACGAGAATCAAAGGGGTTGGTCTACCTGAAGGAGTCACAGCTTGGGCATTATTATTTCGGAACCTCGAGGCTAGCCAGATACAGTGGGTGCTTGGATGGTTGTCTGTCGAGGAAGTCATATATATGCCAGCAGCCCGACCGCATTTTTTGTTAATGGGACTCAAAAGCATACAACCTTATGCACCATATCGGGTTCTGAGGCAACTCGGTAGATATCAAGTAATACCGAGAGATGAAGATTTAAGTACCCAAGTGATCGAAATTAGTCCTGACGGTCGATTCCCCGAGGAAGAGGTTCGTCAAATTTGGAGTGAGTGTCAATATCTGATGGCAAACACTTGTGTGTCTGATAGGGTCAGAGGGGAAATTGCTCCAGGGTATCACGAATGGTTCAGAGGTGACGTGGCATATGGAAGACCGGCTAAAAGACCTCATCTCGAAGATTTCGCCAAGTCGTCCCAAGAGCAGTGGGATTGGTTAGCAAAGGAAGAAAGCTATCGGGTTGAGATTGGTAAATTAAAGCAACAAGTCGAGAGTCTGAAATTCGAGAGCAGTGTACAGGTTGCCGAGGATCAAGGTGAAAAGAATAGACTAGCCAGAGAAAATGACGCTCTTAAAGCCCAAGTCCGACAGTTGAAGATAACCATCGATAAGCAACCGAGGAGCCGATCCGATGAACAATTGGTAAAAAGATTGGAAAGCGAAGTCAGAGAATGGCGGGATGAGCTAGGAAAAGCTGAAAATGTCATGGCAGAACTCAAAGCACAATGGGCGACAAGAACCGAAGAGCGTCGCCAATACTTGAATCAGTTGAAGAGGGACCATGAGAAAATTGTTGCCAATTTAAAGAGAAAAGTAGTTGCCCTTGAAGGTAGAGCGGTTAGGCAGGCTAGAGACTTCGAAACTGAGAGCGGACATTGTTACAACTTGTTAGCCCAAATGGAGGCAGAAGTGCAACAGCTGCAAGACCAGCACTTGCAAGACTCCCGAGCTTTAAAGACGTGCAGCGATCAGATAAGACGCTTGCTCATAGAAAAGAAGCAAACAAAAGACAGGATTAGAGCCATTGCTCATGCTATTGTCAGGAGATGCCGGGTTTGTGAAGACATGACCCGTACTACTTTTATCTCAGCAGTGATGATCTATGTGAAGCGAACCATGAATGAGTTAGAGCAGCTTGAAAGGGATTTGGATCCTAGACCCGCGGCGAAGGCCGAACGACGCCCCGCGGATACCTAAGTTTGAAGCACTAGAATATGCATAGTCCGTGTCTTTGAGTGTCTACCATGTCGAGTCAGTCTTTTGTACGTCCGGATTGAGTATGTTTGCAGCTTAGAGTTTTTGTTTGCTTTCAGATTGCGTTTGTTAGTTTCTTTCCAAAACAAAAGATGTCGAGTTTGTAAGAGTCTGTTTATTAATGAAAGTTGAGCATTTTATTTCCACCCATATTTTTACATTTATCTGCACGAACTACGCTTGGTCTGATTCGTGCGGGGTCACGATACGTAGGCAATCTCTATAGGATTCGACCGTAATTTTAAAAAAAAAAAGAAGAAGAATATATATTTGTCAGAGCAAAAATAAGCTGGGATGATGCATGAGGTCAGAGCAAAAGCATGTTAGAAATGATTAAATGCCTAGGAGCATTGCATCCCCCTAACGTGCAATTACAATATCTGTTAAGACTCTAACACTGACAAGTTTGTTGTTTTTCCAATATCAGTTAGTTGTTAGAGCGTACTGGCACCGTACCATTATCAAACAAGATCAAAAGGTCCTATACCAGAAAGCATGACTGGGTCAGACAACAGCGTTGAGTCAGAAAAAACGGCCAATCAGATGCTGAAGGAAGCCCTGGAGAAAATGGAAAAAATGAGGCTAGAAATGAATGAAATGCAGATAGCCTTAGCTAGAGCCCAGAAGGGGCAAGAACTACCCGTTACTCCTACCCTCCAACCAGTACACACGCCGGAATACCCCTCTCCCGGTCCTTCAACAAGTTTCCCAAGCCATCACTATTATCAGGGAAGAGAGGCTTATGATTCCCAAGCTCCACCTCCCACTCAAAACCCTCCTCCACCAAATGTTCCCGTCTTTGTGGCACCTCCCCCAGCTCCACTACATAGATCATCCAGTGAGCCGCTATTCCAAGCTCACGACACCCAATATTACCCTCCCGAACCCACTTTCAAAGCGCCTGAGCCATATACCTCCTCTCCCCATTTTGAAATCCCGGGAGAAGTTGAGAAACCGGTTAAGAATGCAGAACAAGAGGAGGTGATTCGTAAAGTCAAAAGCCTGGAGCAATCCTTCAGGAACATGCATGGTTTAGGAAACCAAGTTAGTGTCGCATACAAAGATTTGTGCCCTTTTCCTGATGTACAGTTGCCTGCGGGGTTTAAAATGCCGAAGTTTGACTTATATGAGGGGCACGGTGACCCAGTAGCCCATCTGCGTGGTTTTTGTAGCAAAATGAGAGGGGCTGGGGGAAAAGATGAGTTGTTGATAGCATATTTCGGGCAAAGCCTGAGCGGGTCAGCGCTAGAATGGTACACGAGGCAAGACCCCGGCCGATGGTATACATGGGATGATTTGGCCCAGGCATTCATCGGCCATTTTCAATATAACCTCGAAATAGTCCCTGATCGTCTGTCATTGTTGAAACTAGAAAAGAAGCCTGGGGAAAGTTTTAGAGAGTTTGGTTTCCGCTGGAGGGAACAAGCTGCAAGGGTTGATCCTCCCATGCGGGAAAGTGAGATGGTAGATTACTTCTTGCAAACATTGGAACCTACCTATTTTGGTCATCTAGTGACATCTGTCGGGAAGTCGTTTAATGAAGTGGTAAAGATGGGAGCCATGATTGAAGAAGGATTGAAATCTAACAAGATCTTGAGCTACTCGGCTTTGAAAGCAACCACCCAGGCCATCCAAAGCGGTACTGGTGGTGTGCTGGGAAAGAAGAAGAAAGAAGAAGTTGCTGCAGTTGAAGCTAATGTTTGGTCCAGGCACAATAACCGTCCACTCTACTACAACCAACCCAGACCCCATCACCCAAACTATCAATATACCTCATATGGTCCACCGCAACACTATTATCCACCACCAGAACCACAATTTTCTATTCACCATGCCCAGACCTACACTCAACCCCCAGTGCACTCGCAATGGCGTACACCAAGTCCCCAAAATACACAGCCACACCCACAAAACACCTATCCACCTCCCAGGGCTAACAGACCAGGAACCAGCTTCCGCCCAAACCAAGCTTTTAGAAATGAGAAGGCCCCAAACAAAAAAACATTTACCCCGCTGGGAGAATCTTACACTTCTCTTTTCCACAGATTGAAACAGTTGGGGATGTTGACCCCAGTTGAATCCAAAGCACCAAATCCTCTTCCCAGAAACCTGGACCACTCTGTTAGCTGCGAGTATTGCTCAGGGATGCCGGGGCACGATACTGAAAAATGTTGGAAGTTGAAAAACGCAATCCAAGAGCTCATTGATAATCGTCGTATTGAGGTACAGGCTCCAGAGGCCCCGAACATCAATCAAAATCCGTTACCAGCGCATTATGAGGCCAACATGATCGAACTGATACATAAGGGGGCAGAGCCTAAGAAACCTTCGCAGGTGGTTATGGTGATTCGTTCTACGGAAACCAAAGAAAAGACAGTGAGTGCAAGGCCAGTGGTTCAGTTAAAAGCAGTAGAAGACAAGCCAGTGCTAGTAATGGGAAAATGACTGTTTGTGGCCGAGAAAAAGCAGGAGCCAGTCAAGATAGTGGTACCAAGGTCAGTATCCACGCCCGTGGTGGTTGTGAAGGGAGTCTATATAGAGCCGGTTGTCATAAAACCGGTAGTCCAGTTACCCATGGTTGATAGCAAAGCCGTACCCTGGAAATATGACAAAGTAGTGGTGACATACAAAGGAAAGGAAATTGAGGAAGAAAGTTGTGAAGCACAGGGACTGACCCGGTCAGGACGTTGTTTCGCCCCTGAAGAGTTGAGAAAAGCTAAGGGCGCAAAAGACAATCCAGTGCCAGTTAAAAAAGCTGTAACGGAAGAGGAAGCAGAAGAGTTTCTGAAAAAGATGAAAGGACAAGATTATTCCATTGTTGATCAACTGAGAAAAACACCGGCCCAAATCTCGTTGTTGTCATTATTAATTCACTCTGATGAGCATTGCCGAGCTTTAATGAAGATATTGAATGAGGCTCATGTGCCTGACAAAATCTCAGTAAACCATTTAGAGACAATTGCCAACAAGATCTTTGAAGTGAACAGGATAGCATTTTCTGATGATGAATTGCCTATGGAAGGCACAGAACACAACAAGGCTCTCTATTTGACGGTCAAATGTGAAGGTTCAATGGTTACTCGGGCACTAATCGATAACGGGTCGAGCGCTAATATTTGCACGTTATCCACATTGAACAAGTTAAAGATTGATGAGGATAGAATCCGCAAAAATAGCATTTGTGTTCGAGGGTTCGATGGAGGGGGAACAAACACAGTAGGGGATATTGTACTCGAATTGACTATTGGCCCAGTCGAGTTCACGATGGAATTTCAGGTGTTGGATGCTGCAGTATCCTATAATCTTTTGTTGGGTCGACCGTGGATTCATGCGGCAAAAGCCGTGCCCTCCACACTGCACCAAATGATCAAATTCGAGTGGGACAGACAAGAAATTGTGTTACATGGGGAAGATCCCACATGCGCCGTGAATGATGCCATTGTACCCTTTATAGAGACCGAAGATGATAAGGGGCCATGGGTGTATCAGATCCTCGACACGGTTCCGGTGAGCAGGTTGCTTGAGGGTAAAAGCATGCCATGTCCTAGGGTGTCAGCTACGACCGTCATGGTAGTGTCAGAAATGTTGAATAACGGGTTCGTGCCCGGGAAGGGTTTGGGGGTTGAACTGCAGGGCATTACTCAACCTGTGTCTTTGCCCAAAAATTTGGACACCTTCGGGTTAGGGTTCAAACCAACAGCGGCAGATATCAGAAAGGCCCGTAAATTGAAGAAGAAAGCTTGGGTGCTCCCTAAACCAATTCCTCGATTGTCCAGGTCCTTCGTCAGGCCGAATATCAAGAAACAGTCATTGGCAAAGATATCGGGTTCGTTAGTTGAGGCGGATGGGAATTTGGATAAGGTGTTTGAGAAAGTATTTGTTGAAGTAAACATGGTTGAGGCCGGGGAAGGGTCAAGCAGAGCAGACATACAGTACATCGGACCACGTGCTAACATCAGCAATTGGGAAGCTACTCCTCTTCCAGTTCGGAGGGAGTCGTGGTAGTGGGTTTTGTTTTCCTTTTTGTCACCTGGATTATTCCAGGGTTTGTAATCCAGTTGTTATGTTCCGTCCGTTTGGATGAGTTAAAACCTTGTTGTCTTTACGTTTAATGAAATGCAATTTTCTTCGTCCCTAATTCTCTTTCCATTTTCGTTTCTTTTCTTTGTACAGTTCTCTTTATGCTGATATCAATGACATGACATGCATGAGGAATCTTCGGCCCAGCTTTAAAAGCCAATCTAATTCAGAAGTAATAATACAAGAGGTCGAGTGTGATGATGGGATGGATTGTAATAATGATGAAGCTTATGAGGAAATTAGTAAAGAATTAAGCCACTTTGAAGAAAAACCCAAACCTAACCTAAATGACACAGAAGCAGTTAATCTAGGGGACCAAGATAATGTACGGGAAACTAAAATAAGTGTTCATTTGGATCCACAACTCAAGGAGGAGATAATTAAAGTATTGCATGAGTACAAAGATGTTTTTGCATGGTCATATGATGATATGCCGGGTCTAAGCACCGATTTGGTGGTTCATAAATTGCCCACTGATCCAGCACTCCTCCCTGTCAAGCAGAAGTTGAGAAAGTTCAAAACAGACATAAGTGTGAAGATCAAAGAAGAGATCTCCAAGCAGTTTGAGGCAAGGGTCATTCAGGTTACACGGTACCCCACTTGGTTAGCCAATGTCGTGCCTGTGCCAAAGAAAGATGGCAAGACCAGGGTGTGCGTCGATTATCGAGACCTTAACAAAGTAAGCCCAAAAGATAATTTCCCACTGCCAAACATCCATATACTGATCGACAATTGTGCCAAACATGATATTGGCTCTTTTGTGGATTGTTATGCGGGTTATCATCAGATTCTAATGGATAAGGAAGATGCAGAAAAGACGGCATTCATCACGCCGTGGGGAACGTATTGTTATCGGGTCATGCCGTTTGGTTTGAAAAATGCTGGGGCAACTTATATGAGGGCCATGACAACTATCTTCCATGATATGATACATAAAGAAATTGAGGTATACGTGGATGATGTGATCGTTAAGTCTAGACAGCAATCTGACCATGCCAGAGATTTGAGAAAATTCTTTCAAAGGCTTCGCAGATACAATCTTAAGCTCAATCCTGCGAAATGTGCTTTCGGGGTGCCATCTGGGAAGTTGTTGGGATTTATAGTTAGCCGGAGGGGTATTGAATTAGACCCGTCAAAGATCAAAGCTATTCAGGAGTTGACACCTCCAAGAAACAAAACCGAGGTGATGAGTTTGTTGGGAAGACTGAACTATATCAGCAGGTTCATTGCTCAGCTCACGGCAACGTGTGAACCAATTTTCAAATTGTTAAAGAAAGATGCCGCGGTCAAATGGACTGATGAATGCCAGGAGGCTTTTGATAAGATAAAGAGGTATTTGTCAAACCCACCCGTGCTGGTCCCACCAGAACCAGGGAGACCTTTGATTCTATATCTGACAGTTGTGGACAGTTCATTCGGCTGTGTACTGGGGCAGCATGATGTTACGGGCAGAAAGGAGCAGGCTATCTACTATCTCAGTAAGAAGTTCACATCTTACGAGGTCAAATATACTCATCTGGAAAGGACATGTTGTGCCCTAACTTGGGTGGCACAGAAATTGAAACATTACTTGTCATCTTACACCACTTACCTTATATCTCGCTTGGACCCGTTGAAGTATATTTTTCAGAAACCCATGCCCACAGGAAGGCTTGCAAAGTGGCAGATCTTACTTACAGAGTTCGACATTGTCTATGTGACACAGACTGCCATGAAAGCACAGGCATTAGCCGATCACTTGGCTGAGAACCCCGTTGATGAAGATTATGAGCCTTTGAAAACTTATTTCCCTGATGAAGAGGTAATGCACATTGATGAATTAGAACAAGCTGAGAAGTCGGGATGGAAACTTTTCTTTGATGGGGCTGCAAATATGAAGGGTGTGGGAATAGGAGCAGTACTTATTTCGGAAACAGGTCAGCATTACCCCGTTACAGCTCGGCTTCGTTTCTACTGTACAAACAGTATGGCAGAATATGAGGCATGTATATTGGGATTGAGATTAGCTGTGGATATGGGTGTACGGGTAGTCTTGGTCATGGGTGACTCGGACTTACTAGTACACCAGATTCAAGGGGAATGGGAAACACGAGACTTGAAGCTTATACCGTATCGGCAGTGTCTGCATGAACTTTGCCAGCGTTTTCAGGCCATAGAATTCAGACACATTCCAAGGATTCATAATGAGGTTGCTGACGCTTTGGCTACTTTGGCGTCAATGTTGCACCATCCAGATAAGGCCTATGTCGATCCATTGCAGATTCAAGTCCGTGATCAGCATGCTTACTGTAATGTGATAGAAGAGGAAATCGATGGAGAGCCGTGGTTCCATGATATCAAAGAGTACATCAAAGCGGGAGTATATCCAACGCAAGCCACCGGTGATCAGAAAAGAACAATTCGACGGTTGGCAAGTGGGTTTTTCCTTAGTGGAGGAGTATTGTACAAAAGAACGCCAGAGCTCGGTTTGTTGAGATGTACAGATGCACGGCAGGCCACAACTATCATGACTGAGGTGCATTCCGGAGTTTGCGGACCGCATATGAGTGGGTATGTTCTAGCAAAGAAGATTCTCCGAGCAGGTTATTATTGGCTCACGATGGAGCGAGATTGTATCAGTTTTGTGCGTAAGTGTCATCAATGCCAAATACATGGAGATTTGATTCATGCTCCACCATCAGAATTACATGCGATGTCTGCGCCATGGCCTTTTGTCGCATGGGGCATGGATGTTATTGGGCCAATTGATCCAGCAGCATCAAATGGGCACAGATTTATCTTGGTAGCTATAGATTATTTTACCAAATGGGTGGAAGCGAAGACCTTCAAGTCTGTGACCAAGAAGGCTGTAGTTGACTTCGTGCATGCAAATATCATATGTCGGTTTGGGATCCCAAAGGTAATCATCACAGATAATGGGGCTAATCTTAATAGTCATTTGATGAAGGAGACATGTGAGCAGTTTAAGATTGCTCACAGGCACTCTACTCCGTACCGTCCCAAGGCAAATGGTGCGGTTGAAGCGGCCAATAAGAACATAAAGAAAATACTCCGGAAGATGGTTGAAGGATCTAGACAATGGCACGAGAAATTGCCTTTTGCATTGTTAGGATATCGCACCACCATGCGTACCTCGGTAGGGGCGACTCCTTACTCATTGGTATATGGTACCGAGGCAGTAATACCCGCAGAAGTGGAAATCCCATCTCTGCGAATCATTGCAGAGGCTGAGATCGATGATGATGAATGGGTGAAAAGCCGTCTTGAGCAGTTGAGTTTGATCGATGAGAAAAGATTGGCATCAGTGTGTCATGGCCAACTGTACCAACGAAGAATGGCAAGAGCATACAACAAAAAGGTACGTCCAAGGAAATTTGAAGTCGGGCAATTAGTACTGAGGCGGATCTTGCCTCATTGGGCTGAGGCAAAAGGAAAATTTGCCCCAAACTGGCAGGGACCATTTGTGGTAACCAGAGTGTTGTCTAATGGAGCATTGTATTTGACAGATGTGGAAGGAAAATGTGTAGAAATGACCATCAATTCCGATGCGGTCAAGAGATATTATGTATGATTTCTTTATGTTCTGAATGTATCTATTCATATTTGGCATATCTTAAAGATTGAAATGATGAAGGCATTTTGTTCTGTTATCCAAACACTCATATCCCTTGTTATCCCTTTCGAGCCTTACTTATTTTTCATACACCTCTTTCGGAATCAGCAGCATTATCAGAGAACACAAGTGCCGAACAAAAAAAAAAAAAAAAAAAGAAGAAAAAAAAGGGAAGCATAACAACGTAGTCACACCAAGTGAACTACGTTTGACTTGATCCCGAAAGGGTACGTAGGCAGCCTTACTCCAAGGTTCAGTCATACCAAATAGAAATCCAAAAATCCCCAAGCAAGAAACTGGGGCAGAAGTGGTGATTGTTATGAAAGTTGGATTCCGAAAGTTGTAATTTGAACCCATTGGAATTGTTTTGAGCCTTTTATACCTTTCTTTCTAACTCAATCCAAAAGCCTACATTACGGTCCAAAGAAAGACCTTATGATCAGTTTTGAGAAATGCCAAGATGAACAGGTAGGAATAACCCACGACAGGGGCAACACTCTGGTTCGAGCAAGAAGAACAAAAATAAATGAGAGAGTCTTATGGGTGAAAACCCTCACGGGCACCGTAAGGCGACGGGAGCTGAGAGAAAAATAAATGAGAGAGTCTTGTTGGTGAAAACCTTTACGGGCACCTCAAGGCGAAGGTGAGATAAGAAATGGAAAACTGAGAAAGGTATGTTGATAGAAACCGTTTCGCGGTACCGCAGGGAAACAAGGTTAAGGTCTAGATAAATCAAACAAGTGATGGAAGTTCTGGGCAATGAGGTACGGCAATTGAGAGTTGTTTGTTTGGACAGATTGGGCTGATTAATCCAAAATGCATGTCTTGACCATTGGTACTAGTTGTCTCGTTCAGATAAGTTTCTTTTCTTTCTCTTTTCAAACAGTCATCTGGTTTTGGATTCTTCTTATCCTTAACTCAAAAATCATTTCATTTTTCTTTTGAGGGTTTTTATCTAGCTGAGATGTTTCAGTGCCAGTTTTGTTCGATGCAAGCAGAAAGGACTTCAAAGTTCACTACCAGCTTCTAGAATTGTAAAGCACAACGTGGTCAGAGCATGTCAAAAACAACTTAATGTCAAGTGGAATACAGGGAATTAACGGAAGTTTCATCGGTGAAATGATTGGGAAATGTCGTGGGAAAGGCGAAAGCTCAAATAAAAGGTCAGAAAAGTGAAATAACAGCAGGGGTGTAAAACATTTAGGTCGCCAGAGGTTGGGAAATTTAAAAGTTGGTCAGAAAGTCAAGCGGTTCAGGGTCAGTGCGTGGAAATTAGTCAACACAAAGCAAGGCAGTGGAAGGATTTTTCAGCAAGAATGCCATCAACTAACCACCGTTTTAAACTGACGAAATTTTCTTTGATTAAGCAGGGGGAGAAAAATTAGTTGTTGAAGAGGAATTCTCCAGGAGGGAAAAACAAGCACTAATTAGGATAAATGCAAGTTGTCAGGAGTCCGCCTGGAGAACAGAGACGTATTTTTCAAGTTTGACGTCAGGAGTCCGCCTGAAGAACGGAGACATACAGTTTAAATTTTAAAAGTCAGGAGTCCGCCTGGAGAATAGAGATATTCATTTCAAATTTAGCAATCAGGAGTCCGCCTGGAGAACAGAGACGTACTTTTCAAGTTTGACGTCAGGAGTCCGCCTGAAGAACGGAGACATACAGCTTAAATTTTAAAAATCAGGAGTCCGCCTGGAGAACAGAGACATACTTTTCAAGTTTGATATCAGGAGTCCGCCTGAAGAACAGAGACATACGGTTTAAATTTCAAAAATCAGGAGTCCGCCTGGAGAATAGAGACATTCAATTTCAAATTTAGCAATCAGGAGTCCGCCTGGAGAACAGAGACATACTTTTCAAGTCTGATGTCAGGAGTCCGCCTGAAGAACGGAGACACACAGTTCAAGTATTGGTTGAAGTCAGGAGCCCCCCTGAATAACAGAATGGTGATTTATTGGTTGAAGTCAGGATCCCGCCTGAAGAGAGGAATGGCGTTTATTTTTAAGGTTGTTGTCGAAGTTGGGAGCCCGCCCATAGAACAGAGGCATACATTCAGTCTTTTCATTTCAAGAGTTGAAGTTGGGAGCCCGCCCATAGAACAGAGGCATACATTCAGTCTTTTCATTTCAAGAGTTGAAGTTGGGAGCCCGCCCATAGAACAGAGGCATACATTTTAGTCTTTACATTTCAAGAGTTGGAGTTGGGAGCCCGCCCATAGAACAGAGGCATACATTTTAGTCTTTTCATTTCAAGAGTTGAAGTTGGGAGCCCGCCCATAGAACAGAGGCATACATTTTAGTCTTTACATTTCAAAAGTTGAAGTTGGGAGCCCGCCCAGATAACAGAGGCATACATTCAGTCTTTACATTTCAATAGTTGAAGTTGGGAGCCCTCCCAGATAACAGAGGCATACATTCAGTCTTTAATTTCAAGTATTGAAGTTGGGAGCCCGCCCATAGAACAAGAGGCATACATTTCAAGATCAAGTCAGAGGACAATAAAATAGAGGGTTACAATAGGAATCCCCAGCAGGAGACAATAAAATTCCCCGACACTGGGAAATAGAAGGTTGCAACAAGAGGTCACAGTACAAACTCAAGTACATGTGTCAAAGGAAGAAAAGCACCGGATGGAATGCAAGCAGGCAAGGAAAGTAAGGCAACAAAAACAAATTGTACTCTAGCCTAGCTTCTTGTTTTCTTTTAAGCATGGTGTAAAAAGGAGATCGGTAAGCAGTGGTAATAGCATACAACAACAGTAACAATGCAGTCCCACGGTAATCCCAGCTACCAAAATTTCCCGAACTACATTGACCTGATTCCTGTTTAGCCCAGGATATGTAGGAAACCTTTGAAGCAAAGGTTCGGTCAAATCTTTTTCAAAAATGCTTCACACGGAGTACTCGGATGGGCAAAAATCGCTCGCTTTATCTTTGCACGAAAACCCTTCGTGTCTTCGGGCAAAGAGGGGCAGCTGTAAGCACGTGATTTTTGCCCAATATGAGAATTACTCCCAAAAAATTCAAAAATAAAATGAAAATAAAATGATTTTTCTTTGATGTGCAATTTTGTGATATTTTGTGATATTTTGAATAATTATTTGCATTTGTCTGTGCATGTTTATTTGCTAAATTAATAAAAAATACAAAAATATGTCGCATTTTGCATGTAGGATTTAATTCTACAATTGTTAGTGATTAAATTTGTTTTACAAAAATTAAAAATTACAAAAATAGGCATCGTTTGCATTTTTAGCATTTAATGTCCAAATATATAATTTTATGCTTAATTAATACTTAATCGTGCGTTAATTGTTATGGAGAGTTAATTTGCGCTTTTATAACTTAATTTAGTTCTTAATAATAGTTTAAGTAATTTTATAATTTAGTTTTAGAGAAATAAAAGAAGAAAAGAGAGCGAAAATATAAAGAAAGTCGGAATTGGGCCTCTTCTTCGATTTCAAGTCATAGGCCCAAAAAATGGCCCAATCTTCCCTACGACCCAGTCCATTTCGAACTGGGTCGACCCAATCCATAACCCAACATCCTATTATCTTACAAACAACACAAAACAAAAACAAAAAAGAGAAAAAAAACCCTAAAAAGACCTAAGTCATCCGCCCCCCCCTATCATTCTTCTTCTTCTTTTCTTCTTTCTTCTCCAAACTCTAAAACACACATCCATGGCTGCCATGGCTAAGCTCCAGCAGCTTAATCTCCTTCGACACAAGCGCACACACCACCAAGAAGCCCATCTTCTCCATGTCAAGCTCAAAAGGCTCGTCCATGGCTGCGTCTTCGTCGTCAACCCATCGCCATGTTTGTTGCTTTTTCTTGCTGCCTCTGCGTCGTCCATGGCTTCCCGAACTGCTGCTCCATTTTCTCCATAAGCTGCTGAACGCAGCAGCAGTAGACGACCAGCTGCTGCCCGTGTCCAGCTGCGTTGCTGCTGCTCGAAATTGCGCAAGGCTGCGGCTCCAGCTCCTCGCCATTGTTGCTAGCTGCGAGCTTCTGCTTCATGCTGCCATGGTCGACCAGCTGCTCCTGTTCTGCCGCGTCAACTGCTGCCCGTGTCCAGCTGCGACGAGCAGCCATGGCTGTCCGTGACGCTGCCGCTGCTCCTCCTTCCTCCGCCGCTGCTTCTACTTCTTCTTCGTCTTCGTCGTCTTTCATTCGAGCTTTGGTCGAGGCTCGGACAGATTTGTTTACAATCAAAGTTCGTCGTTGATTCACCTCCGGTTAGTTGTTTTTGAGTTTTATTTTTGTCCATATTTTTGTTTGATATTCTCCGGATCCAAAATCGTTAAACGATTTAATCCTTGTTTTGTTCGTTGTTCATCATTGAAATAATTTTCTAGTGTGTTCATGTTGTTTGTTAAATTAATTTTCAGATTTCAAAATAGAAGTTTAATTAGTTGTTTTCATATTCATTTCATGTTTGTATTATTGTTTAAGTGAATATTTGTTAGTTTGTTGTTTGTTAGATTCAAATTGAAATTTAATTAACTATTTCTTCAATTTGTTTCATGTGTTTATGTATTGTTAGAAATTGTTAGTATTGTTAAGTTCAAGTTTAAGTTCATAATTGTTTCTTCGTCGATCTTGTTATTTGTTTAAAGAATTTAGTTGTGTTAAAGGAATATATTGATTTAATCGTTTAATCCGTCATGTTTGTTGTGTTAAAATAGATTCATTCATGTTCATACTTTGTTTGGATGATCTTGAATCCGAATTTTGTATAGTTTGATTTCTTGTTTATCATTTGTGATTATTTCTTGAATTGGTCTCATAATCTTGTTTAAAGTTTAATATAAGAATTGTTTGTTGTAATGTTGTTAGAGTTGATTTTAAGTTCAATATTATTGAATTTAAGAATCTAAATATACTTGTTTGATTGTTGTTGTTGTTTAAATCCGAAAAATAGGTTTGTTGTTGCTAAAAATATTGTTCAATCAAATTTTAGTTGTTCTTGGTTGTTCAATTTGTGTTCATGTGATTTGTTGTTGAAATGTTGTTAAAATCATGTTCATGTGATATTGTTGTTATGATGTTCATCCGTGTTCATATTGTTGTTTGAACATTGTTAGAAATTGATCATATTGTCTATATTTTGGTTAAGTTTGATTAATTGATGTGTTATAGTTGATGGGTAGTTTGGTAAATTTGTAATACGTTCAGGGGTAGTTTGGTAATTTCAGTAAGGTCGGAAGGGGTAGTTTAGGAATTGTACATTTTGTAATTGTTTATTTGAAGCATGGGGGACAAAATGAAATGGGGTGGGTTGTGATATGATTATTTAATATAAAGGGGGGACAAGATTTAATTTAAAGGGGAATCTTGCATTATTTTAAATGAAGCATGGGGGACAAAATGAAATGGGGTGGTGTGATATGTTTATTTAATGTAATGGGGATGAGTGGAAAGATAATGGGTTGGGTAGAGAAAAAGTATTGATTTTAATTAATTAAAAGGTTTATGGGATGGGTTATATATGTGAAGTCTTGAAATCAAAAAAAGGATATACAGAGAGATAGAAAAAAAATACACAGATACGAGAGAGAGAAACAAATCTGAAAATAAGAGAGAGAAAAGGGCTGAACATTTAAGAGATAGAAAATTCCGAAAAATATTTAAGCTTTCAAAAAATAAAAATAAAAACTAAAAAAAAATATTCTGCTTTCTTTTGTTGTTTGAAATCAGAATTAATTGTTGTTTCATCAAAGCTGGAAGATTTTGTTTTTTTTTGGATTACTACTCCACTGGTTTGTTACTGTTGCTGGGCTATTGTTGCTGTGTTGTACTGATTTTACTGCTGCTGCTGATTCTCATATTCATTTTCTTTTGCTTCCAATATCAGGTACACAATTGAAAAGCTGGTTATTGTAATCCGAAATATGAAGCATGAATACATATGAAGAATGAAAATTTGAAGTTTTAATTTCGTTTTTTTTCTTTGTTTCTTTTGTTGATTGTATTTAAGCTATTTCATGAATTACTAAATAATAGCTGGAATAAGAAAATAATATCATAAGTTAGTCTGTAATAAATCAGTTCGGCAAAACAGGTTAATTCACTAACTATGAAGGCTTCAAGATTGTAGGTTGATCATGAACAAGTAGCTAAATTTAGTTAAAACATGAATTTAAATTAAACATCGTAAATTAGGCATTAAGGCATGACTTGAGCTTAAGCAAGATTAGAAGAACGTTTAAGTCTAATAAACTTTCTAATAAGCTTTAGTAATTATGGTTAAATCTAGTTTCAAATGATTGTGAATAATTAATCTCAATAATATTTTTTTAAAAAAATAATAATAACAATGCTGAGTTTTAATCTAGCTACATTTGTTTATTTTGAATATTAGTTGTTAAATTTTTATTTTATTTAAAATTTCGAAATTAAGAGTAAAATTCTTTTTTTTCATCAATATTTGTATTAACCAAGCAATTAGCATGTCATGTTTTCTTAAAATTATAAAAGCTAGTAATTAATTAGAATTTTTCTTTATTTATTTTAGAGACTAATTTTTATAGAAAAAATGTAGTCGCTTTAAGATTTGTCCATTTAAAATAAATGAGATGAGCCTCGCTTAATGAAATGTATAGATTTCGGGGCCCTCAATAAATGTACAGTTAATTGCTTAGAATTAGGGAGGAGCCGTTTTAGCAAATTTCACGGCCCTACCCAAAATAATGACACGCTAGTCGCTCTAGGCGCGTATTTAATAATGTTATTTCCTTAAATACGGGTGTGCATTTATGTAACCCAAATCTAAATCTCAACGGAGTCGAAATGTGTCGATAACCACGGGTGCAATTGATTGCGACGTGATTTGAAATACGTTTTCACAATGTTGCAATTTTTCGTAAAATAATAACAATAAATAAAAAGAATAATAAAAGCGGCTAAGGGATAAAATTTGCACATAAGTTTATAATACGTATTATATTAGATAATCAAGCCGAATATAACAGTTAAGCGACCGTGCTAGAACCACGGAACTCGGGAATGCCTAACACCTTCTCCCGGGTTAACAGAATTCCTTATCCGGATTTCTGGTGCGCAGACTGTAATACAGAGTCATTCTTTTCCTCGATTCGGGATTAAAATAGGTGACTTGGGACACCCTAAATCTCCCAAGTGGCGACTCTGAAATAAAGAAATAAATCCCGTTTCGACTGTCCTTTAATTGGAAAAAACTCCTGTACCCCCGCGGGATCGGAAAAAGGAGGTGTGACAGTTGAAAAAGACCGTTTTGTCCTTGTAATTGATCCTTGACTATAGGATTTCCCTTTGTATGTTTTCCTTCAAACCCTTTTAGCCGTGATCATATGTCTCTCCTGACATTGTTGATCCACTTTTGATTTCACTTTTCTTTCTCCCATATCTTATTATTTTTATCTCCCGCCTTTCATGGCCTTATTTTGCATCATGTAACCTTGATTCTTGGTAGTATACCTTGACACTCCTTCTTATTTGTTTGGAATAAAACTTATCTCAAAGCTTTAGAAAAGTAAGATTATTAGTGACGAAACGCGCTGATTTCGACAATTATAGAATGAAAAGAAAAATCCAAATTTGGATGACTGTCGGAGAAGGAATAAAACTTATCTGATTGGAGTTACTGACGCCAATGCATTTCGGATTAATCAACCCAGTCTTTTAATCAATCTCCTCTCAATTGTCTTATTTTCGTTTTCCCCAAAATTTCCATAATCCAACTTCATTTTTCATTTCACAGACCTGTTGGACTTGCAATATCTCAAAGAGTTTTCACCGATAAACCTTCCTCATTTGTTCATTTCTCACTTCCTTTTCGCCTTATGGTGCCTACGAAGGTTTTCACCAATAAGACTCTCTCATTTTTACTTTTCTCTCAACTTCCGTCGCCTTATGGTGCCCGTGTGGGTTTTCACCTATAAGACTCTCTCATTTTTACTTTCTTTTCTTGTTTGTACCAGAGTGTTATGAACCATCTTCATTTGCTTGTCTCAGCATTTTTCTAAGATTGATCGAAAGGTCTTTTTGGTATGGGGTTAGAAATGGAAAAGGTATTAAAAGCTAAATAGCTTTGGTATGGGTTTAAAATTACAACTCTTGGAATCTTTTCTTATTTCCAATACAATTCCTGCCCCAGTTTCTTGATTGGGGTCTCTTAATGTTTCTTTTTGTGCACATTATGTATATTGTGCACCCTATGACCCGAGCCGTGAGGCGCCTACGTATCCTTCTTTGAGGAATCAGGTCAAACGTAGTTCACTAAATAATAGTGATTTTTTTTCATATTGATTCCAAGAGAGGGTAGGAAAGAAACAAGTATGGCTCAAAGGGTAAACAAAGAGTATAGTGTTTGGATAGCAGAATAAATTGCCTTTGTCATTCCAATCTTCGAAATAATGCTAAATACAAACCATTCAAAAAGTTATGTGTAATATCTCTTTACCGCGTCAGAATTGATCGCCATGTCTATGCATTTGCCTTCAATATCTGTTAAGCATAGTGCACCATTCGACAATACTCTGGTCACAATGAATGGTCCTTGCCAATTCGGGGCAAATTTGCCTTTCGCCTCAACCTGATGTGGAAGAATACGTTTCAGCACATGCTGACCCACTTCAAACTTCCGTGGACGCACCTTTTTGTTGTATGCTCTTTCTATTCTTCTTTGATATAATTGACCATGACATACTGCGGCCAATCGTTTTTCATCAATCAAGTTTAACTGTTCCAGACGGGTTTTGACCCATTCATCATCATCAATCTTTGCTTCGGCGATGATCCGAAGGGAAGGAATCTCAACTTCTGCAGGAATTACTGCTTCAGTGCCATATACCAACAAATAAGGAGTTGCTCCTACTGAAGTGCGAACAGTAGTGCGATATCCCAATAATGCAAATGGTAATTTTTCATGCCATTGTTTTGAACCTTCTACCATTTTCCGAAGTATCTTCTTTATGTTTTTGTTGGCTGCCTCTACTGCTCCATTCGCCTTGGGCCGATATGGGGTAGAGTTGCGATGTGTAATCTTAAACTGTTGACATACTTCCTTCATTAAGTTGCTGTTAAGATTAGCACCGTTATCTGTGATGATCACCTTTGGGATTCCGAATCGACATATGATATTTGAGTGGACAAAATCGACCACAGCTTTCTTGGTCACTGATTTGAATGTCTTGGCCTCAACCCATTTGGTAAAATAATCGATGGTTACCAGAATGAACCTATGCCCATTGGATGTTGCCGGCTCAATTGGTCCAATCACATCCATGCCCCAAGCAACGAAGGGCCATAGTGCCGACATTGTGTGCAACTCGGATGGTGGAGAATGAATCAAATCTCCGTGTATCTGGCATTGATGACACTTGCGCACAAAATTGATACAATCTCGCTCCATGGTAAGCCAATAGTAACCAGCACGGAGGATCTTCTTTGCTAATACATATCCACTCATGTGGGGTCCGCAAACTCCCGAATGTACTTCAGACATGACAGCTGTAGCTTGTCTGGCATCTATGCATCTTAATAATCCAAGATCTGGTGTTCTTTTATACAAAACTCCTCCGCTTAAGAAGAATCCATTTGCCAATCGCCTAATGGTCCTCTTTTGATCTCCTGTGGCTTGTGCGGGATATATCCCCATCCTGATATACTCCTTGATGTCGTGGAACCATGGTTCACCATCAAATTCTTCTTCGACCATATTGCAATAAGCGTGCTGATCGTGGACTTGAATATGTATCGGATCTACATAAACTTTGTCCGGATGATGCAACATTGATGCCAGGGTAGCCAATGCATCGGCAACCTCATTATGGATTCTTGGAATATGTTGGAACTCCACTGATTGAAACCGCTGACAAAGATCATGTAGACATTGTCGGTATGGTATGAGCTTTAAGTCTCGGGTTTCCCATTCTCCTTGAATTTGATGTACCAAAAGATCTGAATCTCCCATGACTAAGATTTCTAGGATACCCATGTCTGCGGCTAGCCTTAACCCCAAAATACAAGCTTCATATTCAGCCATATTATTGGTGCAATAAAATCGCAGTTGAGCCGTAACAGGATAGTGATGCCCTGTTTCAGAGATGATTACAGCTCCTATCCCGACTCCTTTCATGTTAGCGGCTCCATCAAAGAAAAGTTTCCAGCCAGGTTTTTCAATTCGCTCCACCTCGTCGATGTGCATTATTTCTTCATCAGGAAAATAGGTTTTCAATGGTTCGTATTCCTCATCGACCGGGTTTTCGGCTAAATGATCGGCCAGTGCTTGAGCCTTCATTGCAGTTCGAGTCACATAGATGATGTCAAATTCTGTGAGCAATATCTGCCACTTTGCAAGTCTTCCCGTTGGCATAGGCTTTTGAAAAATATATTTCAATGGATCCAGACGAGAAATGAGGTAAGTAGTGTAGGATGACAAGTAGTGTTTCAATTTTTGAGCTACCCAAGTCAGGGCGCAACATGTCTTCTCCAGATGAGTATACTTAACCTCATAAGCTGTGAATTTCTTGCTGAGGTAGTAGATGGCCTGTTCTTTTCTGCCAGTGAGGTCATGTTGCCCCAATACGCAACCAAATGAATTTTCCAAAACCGTCAAGTAAAGAATCAAAGGTCTTCCCGGCTCTGGCGGGACCAACACGGGTGGGTTCGACAAGTACCCTTTTATCTTATCGAACGCTTCTTGACACTCATCGGTCCATTTGACCGCAACATCCTTCTTCAACAATTTGAAAATTGGCTCACTGGTTGTTGTGAGCTGAGCAATAAACCTGCTGATGTAATTTAACCTTCCCAACAAACTCATTACTTCAGTTTTGTTTCTTGGAGGTGGCAATTCTTGGATGGCTTTGATTTTTGATGGGTCTAGCTCAATACCTCATCGACTGACTATGAATCCCAGCAATTTTCCATATGGAACTCCAAATGCACATTTGGCAGGGTTAAGCTTGAGGTTGTACCTGCGAAGCCTTAAGAAGAATTTCCTCAAGTCCCCAACGTGGTCGGCCTGATGCTTTGATTTTATGATCACATCGTCCACGTATACCTCAATCTCCTTGTGTATCATATCATGAAACACCGTGGTCATTGCTCTCATGTAGGTGGCTCCGGCGTTCTTCAAACCGAATGGCATTACCCGGTAGCAATAAGTTCCCCATGGTGTGATGAATGCCGTCTTTTCTGCGTCTTCTTCATCCATTAGAATTTGATGATATCCGGCATAACAATCCACGAAAGATCCTATATCATGCTTGGCACAATTGTCGATCAAAATATGGATATTGGGTAATGGGAAATTATCCTTTGGACTTGCTTTGTTGAGATTGCGGTAGTCGACGCATACTCTAATTTTGCCGTCTTTCTTTGGTACAGGAACGATATTAGCCAACCAAACAGGATATCGAGTGACTCGAATGACCTTTGCTTCCAATTGTTTGGTGATTTCTTCCTTAATTCTCACACTCATGTCAGGCTTGAATTTTCTCAGCCTTTGCTTGACAGGAGGCACCGTTGGATCGGTGGGCAATTTGTGAACTACTAAATCAGTGCTCAGGCCCGGCATGTCGTCATATGACCATGCAAAAACATCTTTGAATTCTATGAGTGCTTTAATTAACTCTTCTCGGATCTTTGGTTCGAGATGGACACTTATTTTAGTTTCCCGGATATTACTCGTGTCCCCTATATTGATGTCTTCGGTATCACTCAAGTTAGGTTTGATTTTTTCCTCAAAGTGAATTAACTCTTTACTAATCTCTTCAAAAACCTCATCTTCATCATATTCTGATTCATAATCACAATATATTTCTTGAATTATTACTTCGGAACCAGATTGATTTTTAAGACTGGGCTGAGGATTCCTCATGCATGCCATATCACTAGAGCCAGCGTAAAAAGAACTGTACAGGAAAGAAGAAAAAGAAAAGAAAACTATCAGGAATGATAATAAAAAGGAAACTGCTTTTTATTGGATGATGAAAGATAACAAGGTTTGCACACTTCAAACAAACTGTAAGATAAGCTTTGGGATTACAACCCTGAAGTAACCCAAACAAACTGAAAGAAAATCAAAATAAACTACCAAGACTCCTTTCGAATTGGGAGAGGAGTGACTTTCCAATTATTAAGCTTTGTTTCTGGCCCAACGAATTGAACTTCTGCGTTGCTACACCCTTCTCCGCTTTCCAACATATTCACATCATCAAGCAATTTCTCGAATCTTTTAATTAATTCCTCCTCATGATTGACCCGGGATTTAGGAATTGTTGTTATCGGGCGATTTTTAGCACCGGTCTTGACAAAAGACTTTGATAGAGGTGGGACTGGTTTTGGAAGAACCCATGCCTTGTGTTTCAACTTTCTGGCCTTTATCACGTCATTTACAGTGGGTATGAACCCTAAACCGAATGTTCCCCAGTTCTCGGGGAGAGATACTGGTTGTATAATTCCTTGCAAAGATAAGCCCAGACCTTTGCCGGGTATAAAACCATTCTTTAACATTTCATAAGCTACCATGACTGATGCAGAGGATATCTTTGGATTCGGAAGGTATTTCCCCTCTGGAATTTTCTCTACCGACACTGTGTCGGACACTTGGTATACCCATGGTCCTTGGTCATTTTCTATTCCCTCGACCGGTACAATGGCACTGCTGTGAGCATTTAAACTTTCTTCCCCATGTACAACTATTTCTTGATGATCCCATTCAAACTTGACAGCCTGATGTAGTGTTGACGGGACTGCTTTAGCAGCATGGATCCATGGTCGGCCCAACAACAAGTTGTAAGAGACAGTTATGTCCAACACTTGAAATTCCATTGTGAATTCAACTGGACCTATTGTTAGTTCCAACACTATGTCGCCAAATGAATCTCTGCTTCCACCGTCAAACCCCCGTACGCAGATACTATTCTTCTAGATCCTTTCCTCTTTAATTTTTAATTTGCTTAAGGTGGAGAGAGGACAGATGTTTGCACTTGACCCATTGTCAACCAATACCCGGGTTACTACGGAGTTTTCACATTTCACGGTGAGGTAAAGAGCTCTGTTGTGCTCGGTACCTTCCACAGGCAATTCATCATCAGCAAATGTAATTCTGTTTGTCTCAAAGATTCTGTTGGCTATTCTTCCCAAATGATTTACAGAGATTTTTTCAGGAACATGAGCCTCATTCAGGATTTTCATCAAAGCCAGACGGTGCTCCTCTGAATGGATCAGTAATGACAACAATGAAATTTGAGCGGGCGTCTTCTTCAATTGATCCACAACAGAATAATCATGGAGTTTCATTTTTCTTAAAAACTCTTCCGCCTCTTCTTCCGTCACAGCTCTCTTTATTGGTGTTGGATTATTTTTAGTTTTTCTTAACTCTTCGGGCGTAAAACATCTTCCCGAACGAGTCAAGCCTTGCACCTCACACACTTCTTCCTTGACTTCTTTTCCCTTGTACATTACAGTCACCCGTTCATAGTTCCATGGGATGGCTTTGTTGTTGATGACTGGCAGCTGGGTTACAGGTGTGATAATAACCCGATCTGTACGGGCTCCTTCCACGAATACAATGGGTTTGTTAGCAACCCCTGGTACTATCACTTTCGGCCTTTCTTGTTTTGTGGCAACTTTGCTCGATGATCCCTCCTCGACTATCATAGATGGTTCATCACCATTTCTGTTCTGCTTAGGTACCGGCTTCTCCTCTGTTAACTGCTTATCTGGCTTGGCTTCATGAGACTTGATCATCATGACAGTTTGTGACGGCTTCTTTGTCTCCCCATCAGCTTGTATGATTTCTATCATATTAGCCTCTTGATGGGCTGGCATTGGATTTCTATTGATATTTGGGGCTTCGGGGGTTTGAACCTCGATTTTATTAGTATCAATCAGCTCTTGTATTGCATTTTTCAAATGCCAGCATTTCTCCGTATCATGGTCTGGTGCACCGGAGCAATACTCACAGCTAATGGTGTAATCCAGATTCTTCGGAGGAGGATTGGGTAGCTTGGATTGTATTGGTCTTAGCATGTCTAGCGTCTCAGCCTGTGGAACAGACTGGTGTAAGACTCTCCCAATGGAGTGTAAGTTTTCTTTTTCTGTTCCCTTTCTCCCCTGAATGCTGGCCTAGGCCTGAAACCTGGTCCGGGATAGGCTCGTGGGTAAGTATTTGGTGTGACAGGAGCACGCCAATTGGTGTGAACAGGTGGCTGATTGTATGCTTGAGCATGGTTAATGGAAAAATGAGGCTCTGAAGGGTGATAGTAGTGTTGGGATGAATCATGGTGGTAAGCTGATTGGCGAGGTCGTTGTTGATTATAGTAAAGCGGTGAACCTCTGGGTCCCGGCCAAATTCCTGAATCAACTACCGCTGCTTCCTCCCTCTTCTTTCTTCCGATTCCTCCTACCCCGCCTTGAATAGCTTGAGTAGTTGCCTTGCTGAATAGCTCATAATTTTATTTGTTTTGAGGCCTTCTTCCACCATACCTCCCATCTTCACCACTTCGTTGAATGATTTCCCAGCCGCTGAAACTAGATGGGCATAGTAAGTTGGTTCCAAGGCTTGGAGGAAGTAGTCTACCATTTCACTCTCCTTCATAGTAGGATCCACTCGTGCTGCCTGTTCTCTCCATCGGAAGCCATACTCTCTGAAACTTTCATTGTGTTTCTTCTCAAATTTTGTCAAAGATAATCGATCTGGGATGATTTCCAGATTGTATTGGAAATGGTATGCGAATGCCTGTGCCAGGTCATCCCAAGTGTACCATCTCCCATGGTCCTGGCGTGTATACCACTCCAAAGCTGATCCGCTTAAACTTTGACTGAAGTAAGCCATCAATAATTCATCCTTTCCCCCAGCTCCTCGCATCTTGCTACAGAAACCCCTTAAGTGGGCTACTGGGTCGCCGTGCCCGTTGTATAGGTCAAATTTGGGCATCTTGAAGCCAACTGGTAATTGTACATTGGGGAATAAGCACAAATCTTTGTATGCTACACTGACTTGCCCACCTAATCCTCGCATGTCTCTGAACGATTGTTCTAAACTCTTGACCTTCCTGAACATCTCTTCTTGTTCAGCATTTTTGGCTTGCTTGTCAATTTCGGTTGGGAGATCAAAACGAGGAGCAGTTGAATTAATTTCGGAGGCTTTGAGGGTAGGCTCCGGGGGTAATATTGGTTGTCCTGGGCCTGGAATGTAGGCTCACTAGGAGATTTGTGAAATGTAGCAGGGGGAGGTGCTACGAAAACAGGAGTCATAGGTGGAGGAAAGTATGGAACTGGTTTCGGAGGTGGAGACTGTGGTGTCTGAGAGGTGGTGCCTCGGTAGTGCTGGTAAATGGGGAAATTTGGGGATAATTCAGTGGTAATATTATCCTGAGTTTGGGTCATTGATGGAGCAGGGTTATTCGGGTAAGATGGGGGTAACTGTCCTGTAGACCAGGCTTGGTACATCTCAGCCATTTGCTGCTTGAGTTTAAACATCTCTTCTTTCATTTTCCCGACATCCATCTCCTCTAGCTCCATACCTGTGTCAACATCTGGGATAGACATACTTTCGGGTATTGGTCCTTTTGATCTTGTGTGATAATGATAATATGCCAGTATACTCTTTAGAGAAACTAACTGCTTGAATTCTGGAAATGAACAAACTTGTTAGTTTTGAGAGTTTAACACATATATAATCACACGTTGAGATGCAATGCTCCTAGACAAATAATCCCTTTCTATTATGCATTTGCTCGGCTGCTTGTGTCATCCCAACTTTCTTGAAATCTTTATTATTACTCATTTTTATTTTATTTATTATATTCCTTTATTGTGGTGGTCGAATCTTATAGAGATTGCCTACGTATCATGCCCTTACATGAATCAGATCTTGCGTAGTTCGGACTAAAGGCAATCACTTTTATTCATTATACAAAGATGGAATTACATCTGAAAACTTTTAAGAAAATGGTTTGAAACACACACACTTAAATCAAAATAAAAGATACAATTCTTAACATCTCACAACATGCCCCACTTTCCACTTTTGTTGTCAATTATTGGATTATCTGCTCAATGTGGGGCTTGACCTGGATGGCCTCCCAGCGTACGATACATCCTTTCCAACTCCATTGCTAGATGACGAGCAAAAGTGGGTGCATGCTCTGTAAACCTTTCATAATCCATTCCTTGGCAATTTACGTAACTTTGAGAAGTGTAGATTGCCAGGTCGTGGATTTGTGCCCTGAAATCTTGGAGACGTTGGTCTTGGTTCTGCAATTGCTGCTGACGAGTGGTGGCTATATCTCTGACATGGTTTTCACGATCTAGAGCTGATTCTAACAGAGCTCGGAGTCTGGCCTGCTCTAATCTTGCTTGCGCTCTTTCCCTGTCGAGGTCTGCTTGTTGATGTTCTCTGTTGCATCTTCTTGCCTCTTCTAGTTGTGCACGAAGCTGGTTTTCTGATCGTATCCAATGGTCTTTTTCCTTCTTGAATTGTGCCCTGTCTTTTTCGGATTGCCTATCTTGGCGTTCCTTATTAGACATGGCTTCTTCGTTTAATCGTTGGATCCTTTCTTTTGCTTTGCTCAACGTCCTTTCGTTTTCTGCAAGAATAGAATCATAATCTTGCATTCTTTCAAAAAGATTGGCGATGGTTTTTTGATCCTTCCAGCTCCTCTTTGGTGTTTCAGAAACTCTTTTCATTTTTTGGAATCGAGCATGAAGATTTTCATTCTCACAAGCTAGACTCTTCTTCTCGCCTTCGGCTTCTTGTGCTTGCAAATCTTTCTCCAAACTGAGGCTTCTCAGATTTTCTTTTAGGGCATGGATAGTTGCTTTGTACCCTTTTTCCTTTTCTCCCCAGATCAACCGCTCTTGGATTTTATCATTGAAGTTTTGAACATGGGGTCTTTTTGTTGGCCTTCTTAGCTCAGGCTCTGGTACATCATCCACGCGAGACCGTTTTTCAAACCACCTTGCATATCCAGGATTTATCTCACCCTTTGTAGTGTCTGGGACTTGAGTATCACTTTTCAAGTATCGACATCCATTCCACATCTGCTGAAGTAGAGCCTCGGGAATAGTGGCTTCTGGGTGTAATTCGATTACTTGCATACTCAAATCTTCATCATCAGGAACTACTTGATATCTCCCTAGTTGTCTTAGGACTCTTAGTGGCGCATACGGCTGAATGCTTCTCAATCCCAATAGTAGTAGATAACTATTTGAGGTTGACATGTGTATTACTTCCCTCATCGGGAGCCATCCCAAAGTCCATTCAATCTGATTTGCCGTTAAAGCCTTTAGATGAGATACCCATGCTTCTATCCCTTCTGGAGCCTGATAATTTTTTGTTCTTTCCTCATAGCTCTCGATGCAATTATCATTGTTTGACCCATACTGTATGATCTTGGGCTGTTGTTGGAGATGTTCCATTACCCACATTTGCAACAAAATTTTGCATCCTTCGAAGACCTTTGCTCCTGATTTACATAAAGTCAAAGCCCGATAAATGTCTGATAGAATGATGGGGACAAGGGTGTGATTTTCTTTGGTGGTGAGGATTTGCACAACTTTCGCGGTGCGAATATCAATTGTTCGCTCTTTGTTTGGGAAGATCACGATTCCTAAAAAAGCCACCATGAAGGCAAAGCGACGGTGAATCTGCCAAGTGTCTTTGTTTTGCTTGTTAGTAAGGCCTTTCTCATGAATTTCGAACCCATCTGACTTTCCGAACCTTGAATACAAAAAGTTGAAGGAACAACATCCATTGATGACATTGCTTTTCCTGATTTGACTGCTGATGTTCAGAAGACCGAAGAATCGATGTACCGAAGGAGCCTTTGTGAATATCAGGCTTTGATTTCTTAGACTTCCGTCAAAACCAGCATATCCAGCTATTTCCTCTAATGTAGGAGTAAGCTCGAAGTCAGAGAAACGAAAGACATTGTGAGCAGGGTCCCAAAAAGTTACTAATGCCGCAATCAGATCATCACGGGGTTTAACCTTCATAATATCCGTGAGATTTCCCAAATGCTTGACGACCCATTTTTGACCATCTTCGCCTAAATCATACCACCACATTTGAAGCTGAAATAGAAACTCTTCTGTATTCGTGGATGGGGGGTTTTGTGTGGTGCTCATTTTGTATCTGAAATTTAATTTTAATAAAGTCAAGACTCATTTTGAAAATATACACTAAAAAAATCATTTTCAATTTTTATTTATTAAACACTTTTTATTTATTAAATACTTTTATTTCAAGATTTAAAGCTGTTTTTTTTTTTTGGAAAAAAAAAACAACCCATTTTATTCCTAGGTTCTCACCATGATTTCATTTAAACTGGTCAACAAGCATGTTCGAGGCAAATGAATGCACAAGTAGCAAGTAGGATGCATCATGATGGTCTTTTCATTTTGGGTTCACCTGTCCTAGACAGACCCAACCCCTGTGTTGAGTCTCCAAGGCCAAATGCATATGATGCAAATATTCGTTCCTACTAGGGATCCGGTACATGGCTGAGTTATTCTAAGTGTAAAACCTTAGGTTGATTGTTCTAAACCTGGCTTACCCAAACGGACAGTTTGAGCCGAAGCGGGGGCAACGTACCGGGAGCACGAAAGTCTGCCCGGCCTAGTTACTTGTCCCAACTCCGTCTTATTTGGTATGACCTTTAACAGAAAGGTGGGCCACGCACACGTGTGCACCATAAATTTAGAAGACTCAGAAAGAAGGGGGTTTCGTAGCAGTTGTATATATTCACAATTCAAATAATATTAAAGCGGTAAAAAAAACATTTAGCATGTTAAGCATATAAACAGTTGAAAATCATATAGTAAATAAAGCCAATTATCGCAGTTATTTAAAGCTCGAATTCTTTAAACCCTGAACCAGTGGTTCTGAGTTATAGCACTTTTATCCCCAACAGAGTCGCCAGAGCTGTCGCACCTCCTTTTTACCGCGCCCGCGGGGCGCGTGGGGAGTTTTCTCCAATTAAAGGACAGTCGAAACGGGATTTATTTAATTATTTCAGAGTCGCCACCTGGGAATTTTAAGGCGTCCCAAGTCACCAATTTTAATCCCTGAATCGAGGAGAATATGACTCTGTTTATTATTCTGCGAACCAGAAATCCTGAGTAAGGAATTCTGTTAATCCGGAAGAAGGTGTTAGGCATTTTCGAATTCCGTGGTTCTAGCACGGTCGCTTAACTGTTTTTATTATTGGCTTAATTATCTTGATTTTATTAAATACATTTTTGTTACGTGATTTTTACTACCGCTTATACTTATTGTGATTAAGGACCCTTCTTTGAATCGAATTACGCGTACGTATATTCGTGTTATAAATTTAAAAATGCGGAATTGTGTCACGCGTACGTGTACACGATAACTTTTGATAATATATTTATTAAACAATCATTTTTTCGAAATTGTGTCGAATCAAGAATATTTGTTTTTCTTAAATAGTGAACCGCACATCTCGGGTTTTTATGAAATTAATTTAACGTCCTCGAAGAAATCCCTTATATTAAATATTCGCTCGAAATTGCGCGTACGCATAATTCGAATTGCTTTTATTGGTATAATCAGGTTACGCGAACATATCCCTAATTACACCAAATATTCTTAATGGTATTATGAATTTTCATAAATTGTTTGTTATATCTACACATTTTATATGAGAATATTGAGAAATTCATATTTAAGGGATGTCTTTGAATTCTTTTAAAAGAAATTCACAATTTATTAAATGTTGTCCGTCGATTATAATTTCCGGATATAAATTATATTCAACCCAACTATTCAAATTCAAAGAAAGAATAAAAATATGATTTTAGAAAATACAACATATATATGCCAAAGAATGAATTGTATATGAAACTAACAAAAATGATTTATGAAGGGAAGAAATATTTTTGAACAATTTTTCATTATTTATTTAGTGCAAATTCTATTTCTAATTGTCATTTATATAAAGTATTGCAATTTGTATATCTCATCTTATTCTCATATACTTGCTTTTAATCCAATAGACGAAATTAAATTAATTAATTATGCTTATGATTGAGTTAGGATATATATATATATATATATATATATATATATATATATATATATATATATATATATAATCAAACCAATTTGATTCTCTATCTATATGAATTATTGCTAAACATTAACTTTCACATTGTATAAGTTCCTAAGCCCTTTATTATTAAGAAAGAGAGCAAGTCTAGCTGACTTAATAAAATGATATTGCATACAATATTACTCATCATATTTGACATCGTGAACCTAGCGGATTATACTAACGCGTTTTTCAACCATTGATTATAACACGACCAAGTTTGTGCCAAAAGATAGCAAATTGCAACCAACATCATCCAGCTTTAAACAACAACTAACTTACTAACAAAATAAACCAATAGCGTATTTTTCCTTGATATTTCCATATTGCACTATACCTAGCTAACAATACCATAAAGTGTAAATAAAAGCCAACTTTCTGCCATGCTTCCTATTTACACAACTCAAAGATAACTAAACTAATGAAATTTTGACATGGAAAACATTATTACAAAGTTTTATATGAATTTCAAATAAAGACAATTAACTCATAACTATCAAATTGAATTCACTACTAGTTAACTAACATGAAACAAAAAATGAAATTTAAACTAATGAACTTGGACAAATGGAAAACATAATTGCAATTCAAGCTTCATGGATTTTGTCATGCTGAATCTTTTTCCAACATAGAATTTAAGAGATAAGTACCTGGAAATGAAGGTAGAAGAAGTAAGTTTTCAGCAGTTGCAGCAGTAACAAAATACTGGCAGAATATCAGTATTTCCACAGATTTGAGCAATTATAAGACCCGAGAAACCCAGATGCACAGTAACAGTATTTTTAAAGAAAACTTCATATTTTAACTGAACTATGGATTCAAATAAATCCGAACAGATTCAATAAAGGGACAATATTTCAGATTTCAGTTTCTTTTCTGTTTCAAATTCCTGTTTTTGATTTTTTTCCTGTTTTTGATTTTTTTTTGTTTCTTCTTTCTCTTCAAATCTGATTTTCTCTTCTCAGATTTCTGTTTCACTCAAATGTATATGTATTTCTGTGTGTATTTTCTATGCTTTAGAAATCAGCCTCTCTTTTCTTTCTTTTTCTTTTCTCTCTTTTCTTTCTTTTTCTCTGATCCCTTTTTCTTTCTTAAAATCTCCTAAAGTCTGCCCTCTAAAGTCTGTCCAGCTCCTTGTATTTATACAGGGCTGGTCCTATCTTTTTAAGTGCTTCTTGGACCCCCTTCCTCTTTTAAAATCAAAAAGTTCCATTAAAAACTGTTTTTGAATAATTTAAATGATCCTATCCTGATTTTAAGCAGCTCATTACCCTTTGTTTCCCATTAGTATCTTAAATTATAGCCAACCAACATTCCACTTTCAATCCACTTATTCTATCACATTACCCTCACTATTTTGTCCCAAAAAATGTCCCAGATTTCCTACTGTAATTACTGTTATTACTGCCTTAAATTCAGAATCTAACAATACAGATTTTAAAATCTGTTTAAGCAGCTATAACCAATCCTAAAGTTTTGGACTGAATCCTAACTAAGGATGTAACTTTCTAACACAATTACATCTAATCAACATTTGTAAAATCACATTGAATTCAAAACTAACAACATAACAACATATCACTGAAATCATTATAACAATTCAGACTGGACTTAACATTGAACCAAGATCAAACACACACAGGAGCATTATCAGTATACTAACAATGCCCTGGAACTCAAATGCTCAGAAATCAACATACACACAGCATTCATTTTGAATTTACTGATTTATCAAACAATAACCAACTGATTAACAATAACTAACCACTTGATCATAGCAAAATAATCCATCCAAAACAGGTTGTTTCAGTCAACATTTTCAGAAGCAAGATTTATAGTACAACTAATCGACGAACTTAATCGAGTCGATTACACACATTGTACATAATCACAATCAACAGAAACAATTCACATTTGGAATCAAGTAGACGGGTAGGAGACAGTATAACAGAATTGACTAGAAAATTATGAAAATTTAAACAAACTAATGAAACGAACATAGAATATACGTAGAATACACATAAGAAACAGAAAATTACCTCTGAACCTTCAAATTCAACCGGACTCAACTCAACTTGGATTTGGATTTTGTTTGAAATCAAACAGACCTTAGTCGAAGTATTTTCTACTGAAAATACTTTGACTAAGGTCGATTAAACCTCAATCTTTCGTCTGAAGTGGAAAAGATGCCAAGATTGAAAAATTTAGGGTTTCAGACCTTGTCTTTTAAATCCGAACACTTCTGGGTAGATTCGAGGGAAACCAAAGATGGCACAAGGGTGAGGGAAGCCTAAAGGTCATTTGGTGTTAATTTGGGAGGAATTTGAGTTTGTTCTTGTTTGGTCCGAATCTTCAAAAGAAGATTCGAGAAGCTCGGAAATGATTCGAGCCAAACAAACTTCAGATCCATAACGAGGCATGCTAGGGGGTACTATGGTGTTATTTTGGAAGCCATTGGAAAGGTTTGAGTTTTCAGACCCACCTTCGATTTAATATTCGAAGAGTTGGGGTCTGATTCGAAGGAAACTAAGGTTAGATCTGTGTAGAGGAAGTGGTGAGGAGTCTAGGGTGTTATTTTGGTGACCGGCGGCGTTGATGCCGCCGGATTTTAGGCGGTGGGATCCTAGGGCGGCTAGGGTTAGGGGTGAGTTTCGGAAGGGACGATGAACAGGGAAGGAGGGGGGGTTTGGCTAAGGGGCCGGGGTAAGGTTTTGGGCCTTATATAGGGGTGGGGTGGATTGACATTGTCCGTTGGATTAGGCAGGATAGACGGCTAAGATCTATTCACTTAACCAAATGATGTCGTTTGGTTTAAGTTAGGGGGCGGGTTGAACCGGGTATTAGATCGGGTAAGGGTCTCGGGTTAGGGTGATGAGATCTCGGCCGTTGGATGGATTTAATCCAACGGCCCTTGATGAAGGATGATGAAACGTCGTCGTTTGACGTAGCTGAATTGGACCGGACAGGCTTGTTTGGATTGGGCTGTGGAGGGTTTAAAATTGTTTGGGCCTGATTTTTTGTTTCAAGATTTTTGGCCCAGATACGTTTTACCCTCTTAATTTCCACTTCTTTTAATTTAATTATTAAAATCCTAGTTAAGATTATAAAAACAAGAATTAACTTTACAACACTAATCAGTCTTTAACAATTATTAACACATAAAAAAAATTAATCACATAATGAAACATATTTAAAAATAGAACGAATGCATATTTTTTTTATTTATTTAAATTATCTTTCAAATGCATAATTAAATCCTATATGCATGCAACATGTATTTTATTTTAATTTTCATTTCATTATGACAAAGTAAACATTTACGGACATAACACAAATATTTAACACCACGCAAAATTCAAAAATTACACAGTAAAAGAAATTTATTTTATTTTTTTGATTTATTTTGGAGTAGTTTTCGTAAGGCAAAAATCACGTGCTCACAGACACCACATTTTTGCCACGAGTACTCGACTCCAAATGACCCAAATCTATTCAATTCATTTGCATAATGTAAATAACACTTCAAGTAACTGATTATACAATTAAATTCTAAGCTAACACACGAAATTATGTAAAATGACCAAAATGCCCCTCGGGCCCATGTCTCGGAATCGGGTGAAATTTACATTTTCAGAAGCCTCGTACTCTCACGAGTCTATACATAATAAGAACACTAAAATCGGAGTCCAAATAACCCCTCAAACCCTCAATTAAAGGCCTCTTAAACTCAAGCCCTAATTACCCATTTTTCCCAAATTTTTCAATACTAATTAGGTCTTTAATCACATAAAAATGAGTTATGAGGTCAAGGATGTTACTCCAAGTGATTCCCCTTTGTTTTCCTCAAAAATATCTCTCAAAGGCTTCAAACCCGGATGAAAATGGTGAAAGAATCCCTCAAATTCGCAAAGACAACTATTTATATGTTCTGCCCAGCGATTTTCGCATTTGCGGCACTGGGACCTCATCTGCGACTTTCACTTAATGAGCCAGCTTCCGCATCTGCGACTCTAAATCTGCAGATGCGGTGCCGCTTCTGTGGTTCCTGAAGAAAGGACCAAAATCCGCTTCTGCGGTGCCGCATCTGCAATCCCCAAACCGTAGATGCGAAAATACCAGAAGCAGCAAAAAATACAATAGCTGCAACAATTTCTCAAACTTCCTGTCAACCATCCGAAATCATCCCGAGGCCCCCGGGGCCTCAACCAAAAGCACCAACATTATATAATACCTCATTCAAACTTGTACCAATCGTTAAAACACCTAAAACAATATCGAAACCTCGAATTAATCAAGGATTTGAGCCTAAGAACTCCAATTTTCCTCAAAATACGCTTTCGATCAAAACGTCTATCAAACCTCGTCCGAATGACCTGAAATTTTTGCGCACACATCCCAAATGACACAACGGAACTACTGCAACTCTCGGAATTCTATTCCGACCCTTGGATCAAAATCTCGCTATCAAACTGGAAACTTCAAAAATTCAACCTTTGGCACTTCAAGCCTAATTTAGCTACAGACCTCCAAAACACAATCTGAACACGCTTCTAACCCCAAAATCACCCAACGAAACTAACGGAACCATCGGATTTCCATTCTGAGGCCGTCTTCACACTGTTCCGACTACGATCAACTTTTCAATACTTAAGCTCTCATTTAGGGACTACGTGTCCCAAAACTCCCCGAAACTCAAAACCGAACATCCCGGCAAATCACATTAGCAGAAATAAACTTGGGGAAAGTAGTTAATAGGGGATCGAGGTGTTAAATTCTTAAGACGGTCGGTCGGGTCATCATATCCTCCTACACTTAAACATTTGTTCGTCCTCGAAAGCATAAAGACATACGTGAAGTAGTGAAAAGATGAGGGTAACAGTTGCGCATATCCTGCTTGGTTTCCCAGGTCGCCTTCTCGACCAGCTGGACCCGCCACTGAACCTTCACTGATGCAATGTTCTTTGACCTCAGCTTTCTGACCTACCTGTCCAATATTGCCACTGGCTTCTCAACATAAGATAGATCCTTGTCCAACTAGACTAAACTGAAATCCAACACGTGCGACGGATCGTCGTGATACCTCCGAAGCATCGAAACATGAAATACCGGATGAACTCCTGCCAAGCTGGAAGGTAAGGTAAGCTCATAAGTCACCTCCCCAACACGCCTCAATATCTCAAAAGGGCCAATAAACCTCGGACTCAACTTCCTTTTCTTCCTAAATCTCATAACACCCTTCATAGGTGAAACCCGGAGTAGAACCCACTCTACAACCATATAGGAAACATCGCGAACCTTTCGGTCCGCGTAACTCTTTTGTCTGGACTGAGCTATACAGAGTCTATCTTGAATCATCTTAACCTTCTCCAAAGCATCCTGAACTAAATCTGTGCCCAATAGTCTAGCCTCGCTGTCGCGCCCCCTTTTTCCTCGCGGAATCGGGTTCATGACATTTGGAGGGACAACTCGTTCCTTTTGGGAACTAGGTTTGCATTTGAAGAGTCGCCACATAATGATTTAAGGTGCATTAGGACACCAAAAGAGATTGATTTGAATAACCAGAGATAGGGTAAGAGCTTGAAATTATTCTAAGGGGAAGGTGTTAGGCACCCCTCAGAATCCACTAGTGTGGTTTCCGATCAGACAATTATTGTGAATTGAGGTGAAATTAACATATAGACAAATAAGATTCAAATAGGAGGGGGTTTCACAGAAGGGTTTGAAAATGAACAAAAAAGAACGGTTAGAAAAGCTGATTTTTAAAAGAAGGAGTTGAAATGCTAAAAGAAAGAAATAAAGAATAAATAGAGGGGGGTCCTAGGTTTATTAAAAATATGGATCACCCCACACAATATCCGGTAATCTCTCCTCAGTGAGGGGCTACACGTGACATTATCGCGTGGTCATCATATCCATATCTACCCTTCCCACCCCGTTAAGGTATTAAAGCGCGTAATAGTCTCGATTAATTATTGCATGCTATTACCCGTCCCAATCATATCAGTCCCAGAGGCACTTAGGACTACTAATCCTAAAAGGGGAGGGATATTAGGCTTATTTGTAGTTTCAAAGGTAAAAACTCTAAGTTGACATACAAAACGCATATTGCACATTTTAGGGAAAGCATGTACACAAACAGGGGTTCAGATATACCTCCCTAAACAAAGAAAGCATATAATTACCATGACTTACACGTACTGCTTAGGTTTGATTTAAAAGCATTGAAGACGAGGGAGATGAGATTGTTGAGGCAGTTTTAGTTTATTACATAACTCAAATAAGAAGTCTGAATCAGACCTGCCTGCTGATTGTAATAATTAACAAAAGCAGATTCAGTTTATAGTTATTACCCTAAGGCTTGCCTAAGTGTCTAGACGGGGTCCTATAGGCATGATATCTACTGAATTTAGAAGGTGATGAGACAGTAGAAACTTGAAATAAATTATCTGAAATCCTATAGGCATGCTTGCTAGACCTTGTTGAATAAAGGACTCAGATTATTAAAAGAGGTGCAGAATATAAGAAGTTAACTAAATTAGTTACAGGTTCTGTGGGTGATAGCGTCTAATATTACTGATTTTATAGCTAACACTGAGTGAAGAGAATCAGATTCATTTAAGAAACCCTTGTAGGCATATTTTTATATATCGCTGATTTTAGACCCTTATAGACATGGTATCTAAATGTAGTTTGCATATGCAGAAGTTGAAAGTACCCTATAGGCATGATTTTTATATGAAGTTTGAATATGAAGAATTAGACTAGACCTATAGGCATGATTTCTATATGTATTTGAATATGCATAATTTAGAACATCCTATAGGCATGATTTCTATATGTATTTGAATATGCAGAAATATAGCAGTCCTATAGGCATAATTTTTACATGTATTTGAATATGCAGAAATATAGCAGTCCTATAGGCATAATTTCTACCCCTTTTGCATACATAGTTACCCACCCTTTTCACTAACCGGCCCCAAATATTTATTACAAATTATTACAAGCCAGAATGAACAAAATTACATTAGAAAAAGTTTAAAAAGTACAACCAGAGGAGGCCTGATTCTTGACTTCCTCTCTGAGTTATGAGATAGACCAACTTAAAAGACCATTGATCCAAAGCCTTTCTCAATTTGAGTGTGTCAGAGTTCCCTAAGAGCCTCAATGGGACTCCGGGTATTGCTTACACCCAAATTGTATCATCAGAATGGGGACAAGTGCGGTGTGGAAAGGCCAGCCCTCAAGTGTCGAAGTTCAGATGGCGCTCAATGGGTCCCAAAGCAAGGCTCACAAGAGGGGGAAGTACTTAAAGTCTAAGAGAGAGTGCAAGTGCAGAAACAGAGTGCTAAGGGGATAAAGGAGAGGGAAATAGCCACAAGCAAGTTGATAAATTTACACAAAAGTGTTCAGGGGGTAGGGAAGTTGCAAATGGGGGTCAGCCTTGGGCATGCACAGCAATAGAGATGCTGGCATGCCTACAAGCCTACCAGAACATACAACAACAGAGAATCATAGAGGTTAGGATCCTAGGGATCAAGCTTGAGTCATGGACAATAATATTCAGTATTGTCATGCCTCAAACAAGCCATATCACAAACACATAGGGGTAGGGGGTTTGGGATTCATAATAAATTCAGAACAGGCAGAAAGGAAATTATAGCAAGCTAAAACAAGTACTGAACTGAACACTAGCAATAGACAGACAAGAGGGTAAAAGCATTAAGTAAACACATTATTGTGAGGCTGAAAATTTAACCAGAACATACCAGTTCAAAGAAGTAAAATACAGTAAAAGCAGGTAGCAGAACTTGAAAACAAGCCACAGTACTAGTAACAAGAGAGAATTAATTTTGAGTGTGAGTGTGAGTTCAGAAAACTTAGTGTGTTTTTTTGTGTCTGTGTGTTAATGAAAAGTCAGGTATTTATAGTATGAAAACAGGTAGAAAAATAAGGCAAGAAAATAATTATGGAACTGTGTACCAATTAAAATCAATCAGTATAAGAACTTCCTTTAATTAAGGAGTTAAAATCAAACGGTAACATGCAATTGCTAAATAAGGAAACAAATCATATAGGGCTGAATATGACCAATAAGGAAGTATCCCGAGTACACAGTAGGTAATATAGGCTAGGTTCATCAGACTCTAATCAAGGAAAGGTCGGTAAGAATCCAATACAAATGTAATCAAGGTAAGTGAATTAATCAAATTGAGTAGAAAATGTAGGGGTCGAAAGTTCAAAGGAAAGTATTCAAATAGGTCCAAGAGACAGGGAAATCAATACAACAAGGAAAGAATCAATTACAAGAGTGCAATCAGAATTACACAAAGAGGTTTGAAATTAGTCCACAATTAAGGGTTATTTTGAGAGGGAAATTTAGCATATAAAAGAGTGCATAAATATTAGACATGCGAGGCTGAACTCATAACAAAGAGAATAATCACATGACAGTCACATAGGTCAATTTTACCAACATTAGTAATAGAGAAAGGGGAGAGTACCAGAAGCATGCAAAAGGTCAAGTAGACAGCCTTTCTGAAAACTGTAGTCCAATTCCAATGATCACATAAAGCAACAAAAGTTGAAACAAAGATTTCGAAACTTAGTCGAGCAATAGATGAAACAACTTCAGAAACTCGAATAGGTCTAAAGAAAATAGGGTTTTGAAACCAAACAAGTTCAAAGATGAGGAACCAGCAAATCACATAGCAAATAGTCTCCGGACTCGAATGAACCCAAAGTTTTAGGGTTTTTACCATCAATCGATTCATAGAGATGAAAAACAAGTAATCGAACAAATACTAACACGAAAATATATTTAGATACCTCAAAAGGAACTAAGACTTTTAACATGCACACTCCAGTAGAAGAACAACATAAAGAACACAGTAGAACATGTTAAAAATCAGAAAATATTCAAAATAATTTAACACTAAATCGAAAAAGGTAAAGAGGTTTCAAAAGCAGAGTTTTAAAAGAAACTTTGAGAAAACGTTTAAAAGCTTAGAGAAAACACAGATCTACAGCGGATCTAAAATAATCGGAAGAAACCTCGAAGGTTAGGGTTCCAGAAGAACCCAGAAGTTGAGAAAGGCTTGGAAAGTCATTGATCTAAGCAGGAGAAGTCAAGATCAGGCTTGAATAGCCATGGCTGGCCGGAGCAAGGTTGAAGATGACCGGGGACAGCATGACACTTAAATGAACCAAGGTTTGGACCAAACTTCTTCAAGGTCTGGTCTTGAGACCATAATAGTCGAGCATGTAGGATTCATAGGAGGCAGGTACAGGCCTTTAATGGCTTTGGAAGCCATGGATTCCAGCGATTTTAGGGTGGAAGCGGAGGGAGGCGGCTAGGGTTTGAGAGGAGCTTGAGAGAGAATTGGGAGAAGGGGGAATTCAAGGGCGGCCACATATGAGAAATGATTAGGTTTAGGGGTTAGTTCAGGTTAAAAAAGGAAGGGGCAAATGTGAGTCGTTGATCTAAGTGATCAACGGCTGGGATTAAAAGGGGATCCTGGCTGGTTATTTAAAAGGGTCATGGATCAGGTAGATTAGGACTTGGGTCAGGGTAATTGGGCCTCAGGTTGGGTCTAATTAGGTGTTCAGATCTGGCTAAAATTGAAATGCAAATGGGCTAACATTTAAATAGCCATTTTTACTTATTTATTTTATAAAAAATAGTAAAATAATTTCTGAAAATAAATTAAAAGTACTAAAATGATTAAAAATACATAATTATCAAATGAAAAATACTGGAGTCAATTTTATAAATATAATTACAATTAAATCTTAAAAGAGACCAATATTGCAATTATATGCAATTTAGTTTTAAAAATACTAAATAAATTTGTAAAAATATGCAAAAACTATGTTAGCTATATTTTAGTATAAATATGAGAATCCAATAAATAAATCACCAAAAATGATAATTTCGGGGATAATTATTGGGTTTTTCTTGATAAAATAGGGAAATAAATTGATTTACAAATCTTTAAAAATTAAGGAAAATAATTAAACATTTGGACAGACTTATATATGCACACATATACTATTTTGAAAGTATTTTGCATACTACAATATACAGGAAAAAATTGGATATCAACAGCTGCGCCTCTTTACCCGGGAAGGATGAAAGAGTTGTCGGGTAAAGATATGATGGCCAATTTTGACCGAACGAAATGTTTTGAGGAGTCTTAGGCCGTGATCTAGCTTCCGAGCTGCCTACATATCCCTGGTCTTACAGGAATCAGGCCATATGTAGTTCAAGATCCGTCGGCGAAGTATGCCGATGGAGACTTTCAAGCTCGGATGCAGTATTTAGGATGGAGTAAATGGTTGAAATCTGATGGGGCTGCGGGAACTGGAGCGGGATTGCTCCTGCCGAGATGGCCGTTGCTCGCCGGTTCGCTTGCAAATAAGTAACACAAGTGTATATTATGCGTAAATTTAAACATGATGCAAATTCCCGTCGGACCATGAATGTTTATCTTCGGACGGTTAGGATGACGTCCTTAAACCATGATGTCCTGGGCCATGAAGCATATAGTAAAGGATTCGCAGGCCATGAAATGATGCTCTTGGCCTATGCGAATGATGCCTCCGAACCATGATGCCTTTGAATAATAATATGCAAAAGATTAAAAGGGGTCCTCAGGCCATGGTATGGTGTTCTCAGGCTATGAAAATGGTGCCTCCGAACAATGATGCCTTTGGACAATTTGGCAATCTTTCAGCCCATGAGACGCAGTAGGTGGCGATCTTTCAGCCCATGAAATGCATTAGTCGGCGATCTTTCAGCCATGCAAGTGTAAATAAGGCAATGATCTTTCAGCCATGCAAATATAAATAGTCAGCGATCTTTCAGCCACACAAATGTAAGTAAGGCGGCGATCTTTTAGCCATGCAAATATAAATAAGGCGGCGATATTTCAGCCATGGGAATGTAGAGTTGGCGATCTTTTAGCCATGTAAATAAGGCGGCAATCTTTCAGCCATGCAAATGTAGAGGTGGCGATCTTTCAGCCATGCGAATGTAAAAGTGGTGATCTTTCAGCCATGCAGATGTAGATAAGGCAGTGATCTTTCAGCCATGCAAATGTAGATAAGGCAGCGATCTTTCAGCCATGCAAATGTAGATAAGGCGGCGATCTTTCAGCTATGCGAGTGTAAAGGTGGCGAACTTTCAGCCATGCAAATGTAGATAACGCAGCGACCTTTCAGCCATACAAATATAGATAAGGCGGCGATCTTTCAGCCATGCAAATGTAGAGGTAGCGATCTTTCAGCCATGCAAATGTAGAGGTGGTGATCTTTCAGCTATATGAATGTAAAGGTGGCGATCTTTCAGCCATGCAGATGCAAATGAAGGTAGAGCTTAACCTCGGAAGGCAGAATGGTAGACTTAGGCAATGCAGAAATGCATATGGAGACAGAGCTTAGTCTTGGAAGGCAGAATGGTAGCCTTATGCAACGAAGAAATGCAGATGGAGATAGAGCTTAGTCTCGGAAGGCAAAATGGTAGCCTTATGCAATGCAGAAATGCGGATGGAGACAGAGCTTAGTCTCGGAAGGCAGAAGTGTAGTCTTATGCAAGAAATAAAATGGCAAATGGTAATAGTGTTTTCTTAGCTAATCGCGGATTGCGATATTGTGACTGTTGGGGACACTGTGCCTACTGGGGATATTGTGCCTGCTGGGGACACTGTTGTGTGCGGATAGCAACTGTGAGTAAGTGCAACGGTTCTGAGAGTTGTATTCCTGAACAATGTTTGTTTCATGAGTGTATAGTATATTTGATGATTTTGCAACTCAAGTGCCTGTATCCATTGAAAAATTGTGAGTTTTGTAAAGGGGAGGTTAGTTTGTGTCCCCGCCTGCTTGGCTTTGATCTAGTGACACTGTATGTATCATTGGGGTAGGGTTGCTAAACAAACAGTTTTTGTCAATAAACATGCATGGCTTAGTAAAAACATGACACAAGTACATAATTAAAATAGTTTTTAGATGAACTGACGATTGCGACGTGGTTCAAGACATTGCAACCTCTCTTGCTACGGAATTTTGAGGGTCCTCCTCAAAATTCTGCCACAGTTTAATAGGTTGATGTTTCTGACTGCTGCTTGCAGTGATTGGCTGAAATCAACTTCGGAATTTTGAGGGTCCTCCTCAAAATTCTACCCCAATTTCCAATTGCGGGGGGGAATGAAAATTTTACTGAATTGTGACCGAACCCATAGGGTTGCCTACGTATCCCCTCTTAAATAGGAATCAGGTCAGGCACAGTTCAAATACATCATATATGAGAGCATAAAGACTACACATAGTAACGCTTGACCGAATCTGAATTGATTGGTTTTGGCTAGACTTCTCCGTCCATTTCTGCTAGTATGAGGGCTCTTCCTATTAGAACCCGGTGAACCATGTATGGACCTTGCCAATTGGGAGAGAACTTCCCTTTGGCTTCATCTTGATGCGGGAGAATTTTCTTTAACACTAGCTGCCCCGATGTGAACTGTCTCGGCTCGACTCTTTTGTTGAAGGCTCTGGACATCCTGTTTTGATAAAGCTGACTGTGGCAAACTGCATTCATTCTCTTTCCATCTATAAGAGCTAGCTGCTCATAACGATTCTTCACCCATTCTGCATCGTCTAGCTCTGCTTCCTGTATGATTATTAATGAAGGAATTTTCACCTCGGCGGGAATGACAGCTTCTGTACCATAAACCAACATATAGGGGGTTGCCCCGGTTTATGTGCGGACTGTGGTGCGATACCCCAATAGAGCAAATGATAAATTTTTGTGCCCTGCTTATGTTTCTCTATCATTTTCTTTAGTATCTTCTTGATATTCTTGTTGGCGGCCTCTACAGCTCCATTCATCTGCGGCCTATAGGCTGTGAAATTCTTGTGTCTAATTTTGAAGGTTTCACATATAGATTTCATCAAGTCACTGTTAAGGTTGGAGCCATTATCAGTGATGATTGACTCTAGAATTCTGAATCGACAAACAATGCGGTCGCGGACAAAGTCTGCTACAACTTTCTTAGTTACTCCTTTGTAAGATGCCACTTCAACCCATTTGGTGAAATAGTCGATCGCTACCAGGATGAACTTGTTCCCATTGGAAGCGGAAGGCTCGATTGGTCCAATAACATCCATTCCCTAAGCGGTGAACGGCCATGGCGAGCTTGTTGCATTAAGCTCATTTGGAGGTATCTTTATCATGTCTGCATGTATCTGGCAGCGGTGACATTTCCAGACATACTGGATGCAGTCCATCTCCATAGTCATCCAAAAGTAACTAGCTCGGAGTATCTTCTTTGCTAAGACAAAGCCATTCATATGTGGACCACAGGTCCCAGCGTAAATTTCCTCTAGTAGCTTGGATGCTTCCTTTTCATCGACACACCTTAAATACCAAATCAGGAGTCCTCCTATATAGGATTCCTCCGCTATGAAAGAAATTATTGGACAACCTCCGAAGTGTGCATTTCTGAGTAGGATTTGCAAGTTCTGGGTATTCACCTTTTGCTAAATATTCCTTGATATCATGAAACCAAGGCTTCCCGTCTGCTTCTTCTTCAACATGGGCACAATAAGCTGGCTGATCATGGATCTTTACTGGAATGGGATCAATGAAGTTCTTGTCTGGATGTTGTATCATGGATGATAGGGTAGCCAATGCATCGGCGAACTCATTCTGGACTCTGGGAGCTAGTTCTTGGTTGCCCACTCTTCTCGGACCTGATGTATAAGCAAGTCTTAATCTCCAATCACTAGTAATTCTTGAATGTTCATGTCGATGGCCATCTTGAGCCCTAAGATGCAAGCTTCGTATTCGGCCATGTTGTTGGTGCACGGGAATCTGATTTTGGCAGACACCAGGTAATGCTGACCGGTTTCCGATACTAGGACTGCTCCTATGCCAACTCCTTTGAAATTTGTTGCTCCATCGAAAAACATTCTTCAACCATCATAGGATTTTGCAATGTCTTTTCCTATGAACGATACCTCTTCGTCGGGAAAGTACGTTTTCACGGGTTCGTACTCTCCGTCCACGAGATTTTCAGGAAGGTGATATGCTAGTGTCTGTCCCTTGATTACTTTCTGAGTCACTTAGACAATGTCAAATTCACTCAACAGGATTTGCCATTTGGATAGCTTGCTAGTGGGCATGGGCTTCTAAAAGATGTACTTTAAAGGATCCATCCTTGATATGAGATATGTAGTGTAAGCACAGAAGTAGTGCCTCAGCTTCTAAGCTACCCAAGTCAAAGCAAAACAGGTGCGCTCTAACAGAGAATACCGGGCCTCGTACGGGGTGAACTTCTTATTGAGGTAATAAATGGCCTGCTCTTTCCTCCCCGTTTCATCATGTTGTCCCAGAACACAACCGAACGCTCCATCCAATACTGCAAGGTAGAGTAATAGAGGTCTACCTAGCTCGGGCAGGACCAAAACTGGTGGCGTTGACAGGTCTCCTTGATTCTGTCGAAAGCTTTTTGGCAGTCATCAGTCCATTTGGTAGCGGCATCTTTCTTTAACATCTTAAAGATTGGCTCACAGATAACTATAGATTGTGCTACGAACCGGGTGATGTAATTGAGTCTCCCCAAGAAACTCATCATGTCCTTCTTATTCTTTGGCGGTGGCAATTCTTGAATAGCTTTGACCTTTGATGGATCTAGTTCTATTCCTCGGCGACTCACAATAAACCCAAGTAGTTTTCCGGCAGGAACCCCAAATGCACATTTTGCAGGATTAAGTTTCAGGTTGTACCTTCGTAGTCTGTTGAAAAACTTCCTCAAATCTTCCATGTGATCAGTGGCTTTCTTGGACTTGACAATAACATCATCTATGTACACCTCTATCTCCTTGTGTATCATATCATGTAAAATGGTAGTCATGGCCCTCAAGTAGGTGTCCCCCACATTCTTTAACCCAACGGCATCATCTTGTAACAGTACATTCCCCACGGCGTAATAAAAGCCGTTTTCTCAGCATCTTCTTCATCCATCCAGATCTGATGATACCCAACGAAACAATCTGCAACTCATGCTTGGTGCAATTGTCCAAACTCTCCACACTCAAAACAACTCTTAGGTGCTAGAGAAGGGGACTGAAGGGAACCCCTCGCACCGGAGTGACCAGCTGATGCACTCGGTATAGAAGAACCCTGAGCTGATGGGGCACAAAATGAACTCTGGGCTGGAAGGGCACTAAGTGATGATTGGCCCTACTGAGTATCGTGATAACCATGACCCGAAGATGCCCCACGATAACCTGGGCGGGCTGACTGAGCATGCCTGAAAGAACGACCTCTACCATGCTGGAACTGGTCCCTCGAAGGAGCACCACTGTAACTGCCAGAACCTCGAGGCTTCTTGGCCTCCCTCTCCTCCCGATCCTGACGGCGAACCGTCTCAATCTTGCGAGCGATATCAACCACCTCCTCGAATGTAGCACCCAACACTCTCTCTCTAGTCATCAGAATACGGAGATGGTAGTTAAGTTCATCAACAAATCTCCTGATTCTCTCACGATCTGTCGGAACCATCCAGACAGCATGACGAGCCAACTCAGAAAACCTCGACTCATACTGTGACACAATCATATCCCCCTGTCGCAACCACTCAAACTAACTACGCAACTCCTCTCTGCGAGACTACGGTACATACTTCTCCAAGAAGAGAATGGAGAACTCATGCCAAGTAAGGGGCGCTGCTCCAACCGGCCTACGCATCTCATACGCCTCCCACCATGTGAAGGCAGCCCCAGTAAACTAAAAGGTGGTAAATGCCACATCACTAGTCTCAAGAATCCCTGATGTACGGAGCATCCGCTGACATTTATCAAGAAAACCCTGGGCATCCTCGCCCTCAGCACCACTAAATGACGAAGGCTGGAGTCTACCAAACCTCTCAAGACAACGCTACTCATCATTCGGCATAACTGGCACAACAAACTCCTGAGCTGGTGCAACCGGCTGAGCTGGAGGTGCCCCCGGTGTCTGTAGTCCCTGCACTACCTGCTCAGGTGTGCGAGCAGGGGGAGTCTGATTGCCTCTCCCGACTTGTGAAGTAGCTGCTGCTGTAGTGGCTGAAACTGCCTGAGCCAGGCCAGTGCAAACTAATAAGATCTGTGCCAAGGCCTCCTGAAGACCCGGAATCACGATGGGCACAACTGGTGCCCGAACTGGTGCTGCTGGAGAATCCATAGCTGGATCTTGATCCGGAGCTAGGGCAGCTGGTGGATCTACAGGTGCTTCCCTCGCTGCTCGGCCTCTGCCGCGACCACGATCGCGTCCACGACCTTTGGTTGTCTCAGCTGGTGGCACTGGTGGTCATCCACCTCGTCTGGTAGCTCGCGTCCTCACCATCTGTGAGAGAATGGAATAACAGAAGTTTAGTACTCGGACCAACAAGTTCGCACGCCAAGAGTTTCAAGAATATGAAGTTTTTCCTAAAGATTCTGCAGCCTCTAGAGGATAAATACAGATGACTCCGTACCGATTCGAGAGACTCTACTAAACCTGTTCATGACTCGTGAGACCTAAGTAACCTAAGCTCTGATACCAACTTGTCACGACCCAATTCCCCGAACCCGGTCGTGATGGCGCCTCTCGTGAAGACAAGGCCAGTCAGACCAAAATAGACTGTCACACCCCTTTTCTACCCCTCCAAAAGATAATGTGTGTTATGGATTGTGGGTTAAAGGGTTTTTTCCAATTAAAGTGACAAATTTGAAATAGGGATTATTTTGTTATTCAGAGTCGCCACTTGGAATTGATTTTTGGGTGTTCCAAGTCACCTTTTATTTGATCCCTATTCAAAGGAAAGTTTGACTCTTTTATTATTGATCTGCGAAAACAAAGTCCGGGTAAGGAATTTTGTTGACCGGAGAGAAGGTGTAAGGCATTCCCCGAGTCCCGTGGTTCTAGCACGGTCGCTTTATTGACTATATTTGGCTTATATTATTTTTTGATAACTTGTGTTTTATTGGTTCTCATCTTTTACCTATGTCCGCTTTATTGCTTGATTAAAATTATGAAAAAAAAGTTATCTTGAAATAAGTTACGCGTTCTAATACTTATTTTGTTACATATCACAATTATGCCACGGAGACCATACACATAGCCATGATATTTAATTATTTAAAGTGCACCTAAATAAACTAGCGCACTTGAAGTATTTTCCTAAACTAATTTAAGATTATTGTAAGGCCAAAAGTTATGGAATTGTTTGTGGAAAAAGTGTATGATTTTAGATATTTGAATAAATAAATTATCATATACCAATACCCTACATCCCAACAATTGAAGCCTAAACTTATTAGTGTCCAAATCTTCCAAACTTTTAGCAAGTTTAAATACTATATTTTCAGAAACATGATTAAACATATAACATTTAAGGATTGATTTACATTATTATTTATAAAGTTTAAAGATAAATAAATAAATAAAATCACATAAAATAAGATAAAAAAAGAGGGAATAATAAACCTTTTAATGCAAGATTTCTAATTAAATGAGCCTCCAAGAATATGTACAATAACTCAGACGAACGCCGAACAAGCATAAGCAAAGATGATCATCAAAGCCGGTGAACAGAGCTCCAACGGAATCCTCGACCTCGACTGTTAACACCACTCTTTGGCGTGTAAAAGGGGATGTTTTGAAGTATTTTTGTTGGGTTTTGGGGTGTTGAATTGCTGGAAATTTTCGAAAGAAAGAGGAAGAAAGAATAACACGAGTAGAATTTGTCGTAGCGTAGGAGAAGAAAAAATTTGTTTCTCTCAATTCTCCCCACTCTTTTCTCTCCTTTCTCCCTTTTCTTCTCAGATTTTCTCTTCTATTTAAAGCAAAATTTTCGAAATTTTTCAGTTTTTTTCTATTTTTTTTAAAATATTTTATTATTTTTTAATTAAAAGAAATCTCACTTACAATTTGCTTTTCTTTTTTATAAAACGAAATCCCACCTTTATTTACTTTAATTTTTTAAATTCCAACTTTAATTACTTTTATCTTATTTAAATATCACTTTTTTTTTTACTTTTAAAAGAGAATTCCACTTATTTTACTTTTCTTAAAAAAACAATCCACTTTCTTTTGCTTTTCTTATAAAAATTCTACATTCTTTTATTTAAATTGTTTTTAATTTTCAGCTACCTTTATATTTATTTTTTAATTCCAACTTTCTTTAATTTTTATTTTTTTAAAATTTTCACAAAACTTTACTTTTAATTTTCCACTTTCTTTTACTTTTTAAAATAGAATTCCACCCACTTTTACTTTTATTTTTTTTATTTCATACTTCCCTTTTTCTTATTTTTTATATCTCACCCGAAAATTAAAAAAAAAATTAATATTTTTCGATTTTTTTTTATTATTTTAAAAATAAAAATAAAAAATATAATAATAGTAATAGTAATAATTCACCTTTTAAAATTTTGTATTTTACCCTATAATAAAAAGTATAACAAAGCAAAAAATTGTAGGTTAAAACCCCTAAAATATTTACATAGAAGAAGTGACAAAAAATTAAATATTGTCAAAAATTAGGTGCTCACAGCTGCCCCTCTTTGCTTGGAAACATGCAGAATTTTCGAGCAAAGATAAGGTGAGCCATGTAACTAATTTTTGAACATATCTTTATTCAAAAGGGAAGAAATTAGGATAAGAGAAAAGAGAAAGGGTGCAACCGAGTCTTGGTTTTGGACAGCCTACATATCTCGGGTTTTAGGGGAATCAGGTCGCGTGTAGTTCAAGGAGAACTGTGGAATGATGAGTTGAAAAGTCAAGTGAGGTTCCGTCGAGGCTCCGGTCCGTAAGTCTGTTATTACATAAAAAAAACTGAACAAGCCTATCAGCTATGAGTTACAAGATTCCTATCTATGAGTCTTCTGAAGCTTGATCTTGAGTCTTGGATGGTTCTTCCTGCAGACTCTGATCTGAATCTTGATGCTCGTTAGCTGCAACCGCTGGTTCATTCTTCTTCAGCTTTTCAGATCAAAACGAAACATGCAGAGCTTGTGACTTCAACTATGTCTTGAGCAATCCACATCTTTCCTTCGCTTCTTTTCCTTTTTCTTTATTCTGGATTGAGACTCATTCTTTGGGCATCTCGAACCCTGTGCCTCGAGGTAAAACCTGATCAAACACCAAAGCAAACAAACGAACGAAATTTTTCTGCCCTAGTTTTCACTAGGAAAATTTCGTGAGTTATTGTAACAAAATTCTAAACTACTTCTTTATTGAAAGAAATAAAATCAGGATTGTGTATCCTTGAGAAAAAGGGATTGGGGAGTGGGCCCTATATCTATACTAAAAGTCTACTAGGGAGTGGAGACCCTATGTTGGAAAGCTCAGCTAGGGATTAGCGTACCCTATACTGGTAAAGGAAATGCAACCCGGGGTTGGTGCCATGTATTACTGAAAAGGAAATGTAACCAGGGGTTGACACCCTGTATTACTGACCAAAAAAAATGTTGAATCCCCCTGGGTGATAAAGTTCTACCTGGGTTAAACTAACAAAAGCAAATCTGGGCGAAGAGTACTTCTACCCGAAAACTATGAGCCGTATCTCCCTACGCAAAAAGGTTCTACATGGGTTAAGCTAATGTAAAACAACCTGAGCGAAAAGTACTTTTACCCGGAACTATGAGCTGGATCCCCCTAGGCGAAAAAGGTTCTACCTAGGTTAAGCTAATGTAAAACAACCTGAGCGAAGAGTACTTCTACCCGGAACTATAAGCTGGATCCCCCTAGGCGAAAAGGTTCTACCTGGGTTAAGCTAATGTAAAAACAACCTGAGCGAAGAGTACTTCTACCCGGAACTATAAGCTGGATCCCCCTATGCGAAAAGTAATGTAAAAACAACCTGAGCGAAGAGTACTTCTACCCGGAAATATGAGCTGGATCCCCTAGGCGAAAAGGTTCTACCTGGGTTAAGCTACGTAAAAATAACCTGAGCGAAGAGTACTTCTACCTGGAACTATGAGCTGGATCCCCCTAGGCGAAAAGGTTCTACCTGGGTTAAGCTAAATAAAAATAGGAGGTGGGAACAATAGTGACGTATGCCAAAAGTAAAAGAAAAATGGAGATTTTAAGGAACTTACGTTTGGTGACATTCGTTCTTTTAGAATCACCATTCTGCATGCTTTGTTCCTGCTTCAAACAAAGAAAATTTTGTGAGTTTTCAAAGTGGTGGTTGGTTTGTGGTCTTTATGCCCTGAGTAGCTTGGTTCACGGCCATTGCTGTCGAAGAACCTATTCTGTCAGTGTGGTACCGAGATGTCCATGGTACCGCTACCCTTGTCTCTAAGGCAAGGCTAACTTTTCTTTAAAAAGCTCAGTTGTCTTGCACCCAGTATCAGTTTGTGTCCGTAGTGCTTATCAACTATTTATAGCAAAATTTTCGAAATTTTTCAGTTTTTTTTTTTATTTTTATAAAAATATTTTATTATTTTTTAATTAAAAAAAATCTCACTTACAATTTGCTTTTATTTTTTATAAAAAGAAATCCCACCTTTATTTACTTTTATTTTTTAAATTCCAACTTTAATTGCTTTTATCTATTTAAAATCTCACTTTCTTTTACTTTTAAAAGAAGATTCCACTTATTTTACTTTTCTTAAAAAAAACAATCCACTTTCTTTTGCTTTTCTTATAAAAAATCTACTTTTTTTTACTTAAATTTTTTTTAATTTTCAGCTACCTTTATATTTATTTTTTAATTCCAACTTTCTTTACTTTTTAGTTTTTTTAAAATTTTCACAAAACTTTACTTTTAATTTTCCACTTTCTTTTACTTTTTAAAAGAGAATTCCACCCACTTTTACTTTTATTTTTTTTATTCCATACTTCCCTTTTTCTTATTAATATTTTTTATATCTCACCCGAAATTTTTTACTTTTACTTTTACTTATTCCATTATTCTTTATATCTCACCCGAAAATTTTAAAAAAAAATAATATTTTTCGGATTTTTTTTTATTATTTTAAAAATAAAAATAAAATAATAGTAATAGTAATAATTCACCTTTTAAAATTTTGTATTTTTACCCTATAATAAAAAGTGTAACAAAGCTAAAAAAAGTAGGTTAAAACCCCTAAAATATTTACATAGAAGAAGTTATAAAAAATTAAATATTGTCAAAAATTAGGTGCTCACATAGACCACCTCTTTTAAATAGTTAAATACCACAAGTAGTTCTAAAACATGATATAATAACCATAATTTGCAGAATTTATGATAACAACAGTAGAAATCATCCCGACACAGCTCAAACCGGGGTGTCACAAGTCATGAGAAACTAAAAAAATCCGGATACAAGTCTACCGAACACTAAATCCGACACAATAGTTCTAAAAAAACATGAAAATGATAAGATGAGGGAGGCACGGGGCTACGAACGCCAACAACTACCTCGTAGTCTCCGAATCACTGCCTGGACTGGGAGAATCAGCACTCAGGAGCGGACTCTGCGATGCCTGAATCTGCACACATGGTGCAGGGAGTAATGTGAGTACACCGACTCAGTGAGTAATAATTATAAATAATGGCTGAAAGTATGAAAACACGTAAAGGCGCAAAGCAATTCCATATCAAGCAGTAAAATCACTTCAAGCAGTAAATCCGTGAAGAAATCAAATGATATCCCTTTTTAAAACAAGTAAAACAGGTAATTTAACAGGCAAATAACAAGTAGAAATCCGCCCCTCGGGCATAGTATCAATCACTCAGAACAACATCAGCCCCTCGGGCTCACTCTTAGTACAGTATCAGCACCGCGGGCTCAATATCAATCACTCAGAACAGTATCAGCCCCTCGGGCTCACTCTTAGATCATAATGGGTACCCGCACTCACTGTGGGTGTGCAAACTCCGGAGGGGCCCCTTACGGCCCAAGCGCTATATCAAGCCACCTCGTGGCATCATCACTCGGCACTCGGCCTCACATCACTCGGCACTCGGCCTCACATCACTCAAGCCACCTCGTGGTACATAAAGTATCTCAGGTCCTCGGCCTCATATCACTCAGCATATCCTCACATATGGCCCTCGGCCTCGCTCAGTCTGAAAATCATCACAAGCCCCTCGGGCATTAGTAAAACAGTAGTTCTCAGCCCAAAGCATCATTTAGAAATATCATATAAGTTTTCAAATCTGAGTAAAAGTGGCTGAGTTTGTAAAACAGTAGACATCAACAGGACTGAGTTCAACTAATAAGACAAAGCAGTGAGAAAATAGTGATAAAAATCCCCGAAGGGTTCAAATAGTTGGCACGAAGCCCAATATGGCAATTAACTCAAATCGTGATGGTAACAAATAAATTTCAGTCAAATACGCGGTAAAATCATCAATCGGGACGGACCAAGTCACAATCCCTAGTAGTAAAAGACCTCATTCTCATCATCCAGCGTGTGTCTCACCTCAATATAGCACTACGATGTGCAATCCGGGGTTTCAAACCCTCAGGACATCATTCACAACTATTACTCACCTCGAACCGGCTAATTCTCTAGCTCGCGACGCCTTTGCCCCTCGAATTGGCCTCCACGCGCGTTGAATCTATCCAAAAACAGAACGAATATGCCACAATATGCTAAGGGAACAGCCCAAGCGAAAACATTCGGAAAAAATCAAAAATCCCGGAATTAGCAAAACCCGAGCCCCGGGTCCACGTCTCGAAATCGGGTAAAATTTACATTTTCAGAATCCTCATACCCTCACGAGTCTAACCATACAAAAATTATCCAATTCCGATACCATTGGTCCTTCAAGTCATCATTTTATATTTTTGAAAGGTTTCACAATTTTCTTCCCAAATTCCATCCCAAATCATGAATTAAATGATGAATTCAATGATAGATTCATATACTCTAGCCAAATCTGAGTTATAATCACTTACCCCGATGAATTTCTTAAAAAATCTTCAAAATATCACCAAAATTCGAGCTCTCTAGGTCAAAATATTAAATAAAACCCAAAATCTCGTATTTATACAGTACCCCTCAGATCTCAGCCTCCGCGGTCCGCACAGAACCACCGCGGTCCGCGCAAAAGCACCGCGGTCCGCACAAAACCACCGCGGCCTACACAAAACCACCGCGGCCGCACTTCATTTTGTGCGGTCCGCACGACACATACCACGGCCGCACTTCTTTTTGTGCGGTTCGTGCGGATGGGTTACGATGTCTGCAACCCTTCTAGACCTACTACAGCTATGATTTTGGCCTAAAACATCCCGGAACCTACCCGGAACTCCCGGAACTTCAAACCAATTGTACCAATATATCCCATGACATCGTTATAACTTGTTCAAAACTTTGGAACGCTTACAACAACATCAGTCACCAATTTAACATAGGATTCAAGTATAAGTTGTGGTATAAGTTGGATCCTGGTATAAGTATAACATAGGATTGGATCGAGGGCGAGAAACGTGGATGGGTATAAGTTGTGGTACTCTGGAGTCCAGAGAGGTAAGAATGGAGTGGGTATCCTGGTGGATAGCCATCTTAGAGAGTCGGTGGTAGAGGTTAGGCGGGTGAATGATAGACTAATGACTATTAAATTGGTGGTGGGTGAGTGTACTTTAAATGTCATTAGTGCGTACGCGCCGCAAACGGGCTTGGATGAGGAGATTAAAAGGCACTTTTGGGAGGGGTTGGATGACATCGTTCGTATTATTCCGCTTCCGAGAGGTTATTTATAAGAGGAGATTTCAATGGTCATACTGGGTCGTCGACAGGTGGTTATACTGAGGTGCATGGCGGCTTTGGTTTCGGGGAGCGGAACGAAGGGGGCACTTCAATGTTGGACTTTGCCAAGGCATTCGATCTAGTGATTGCGAACTCATGTTTTCCGAAGCGGGAGGAGCTCCTGGTTACTTACCAAAGTTCGGTGGCGAAGACTCAGATTGACTATCTCCTCCTCAGGAGATGTGACAGAAGGTTGTGCGAGGATTGCAAAGTTATCCCAGGAGAGACCCTTGCAACGTAGCATAGGCTTTTGGTGATGGACATTGGTATCATGATAAAGAGGAAGAAGAGGTCAGTAAGAGGATGCCCGAGGATTAGGTGGGGTGCCTTGACTAAGGATAAAGCTCAGGATTTGGAAGGAAGGTTATCGGCAATGGGAGCTTGGAGAAGCAGTGGGGACGCAAACACTATGTGGTCGACGATGGCGAACTGTATAAAGAAGGCGGCGATAGAGGTGCTAGGGATATCTTCGGGCCGCATCAGTGGCCACAAAGGAGACTGATGGTGGAATGCAGTTGTCCAAGGTAAAGTGGAATCAAAGAAGGCGGCTTACCTACGGTTAATAGGGAGCACTGGTGAGGAGGAGAAGTGAGCGAACAATGAGAGGTATAAGGTAGCTAGGAAGGAGGAGAAGATGGCAGTAACGGAGGCTAAGACGACAACTTTTGCTCGTCTATATGAGTAACTAGGGAACAAAGGCGAGGAGAGGAAGTTATTCCGAATCGCTAAGGTGAGAGAGAGGACGGCTCGGGATCTGGACCAAGTGAGGTGCATAAGATATGATGATGGCAAAGTTTTGATGGGGGATGACCAGATTAAGAGGAGATGTCAGAACTACTTTCATAAACTTCTAAATGAAGAAGGGGATCAAGATATTGTACTAGGTGAACTGAGGAATGCCGACAGTCCCCATGAATTAAGTTATTGTAGGGACATTGAGGTCGATGAGGTCATGGAGGCAATGCATAAGATGAGAAGGGGCAGAGAGACCGGGCCAGACAAAATTCTGGTTGAACTTTGGAGGTGTTTGGGTAGAGCAGGCTTGGAATGGCTTACTGGGTTGTTTAATGTTATATTCAAAACTAATAGGATGCCTGAAGAGTGGAGGTGGAGTACAATGGTTCCGTTGTATAAAAACAAAGGCGATATCCAAAGCTGTAACAACTATAGGGGTATCAAATTACTGAGTCATACCATGAAAGTCTGGGAGAGAGTGGTAGAAATGAGAGTGCGAAAGATGGTATCTATTTCAGACAACCAGTTTGGGTTCATGTCGGGGCGATCTACCACAGAAGCTATCCACCTTATGAGGATGATGGTGGAACAATACAGGGATAAGAAGAAGGATCTCCATATAGTGTTTATTGATCTAGAGAAAGCGTATGACAGGGTTCCTAGGGAGGTCTTATGGAGCTGCTTAGAGGTTAAAGGGGTCTCGGCAGCCTACATTAGGGTGATTAAAGACATGTATGATGGATCTAAGACTCGGGTTAGGACAGTAGAAGGCGACTCCGAGCATTTTCCGGTTATTACGGGGTTACACCAAGGATCTGCGTTCAGCCCTTTCCTATTTGCCCTGGTGATGGATGCACTAACTCATCATATTCAAGGAGATGTGCCATGGTGCATGCTATTTGCTGATGACGTAGTTCTAATCGATGAGACACGAGGCGGTGTCAACGAGAGGCTAGAGGTTTGGAGACAGACCCTTGAGTCTAAAGGCTTCAGGTTGAGCAGGACGAAGACGGAATACCTCGAGTGCAAATTTGGGGCTGAACCGATGGAAGCGGGAGTGGAAGTGAGCTTGACTCTCGAGTCATCCCTAAGAGGAGTAGTTTCAAGTACCTTGGGTCAGTTATTCAAGGGATCGAGGAGATCGCGAGGATGTCACACACCGTATAGGGGTGGGGTGGATGAAGTGGAGGTTAGCATCGGGAGTCCTGTGCGACAAAAAAGTGCCAACGTTACTAAAAGGTAAGTTTTATAAAGCAGTGGTTAGGTCTGCCATGTTGTATGGGACCGAGTATTGGCCGGTTAAAAACTCACACATCTAGAAGATGAAAGTAGCAGAGATAAGGATGTTGAGGTGGATGTGCGGGCATACAAGGATGGATAAGATTAAGAATGAATATATTCGAGAGAAGGTGAGTGTGGCCCCCATGGAGGACAAGATGCGGGAAGCAAGACTCAGATGGTTCGGGAACATTCAGAGGAGGAGCACTGAGGCACCGGTGAGGAGGTGTGAACGACTGGCTGTGGTGGGCACGAGGAGAGGTAGAGGGAGACCTAAGAAATATTGGGGAGAGGTGATCAGGCAGGATATGACGCGACTTAGGATTACTGAGGACATGGCCCTTGACAGGGAATTGTGGAGGTCGAGCATTAAGGTTGTAGGCTAGAGGGAAGGTGTGAGTATTTCTACAGCGCACTAAAGTGAGACTAGCCAGTTAGGAGTTAGTCTTAGGATGCTACTGGTCAATTACTGATGTAGGGCTTTATCTGCTGTATATTATTATATCTTCCATCTTTTTCGTACTTCCTATATTTCTTATACTGTTGTTATTTTTATTTTATGTTATGGTATGTTATTTTATTTTATTTTATGTTATTTTATTATGAATCTATGGATAGTACTAATATATCGTCTCTTGTCGCTTTCTTGTGCCGAGGGTCTCCTGGAAACAGCCTCTCTGCCCCTCGGGGTAGGGGTAAGGTCTGCGTACCTATTATCCTCCCCAGACCCCACAAGTGGGATTATCCTGGGTTGTTGTTGTTGTTGTTGTTGTTGTTGTTATTATTCAAGCCTAAGAACTCCAAGAACTCTTAAATTATGCTTTCGATCAAAAAGTCTATCAAATCTCGTCTGAATGACCTAAAATTTTGCACACACATCCCAAATGACACAACGAAGCTACTGTCACTCTAAGAATTCCATTCCGACCCCTATATCAAAATCTCACCTATCAACCGAAACCGCCAAAATATCAACTTCGCCAATTTAAGCCTAAATCTTCTCTACAACTCCAAAACCCATTCCGATCGCGCTCCTAAGTCACAAATCACCTCTCGAAGCTAACCGAACCATCAGAACTCACTTCCAAGTCTTCTAATACATAAGTCAACATCTGGTTGACTTTTCCAACTTAAGCCTTCTTAAAAGAGACTAAGTGTCTCATTTCTTACCAAATCCTCTCCGAACTCGAACTAATCAATATGATCAAATAAAATACGGATAACGAAGCGTAAAGAAGCTAAAATAGGGGAAAACAGAGCGGTAACTTATGAGACGGCTGGCCGGATCGTCACAATAATAACATACCAAATGATTTCCCACAAGTGAGGTCTGATGAGGGTAAGATGTATGCAACTTTATCTCTATTTTGGGAGAGTAGAAAGGATGTTTTCGATAGACCCTCGGCTGGAGAAAGGATAAAAGAGGGAGTAATGGCAATAAGTAGGAACAACAACAAGATAAAAATAAGACCGAAGCCCAAAAAGCAGTTAAATTCTAAGTAATAATAACAATCTATGAATAAAGGATATCACACTAAAGCCAAAGCTAGTGAACTGAGTAAGACAAAGGAAAACGCTCGACTACCTACTAATTTTCTATAATCTTCGACCTATATACCCTCCTGTCAAGGGTCATGTCTTCAGTCAGCTCTAACTGCGTCATGTCCCGTTTAATCACCTCTCCCCAAGACTTCTTAGGCCTATCCCTACCCCTTGTGATACCCATCAAGGCTAACTTCTCGCACCTTCTAACTAGGAGTTTCTATGATTCTGCTCTTAACATGCCCGAACCATCTCAACCTCTGTGTTCCAAAACTTTCATATTTAATTTTTTTGGTAATAAACCAACGTGAGTGAAAATTGAAAATGAAAAAACAAAAGTTATATCTACAAACAATATTTTAGGTTGAAATTGAATACCAAAATTGACACTAGTATATATATCAAATTTAATACCGGCCCCCGACTTCCATTTTTCTATTTTTTACACTTCTGTTTGATATTTTACCCCTGTTTAAAATATATTCATATTTAAAATTGTGCTGACATGGATAACAATGCTCCTACAAATTTAGTGGGCGTTTGGACATAAGAATGGTAAAATTTCAAAGAAAGTGAAAAAAAATTTCAAGCGAAAATGGTATTTAAATTAGAGTTATGTTTGGACATGGATATAATTTTGGGTTGTTTTTGAAATTTTATGAGTAATCCGAGTGAAAATTTTGAAATATAGCTTTTTGGATTTTTTCAAATTTTCGAAAAATTTCAAAATGTATCTTCAATTGAAAATTAAAAATTTTATAAACAAATACTGATTTTGAAAAAAAAATAAATATTTTTCGAAAAAAGAGGAAAAAATTTCTTATGTCCAAACGGGCTCTTAGAATGGATGGAAAAAAAAATTACAAGGGAGTTTTCTGTAATTAGAACAAATTCTGTGTAGGTATACGTAAATTTAAACATGATAATAATAATTTCTTTTCCGAGCCGAAGAAGGAACGAACAGACTCATATATCACCCCCCTCCCCCCCTCCCCAACAAAAAAAAAAATAAAAAAATCCCACCTCCTCACCTTCTTCATAGATACTCAATCGGTTGCAGAAGAAATCTACAAAATTCATCAAAGTTAGGTTTTCCTTTTTCTCTTTCTAAAACTTAACAGCACGAAAATTGAAGGGAGAGAAGCAATGGACGGCGTAAGGTCTGCGACGGACCAGCAGATGTTAGTTTCGTCTTTCCTTGAAATCGCCGTCGGTCAAACCGCCGATACTGCCCGTCAGTTCCTTCAGGTTCTAAACATACCTTTTTTAATATTATAATGTATGTGTTTTACTTTATGTACAGTAGTAGTAGATCCATGATTTAAGTCTCGCCTATCTCGCATATGGTGTAGTTCGAGTTAAAGAGAGTAGTGCCCTAGCATAAATATATGTTAGTATCAAACTTTTTTCTACTAGTATATAAAAATAATCTTTTTTTTGCCCAACATTATCGTGTTGAGTTAAAATTAATATTTTTTGAGCTTTAATTTATGTTCTCGGTGATTTTAATTAAATCATATATATTAAAGATCCAAGCTTTATGATGAAGAATTTATTTACTTATTAAAAGAAAGAAAAAAGGTTTGAGCTTTGCACGGAAGGGTGTGGCCTAGCGGATAATAAAGTGACAGGTAAACCATGAGTTCTTAGGTTCAATTCCTAGCGAAGGCAAAAACACCAAGTGATTTCTTTGCATATACCTAAACCTTGGCGGGCAGAGTCACGCTGTACCTATGGTGGTGGGAGTATCAAGTATCTCATGAAATAGTCGAGATAAACCGACTTGGCTTGGACACCACCATCATAAACAAGATAAAAATATAAAAAATAGGAAAAATATTCGAGCTTTGTAGAGAAGAATGTTTGCTGTTAATGGCTCAGGAGTGACTCCATGATAGATTTACGGCACAAAAGATTAGCTTAAAATTGGACTGCAAATTGCTTTATTTTCGTTCTTGACCTGTAAGTATATGATGTGTTCCGTAAGGTATGTTTTTATTTTTGGATTAGATTGTGGCTTTAGGCTCGTAGAACTTGTTAATGAACAATGTTAATGGGTTGTGTATATACAGATTTGAGATTTGGAATAATAATTTAATGATCCTTCCATTTATAATAGCAATCGATGGATAAAGTTAGCAGCTTTTGGGCATGTACTAGTCGAAGGATGTATGTAGGTCGAGGTGCACACGGCCTTGGCTGGACATCATCGTTACGGAAAATAGAAGAATTAGCACCTTTGGGGCCTAGATTTTATGTTATGATGTATGCCCGGTATTACGTCCTACCTTTATCTTGTTATTACTAAAATATAAGATCCTGTCAATCTTGTGGAAGTTAAATGAATTTAGGGGTTTCCTTTTTTTTTTTTTGGCAAAGCATCTACAACTTTTAGGACAGAAAATAGATGGATGAGACTTGTATATTAGATCTGGTAAATTTGCTTACCGGTTCTATCAAATGAGCTCTTCCATTCAGTTGTACCTTCTGATTCTGTATCACAGTCAAATTAATTTCCTCAAGCTTTGGTGACAACTTAGTTTTGGATCTTTTAGTTGTTGGGGTATAAGAGACATTTATTTCATGTATTGGTAATAAGATGAGTCAATGGGTGGAAAAGTAAGCAGATAATGAAACGCCGAGTAGGTAGAGGGTTTTATTGCTATTGATGGCATTGTAGTTTGCTTGATTTGGCTATTTTGTTGGCTCTTGTTGCATCTTGTTTTCATCAGGGGCATATGCAGAACATTTATTTGTGGTCAATCGGAATTGATGATTTTTCTGCTTTTTGGTAATTTTTAGTGCCTAGTTACTATAAGGTGGAGATTGTAAATATTCTTTGTGCGCAGGCAACAAGCTGGAAGCTTGACGAAGCAATTCAGCTTTTCTACATCGGAAATGAGGCTGGGGCTGCTGCATCTTTTAATTCTCCAGAATTGGGAAATGATGCACTTCTTGGTGATCCGAGCTTGAGGTATTTTTTTATATAGATACACCCTGTGATCTTTCTATTTTAGTTATTCTTTTGTCCTTTTTAGTTTTTAATTACTTTCTCTATCTTTTTGCAATTCTTGTGTTTGTTCCAGTGGAGCTGTGAAGGACTTGGCAGACAACAGCTGGGGACAAGGCGATGGAGATGATATACGACCACCTTTACCTGTAAAAAGGGAAGTTCTTTATGACAATGCTGTACTATATGGGTATGCTATTCCACTTCTCATGCTTCTAAATCTACTCAATTGTCTATATGTGAGCCTTTTGTTTATGTTGTTTGCTCATTCTATTTCATTCTCATGTTTTTATTGGAGTTGGCACGGTCATTTTATGTGCTAGCAACTACCACTTTTAATTCCATGTGCTAGAAAATATGAAGATATGAAGTTTTAGGAAGCTGTAAAGTCAGTATACGTCCACTGGAGAAAACGTTTATCCTCACTGTAGGAGCAAGATGCTCTTTTTTAAGGTGCCCCCAAGGCTTAGTTCAAGTGGCAAAGGTTGAAGGACGTGTGACTTAGCCCTTAGGTCACAGGTTCAAGCCCTGTGTCATGCGAACTAAGCCTGGTGTAAGCGGAGAAGGGTAGATGGCATGCTCATTATCCCCGAGTTTCGAAGGCTGTAGTTGGTCCTAAGGTTGGCTGTAGATGAATTTCTCTCTCATAAAAAATGCTCTTTCTTAGTGCCTGGGCAAATTGATCAATATTTTGTTTGTTTTTCAATTTTTCTATGTTTGGGTTGAAGCAAGGGACTTGTTCATCCTCGTCAATCTTAGACTAGATTCTTCCTCTTCTTTTTGTCCTTATCCAAAAAAAAAAAAACCTGAAGACCTCTTTTATTGTTTTATGTCGGATTCGTTGGTGAACCCAAAAATGCTCGCCACCACTAAGGACTGAAATTCACTTCAGCGCCTAATGTTATTTGGCTAAGCATTGAAGAGTAAGAAGCTGTAATTAGCAATTACTTGATTCAAAACAGTTTCCTTTCAATGCTCCTAGTCCGCATAAAAGTCTACCAGGATCAGGGTCCTCAGGCACATGCTTACATTTTAGATTCAAAAGGGAGTAAGAGAGGAAGAAGAGAAATAGTGTTTGGTTAAGTTGTACTTTTTGTTATGTTCAATTTAAGTGTAAAGTTTAAAAATGCTTATGGGAAAACTGCAGTTTACAAAAAGTTTGATTTTGGAAATTGTTAAGCATAATAATTAAAAATGTTTTCTTATTATAAACAAAAATAAGTAAATTGAATCCAGACAAAGTCTTTGTTATTCTGTCTTAGAATTACTCTTTTTCTTCATATTTTTCCCGTCACACCAATTCTCTAGGTTTGATAGAGCAATCTTCCTCCCTTTATTGTTTCTGGCTTTAATATTTTGGATCTCCACTCCTCAAAAAATATTTTGGATCTCCACTCAACTTTTTGGGGTTAGGGGATATGGTTTCTTCCAGAAATTGTGTCTTCACTGTACATTCCAACACTCGTCAGCCACAACAAACTTGGAGATTTTAGGGTAACCTGGGGCTTTCCAACGTAGGAGAAGCATAAATCATTCACATCAAAAGGAAAAGCTCAAATTATTGTTATTCTACATATGGAAATAAGATGCATTTGCATAATAGAATTAGTCAAAATTACAATCAGTATCAGGCTGGTTGCATTAGTTCAGGATTTTACTTCTCTGCTTGTTGTGTTGCACAAGAATTGTTATAAATTCCTGTCTTATGTGAGGCATCATAGAGTTTCTCATAAAAATATATCCAGGCGAAAATGTGTTTCCTCATTATAATAGATATCTAGCACTCAGAATAATTGATGCTACTCATAAATTTAGACCTACTGTGGTCCTCTTCTTCCTCTTCATGTCTTTCTCTTTTCATTATTATTGTTGTGATGCAGCCAAGTTGTACTATGAACTGTATTCATTGTTCTCTCAGTGCAAACAACTCAACTATCTTCCTTTTTCACAAATGGTACAGCTCTTTCTTTCCATTTTTTGCAGTATCTGGAGTGCGAATGCATGATGTATATGCACTTAGATATCAAAACTTGCTAATTGACTGTCTTGACAAAGAATACTAGCGATTGTGTGCATAGCTAATCTGTACTATTTTGCCATTTTCATTTTCTAATTTTCTTCTAAAGGATGTTTTCCCCCTTTCATTTGTACCCTTATTTTGTTGAATTGATTTTCTTGTGTTGTTCTTTAGTTCATCAGGAGTGGGAGGTTCATCACGTGAACCTCGATTAGTAGTTCCCTTCCGCAATTTTGAGGAGGAAATGAAGCGTCCTGGAGTTTGGGAGGCAGAGAAACGTTCTATTTCTACAGCAGATGCTGCTCAAGACAATCTTGCTTCTTTGTATCGTCCTCCTTTTGCCTTGATGTACCATGGGCCTTTTGAGAAGGTAAATGGACCTTACCGGAAAGATTTGTTGCTCAGTTTCTTGCTTCACTAAGTACTTTATTTGTTTTCTGTGGTGATTTACCTCGCTCTTGTTGCTCTTGCGAGGATTTTTCTTGATAATACTTTTAAAATTTATGCAGTCTGTGTTCTGGCAACTAGTGAGTAGAGAGGTTGCAAATTTATATGTTAACCAAAGAACCTTATTATTTTGTGGCATTTCAAAAAGTCAAAACTAAGTAACAAAAAGTTATTCCCTTCACAACTTATGATGATGTTTGGTTACCTGTGTTCCTTTGATTAAGTAGAGGGTTAACAAAGTAAATTGAATTTTGTTGGATTTGGTTTTTCGTTGATGTTAGACGTAAACTTTTCTTCTTCTTATTGTATTTGCTTCTACCACTGCTTACTTACTTTTTGTCTTATCCTTGTTGCCATATTCTTTTACTAGTGATATCATGGGTCAATGGGTGCCTTTCTTTTATTCTGTTTTTTGGTTGAGTAAAGAGTATTTGCAATAATAACGAAAAACACAACCATAAACCTTATACTTGTGTTCCTTTGATTAAGTAGAGGGTTAACAAAGTAAATTGAATTTTGTTGGATTTGGTTTTTCGTTGATGTTAGACGTAAACTTTTCTTCTTCTTATTGTATTTGCTTCTACCATTGCTTATTTACTTTTTGTCTTATCCTAGTTGCCATATTCTTTTACTAGTGATATCATGGATCAGTGGGTGCCTTTCTTTTATTCTGTTTTTTGGTTGGGTAAAGAGTATTTGCATTAATAACGAAAAACACAACCATAAACCTTTCTTTATCAACCAAAAAAAAAAAAACGAAAAACACAACCCATATACTATAGATAATAATGTAGGAAGTCTTACAAAAAAAAAAGTGTGTCCACAAACAGCTGCCTACTATCTGTACGAATGGGGATATTTTGAAGCTTCAAAAATAGAGAAAGTAGGATACTGCTCGGATCTATGAAATGGGATAATTTGTTCCTTTTAAAAGGACAAGTGAGTTGAATAGCAATCTCTATTAATGTTCTGGAGGCCTAATACTAGTTTAGTGTATTGAGTTGATTCTTAACCCATTGGTTTTATGCCTATCAAGCTGGTTGTTCTAAACTGTGGAAAAAAGCAAAATCTTGTGATCTATGGTTGCTTGTCACCTTTTAACCCAGTTACTTGGATCGTACTTCATTGTGATGCTTTTACTAACTGGAGTACATAACCTATGTTGCTGTCTTCCTTGGTGGATACTGTTTCCCTGAATAATCTGTAATTGCAGGCGAAAGATGCTGCTAGAGCGCAGAACAAATGGCTCTTGGTGAATATGCAATCCACGCGAGAATTCAGCTCACATATGGTATGTCTCTTCACATCTCCCCCTTTAACTAAATATATTGGGGACATAGAAGCTGACACAATATGTCTTTTCCTTGTTATGTTCTCGACTCACTTTTGTGAACCTGCTTTTGAAGCTTAACCGAGACACTTGGGCTAATGAGGCTGTTGCTCAGACTATCAAAAGCAACTTCATCTTCTGGCAGGTTGGTGCTACTTTTTTCTTTCTTTTAAACTAGTTCTATAGTCAGAGTTGCATGCAGTTTACCTGTGTGTCTCAACTTTTATTTGTTTATATTAATCAAGGACTTGTTTCATTGGCTCTTTACCAGTTATGGTTCTCTACACATGACGCTGACCTTTTGACAATGTTGCCATTATGTGTAACTAGTTTATTTGCTAGATATATCCTCCAGAGGTCACTAAATTTGTTAGAATTACTTGTGCTGAAATCTGGTAGAAATTTGGCTCTGTTTGTTGTCATTTTAGACGACTTGAATTGAATCTTCTGGTCTTGAAAGAAAGAAGAAGAATAAGAGACTATATGGCTACTTTTACACGTAATGCCAATGTGACTGACCAAAGTGCCAGGTTTTGTCTGTCCATTCTAAGTTTGAAATACGTGAGCTTCTTTAGCCTTGAGCTTGGACAGGGAAAGAAAGCAAGGAAAAAATATGGTTCTGCACTCACTCAAAGGAACACATGGCATGCAGTCCTTATACTTCTGAAGGTGCCTGCGTGAATGGTTGTAATTAGATGGCACAATCCCAAATACATCTGTGACAACTTTGATGTCGTAAGCTAGCAGTTAGAAAGAAGACCACCAATGGGTATATAAGTTGATGTTAGTCTGCTTTCCAAGTTAAACCTTAATGGACTAGCCTACATGGTAAGATCGAAGAGTCGGAGTTTTTTAGAGAACTTGAAAATAGTTATTAGTATGAGTAACTTTGTCTTGATCGACTAAATGGAGTAAAGAACCTATGAACTTATTCATTCAGAGGACAAAGTTTCAATTAATATATCCATGCTGCACATCTGGCTGATAGAATTTTGTCACAATCTTGGATTCATACTTGAAAGAGCTGATGGGGGAACCAGAGTACTATGTGGAAAATGTAAAAATAACAGAAAGGATAAAGCAGGCTGTCTCCTTTGTTCTATTTCGGGGTGATTTTGTGGAGGGGTTACTAAATTACTATCATTTTACTGGATGTCCCAGAGGGACTAAATTACTCTATCGTTTTATTGGCTGCATGATTCTGAAAGGAGTTGCTTGGTGACTTCTGTGTTTTTCCTTTTTTTTTTTTTTTGGGGTCCGAGTCAAGAGTGGTTAAAAACTCTTAGAATCTCTTTTGTGTTTCACTCACTGTTCTTTTTTGCTTGTTTACATGCAGGTGTATGATGATACTGAGGAGGGCAGCAAAGTTTGCACTTACTACAAGTTAGATTCTATGCCTGTCGTATTGGTACTTGATCCTATAACAGGTCAGAAGATGCGTTCTTGGCGTGGAATGGTTCAGCCAGAAACTTTGCTAGAGGTTTGTTGTTGTTCCTTTACCTTGTTAAGTTTGCCTACATAACTTGTAGGACTTGAGTAACTTTTTGTGTTTACAACATCTATTATAACTGAAGGGAACTGATATATCGTGTGCTATGCAGGATCTCATATCTTTCATGGATGCTAGCCCCTCAGAATATCATGTTAATCTTTCTCATAAACGACCAAGAGAAACTCCTCAGGCACCACCTCGTCAACCTCAACCTCAGAGTAAGTTTAATGTTTTTAATGCTTTTACCTCAGAGTAAGTTTAATGTTTTTAATGCTGTTTAGTCTCTCTGCTTTTTGACACTACCTGGGGAGAGGGGGGGGGTAGACAAAGAAAAAGGTTTTGGTGTTTTTGCAAGAGCTGTATATTATAGAGGCCAAATGAAACTCTTCAGTGAGGTGACACTCCAGATTCATAATGTGGCCTCAAAACACAGATCACAGCAGTTTTCAAAGTCTCTATCTCTTTCATCTTGATTTAAAACTTATCGTGCAATGAGTTGCGCCTGCGGTCCACCTTAGCCAAACACGTCTCCATTTTGACCAACTACAATATTGAGCATGTCTCAACGTCACCTCCACCCAATGAAAAGTAGAAAAGAAAATAGTAAACATACTGAGTCAGATGACCTACCAAATACAGATTGAACCTCATTTATAAGGCTTTGTTATGTGCAGATGAAATTGGAGAAGAGGACGAAGAACTACAACGAGCATTGGCAGCCTCTATGGAAGGCATAGAAGATCCTGGTGCAGTTGCCTCTAAAGAAACTAATGAAGCCAATAATGATGGAGAAGAGAAGCACTTGATAAAGAAGCCTTCTTATCCTCCTTTACCTGAAGAACCCAAGGGCGACAGGGCCCTCCTCTGCAGAGTTGCAATTCGCTTTCCTGATGGTCGCAGGCTTCAAAGGAATTTCTTACGATCTGACTCAATTAAGGTAAAGCTTTATTTCATTTTTCTGTTCTATAGAGTTGATGCGTCTCAAGCTTGAGTTGTGGTTTATTCTGACGTAATCTTCCAGAATCCAGTCTTGTAGGTTAACATGTCAACTTCTCCCCTTTGATATGAAAATGCTCTTGGCATATAGAGTTATAAATTCTCCTTAAATAATAATGCATAAGATACTTCCATTAAGAGAAGTCAACTCTCCTTAGCTCACTTTGATACAACTTCTTTGTTAGATTTAATGTTATCTACATAAAGAAAAGTGAACTTCACCTGATAATGGCACAACATTCTTTTGCCTGTATGATTATTTGGAGTCGTTGGAATGCAGCTGGCTTATTTGTCTTTTTTCTTTTCAGCTGCTATGGTCCTTCTGTTCTACTCAGCTTGAGGAAGCCGAGACGAGGCCATTTCGATTCACACAAGCTATCCCAGGCGCATCGAAGTTTTTGGAGTATGATAACAACATAACCTTTGAGGAATCAGGTCTTGCCAATTCTATTATTTCATTCACTTGGGAGTGAAGCGGTGGATTTACATAATGATGTAAATCTGACACTTTATTTATAACTACTGGGCAAGGATGTCGATCAAAGATCCTACTGGTCGAGTGCTTTCTGCCTTTTCTACTTATCAACAAAAAAAAAAAAAACCTTTTTGCCTTTTTTTTTTTGCCGTTATTTTGCCTTAAATTATAGTATCTTGGCTTTGGAAGTTGTATAAGATGCTATTAAAGTCTGTACATTTTGCTAAACATGTACATAATTATGATGAGTTCTTGGTGAATAATTATAAGTATCTGAGCTTTGCAATTTGGTTCTCCTCATTTCACTTTCTTCCTATTAAACGGACAAGTGGGAAAACTTGACTTTCTTCAAATTTATTGTGACAATAAAAGGCCCCTGGTTTAGTTTCAGGATCTTATTTCCTTATGTGTTTGGTTTTGTTTTGTCTTCTTTCTTTTAGGGTATAATCATCTAGCATTTGGAATTCACTTGTCCGACTAACTCAGATTTACAATTCATTTAATGGAGATTTGATCCGTATCAGGATCTTATTTCCTTATGTGTTTGGTTTTGTTTTTTTTCTTCTTGTCCGACTAATTCAGATTTACAATTCATTTAATGGAGATTTGATCCGTATTAAGTTTTTTCATTCTCGGGGATTGAATTTGAAACCTTTGGTTAAGTTGGGGGATCCCAATCATACCAAACACATCCTATGATGGTATTGGCTTCACTTTTACAAGAAAAATCGTAACTTACGGAAAAGAAATTAGTAACAAAATGTTTTTCTACCCTACTCAATCTTAGAAGTTAATATCACGAATATTAGTCTGATAGTCCAAATTCATCAATATGTTAGACGACAATGTTATGCACTAATTGAAGTATGACGAAAGACAACAGATTGTGAGAATTCAATTTATAAAAAAATAATTCCAAAGTAACCAGTCTCTTTCTTGTTGAACATTTTAAGATTGCCCAACTCACAGAAGCTAGAACACGGGGCTCAAATTTTTCCCGTAGCTGGTGAGATAAAGTTCAATATTGGTTTAGCGAAAAATATGGCAGAAAATTTAACATGACATTCTCATTCAGCTGAAAGATGGGAGGTTTATTGAGTGCAACATGATTGAGTTAAAAGATATTTTCAAGCTTTACATGCTTTGTAAAGAGAGAAAAAGAACACTTGCTAGGAAAGGCTCAGAATTTGTGACAGCTAAAGAAACATCCATATTTCCACGGTAAACAATTACTATCTCATTACAGCAAAGGTAACAGAGGATTCTTAGTATTATATCATCATATATCCCACCTCTTCTTCACACGGAACATCAAAGATGAAGATGTAATGTCATCTTGAGGCACTTGAAGCATAAATTGAACTTTCATCTTCAACGGAGCTGTCTTCGCTTTTCCAGCTTCCTCGCCAGCCTAACAAAAAAAATGTGGCAGGAGTAGATGCTATTATTATGTATCATAACTTAGTAGTTTTGTTTTTCACAAGCAGGAAAAGCATTTAGCACAACACACGATTTCCCATATAATCCCATAAGATTAATAGATATCTTTAGGCAGAGGCGGATCCAGGATTTTAAGTTTATGGGTTCCTGTCGCAATTTCAAATTAATATACAATAATAACTGGGTTCACAAATAAATATTTATAGATATTTAATAAATTTTTTAACAAAATACAGGGTCTACGTAAAAGTTACTGGGTTCCTGGGAACCCGTATACTGCACGCTAGATCTGCCCGTCTTTAGGCTATGAGAATTAGTGCACAACATCGTCAAAATCGCTTTCTGTTTCCTTTTCCTTACTTCCTGTCATCATGGTCCAGTTTTTATCAACGTAAATCAAGAGAAAATGTTCAATCACCAAGATTGGGCGCTCATATCAGTAATGTAGCACGAACGAAAATAACACTACTAGAAGATTGCCTTTGCTAGCAAACCGTCCTAGCATAAAAATCTTTGAAAGCTCTCAACCCTGCTGCTCATTGCAATAGACTTATTGTTGAAAAAGAAAAAAACCTTTGTTCCAATAGAGATTTTCTATTGGGTTTGTTTGCATAAAAGAGAAAGAGACCTTCCTTTTGATTGTTTCTATCTTTAGTTAAATCGTCTCCTCTAGCCATAGAAAAATACTTATTTAAAAACGCAAGAAGTAGTTACTTCAATTAAAAAGGCATACAAGTAATTGAAGCTATCAATATACTTGGAGATCTCAGAGAAAAAAATTAAGTAATTGAAGATAACTACTAAGCAAATTAAAGTAGCATAACAATCAAAGCTGAAAAGCAGTTTGTTCCTATTTGCCATGAAAGGAAGCACCAATAACTTACCCATAGAGATGCCCAACCAAGTCGCACTTCTGAATCATAACCAGCTTTGAACTTGAAGTCTTTTCCAATATTGTGCTTATAAACTGTGCTCCAGTAGTTCGTGTCCAAATTATACCAGTAGCTGAACCCAGATCAAAAGATATCAATAGAGAAGCATCCACTTAATCACAAAAAATGGCTGGAAATCTTGTAGTTAAAAGTAAAAACATTAATAAATACAAATAAATATTGCATCTGTGCAAGTTTCATAATACAGCCGCTACAATATTCAAGGATATGCATTTGTAATCATGAAAAGTACTTTTAATCATGGATTAATATTTTCCATATTAACAAAAAATATATTATTATTTCCAGATGAAGCTCTATAGATCAGTCCTTATAACAAGCAGTTCCCACCTTTTTGGGTGTATTTAGGAAATGACAGATTAGGTATCTAGACTCCTGCATCATAATATCACCGTATGATTTCTAAATTAAGAGTGACATCTAACATATAGTACATTCTATGACATTCATAACTTCAAGCAGTTCAGTCTATTGAACCTAAATATGTAATTTTGTATCATGGATCAGTATTTTCCATATTAACAAAAAGCGTATTATTATTTCCAGATGAAGCTCTATAGTTCAGGCCATATATACAAGCAGTTCCCATCTTTTTGGTACATTTAGAAAATGACAGAATCAGTAACAAAATTCCTGCAGCATGATATCACTGTATGATTTCTAATCAAACAACAACAAAAAATCCAGTGTAATCCCACAAGTGGGGTCTGAGAAGGGTAGTGTGTACGCATACCTTACCCCCACCTTGAGAAGGTAGAGAGGTTGTTTCCGGTAGACATGATTTCTAATCAAACAGTGACATATAATATCGTATGACATGCTAACTTCAAGCAGCTCAGTCGACTGAAGCTTAGATATTTTCTCATATTATATGCTTTTGCATAAGAAATCAAAAAAATTGAACCTCAGAAACATTATGTTAAAAGGAGGTCAAATGAAGATAGAGGCTCCACCTCAACTTGTCCGAAGGACCAAATCGACGCTTGAAGGCAAATGACATTGCATTTGAAGGCAAGGAAATGCTTGGAATAAATGCCATTTGCTCATCCTGCAAGATAGGAATGGTCAACTCCAAATACAGATCCAAATGTAGACATAAATATTCCTAACCACGTGGATTATGGGATCAGATGCTGCAAGTTCTAAAATATTTTTTGATGTGAGTTCCAGATATACGGACACATGAAAGCACAGGAGGACCCAACTGAATCGAAATGAATGTGCAATCCTATTCAAAGAGAACGAAATGGAAAAAAATTTCAGACAATACATAAATGAAGCAATAGTGGATCAATAATTCCACAATACCATGCACAGAGCACATTTTTCAAGTTCAAGCTCCACAGCAGATCCAGAAGATGATGTGATTCACAGCATAAGTTTGAGCGGAAAATATTGTTATCTCAGATATTATTAATATCTACCACAGATTTATCCATATGAGAAGGGAAAAACAGATAAATGGCAATGAGAATTCAAAGGATTGCTTTGCCGCTCTAGGCATCTAGTACAATTCTCTTTTCACCCTATTATCTATTTCATTTTTTTCTTTTTCTTTCTATTAAACCCATCTGTTACTCAATACAATATAACATTAAGGTGAACCATATGAAGCAAATCCTTCACACGCACTGGAACATAAGACAAATTTAGCCTTGTCACACAATGTTTCACTGAACTTGCTTCACTTCACATGTTCAGCCTAATAAATATGCTTCATGTGCTACTCCCTTCAAGGGCAATAGGCCCCCTTTATATATCAACAAGAGAGAGAGAGAGAGAGAGAGAGAGAGAGAGAGAGAGAGAGAGAGAGAGAGAGAGACCACGCATTTCATGGGGTGTACAGTCAAATGCCAAATGATATAAAACAGTGACCAGCCACTTAACAGCCAAGAAAGAACTCAAGAAAAGAATAAAGGACTAAACATCTGCAATCCAGTAAAACTAGGGTCAAAACAATATGAATAGTTATTGAAAAGAAACTACCTTATAGCAGTATCTCAGATCCAAAGTTTCATCGCTGTATTTTGCAGTACAAACTCCATTCAGGATATTGCCTTTGAGGATTCCATTGACTGACAGTATTCTCTTTGCTTGCTCCTCCTCCTCCTCCTCTTCTTTCTCCTGTAGTGAAACTTCACCCAGAGGAAATTTGACGGTTGCTCTTGGCTGCAGCAGGATGATTAAAAAATGAATTAAGGGAAAAAAGTACATACTGTGTAACAAAGCACAGGTATATAGAGCCACCCCTCAGATGCCACAGTAATTGTCAGACACAAGATGCTAATTGCATCCCGAAAATCTAAGCTTTCTTCTCACTGCCCCAGCAGGAAGGTAAGATTTTTTGTATAGCACAAGAATTTGTATGCAACTGACATATTAAACTTCCTGTGCACAAAGCCTTAGCATGCCATAAAAGATACAACAGAGAAACAGAAGATGATAAGAATCTCACAACAATTAGCACACCTAGCATCAGAAATTGTTCCCAATTTATTCTTTTCTTTTTTTCTTCTTCTTTAACACATCAACGTTCATTTAGTTGTTTGTCATCCAAGAATAATATAATTTCTTTAGCTTAGCGATGTGGGGTGGACGAAAGGAACAAGAAAAGGGAGCTCTTGTTAGGTGTAGTTAAACCTAAAACAATAATAGAAATCTTGAAAAAAAAAATCTACCAGTGAATGAAGTGCCGATCCATATGTTCGGACACATGCTTAACAAGTATTATAAAAGAAGCTGCAAGTACTGTATGTTCAATATTACATTCCCTATAATCTTCTCAAAGGTCAACCAGGAACCATATTCAATACTATAAAGCCAGTGTGTTGATAATATCTTAAACAGCACTTTTCTCAAAGATAACCACGAATCCAAATAAAATACTGTACATAGAGATTCGGTCTTACCATGCCAATTGATGGATAAGCAGATGACAACTCAAACTTGTAAGCTGGACCCGCCAGATCAGCTACCATTGCCAGTTCTCCTTGTTGTGACTAGTAGTATGACCAAAAGAAATGTAAGATTCGTATAGTGCACATACAGCATGTATACAGAAACAATCATATTACATCCTGGAGTAGATAGGAATATGGAGACTGAAGCAACATCAGAAAGTACTCAAAGAGTCCACATGAATTCTAAAAAACTAGAGTTCCATTATAATTGTGCAATATTGGTGTACAATAACTTGCTCATAACTTCAGCACAAATTTCATAAGCTTCACAACAGGATCCCACATAAAAGAGAGCACAAAAAGCATGTGCATCTCTATAAGTGCCAAGTTATCTACCTCCTCCGACCATTTAGTGTGATGGCGTACGACCGGATATGGGAGTTTAAGTTGTAAATTTACCTTATATATTGAATTGGTAAGAGTAGAAGAAAATGTTAAGGTAATGGTTGAAAGTTACTTTATTTAGAGAAAACATCACATCGGATCAGATTTTAAAATTTCAATATTTAAATGCATTTGAATTCTTGAAAGTTGTGAAAGTCATAGAGAAAATATTATTAGTGGAATGATGTCATATTATGGAATATCCCAAAATTGAAGAATGACATATAAAACAAAGGAAGCATTAGTTTTTCAATGGAAAAGTGGGATAGTTCCTCCATTTTCCATCCATTAAGTTATTTTTCAACGTCACTTCCCTAAATAATTTTCCGTTCCTTCAGTACCTGTATCATCGTTCCTTAAGTTAAATGAATAACAAATTAAAAATGAGTTACAGAAAAAAAAAAAAAAGATGATCAATAGACACAGTTTCTAGACTGTTCAAAGCTTGTGCCAGCTAGGAAATAGGAATAGGTGAGACCATGCAGAGTTGGTGCCAACAGGTCCTATGGTAGTGCAAGCGGGGGATTTTGGCAAGTCTCCCGCTTCGCATTCATACACAAACCTAGAAGCCAAAACACATGTACTCTATCTATCCAATTTTATATGACTATTACTGTTTAAGGAGTTAAACAATGTTTCTTTTACTACTCTTTTCTGAAATATTTCCTAAATAATTTAATTATAAGAAATTATGACTTACATTACTTTTTAGGTAAGTTTCAAATATGTAAATTATAAAATATTAAGAAATTGATATAGAATTAACCTGAAATTGGAACCGTTGCATTGTATCATAAATTTCAAAAATATTGATAATCGCTATCCAAATACACAAGGAAACAAGAGACTAGGGAGTTAGAACTTTGAATATAGATGATGAAATCTACATATATATATTGTATACACACACACACTGTAGAATGAAGTATCACATGTGTGGGGATATATATGTGTATGTGTGTGTATAACTATATATATATACACAAGACAGATACACACACCAAAAAAAAAAAATCTGCCGATACCAGAACACTATCATTCGTTTTGGAATAGAGAAAGAACAAAAATTAGTCAAATAAAGGTTAAACTGCATAGTGCATTGAATACAAAACTTCTGCTTAAATCACCTTTTGGCTTGTTTTGGTGTTAGAAAAACTTAAAAAGTGCTTGTGAGCCGAGTTCTTTTAAGCCAAAACAAGCCAAAAGCCCTAAGTTGGCTACCGCAACTTATAATTTTTGCTTAAAAGCACTGGGAATTGACCAAGTAATTTTCAATATTGTCTGTTACATTTTTTTGATAAGCCCCAAACTACCCTTGCCATTTTAAAAGCCCTTACACATTTTTTTTCCTTCCTCACTCTCTCGTTGCCGGTTCCTCTCAACCATAGCTTCATCATCAGCTTTCTGAAACTTCTCTCAATATTCAAAATCCAAAGCATAAGAAAACTAAAGCAGGCTAGGAAGTAGGTATTATAGCAGTGTATTGTTTTCACAAGTGCAATTCAAGTTTCATATACTTCTCTTTGCAAAACGAGTACTATTTCTTTACGATGGAAATAGAAAATTCTTTTTATATGCAGAATCGATTCCCACTTGCAAGGTGCAGAATCAAGTCCCGTCGAATCAGGTTTTTCACAAATGCAGCATTTTACATGGTTCTTTGATTTTGAAAAATAATTAAACATTGAAATTTCTTTTATGATAAAACATCTGTCACTTTATTTACTTTTTGGGTAATTTCTATATGAATTATTTACACTATCTAAGTAAGTTTTTTATTTACAAATTTTACTCAAATCATTAATTAGAATTTGTCTTTTAAATATATAATTCATATTTATTAGGATAATCTTATCTAGTCAATTTATAACTTAAAGTGAATTGATACACAAATTAATTAGTTTTTGAATTAATTAAAATTCAAAAATAATGCACCAATAAGCTTATGTTTAGTTCTAACAGCTTTAAGGGCCTTTTCAGTCAAAAGACAGAAAAAGTGTTTATCAAACATATCACAAATTATTTTCAGTTTTAACACTTTTATCAAACATGTAATTGCTTATTCAAAAATTCAGCTCCAGCACATAAAAAGTGCTTTTCAGCACTTGATGCTTAAAGCTGCTTAAATTCAACTTATCCAAGCAGGCTCATATACACCCTTACCGTACCCGCAACAAATGTTCAGTAAAGTTCAAAGCATAAAGTGCAAACCATAATTTAAGGAGCATTGATACTATTTAGGATTGGGAAGTCAAGCAATGTACTCTTTGATTACAATTTTCCAAAGTTCCCCAAATATTTTTAATTATAAAATCACGACTATAGTGCCTTTTCAGTAAACTTACTTTTCAAAAATAATGAGAACCCATATCCCATTTGCACTGAAAATTAGAAAATGAAACCCTCCAAACCTACCCATCATTCTTTTTGAACGAAGGGAGTATAAAACTTAACCAAATTAAGGTCAAATTTCATTGAATACGATTTGAGTTTAACTAATATCTACCGACGGTGTAAAGCATATTTACACTAGCAGGTCACATATACATGTTGTAGCATGTGACCTGCCATATTTTCAAGATTATAAATTCTCATATCAAAACTTTTGATATGGAGGGTTACATGTAGACATCTTTTGGATGACCTGATAGTGTAAAAATTTAACTCAATACAAAATTCCATATCAAAATACAAACACCCTTACTCAGTACTTACAACAAGTGTTACATAAAGCAATATTACACCATCAGGTCACTTATACCTGTTGTAGAAGGTGACTTGCCCTATTTTTTGAGATTACAAATTCTACTTTTTTTTATGGAGTGTTACCTGTAGATATCTTTTGGTGACCTAATAGTGTAAAATTTTTCTTACACTATCGGTGTATACAAATTAAACTGAAAACAAAAATCCATATCAAAATGGATTTAAGTTCTATACACTAACAGTTTAAACACTGACATAAAAGGTTAGTCACCATTTTTATCATACTACCAATTAACGCTTATCAAGAAATTACCTCTAATTACCTAATAAGTGACTTGATAGTGTGAATACCAATAAGTACATACTCTACATTGCATAAAACTTAATATCTATCAGAATACGAACACAATTACTTAGTACTCACAACAAGAAGTAATATAAAGCTGTAAATAAAGTTCACACCTTTACATCATGAGCAGCTTTAAACTGCAAACCAGGAGCCACACCAAATGAAGCATTAACAAGAGCATTCTTCTCTTCAATGTCATACTGAAGTGACAAATATTTCGTAGATAACGCCAATTGCGGGTCCGATATTTCTCCCTTACCGTTATTCTGAAACGATAACTTCAATTTCGCAAAACTATCAAGCACTTTGCATGAAATCCTGTGGAAGAATACAGAGCTGTCGCTGTCAAATTCAGTAGTTACTCTTATCTTTGGCCGTTGCCGGAGCCATATCGGTCTGCTGCCGGCAGTCGCCGGCGGTGATTCCGGTGGAGTTGAGGGCGGTGCTGATACAATTAAGGAGTTAGGGTTTGGTGGAGACTTCAATTCCAATTCGGATTCTGCCATTAGAAAATGAGATTGTGTATAAAATTTGTGTAAATGTATAGTAGTGTGGTTATAAATATTAGTATAGATATTCTTTTGTATGGGGGAGGCGGAGGCGGGGGTAGTTGGTCTTGTTTTTAGGCGGAAATATATATGAAGATTCGATTCTATTTATCCTTTGTATGGGAAGAAGGGATGGCAAGGACAGGGAAAATAAAAGAAGGTACCAACACGTCTTATAGCCCGTTTGGTAAAAATAAGATGTAAAAATCAAAATATTTTTCTCAAAAATATTTTTGGCGAGAAATAATTTGTGTTTGACTAATTAATTTGAAAAGTACTTTTGAGCAGCAATTAGTGTTTGACCAAATTTTAAAAAACTCTTTCTAAGTGTATTTTTCTCAAAAGTACTTCTCAAAAAAGTACTTTTGGAGAGAAACTACTTTTGTTTGCTTCTCCTCAAAAACACTTTTTTTCCTTCCAGAAGCTTGGCCAAACACCTCAAATTAAGGCCAAAAGTGCTTTTGACAAAAAAAAAAACACTTTTGACCAAAAATAAACTTGGCCAAACAGACTATTAGTCCCAAACAAATGGGGTTATATCAATATTTACTTCTTTCATTACGGGGCCTTAATTTTTGGTGAAATATATAAAGTGCCCCTTTAAGTTGTCCTCAACGATCATTTGAACACCTTAACTTGTCATATGACTAGGCAGACACTTCTATTTAACACAGGTATGTCTCGTGAACACTCGAGTTCAACAAGCTTCATGTGTGAGTTACACTCGCGATGACACGTCAATCTTGCAGATTATTTAATGACACGTGTATTTCTTAAACAAATTATAGTCTATATTAAGAAATAGTTGTAATTTTTAATTAAAAAATAAGAAAAAGACCCTATTTTTTCAAATTAGACCTTAAACCACCATAAAATAACCAAAAAAAAGTCATAAAACCTATTTAGACTTTGTTTAACACCATGGACGCTAGACACCGTGGACGCTGCAACTTCTTTTCTCCACTGTAACACAATCAAAAATACCAAAAAAACTCTCACCTTTATTCACTATTTTTCTCAAAGGTTCAATTTCTCCTTCCCATTCCTTTCCCTCTCTTTGCTCCATTAAAAATTGCTCTTTGCTTTGCTTCCATTACTGCTTTTTCCAAATCTTGTTGCTGGTCTTCTATTGCTTTGGTTCTTTATTTTTTTCTTTATGCAATGGCCTCATGGGTTGCTGCACTTTCAAATCCCACCCCAATTATTTGGTCGTATATCAACTTTTCCATCACCGCCCGTCAAAGCCCCCTTCACTCTTTTTTTCCTTTTTTTTTCTCAAAACTAAATCAGAAATGGTCTCAACCCACTCGATTGATATATTTTCACACGCAAAGAACCACTGTCAAATTCAAATTGTGGTGAAATTCGACGGTTTTAGATGGGTTCTTTTAGTTTTTCAAATTTGGGGTCAATAAGGGAAACTGAAGTGTTAGTGGTTATGTGGTGGTGTAATAGTGGAGATTTATTATTTTTGGTTTTGTTTAATGACGGACGGTGATTATGGTGGTTATGGAAATTGTGTTTGTGTTTTTTTTTCTGTCATGGAGGGTGAAGATGGAGAAGATAATTTGGGGCAGGCAGAAGCAACAACCCAGTATAATTTCACTAGTGCGGTCTGGGAAGGATAATATGTATGCAGACTTTATCCCTATCCGGGGTAAAGAAGTTGTTTCAGATCATCGGCATACTTCCCTTCAAGAACTCTCTAGGTTGTAAGTGGGATCCACGTTGATTTTAGGAAAAAAAGAAGATAAACCTAATTTTAAAGATATTCACGCGCTTAGATTTAAGTGTAAGGTTCAAGAGAATATGCTTCTACCAAGAAGATATGTTTGTCTAGTCATATGGTAAATTAAGGTGTTTAAATGATCGTTGGGGACAACTTAAAGGGACGTTTTATATATTTCGCCTTAATATTTTTAAAGAAAACTTCCTACATATTTTTATTGGAAGTCTATTTTTTTACAATTGAGTTATTCTAAATAATTTTTCTCAGTTAATAATATATCTAATTCATTTAATCTCTCCTGAAATATTGTTGACCCTAAATAAGATTACAATTTCTTTTTGTAGATGCATAGGGACATTATTATATAAGAAATATAGACATTTAGAAAATAATAAGTCTTGTTATCTAATTTTAATATATGAATTAAGTCTTGTTATCTAATTGAGTATATCGATTATAATATTATCTTCTATAAAGATTTCCTTTAACACTTTTAATTCAAAAAGAATAAATCTAAACTATCAATATAAGAGTGACTATTATATTTTTATCAGGTTAAGACAGTGTCTTTTAAGATTCTTATCATCTAGTGATCTCAATTTTTCATTAAATAAAAATTTATACGCTTCAGATTATTAAATCTCAACGGTCAGCGTCATCATCAATGACGGATCAAAGTTTTCTTTTCCTTTTTCTATTAAAAATTATATATTTTTACTTTAAAATATTTAATTTTCTTAAAAAAAATTCATAAAACTATTATTAGTGAAAAATGGGCTCCAAAAATTTTGGGACCTAGAGCCATTATTTTGGCTGCATCATTATCTCCTTTTATAGTAAGCTATAAATATTTTTCCAAATCTTTTTAATTAATATAAGATTTTATTATTTTCTTATATAAAGATAATAGAATTGACTAAGAATGGGTATAAAATTATAGGCAAACAAGTCCGAAAGTAGAGAATTCTCCATGTAAGAATGTCAAAGTTGTTAATGAAATAAATTCCATAGTGAAACAGAGTAAGTCATTGATTCCAACTTGGCCTCGCCATCGTCTTCCCACTACTGTGGACAAGACAAGCACGCAAGTACCAATTATAGCTCTTCCAAATCCAGAAAGAAACCTCAAGAATGAATACATTCATATATTGGTGGAAGAAACAGTAATTGCCTCAGTAATGAACATCAAAAGACATGACAAAACTAGCATGTTTTTTCGGCCAAGGAATCAGCTAAAGTAGAAAGAATGAACCTTTTGTAAGCAAAGGCGAACCATTAGTTTTAGGAGTGTATTTAATCGAACCTGTCATATTCAGAATACACATCCTAAATTATATATACTCCTATAATTTAGTATATTTTTACTCCATACGTCCCATTTTATGTAAAAGTGAATGTCTGGATATGAAATATAAGAAATCAAGGAAGGCTGTTGACGCATAAGCTAGTATACACATTTATGCAAAGTACTAAAAATTTTCTTATTATACCGATAATTAAATGAGTGGCAGTGAGAGTTTTGCATTTTTTTTCACTTTTTATTTTCTACCAATAGAAGAATAAGCTTTTATATCGGCCAATTAGGTCCAAACAAGGCATGTCATTAAGGGAAAATTGTGAGTGCTAATTAAAAAATTTCGAAGTAGAGAAAAATATCCTTATTTTTTGGACAACCTAAAAGCAAAAATGCATCACATAAAATGAAAGTAATTTTCGGCTCATATTTTCTATAAACTCATGACAATGAATTCATTTAAATCATGAATCTGTCTTTACATGTAAGACATCCCATGGAAAAGCAAAAAGGCCATCAATGATTGAGCCACCACATTATAAAGACCACTCTGAAACAACTGAAATATAGGCTGGTAAATCCCAAGTCCATGCATTCTTTGGAATATTACAAAAATTGTTGTCAATGAAAGAAGAATTGCAGGATATGCAATGCCAAAATGGCTGCACATCAGTGAAAACACTGATAAATGTTTGTTGAGCATCAAAAAACCAAGCAAGAGAGACAAGTATGACTTACAAGAGATGAGCCCATCCAAATTCACCTACTACACTTCTCGTCAAGAACGAGTTTAAGTGCGTTTTTGTATCTGATAAGGTTGTAATAAGTAAAAACCAAATGTTTGTGGGAAAAGGTTATCTCACTGAGGACTTTTTCAAACTGAATGTAATGGTCGTTGAGAATAATAAAATTTCAGCTTCTTCTTACTTACTTGAGTCAAATGATTTATGGCATATACGTTTGGGATATGTCAATTATAAAACCTTGCGAAAAATGATTAATTTGGAAGTATTGCCTAAGTTTGAATGCGATCAATCAAAATGTCAAATATATCTGGAATCTAAGTATATTAAACATCCTTGTAAGCCTGTTGAAATGAAGTCAAATCCTTTAGACTTAATTCATACAAATATTTGCGATATGAAGTCAATACCATCTCACGGTGAAAAGAAATATTTCATAATTTTTATTCACGATTGCACTCGTTATTGCTATATTTATTTACTTAGTAGTAAAAATGAAGCAATATATGCGTTCAAGCAATACAAAAATGAAGTTGAATGCAACTTAACAATAAAATCAAAATGAAAAAAGTGATATGGGTGGTAAATACTGTTTAACCAAAAATAGGAATTTCAGTCAAAGCTTATGTTAGAAGAACTCGGGTTACTGATAATCAAATAGAAATAAGAATAATTGAGAAATAATAGTTGAACGCAAAGTAAATCAATGTATTCCAATAGTATTTCGTGTCCTTACAAATGATCAATCTTCTCCTTTTATAGTTATTTCTAGGTAATACGTTTTGTTTTTACCATAATAGTGCCATTATTGATAATTAATGGCATTTATTGTAACGTTACAATCAGTAATAATATTTGATTTAATACAGATTCCTTAACGTTTTCCGTATTTAATGCCAAGTAGTACGTATCTATACCTTATTTACTATCATATTCATTCCCTTCCATCATAAAGAGGTTCGAGCGTCTATCTCTCTTGCTTTTTCCTGAATATCTACCCGTACCTATTGAAGCTAGTGCCTCTTTGATTCTTCTTCTTCACTTATCCTCATTTGACTGGCCCACGTGTCATGACGTGTCATTTTATAATAAATTCCATATATAAACTTAATTTTTTCCAATACAAATACGATTGAAGAAATATATTTAAAACATGAAATTATTCATCAAACAACGGCCTCTTACACGCACCAATCCAATGAGATAGCGAAAAGAAAGAATCGATCATTAAAGGAGATAATGAACGCTTTATTGATAAGTTCTGATTTGCCACAAAAATTGTGGAGGAAGCCATTGTTACGGCTAACCGAATACTAAACCGAGTACCCCATAGCAAAATGCAATCCATTCCATATGAAAAATGAAAAGGAAGGAAGCTTGAATTATTTTAAAGTGTCGGGGTGCCTAGCAAAATTGCAAGTTCCTTAACTCAAAAGGGTAAAGATAGGACCGAAAATCGTTGATTATGTTTTCATAGGATATGCAACCAATAGTAAAGCATATCAATTTTTGATTCATAAATTAGAAACTACCGACATTCATAATAATACGGTTATAGAATCAGATAATGCCAAATTCTTCGAAAATATATATCTGTACAAAAGGGAATGTGAGTCGATTGGTGAAGGATCTAAACGACCTCAGGAAGAAACAAAAGAAAGTACGTCTAACTAGGAGGTCCAAGATGGAGTAAGCGTCAAAGAACGTCTACTTTATTTGGACAAGATTTTGTTACTTTCTTATTGAAAAATGAGCATAGGACATTTAAAGAAGCTATATCTTATTTGGAACCATTATTATGGAAAGACGTAGTCAATCGTGATATAGAATCCATATTGAACAACCATATATGGGAGTTGGTTGATCTTCCTCCTAGAAATAAATTGTTGGGTTCTAAATGGATTTTGAAGAGGAAAATGAAAGATGATGGCACTATTGATGAATATAAGGCAAGGCTTAAGGTCAAAGGGAATATAGACAACGTGAAGGTCTTGACTATTTTAATACATACTCTTCAGTTACAAAAATTATGTCCATACGAACGTTAGTCGCATTAGCTGTGGTATATGGTCCTGAAATTCATCAAATGGACGTTAAGACGGCCTTCTTAAATGGAGTTTCGGAGGAAGAAATCTACATGGAACAACCTTAAGAGTTTGTGGTTTCAGGTAAAGAAAAAAGGTATGTAGACTTGTTAAGTCCCTTTACGGACTAAATGTCACGACCCAGATTTTCCACCTTCGGAAGTCGTGATGGCGCCTACTCGTAGAAGCTAGGCAAGCCGTGACATATAGAAATTCTAACTCTTTCATTTTAATCCTTTTTACGATTTTGAATTAACATGTAATCAACATTTAAATATTAACGATAAACAGAACAAGCGAAAGACTTAAACAGCTAAAGATAACCAAGCCAGTACTACAATGCCAATATACTGCTCTACCCGGAATCTGGTGTTACAATATTCATGGATGATCTATGAGTACTACATACAATTGTCTGAAAGAAATACAATTTGTCTCGAAATCTAATTAAAATAGAGTACATAATAAAGTAAAAGAGAACGCCGGGCCTGCAGACGCATGTAGGACTACCTCGGGATCTCTGGCTGGACTGAAGGCAGACTCCCCAAGTGCTATTGTCCAAAAGCTGCTCCGGAATTTGCACATAGTGCAGAGTGTAGCATCAACACAACCGACCCCATGTGCTGGTAAGTGCCTGGCCTAACCTCGTCGAGGTAGTGACGAGGCTAGGACCAGACTCTAGATAAACCTGTGTAGTTATATAATATACAGTGGAAAATAAACAAGAATAAAGAATTAGAATGGGAGGGGGTACATGCTACGGGGGAAATATCAATCTAGCAGAAACTTAAGAGAAATATGAGAGAACAATTCAAGATTACAACAAAATAATAATGACACTGTTGTGGCGCGCAACCCGATCCCTATCATTTAACACTGTTGTAGCGTGCAACCCGATCCTTATCATTTGACACTGTTGCGGTGTGCAACCCGATCCAATATAATATTGTTGCGGCATGCAACCCGATCCAACATAATATTGTTGCGATGTGCAACCCGATCCAACATAACATTGTTGCGGCGTGCAACCCGATCCATACATTTATATATACCTTTAGCAACAACCATACCAAGAGTCCTGGCAAGGGATCAACAAATAACTGCACTATCCCGACAAGGGATTCGGCAGTAAAAGTAAATACGTCCCGGCAAGGGAGAAACAACTATAACCAATCTTAACCCAACATCTAACCATCTCAGCTAACACCAATACTCTATCGTAAGTAATTTCCATGAAAACAATCTTAATCCTTGCTCAATACTTAGAATCATCTATTAAAGCATCCGTAGTATCATTTAAGAACACAATAAATTGCTATTTAAGACTCACGGTCATGCTCGACACCAACGTTTAGATATTCGTCACCATGCCTATACGTCGTACTCAACAAGAAGCAAATAGCAAATAGGACACAACTCATAATCCCTCAAGCTAACGTTAGACCTAATACTTATCTCGAACTTCCACGACCAACTCAAGCCTCAAACACCGCCTTTCGTTTTGAATTTGACTCCAAATCAATTGTATCTAGACATAATCGACTTAATAACATCAATAAACGCTAAACAATCCTATTCCAATGCTTGATTATAGCTTTCCCATCATTCTTCCCAAAAAGTCAAAAATTGACTCCGGGCCCATTTGGTCAAAACACGAGGTTCGAACAAAAATCCGATTACCCATTCACCCATGAGCCCGAATATATATTTTGTTTTGAAATCCGACCCTAAAACGAGGTCAAATTCCCAAATAATCAAAAAACCCTAACTCTACCCAAATCCCTAATTTTCTACCCTAAATCTCATGTTTTAGGCCTAAAAATCTAGTGGGTGTTGATAAAAATGGAAGAAAACGAGCTTAGGATTACATACCTATGAAGCTATGGTGAAGTTCCCCTTCAAAAATCGCCCAAGAGGTGTGGAGAAGATGAAGTTTATGAAAAATGGTGGAAATCCCATAATGTATTCTGTTTTTGGAACTTAAAATAACCGGGCAAATTTGGTCTTCGTGTTCGCGATGTGCTAGGCCTGAGAGATCTTCATGTTCGTGTAAATGGGCTCGCGTTCGTGGAGCATTAACTCCTCGAGCTATCGCATTCGCGGCCAGAAGGTCGCATTCGCATAGGGTATAATATCCCCCCCTGCCCAGGCTCATAAGCCTTCGCGTTCGCGTTACCAGGCCTGCGTTCGTGTTACGAAGACCCCCCAAAGCTTCGCATTCGCGACCTGGGTCACGCGTTCGCGTAGAAAGAAATTTCCTTCAGCATGAATAACTCATCGCATTCGCGAGGGTCCTCCCGCGAATGCGAAGAAGAAAATACCAGCACACCAGAACTGAAAATAACTTGCAACTTTTATGAGTTCAAAAACCTTCCGAAACACATCCGAAACTCACACGAGCCCTCGGGGCTCCAAACCAAACATACGTACTAACTCAAAAATATCATATGAACTTAGCCGTGTGATCAAATCGCCAAAATAACCCCTTAAACAATGAATTAAACCTCAAAATCAATGAAATATTTCAAAACTTCTTAAAATATCAAATTTTGCATTTAAGGTCCGAATCACGTCAAATGACATCGTTTTCTTACCAAACTTCACATAATTATCTTAAATCACATATAAGACCTGTACCGGGTGCCAAAACCAAAAATACGGGCCCGATACGAACATGTTCTAATCAAAATTCATTTCCAAATCCTTTAAACAATTTCGGAAAATAATTTTCTTTAAAAAATTTATTTCTCGGGCTTGGGACCTCGGAATTCGATTCCAGGCATACGCCCAAGTTCTATATTTTCCTACAGACCCTCCAGGACAGTCAAATCACAGGTCTGGGTCCGTTTACCCAAAACGTTGACCGAAGTCAAATTAATTCATTCTATAGTCAGAATTTATCATTTTTCACAGATTTTCACATATAATCTTTCCGGCTACGCACCCGAACTGCGCATGCAAATCCAGGTAATGCTAAAAGAGGTTTTTAAAGCCTCAGGACGTAGAATTTCATTTTAAAACAAGTGATGACCTAAAGAGGTGATCAAATTCTCCACCTCTAAAACAACCGTTCGTCCTCGAACGGACAGAAGAAGGAAGTACCTGGGTCGGGGAAAAGATGGGGATAAAGGCTTCGCATATCGGACTCGGACTCCCAGGTCAATGCCTCAACAGGCTGACCTCTCCATTGAACACGAACAAAAGGAAAACTCTTTGATCTCAACTGACGAACCTGCCGGTTTAGAATAGCTACCGGCTCCTCCTCATAAGACAAGTCCTTGTCCAACTGGACAGTGCTGAAATCTAACACGTGGGATGGATCGCCGTGATACTTTCAAGCATGGACACATGAAATACTGGATGCACGGCTGATAAGCTCGGCGGCAATACAAGTCTATAAGCCACATCTCCCACTCGATCAAGAATCTCAAACGGGCCAATGAACCTAGGGCTAAGCTTGCCCTACTTCCCAAATCTCATCACGCCCTTCATAGGCGACACTCGAAGAAATACCCACTCACCGACCATGAATGCCAAATCATGAACCTTGCGGTCAGCATAACTCTTTTTCCTGGACTGAGCTGTACAAAGCCTATCCTGAATGATCCTGACCTTGTCCAAGGCATCCTGAACTAGATCCATACCCAATAATCGAGCCTCTCCCGACTCAAACCATCAAACCGAAGACCGACACCGCCTACCATATAAAGCCTCATAAGGAGCCATCTGAATACTCGACTGGTAGCTATTGCTGTAGGCAAACTCTGCTAAACGCAAAAACTGATCCCACGAGCCTCCAAAGTCAATGACAGAAGCTCAGAGCATATCCTCCAAAATCTGAATGGTCCGCTCGGACTGCCCGTCTGTCTGAGGATGAAATGCTGTGCTCAACTCAACCCGCGTGACCAACTCTCGCTGAACTGTTCTCTAGAAGTATGAGGTAAATTGTGTACCTCGGTCCGAAATGATAGACAAGGGCACACCATGAAGGCGAACAATCTCCCGGATATAGATCTCAGCTAACCTCTCAGAAGAATAGGAGACTGCCACATGAATTAAATGCGCTGACTTGGTCAACCTATCAACAATGACCCATACTGCGTTAAACTTCCTCCGAGTCTACGGGAGTCCAATAGCGAAATCCATAGTGATTTGCTCCCACTTCCACTCGAGAAGCTCAATCCTCTGAAATGAACCACCGGGCCTCTGATGTTCGTACTTAACCTACTGACAATTCAAACACCGAGCCACATATGCAGCGATATCCTTCTTCATTCTCCGCCACTAATAATGTTGCCGTAAATCCTGATACATCTTCGCGACGCCCGGATGAATAGAGTACCGGGAGCTCTGGGCCTCCTCTAAAATCAACTCTTGGAGTCCATCCATATTAGGCACACAAACTCGACCCTGCAATCTCAAAACTCCATCATCACCTAAGGTAACTTGCTTGGCACCTCCGCGTTGCACCGTGTCTCTAAGGACATACAAATAGGGATCATCATACTGCCGATCAAGGATACGCTCCAATAATAAAGAACGAGCGACTGTGCAAGCTAACACACAGCTGGGCTCAGAAACATCCAACCTCACAAACTGATTGGCCAAAGTCTAAATGTTCAAAGCAAGCGGTCTCTCACAAACCGGAATATAAGCAAGACTGCCCATACTGGCTGACTTCCTACTTAAAGCATCAGCCACCACATTGGCCTTTACCGGATGATATAAGATGGTGATATCATAGTCCTTTAATAGCTCCAACCACCTCTTCTACCTCAAATTTAACTCATTTTGCTTGAACAAATACTGCAGACTCTTGTGATCCGTGAACACCTCACATGCCATGCCATACAGATAATGCCTCCAAATCTTCAATGCGTGAACAATGGCGGCCAACTCTAAGTCATGAACCAGATAGTTCTTCTCATGAATTTTCAATTACGTGAAGCATAGGCAATGGCCTTGTCATCCTGCATCAATACTACACCAAGTCCAATACGAGATGCATCACAATAAACTATATAAGGCCTTGAACCTGTGGGCAAAACCAACACCGGTGTTGTAGTCAGAGCTGTCTTGAGCTTCTGAAAGCTCGCCTCACACTCGCCCGACCATCTAAACTAGGCACCTTTCTGGGTCAACCTGGTCATCTGGGCCGCGATAGATGAAAATCCCTCCATGAACCAATGATAGTAGCCTGCCAATCCCAAGAAACTCTGAATTTCTGTAGCTGATGCTGGTCTAGGCCAGTTCTTGACTGCCTCAATCTTCTTCAGATCGACCTGAATACCCTCTGATGATACAACATGACCCAGGAATGCAATTGAACTCAACCAGAACTCACACTTCGAGAACTTAGCATATAACTGACTATCCCTCAAGGTCAGAAGAACCACTCTAAAATGCTGCTCGTGCTCCTCCCGACTGCGGGAATAGATCAAAATATCATCAATGAAGACTATTACGAACGAATCCAAATAAGGCATGAACACTCGGTTCATCAAATCCATAAAAGCTGCTGGGGCATTTGTCAACCCGAATGACATCACCAAGAATTCATAATGCCCGTACCGAGTGCGGAAAGCTATCTTAGGGACATCGGATGCACTAATCCTCAACTGATGGTAGCCAGATCTCAAGTCAATCTTCAAAAATACCTTGGCACCCTGAAGCTGATAAAACAAATCATCAATCCTCGGCAATGGACACTTATTCTTGATTGTAACCTTGTTCAACTGCCGGTAATCAATACACATTCTCATCAACCCATCCTTCTTCTTAACAAACAACACCAGCACACCCCAAGGCAAAACACTCAGTCTAATGAAACCCTTCTCAAGCAAGTCTTAAAACTATTCCTTCAACTCTTTCAACTCAGGCGGGGCCATATGATACGGCAAGATAGAAATGGGCTAAGTGCCCGGGGCCAAATCAATGCAAAAGTCAATATCCTTATTGGGTGGCATACTCGGCAGGTCTGAAGGGAAAACCTCAGGAAACTCACGAACAACAGGCACAAAATCAATAGAAGGAACCTCGACACCAGAATCACGAACATATGCCAAATAGGCCAAACACCCCTTCTCGACCATATGCCGAGCTTTCATAAGAGATGACACTACGGGTAGAATGACCAGGAGTCCCTCTCCACTCTAAACGAGGCAAACCCATTAAGGCTAAGGTCACAATCTTGGCATGACAGTCCAAGATAGCGTGGTAAGGTGATAACCAGTCCATCCCCAATATAAATCGAAATCAACCATGTCCAGAAGCAACAAATCTATGCGGGTTTCAAGACCTCCAATCACAACTATACAAGAATGATGGACTCGATCTACCACAATAGAGTCACCCACCGGTGTAGACACATATACAGGGGCACTCAAGGAATCACTAGGCATGACCAGATACGATGCAAAATAAGATGACACATAGGAGTACGTAGACCCTGGATCAAATAAAATTGAAGCATCTCTGCCATAAACCAGAACAGTACCTGTGATAACTGCATCGGAAGCCTCAATCTCAGGCCTGGCTGGAAGAGCATAACATCGGGGCTGGGCCCCACCCCCTGGACTACCTCTCTGGGGCGGCTTGCAGCTGGCTGGCCTCCACCTCTAGCAGTCGGAGCTCCACCTCTAGCACCTCTACCTCCACCTCTAGCACCTCTACCCCTACCTCCAGCTGGCTGGGCAGTCTGTGGAACACCTGGTGCCTGAACCATAGCACGGGAACCCTACTGCTGCGACTGAGTACCTACCAATCTCGGACAAGCCCTCCTGATATGAGCATACTCACCACACTCAAAACATCCACCTGAATGTTGCGGCTGAGGAAATTGAGACTGAACCTGGCAACCTAAATAACCACCTCGAAAACTCTGGAGCGGAGGTGCACTAATAGGAGCTGGTGGTGCACTATAGGGCTGCTGATCCGGATATTGCATGTGAGAACCACGACCACCTGAAGCACCGTGAGAAACCTGAAGTGCTGACTGAAAGGTCCTAGGAGGATGGCCTCTACCATATGAATCCTTACCTTCAGACGAGACACCACTAAATCTGCCCGAATGATGGGGCCTCTTGTCCGACCCATGACCACCTCCCTGTGACAGAACCATCTCCATTCTCCTGGCTACATTGGCCGCCTCCTGGAAAGTAATCTCACTCCCAGTCTCCCTAGCCATCTGAAGACGAATTGGCTGAATAAGTCCATCAGTGAACCTCCTCACCCTCTCTCTCGGTGGGAAGTATGACAAGATCATGACGAGCCAAGTCGATGAATCAGGTCTCATACTAGGTAACAGTCATGGAACCCTGCTGGAGACGCTCAAACTGCCTCCGATAGGCCTCTCTTTGAGTGATGAGGAGAAACTTCTCCAGAAATAGCTGAGTAAACTGCCCCAAGTCAAAGCTGGCGATCCGGCTGGTCTAGCCAAACAGAAATCCTTCCACCAAATCTTGGCGAATCCCGACAAGTGAAAAGTGGCAAAATCGACCACATTGGTCTCAACTATCCCCATGTTTCTGAGAACCTCATAACAGCTGTCTAAATAATCCTGGGGATCCTCAGTAGATGCACCACTAAAAGTAGTAGTAAAGAGCTTGGTGAACCTATCCAACCCCCACAAGGCATCGGTAGAAATAGCTGCTCCATTACCGGTCTGAGCTACCACACCTGACTGAACTGCTCCAACTGGATGAACTGCTGGAGTTTGAAATCCGAGAGCTACCTGCTCCAGGGTGCGAGTAGCAGGAGTCTGGGCTCCTCCTCCAGCCTGAGAGACGACTGGTGCTACAGGAAGCAAGCCTGCTTGGGTGACACTCTCCATAAGGCCTATTAGACGAACCAGAGCATCCTAAAGTACTGGGTAGCAATAAACCCCTCTGGGACTTGAGCTGGGCCCACCGGAACTGCTGGGGCCGGAACCTCATCATCAAAGTCAACCTGAGGCTCCGCTATGGGTGCTGCTACCCTGGGTTGACCTCTTCCCCTACCTCAGCCTCTAGCACAGCCTCGGCCTCGCCCTCGGCCCCTCGTGGGAGCTGCTACTGGGGGCTCGGGCTGCTGGTCAGTGGATGAGGAAGCGCGTGTTCTCGCCATTTGCGAAAGAACAGAGAATAATTTCAATTATAATTGAGAAACCAATCCGCACGACAGGAAAGAATAAATGTGGAATGTTTCCTAACTCTGTAGCCTCTGGGGGATAAATACAGACGTCTCCGTACCGATCCATCAGACTCTACTAAGCTTGTCCGTGAATTGTGAGACCTATGCAACCTAGAGCTCTAATACCAACTTGTCATGACCCAGATTTCCCACCCTCGGGAGTCGTGGTGGAACCTACTCGTAAAGCTAGGCAAGCCGCGACATATAGAAATTCTAACTCTTGTATTTTAATCCTTTTTACGATTTTGAATTAACAGGTAATCAACACTTAAATATTAATGATAAATAGAACAAGTGGAAGACTTAAACAGCTAAAGATAACCAAGCCAGTACAACAATGCCAATATACTCCTCTACCGGAATCTGGTATAACAATATTCATGGATGGCCTATGAGTACTATATACAAGTGTCTGAAAGAAATACAATCTGTCTCGAAATCTAATGAAAATAGAGTACATAATAAAGTAAAAGAGAATACCGGGCCTGCGGACGCCTGCAGGACTACCTCGGGATCTCTGGCTGGACTGAAGGTAGACTCCCCAAGTGCTACTATCCAAAAGTTGCTCCAGAATCTGCACATAGTGCAGAGTGTAGCATCAGCACAACCGACCCCATGTGCTGGTAAGTGCCTGTCCTAACCCCGGCGAGGTAGTGACGAGGCTAGGACCAGACTCTAGATAAACCTGTGCAGTTATATAATATATAGCGGAAAATAAACAGGAATAAATAATTAGAATGGGAAGGGGTACATGCTACGGGGGAAATATCAATCTAGCAGAAACTTAAGAGAAGTATGAGAGAACAAATCAAGATCTACAACAAAACAATAATGACACTGTTGCGGCGCGCAATCCGATCCTATCATTTAACACTGTTGCGGCGCGCAACCCGATCCCTATCATTTGACACTGTTGCAGCGTGCAACCAAATCCATTTATATCACTGTTGCGGCGTGCAACCCGATCCAATATAAAATTGTTGCGGCGTGCAACCCGATCAAACATAACATTGTTGCAGCGTGTGTGAGCACGCGATTTTTGCCCTATATGAGAATCACTCCCAAAAAATTCAAAATAAAATAATTTTCCTTTGTGTGCAATTTTTGGCATTTTTTGATAATTATTTGTATTTTGCTTGTTCATGTTAATGAGTTAAATTAATAAAAAATATAAAAATATGTCGCATCAGCATTTGATATTTAATTAAGTTTGTTTTACAAAATGAAAAAATCATAAAAAATATTGTACGTTGCATTTTTAGCATTTAATGTCCAAATTGTGTGATTTTATCGTTAATCGCTATTTAATTATGTGTTAAGTGTTATTAAGAGTTAATTAGTATGTCCAGATAATTTTGGGTTTTATAATATAATCTTAGCATTTTTTTTAGCTTTATTATTTAGGAAATTGAATAAATAGAAAAGGACAAAATAGAAGAGATCGGATTGAGCCTTTTCTTCAATTTTAAGTCACAGGACCAAAGATAACCAACCTTCCCCCTACGACCCGGTTCATTTCAAACCAGGTCGACCCAGTCCATAACCCAAAATCACACCCCACCCTTTCTATTCTCATTCTTGAACAAAAAAAACAAAACCCTAAAGCTACCCGCCCCCCCTCTCTTCTTCTTCTCCAAGCTTCACCAAGAACCCCTCCCATGGCTGCCTTCCCCCCGTCTTCCTGCCTACCCTGACCACCCCTTCATCACCTTCATCCCCACGAACAGCTCCTCCAGTCGCGAAGCTTCATCCATGGTTGCCCTCCTCATCTTCTTCATCGAAACACACGCACACGTACACCACGACAATCCGTCGACCTCCCATTTCCGTCGCCACTGCTGCTCCTGCTACGTCCAGCCATGGACGAGCTGCCCGCGTTGCTGCTGCTGCTTCATCCAGCTCCAGTCCATCTCCAAACGACCACAACTTCGTCTCCTTCATCTTCAGCTACACCCCTCGTCGAACATCTTGGCCATGAACGACCATGGCTGCCTCCCTCCCCGACGTGAGATGCTGCTGTGCGCAGCTTAACCAGCCTCAGTAACGTCGACCAGCAGCTTCCTCGACATCCATGGCTTCCCTACTACTTTGTCTTCTTCATCGCACATCACCCTCACATATCGTCCTCACTAAACGAGATCTTCCAGTCATGAGTCGTCCGTTCATGGTCGTCTTCATCGTCGAATTATTTTTGGTGCGATAATTGTTTCCGAGCAGATTTATTTTCGTTCGAGTTCATCGTCGTTCCGATCTGGTTAGTGGGTTTAAGTTTCGTTTCTGTCCGTATTTTGTTTGATATTCTCGGATCTAAAATTAGTAGATGTTTGATTCTTGTTTTTTGTTCGTGTTTATCGTTTCTTGATTATTGCTTCAGGTTGTTTCATTTGTTCTAGTTTATTTTTTTGTTAGTTTAATTATAATATTGTTAGATTTAAGTTGAAGTTCAATTAATTATTTCTTTAGTTTGTTTTATTCATTTAAAAAGATTTAGTTTTAATATAGAAATATGTTAGTTTGATAACTTGAATCTTTCGTTTTGATTGTAATATTGTTAGATTTAGTTTGAGGTTCAATTGGTTATTTAATTTAGTGATTTGAATCTGTTTATTTGTTCCGTTTAAGCTTAATTTGAATTTAAACTCAGTAATTTGAACATGCTTGTTTGTTATTGTTGTTGAATCTGAAAATAGGATGTTGTTTAAAAATATTGTTCAGTCAAAATAATTCCGGTTGTTTCTTTGTTGTTCATCGTTTAATTTGAATTTGTTGATGGAATTGGATTAAAGATTGGTTATAGCTGCTATTTTGGTTAATTGATTAGGTGAATTGGTTATAGCTGTTAATTGGATTTTAGTTTTTAGACAATATTTGAAGTTTGAACAGATTTTTGAATCAGACCAGTAACAGTAGTTTTAGGGGTAATACGAGAATTAACCAATTGTAGATTTATTTAATTGGAAGTGCTCCGTCCACTAGGCTTAATAATATTAAAATATTATAGTGGGGGACAAGACAATGATGTAAAGTAAAAAGAAAAGGGGATAATGATGAGGTCTTCTTTGACCATTCAAAAAGAGGGAACCGTGGGGTCCGTGTTGACTACTTTTACTTAAGTTAAAAATCAGAAATAGTATAGGTAATAATAAAAAGTTAAAAGTTATACATAGTAGAAGAATATTGGAAAAAAAGGTAAAAAAGAAAAGGTAGTCTTGCTTTGGGTATAAGAGGACTCATTTGACACTTGAAGAAAGAAAGAGAACAGAGGGGGAGAGAACAAAACTGAAAAAAAAAATCTTCTACTTTCCTTCATTGTTTGAAATCAGCATTAATTGCTATTGTTTCATCGAAGCTTGAAGCTTCTTTCTTGGGTTACTACTACACCAGTTTGCAAACTCTGTTACTGGTTTATTCCTGTGTTGCTGGACTGTTGTTGCTGTGCTGTATTGTTACTACTGCTGCTGATTCTCATCTTCCTCTTCTCTTGTATTCAATACCAGGTACATGGCTGTAACCTTGTCGATATTGTAAGCTGAAAATGTGAAAGCATGAATACATATGAAAATGGAACTTTGAAGTTTTAATTTCGCTTTTTCTTCGTTTCTTTTACTGATTGTATTTAGGCTATTTCATGTATTACTGTTTAATAATTGGAATAAGAGGAAAATGACATAAGTTGGTCTTTAGTGAATCAGCTTGGCAAAATGGGTTAATTCATTAGCTATGAAGGTTTTAATATGGTCAACAGTAGGTTAATCATGAATAGGTAGCTAAATTTATTTAAGGCGTGATTTGAGTTCAAACAAGACTAGATAATGTCTAAGTTTAATAAACTTTCTAATAAGCTTTAGTAATTATGGTTAAATCTAGTTTCAAATGGTTGTGAATAATAAATTCCAATAGTTTTTATATAACAATGCGAGCTTCAATCTAGCTATATTTGATTTCTTTTGAATATTAGTTGTCGAATTTCTTATTTTATTTATAATTTCGAATTTTTTTTAGTAAATTCCTTTCCATTAATATTTTTTTTAATCTAGCAATTAGTATATTAGGTTTTCTTAATTTTTTTTGAAAGCTCCTAATTAATTAGGATTTTTTTTCTTTATTTTAGAGACTAATTTTAATAGAAAAATGTAGTCATTTTAGGATTGTCCATTTAAAAAATAAATGAGATGAGCCTCGCCTAGTAAAACGTATAGATTGCGGGGCCCTCACAAATGTATGTATTAATTACTTAGAACTCGGGATCGGCCGCTTAGCAAAATTCACGGCTTTTTTCAAAATAACCACGCGCTAGTTGTTTTAGGCACGCATTCTAATAATCTTACCTTCTTAAACTCGGGTGTGCATTTTATGCGACTCAAATCCAAATACCAAAACATTGAATAAAATGTGTTCCGGATTGCGGGTGCATTTCATGTGACGCAATCCAAAGACATGTTTTAAACGATGTTCACATTCTAAAAATAAATAAATAAAAAATAATAATAATAAAAATAAAAGCGGCTAAAAGTTAAAATTCGCACATAGGTTCAACATGTATTAAATCAGATAATCAAGCCGAATATGACAGTTGAGCGACCGTGCTAGAACCAAGGAACTCGGGAATGCCTAACACCTTCTCCTGGGTTAACAGAATTCCTTATCCGGATTTCTGGTTCGCGGACTGTAATACAAAGTCATTCTTTTCCTCGATTCGGGATTAAATCGGTGACTTGGGACACCATAAATCTCCCAAGTGGAGACTCTGAATTAAATAAACAAATCCCGTTTCGATTGTCCTTTAATTGGAAAAACTCCCTTCACCCCTTGCGGGGACGGAAAAAGGAGGTGTGACAGCTCTGGCGACTCTGCTGGGGAGAGTATTACTGTTTAATAATTGGAATAAGAGGAAAATGACATAAGTTGGTCTTTAGTGAATCAGCTTGGCAAAACGGGTTAATTCATTAGCTATGAAGGTTTTAATATGGTCAACAGTAGGTTAATCATGAATAGGTAGCTAAATTTATTTAATGCGTGATTTGAGTTCAAACAAGACTAGATAATGTCTAAGTTTAATCAACTTTCTAATAAGCTTTAGTAATTATGGTTAAATCTAGTTTCAAATGGTTGTGAATAATAAATTCCAATAGTTTTTATATAACAATGCGAGCTTCAATCTAGCTATATTTGATTTCTTTTGAATATTAGTTGTCGAATTTCTTATTTTATTTTTAATTGAATTTTTTTTAGTAAAATTCCTTTCCACTAATACTTGTTTTAATCTAGCAATTAGTATATTAGGTTTTCTTAATTTTTTTTGAAAGCTCCTAATTAATTAGGATTTTCTTTCTTTATTTTAGAGACTAATTTTAGTAGAAAAATGTAGTCATTTTAGGATTGTCCATTTAAAAAATAAATGAGATGAGCCTCGCCTAGTATAACGTATAGATTGCGGGGCCCTCACAAATGTATGTATTAATTACTTAGAACTCGGGATCGGCCGCTTAGCAAAATTAACGGCTTTTTTCAAAATAACCACGCGCTAGTCGTTTTAGGCACGCATTCTAATAATCTTACCTTCTTAAACTCGGGTGTGCATTTTATGCGACTCAAATCCAAATACCAAAACATTGAATAAAATGTGTTCCGGATTGCGGGTGCATTTCATGTGACGCAATCCAAAGACATGTTTTAAACGATGTTCACATTCTAAAAATAAATAAATAAAAAATAATAATAATAAAAATAAAAGCGGCTAAAAGTTAAAATTCGCACATAGGTTCAACATGTATTAAATCAGATAATCAAGCCGAATATGACAGTTGAGCGACCGTGCTAGAACCAAGGAACTCGGGAATGCCTAACACCTTCTCCTGGGTTAACAGAATTCCTTATCCGGATTTCTGGTTCGTGGACTGTAATACAAAGTCATTCTTTTCCTCGATTCGGGATTAAATCGGTGACTTGGGACACCATAAATCTCCCAAGTGGCGACTCTGAATTAAATAAACAAATCCCGTTTCGATTGTCCTTTAATTGGAAAAACTCCCTTCACCCCTTGCGGGGACGGAAAAAGGAGGTGTGACAGCGTGCAACCCGATCCAACATAACATTATCGCGGCGTGCAACCCGATCTGTACATTAATATACCTTTAGCAACAACCATACCAAGAGTCACAGCAAGGGATCAACAAATAACTACACTATCCCGGCAAGGGATTCGACAGTAAAAGTAAATACGTCCTAGCAAGGGAGAAGCAGCTAAAACCAATCTTAACCCAACATATAACCATCTCAACTAACACCAATACTCTATCGTAAGTAATTTCCACGAAAACAATCTTAATCCTTGCTCAATACCGAGAATCATCAATTAAAGCATCCGTAGTATCATTTAAGAACACAATAAATTGCAATTAAGACTCACGGTCATGCTCAACACCAACGTATAGATACTCGTCACCATGCCAATACGTCGTACTCAACAAGAAGCAAATAGCAAATAGGACACAACTCATAATCTCTCAAGCTAAGGTTAGACCGAACACTTACCTCGAACTTCCACGGCTAACTCAAGCCTCAAACACCACCTTCCTTTTGAATTTGACTCCAAATCAATTGTATCTAGACATAATCGACTTAATAACATCAATAAACTCTAAACAATCCAATTCCAATGCTTAATTATAGCTTTCTCATCATTCTTCCCAAAAAGTCAAAAATTGACCCCGGGCCCGCTTGGTCAAAACACGAGGTTCGAACCAAAATCCGATCACCCATTCACCCACGAGCCCGAATATATATTTTGTTTTGAAATTCGACCCCAAAACGAGGTCAAATTCCCAAATAATCAAAAAGCCCTAACTCTACCCAAATCCCTAATTTTCTACCCTTAATCTCATGTTTTTATATTTAGAAATCTTGTGGGTATTGATAAAAATGGAAGAAAACGAGCGTAGCATTACATACCTATGAAGCTATGGTGAAATTCCCCTTCAAAAATCGCCCAAGAGGTGTGGAGAAGATGAAGTTTATGAAAAATGGTAGAAATCCCGTAATGTATTATGTTTTTGGAACTTAAAATAACTAGGCGAATTTGGTCTTCGCGTTCGCGACAGGCTCATCGCGAACGCGATGTGCTAGGCCTGAGAGACCTTCGCGTTCGTGTAAATGGGCTTGCGTTTGCGGAGCATTAACTCCTCGAGCCATCGCGTTCGCGGCCAGAAGGTTGCGTTCGCATAGGGTATAATATCCCTCCCCATGCCCAGGCTCATAAGCCTTCGCGTTCGCGTTACCAGGCCCGCGTTCGCGAAGGGAAGACCCCCCAAAGCTTTGCGTTCGCGACCTGGGTCACGCGTTCGCGTAGAAGTAAATATCCTTCAGCATGAATAACTCATCGTTTTCGCGAGTGTCCTCTCACGAACGTGAAGAAGAAAATACCAGCACACTAGAACAGAAAAAACCTGCAACTTTTATGAGTTCAAAAACCTTCCGAAAAACATCCGAAACTCACCCGAGCCCTCGGGGCTCCAAACCAAACATGTGTACTAACTCAAAAACATCATATGAACTTATCCATGTGATTAAATCACCAAAATAATCCCTTAAACAATGAATTAAACCACAAAATCAATGAAATATTTCAAAACTTCTTAAAACATCAAATTTTGCATTTAAGGTCCGAATCACGTCAAATGACATTCGTTTCTTACCAAACTTCACAGAATTATCTTAAATCACATATAAGACCTATACCGGGTGCCAGAACCAAATATACATGCCCGATACCAACATGTTCTAATCAAAATTAATTTCCAAATCCTTTAAATAATTTTGGAAAATAATTTTCTTTAAAAAATTCATTTCTCGGGCTTGGGACCTCGGAATTCGGTTCCGGGCATACGCCCAAGTCCCATATTTTCCTACGGACCCTCTAGAACCATCAAATCACGGGTCTAGGTCCGTTTACCCAAAACGTTGACCGAAGTCAAATTAATTCATTCTATAGTTAAAATTTATCATTTTTCATAGATTTTCACATATAAGCTTTCTGGCTACGCGCCCGAATTGTGCACGCAAATTGAGGTAATGCTAAAAGAGGTTTTTAAAGCCTTGGAATGCAGAATTTTATTTTAAAATAAGTGATGACCTCTTGGGTTATGACACTAAAACAAGCACCCAAACAATGACATGCGAAATTTGACCAAACAATGATGTCAAATGGTTTTAAGATAAATGAATGTGATAAATGTGTGTACATTAAAAATGTTCCAAATCACATAGTCAATATTTGCTTATATATGGATGATATGCTGATAATGAGTAATGATATTGCCAAAATAAATGCGACTAAGCATATGCTAACTACCAAGTTTGATATGAAAGACTTGGGAATTGTCGATTTAATTCTGGGTATTAAGATCCATAAAACTCCTAAAGATCTTGGCATTGTCACAATCTCATTACATTATGTCACGCCCTAAAATTACGTGAACGACACTCGATACTCTACTCGGCCTAAGTGAACCATCTCATAAATTAATACTCATTTATATTCCTAATAAGGGGATGATAAAGTCTCTTCAGATATAATCATTTTAAGATATAAAACAAAACATAAATAAGGTCTTTAAGTAACTATTTTCCTTTGAAAGAAAACTTCATAGAAATTTCATTCATGCATGCCATACGAGTAATCATAGGATTACAACCCAAAAATGAATAGGCAAAATACATACTTTACCCATCGACCTTGTACCCAAATCTCTCTTACACACCTCTTAAATACGGAAATAATATTACACACCAAAACTTTTAAAGATGTGTCAATTACATACCACTTCGGTGTTTGACCACATTTGCTCAAAGCTTGTTCTTACATGCGCCAAACAACATCTAACACGTGTCAAATCGAGGACAAAAAAAAAGAAAATCTGAAAAAACCTCTGCAACCCCTCCCCCAACCCCCTCTTCTCATCTTCTCAAAGAAAACAAATACAGAAAAGAACTCCCCCCCTCTTCATCTTCCTAACCCCATCATCTTCTCCATCACCACCATACTACCACCAACTCTTCCACTACAAGATCCTTCTTCTATAACTATAGATTCAATTCTTTGCTGATTTTTAACAACATCCATCACAAATCCTTATACAAATTTCAAATTCAAGCTCAAACCCAAAGCTTCAAACTTGTTAATGGTATTTTTTGAATTTTATCAAAATTAATTACCTAAGTAAAGTTTTACTCAACAATAATCACGAATTCAAACTAATTTTCTAGGTCATGGAACACCAAAATCAACAAGGCCCGATTGAATTTTCAAGCTTTATTAAAAAGTCAATAATGGTGATTTTTACAATACACAATAGCTCCTATGTTATTTTTTTTTCTTTTCTTCTTAGTTATGGGGTTGGAGAGACGAAATACGAGGTGATAGATAAAACTAGAATGGGGATTGGGGACGATGACGAACCGGAGGGGGGGGGAAGGGAGGAGAGAAAAAACTAGGTCTTGGGGTTGGGGAAGAAGACATGGGTTATATTTTTTTCTTTAATTTAAAGGAAATAGTTAAAAAAGGGAAAAATTAAAAAAAAAAACTTAATTTCAGGTGAATTTTTTAGTTTTCACGCGCCTCTTTTATGTGTAATACACACGTGTGACACATGGCAAAAGAGGTGTGTAATTGATACACTTTTAAAAGTTTTGGTATGTAATACTATTCCCGTGTTTAACAAGTGTGTAAGAGGGATTTGAGTACACGGTCGATGAGTAAAGTATGTATTTTGCCAAATGAATACTATTATTGTCTATAGAATCTCTATGACATGGAGTAAAATAGTCAACCAAGGCATAATCCGGTGGCTCAAAAGAATAATAATAAAACAAGGTCCTCCACGAGTATAAGTGTGGAGTCTCACCAAAAAGTGTCAACAGAAAATGTAGAGTTGTCCTAACCACACAACCCAAGCTGCTCAGGTCCAGTCCCTGAAAACATGAATGGAAATGTGGCCGAAAGCCTAAGCTCCACATGCCTAGTACAAATCATGAACCGCTTCCTAACAAGAAATAGAACAAGATTTAAGAAGATATAAGATATGCAATAACAATTGATATAAGAAAGAAGCAATTATATCAGTTACCAATTAAAAAAATATAATGACATAATAAGGTAAAACATATTGCAAGTCTTACTTTAGCATTAGTCTTTACAAAATTATGTTAGATTTTTTATTTATCGGGAGCACTATACCATCACTAACATAGAAGAAAGTCAACTAGGTTATGTACATATCGGCAAGTATCATATACCCTACTTGCTCAAGTCGTCTTATCATTGTACCGCATGAATCGACTTAGCCATGCTAATAAAGTAGCACAATAGTACCCCATCATGGGTAGTACTCTGTCGTAGTTCCCAACCGTAAGGTAGGTTTTACGCCTACACCGTCACGTGTAGTTTTATAACCTAATGAGGAAAAGTATCCGAGGTCAATCTCGGTGGACTTAAGTAACTCCCAAAACCATTGAATTTATTAATGAAGCCAAATCAACTATGAAAATAGTGAAATCCAAGATATTTCACAACTTATATATTTTTATTTCAAATATATTACAAGTGCTATTCCTCCTTCATTTAGCTTTAAAATTAAAATAAATCATTTAAAAAAACAATATTCATAGCACTTAAATCCTTTTATGATGCATAAAGTAGTACAATCCCAACACATTTGTCCCCACAAGTTAGGACTCACATTTAGAATTTCTATTTAATCGTGTTTTGATATGATTTTGGAGAAAAGCTCCGAGGCTAGTAAGTTTCAATGTACCTCAAATTGCTTCCAACCTTACCCCAAATGATCCAATAATGCCAACGAGTCACAATCTACATATACAATCTCACATAATTCAATAACGTATCACAACAATACCAACTAAGCCAACTAAGTGTCTAACACTTAAGACCAATTTTATAAGTTTAGCAAAGATCCTCATTTCATCATTTGAAGGTCAACCCTTGAATTTTAACTCTAAATCCTTCATCAAACATATCATCGTATGTAATTGTTGCATTAGAATCTCAAAACGAGACCGTTCAGGTAAGACCCAACACTATTCATCATCCCTACCAACCAACTCTTCAATTTCAAGACTAGTTTTTAGGGTTTCATGAATAGATATTTTAAATACAAATCTATTTTCATAAGTATACCCTACTACATCCATGGAATATAATATATAAGTTTGGAATGAAGAGAATACCTCTTTTTCAAACCCGAGAATTTTCAAGATTTGAGTTCTTTAAGTGTCCTTGAGATTATCTTCAAAAATCTATGAATTTTATGATGTTGGAGGGTTAAGAGATGTAATGAATGAACCAAATCTATCAAAGAAAGGCATTTAATTCTTAACTTGAAGATGTATTTAAGGTAAAGAGCTCCTCCTTCTCTCTAACCCCAAGACCAAGGCCCAAATAATATAATTTCTCTCTCTATGAAATGTCTATAAAAGCTTCAGCTGTGGGTTTTAAATTTCGGATGCCAACTTGAATGCCTTCGCTGCACTTCACTAGGCTCCAAAATAATTGGATGCGAGGGAGGATGCGACGCAAAACAAAGTCATTAATGATAGTTCAACATTGTCAACTATAATTTTAGTCCATTCTCGTGGTGAGACAATGTTCAGTACCAAGGATAGAACATTAAGGCTTTTTAATAATTTTTAAATTTGATACGGGATATATCAAAGAGTGTATGTAAGGGACGGCACGTTTAGGAATAACCTATGTAAGTGTGAAGTATTAGCCCCTTCAAGGAGAATTTTGCAAAGCTAGTTCTCTATGCACTTATGAAACCAGGCGGTATTCATGGCTGAAACGAACACAACAATGAGAACCAAAGACGGATAAGGGTTGATTGTGTGACTTATGGTTGTCTAGGTATGCACCAAAGTTTGACCGTGCAAAGATATCAAATCTACCGATTGACTGCTTATATCCGACATAAGTTCACTACGGAAGGTTCAAAAGAAAACTTACTTATCCAAATGCGATTAATCCTTGCTTGTGAATTACACAGTTTTCATGCATATTTCCGTGATATAGCCATTACCTACACTGTGGGGGATTGTTAGGTTTATGCTTGGTTTAGCTTAAAATAAAGAGTGAATGAGAAATTGAGGAAAAATGAGATATTTGAATTTCCCTCTTTGACAAAGGGACATTATCCCATATTGAATGAGGAAAAGAGTTTTGATGGGTATATATACAATTGCTCTTCTTCTAACTCTTAAAGAGTGAAGAAGAATGCAAGTTTCGCGTCGTCGTCATTGTCGCTCGCTCGGCTTCGGGTTTGGATTTGGTCAAATAATTTGATTGATTACTTTTTTGGACCAAATTTATTTATTAATATTAAGATTAACGTAATATTATTTTGATACAAATTAGCCGTTTTTGTAACGGTAAATTAATTTTCCTCCGCGTTTGATTTTTTTCGTTTTATTTTGCGTAAATAGCCATTTACGTAATGGTTGTTTTTACATGAATAGTCATAACACTCATTCTGAAGAGTTGCACCTCTTCGTTTAAATCTAACTTGCTGGCTATAAATAGCAGACCATTCCCTCAGATTTTCCTTACAAAATTCTGAATTCTCCTTCTTTCTTCTACATTATTTTAACTGAAAGAAAGCAACAGTAAGTATGATCTGCTATCGATCATTGTGTTTGCTGAAATACTGGGGTTTGAAGTACCATTACACCAGTAATCCGTTTTATCTTAGGAGAAAATAATCTACAACCTCGGGGATTAAGTTCCTTAAGGAAACACTGTGAATTCAGTGAGCTTAGATTAATATCCGCTTCTTCTACATTTCTGATTTTATATTATTTTATTTCCAGAATTATTTTACAAATCTAGAATTCTAACAGTAATCCGCTAGCCATCCAATAAGACATCTAGCGAATTGGTAACGGATTAACGATTATCGGGGGTTTATCGGCTAAACCAAATAAACTTCAAATGAAGTTGCTGCTGTCTAGCTGAGCAAATGTGACGACCCGACCAGTCGTCTCATGAGTTACCGCTCCGTTTCCCCCATTTCTACTTCTTTATGCTTCGTTATTCGCGTTTTATGTGGTCGAGTTGAGAAGTTTGCGTTCAGAGTGGATTTGGTAAGAAATGAGACACTTAGTCTCTTTTAAGAAAGTTTAAGCTGGAAAAGTCAACCGGATATTGACTTATGTGTTAGAGAGCTCGGATGTGAGTTCCGATAGTTTGGTTAGCTTTGGGAGGTGATTTATGACTTACGAGTGTGATCGGAATTGGTTTTGGAGGTCCGGTGTAGAATTAGGCGTGAATTGGCGAAGTTAGTATTTTGGCAATTTCCAGTTGGTAGGTAAGATTTTGATCTGAGGATCGGAATGAAATTCCGAGAGTTGATGTAGCTTCGTTATGTCATTTTTGATGTGTGTGCAAAATTTCAGGTCATTCGGACGTGGTTTGGTTGCGTTTTTGATCGAAAGCGTATTTCGAAAGTTTTTAGAAAACTTAGGCTTGAATTCGATGTGAATTGATGGATTTGGTGTTGTTTGAGGTGTTTTGATGATTGGAACAAGTTTGAATGAGGTTTTAGGATGTGTTTGTGCTTTTGGTTGAGGTCCCAGGGGCCTCGGGTGAGTTTCGGGTGGTCAATCGGACCATTTTTGGCTTTGAGAGTTGCAGAAATTGTTGTTCCAATGTTGTAGAGAAATTGGCCTTCGCGATTGCGTGGGGCTAGTCGCGATCGCGTAGAAGGATTTTGGGCTGGCCTGAGTTTGGCCTTCGCGTTCGCGGAGGGCTTTGGCCTTGTGCTTCGCGTTCGCATGCAGAGTCACGCATTCGCGTATAAGGAATTTTGGCTCAGAGGTAATTACCCTTCGCGTTCGCAGCTGGAACCTTGCGTTCGCGTAGGTTGGAGAGTTGAAGCATCGCATTTGCAGTGCTTTGGTGTTCACATAGTATATTTTTGGAGCCTTGGAATTTTTCCCTTCGCGATCGTGAGGCTTGGGCCGCGATCGCGATGAAGGAATACCAGAACTGGGCAGAAAGTTATAAAACATTTCATCCGCGATTTTGAGCCATTTTTTCCACCATAGTTGATCATTTTAAGAGCTCTTTGAGGGAGATTGAGGAGGTATTCAAGGAGAAGTGATTGGAGGTAAGATTAATGAACCTAAAACGTGATTCTACTGTGAAATTAACCTAGAAATTCATGGAAACTAAGCTAAAAATGGAAGAACTAGGGCTTGGGATTTGAATTTTTGAATTGGGATTTGAAGGACCATTTGAGGTCGGAATTGAGAACTTTTGGTATGTATGAACTCGTGGGGTGAAAGGAATCTAATGATGTAAAAATTTCTGAGTTTTGAGAAGTGGGCTCGGGGCTCGGGTTTTGCAAATTTTGGAATTTTTGATAATTTTTCGATTGTTTTCGCTTGGGCTTTGCTCCCTTAGCATATTGTGATGTATTCGTTCTGATTTTGGATAGATTCGATGCATGTGGAGGCCGATTTGACGGGCAAAGGCGTCGCGAGATAGAGTTGTAGCCGGTTCTAGGTGAGTAATGATTGTAAATGATGTCCTGAGGGTTTGAAACCCCGGATTGCACATCGTAGTGCTCTATTGAGGTGAGACACGCGCTTGATGATGAGCTTGGAGTCGTTTACTATTAGAGATTGTGACTTGGTCCATCCCGACTGATGATTTTACCGCCTATTTGACTGAAACTTATCTGTTATCATCATGATTTGGGCTGATTGCCATATTTGGGCTTCGTGCCAACTATTTGAACCCTCCGGGGATTTTTATTACTAGTTCCTCACTGTTTGACTTATTACTTGAACTCAGTCCTATTGATATTTATGGTTTTACAAATTCAGCCACTTTTATTCATATTTGAAACTTAAATAATATATTTCTAAATGATGTTTTGGGTTGAGAACTACTGTTTTACTAATGCCTGAGGGGCTTGTGATGATTTTCGGACTGAGTGAGGCCGAGGGCCATATGTGAGGATATGCTGAGTGATATGAGGCCGAGGGCCTGAGATACTGTTATATGCCACGAGGTGTCTTGATATAGCGCTTTGGGCCCCTCCGGAGTTTGCACCCCCACAATGAGCGCATGTACCTATCATGATTTGAGAGTGAGCCCGAGGGGCTGATACTGTACTGAGAGTGAGCCCGAGGGGCTGATATTGTACTGAGAGTGAGCCCGAGGGGCTGACACGGTTCTGAGTGATTGTTACTGTGCCTGAGGGGCAGATTTCTACTTGTTATTTATCTGCTAAATTACCTGTTTCACTTGGTTTAAAAGGATTTCATTTGACTTCTTCACTGATTTGCTGCTTTAAGTGATTTTACTGCTTGATATAGAATTGTTTTATGCCTTTACGTGTTTTCTTACTTTCAGCCATTATTTATTCTGGATCGGAGTACTCACATTACTCCCTGCACCGTGTGTGCAGATTCAGGCATCGCAGAGTCCACTCCTGAGTGCTGATCCTCCCAGTCCAGACAGTGTTTTCGGAGACTACGAGGTAGATGTTGGCATCCGCAGCCCCCGTGCCTCCCTTATCTTACCATTTTTTTATGTTCTGGAACTTCTGCATCGGATTTCGTATCTAGTAGACTGGTATCCAGATTTATTAGTTGCTCATGACTTGTGACACCCCGGTTTGGACTGTGTCGGGATGGCTTCTACAGTTGTTATCATAAATTCCGCAAATTATGGTTATTATATCATCTTTTAGAACTATTTATGTATTTAACTGTTTAAAAGAGGTGTTCTGTTTTGGTCTGGCTTGCCTTGTCTTCATGAGAGGCGCCATCATGACCGGGTTCTAGGTTAGGGTCGTGACAAGTTGCTATCAGAGCCTAGATTACATAGGTCTCACGTGTCATGAGCAGGTTTAGTAGAGTCTCGCGGATCGGTATGGAGACGTTTGTATTTATCCTCGAGAGACTGCAGAACCTTTAGGAAAAACTTCATATCCTTGAAATTCTTGTCGTGCGACCTTGTTGATCCGAGAACTAAACTTCTGTTATTCTATTCTCTCACGGATGGTGAGGACGCGAGCTATCGGATGAGGTGGATGACCACCACTACCACCAGCTGAGACCATCAGAGGCTGTGGATGCGGTCGTGGTCATGGCAGAGGCAGAGGAGCGAGGGCAGCACCTGTAGATCTACCAGCTGCCCTAGCTCCGGATTAGGCTCCAGCTATGGATGCTCTAGCAGCACCAGTTCAGGCACCAACTGTGTCCATCGTGATTCCGGGTCTTTAGGAGGCCTTGGCACAAATCTTATCAGTTTGCACTGTCCTGTCTCAGGCAGTTTCAGCCACCGCAGCAGCAGCTACTTCGCAGGCCGGGGGAGGCAATCAGACCCCCGCTACTCGCACACTTGAGCAAGTAGTGCAGGGACTTCAGATACCGAGGGCACCTCCAGCCGAACCGGTTGCACCAGCTTAGGAGTTGTTTGTTCCAGTTATGCCGGATGATGAGCAGCGTCGTCTTGAGAGGTTTGGTAGACTCCAGCCTCCGTCATTCAGTGGTGCTGAGGGCGAGGATGCCCAGGGTTTCCTAGATAAATGTCAGCGGATACTCCGTACAACAGGGATTCTTGAGACTAGTGGTGTGGCATTTACCACCTTTCAGTTTACTGGGGCTGTCTTCACTTGGTGGGAGGTGTATGAGAGGCGTAGGCCGGTTGGTGCAGCGCCCCTTACTTGGCATGAGTTCTCCGTTCTCTTCTTGGAGAAGTATGTACTGCAGTTTCGCAGAGAGGAGCTGCGTAGACAGTTTGAGTGGTTGAGACAAGGGGATATGACTGTGTCACAGTATGAGTTGAGGTTTTCTGAGTTGGCTCGTCATGCCGTTTGGATGGTTCCGACAGATCGTGAGAGGATCAGGAGATTTGTTGATGGCCTTAACTATCACCTCCGTATTCTTATGACCGGAGAGAGAGTGTTGGGTGCTACATTCAAGGAGGTGGTTGATATTGCTCACGAGATTGAGACAGTTCGTCGTCAAGATCGAGAGGAGAGGGAGGCCAAGAGGCCTCGAGGATCGGGTAGTTATAGTGGTGCTCCTTCGAGGGGCCAGTTTCAGCATGGTAGAGGCCGTTCATTCAGGTCTGGTCAGCCAGCTCGCCCAGGTTATCGTGGGGCATCTTCGGGTCATGGTTATGTAACACCCCGTACATTCAGACTAGGTGTGGATATGTTAAATGGGTATTAAATTGATATTTTAGACATATGAAGTCCTATCGGGATGATTATGGTTGAAAATAGTTATTTCAAAATCAAGATGGAAAGTGAGGTGCATAAGATTTGACAAAATCGACTAAGTTTCCAGAAGGTTCATATTCCAACAGATTTTAGTGAAAATAAGTAAGGAATTTGGGAAAACTCAAATCATGAAAGTTCTAGGACTTTGAAATAGATTTCTAACGATATATTATGGAGCCTGAACGGATCTCTGTGCAAAATATTATGCGCATTTTACAGAACAGTATGCGATATGCACGCCGGTAGCGCGGCCGCGCTAATTTTAAGGCAGTGTTACTGCCGTTTAGCGCGGTCAGTAGCGCGGGCAGGCCTCCAGATGCACGGGCGCGCTAGTGGGGGGTCATTTAAAGCTATATTTCGTCCCCCACAGCCCCGAAACATAAAAACTTTCTCTAGAAAGAGGAACTCTCAAAAACCTAACTCCTTAACTCCTTGCGCTAGGTTTGGCTTGTTGATTGTTGACTATTGTTTAAGGGTGTTGTTTACCTTATGGGTGATAAAGAATAATATTGATTATAACTATTTGAGACTTTAGAATTTATCTAGGAGCAAGAGAATGGGTTATTGGGTGTAGAGATACCATTAATAAGGACTATGAAACTTTATGCCACCAAGTGTTTGAGAAAATGCCTAAGTGACCAAAACATGAGTATTATTGCTAATACGGAATCCCTTTGACTTGTACTGATATAGATTTAAGTTGAAGGGGTTGGCGAATGTTGTATTATGCTCAAGACCAGGAAGTTAAGGTATGTGAGGCCAACTCTCTATATTTGGGAATATTAATGATTCTCCCTACACTACATTTCTTTTACGACGTATCAATTGCCTCAAAAATATAGTTAAGCCTAGTTCCTTGAATAGTAGTGTCACACCTCCTTTTTCCACACCCGAGAGGGTGCAAGGGAGTTTTTTCCAATTAAAGGACAATCGAAACGGGATTTATTTATTTATTTCAGAGTCGCCACTTGGGAGATTTAGGGTGTCCCAAGTCACCAATTTTAATCCCGAATCGAGGAAAAGAATGACTCCATATTACAGTCTGCGTACCAGAAATCCGGATAAGGAATTCTGTTAACCCGGGAGAAGGTGTTAGGCATTCCCGAGTTCCGTGGTTCTAGCACGGTCGCTCAACTGTTATATTCGGCTTGATTATCTGATTTTATACAAATATGAACTTATGTGCAAATTTTATCTTTTAACCGCTTTATTATTATTGTTTTTAAAAGAAATGTGAACATCGCTTAAAACACGTCTTTGGACTGCGTCACATGAAATGCACCCACAATCCGGAACACGTTTTATTTGATGTTTTGGGATTTGGATTCGGGTCGCATGAAATGCACACCCAAGTTTAAGAAAGTAGATTATTAGACACACACCTAAAGAGACTATCGTGTTATTATTTTGGGAAGGCCGTGAAATTCGCTAAACGGCCCTCCTGAATTCTAAGTAATTTAAAACAAGTATTTACTGAGGGCCTCGCAATTTGTATTTTTATTCGGCGAGGCTCATCTCATTCTTATTTTTAAAGGAATTTGCAACGTCGTGGACATGCATCTCGAACCACGTTACAATCAATGTACCCGCGATTTAGAGACACATTTCAACTCCGCTGAGATTTGGATTTGGGTCACATAAATGTGCACCCGAGTTAGGGAGAATAAATTATTAAAGGCGCGCCTAAAGCAACTAGCGCATTATTATTTTGGGTAGGGCCGTGAAATTTGCTAAACGGCCCGTCCCGGAATCTAAGCATTTAACACACATATTTTGTGAGGGTTCCGCAATCTGTACATTTTCTATTTGGCGAAGCTTGTCTCGTTTTTTTATTTTTTTATTTTTTATTTTAAAAGGATGCTATTTTTATGCCTTTAACCATACTAAACCTTACAGCTTCTTTACAACTAGAATCCCATAACTTGTTAGAAGTTTAATAAAAGGAGTTTAGCGAATGAGTGTTTCGGGAGTAGTAACAACATGTACTAATACTAATTTTGTCCGAAGGACCTAAGCAAAGGAAAGGACGAATAGATTAACGTCAAACTTGTGTCATAGAACAACTAGTCCAACTTAATTAAATGACATCAAATAAACAAGAATCACATAACGCAAAATGAGCAAAAATGCATACGGTGAAAACATATGCAGAAAATTATCATACCAATTTCTATATTGCATCTTCGAACATTTAACGTAACATTTCCTTATCTAATACTTGAGGTTTACTAACCTGAAAAAACAGAAACGGACAGAGCCATGGACCAGCCCTCAACATCGACCTCGACGGATAACCTCGAACGGGAAACCATAGAAAAGGTCGTCAAAGTTCGGACTGAATAGCTCGCGCCAGAAACTCGAACACGAACGGACTGAAAATGAGTCACGGCTGCGACTGGTTTTTCCAGATGGTCATTTGGACGTGAGGGGGCTGAACGGAACAACAGCGATGGTCGGATTTACTGGAGGATCGCCGGACTGGTTTTTTTGTTACGACGAAGGAGAAGAAGTCGTCGTGGGCTGGTAGTTTGGATGGTCGCTGGACGTGAGGAGCAGGTTGTTTGACGGGATGTTAGGTGGTGGCGTTTGGACGTAGGGTCGAGGAGCTGGGGTTCCGACGTGAGGGAGTGGAGGCTGGGGGCAGTGACGATGGTCGACGGAGAGGTTTTGGGCTATGGTCGCCGGACGTGAAGGAAAGTTGGACAACGCAGCAGCAGTTGCTGCTGCTTGACGTGGGATGAGGGGTGATGGTTCCGGCGTCGGGGGCTGCTGGAAGGGTTGTTGACGGAGGTGGTGTTTGGTGGTGTTGTTTGGATGTGAGGAAATGGTGGTTTCACGATGGGAGGGTGATGGGGAAGGTGACGGACTGGTGGTTTTCGGTGTCGGGGGGGGGGTGACGGGTCTGTTGAGGGGTTTTTGCTAGGGTTTTCTTGGTTCCTTCCTAAGGTTGAAGAAGATGAATAGTGATCGTTCCCTTCAAAATTTTTTCAAAAGTCCCCCTTCAAAATCTGTTTTTGGTCCTTATAGCTTGTCCGTGTATTAGCCTTTTGCCAAGAAAACTGAGCCCCACGCGTGGTGGGGTTCAAGACTTGTGTCCCCCACGCGTGGTGGGGTTCCCCGTGTGTCATGTTCCGTCCGTGTTCCCCACGCGTGTCCCCCATGTGTGGTGGACTCGGATTATTATGGGCTAGGTTCGAAAATTAGGCCTAAAACCGGGTAGTTTGAACCCGAATATTATTCTTTTGCCCGGACCCGAGAATAAGAACACGACGTTGTTCGACTAATCCTATGTAAATAAAATAACTACAAAAATAAGACTAATATTTAAAACAAAACCATATCTTTTTTTTAATATTTTTCAAGATTAAAATAGCTACAAAATATTAATAAAACTTTTTTTTGTAATTTTCGTTTTTATATAAAGATAAAATATAAAGTAATATTTTTGTATTTTTTCAAAAAATTAAAATGTCTACAAAAAATTAATAGAACTATATTTTTTTGGTAATTTTCGAAATTATATAAAGTACAAAATAAGGTACTATTTTTTTGTATTTTTCAAGTTTATGAGAAATACATAAACTAAAATTTATATATATATTTTTGTAATTTTTCCCTTTTGCGACGAAATAAAGTAAAATAGTTAAAATAGCTATATTAGACCCAATTTCACATATTCACGTTAAAAATGTGAAAATTCTCAGGGAGAGTCAAAAATCAGGTGTCTACAAGTAGTAGAGCTTCTATTCTCTAACTTCATAACTCGTTCATGACTTTCATTCTGAACGTTGTGAACTCAGTGCGTATTCAATATAGACTTGGGCTTGATGCCCCCGAGTCTTAGTATAGATTACTTAGTATGCCATAAACAGTTGAAGTTTCAGTATTCATAATCAGTTCAAGAATACATGTCTCAATCTAGTCCTATTCAGTATTCCAGTATTATGTAACTCAGTGTGATCCAGTATTCCAGTATTATGTAACTCACTGTGATTCAATATTTCACTATCATATATTGCAGTATGATTCTCAGTTCCTGATTTTAAATCCCTGAATGTTGAACACTTGTATTTGGGTCTGAGGCCATGGTTTATGCTTTATGCATCTTTGGGCATGAGGCTGCAGTTTATGCTTTATGCATTTTGGACCCGAGGTCGCAGTTATGTATACGTATACTTGGGCCCGAGGCCGCAGTTTGTGCACATATATATATTGGGCCTGAGGCCGCAGTTTAATATTCAGATAAACAAGTTGTTCATCATTCAGAAGAGAGAGTATTCATATCCTTACTTCCTTTCAGTTCAATTATTAGTTACCGTTCAGTTATCAGTTACCAGTTATCAGTCCAGTTATCATTTATTAGTTATCATTTCATTTATCAGTTCTCAGTTCTCAGTTATCATTTCAGTTTCAGTTTCAACATTTATAATTCTTTCTTTCAGTTGCCTTGCATACCAGTACAATTCAAATGTACTGACGTCCCTTTTTGCCTGAGTCCTGCATCTCACAATGCAGGTAATGATTTACAGGTCGACGACGCAGAGCGCTAGGATTCTCATACCAGCTATTCGGTGATCCCCAGTTCTTTCGGGGCATTATCATTACTTTACAACCTTTCAGTATTTACAGATAGTCAGTGTTTTCAGTACTTCAATAGAAGCTTCATAGACTAGAGTAACAGTTAGACAGAGTCTCAGACTTTTCATATTAAGCTATGTTGGCAACAAATATGTTTCAAAATTGTATCACTTTGATTTTTATCATCTAGACTTTTAGTATATCAGCATATGTTAGTTTATCTTCCGCATTTAGTATGTTATGATATCACATGTTGATTCAGCTAGCCAGTTGGTTCGCTCGGCCACATGTAGTCAGGCACCGAGTGCCGTGTTACGTCCAAGCCCAGGTTCGAGGCGTGACAAATCACGGTACTTAGCAAGGCCAGTCATCACTTAGTGCCCTCCCAACTTAGAGTTCATCTCGTGCCCCATTAGCTTAGGGTTCTTCTATGCCGAGTGCATTAGCTAGTCACTCCGGTGCGAGGGATTCCCTTCAGTCCCCTTCTACAGCACCTGGGAGTTGTTTTGAGTGTAGAGAGTTTGAGCATGTGTAGAGGCAGTGTCCTCGTCGTGTTGCTAGTTCGTCCCAGGAGAGGGGTTAGCCCTCGACTTCTGCTCCAGTTACTTCACCACCCACCCAGCCAGCTAGGGGTGGAGGTCAGACATCCAGGGGTCGCCCCAGAGGGGGAGGTCGATCAGGGGGTGGTTAGGCGCATTTCTATGCACTTCCAGGTATGCCAAATGTCATTGCTTCAGATGCTGTCATTACAGGTATTTCTTTAGTCTGCCATAGAGATGCCTCTGTATTATTTGATCCCGGATCCACCTTTTCTTATGTGTCATCATACTTTGCTCATTATTTGGGTACGCCCCGTGAGTGTCTTGCTTTACCTATTCATATATCTACCCCGGTAGGCGATACTATTATTGTAGACCGTGTGTACCGGTCATGTGTGGTGACTATTATGGGTTTGGAGACCCGGGCGGATCTATTGCTATTGAGTATGGTGGATTTTGATGTCATTCTGAGTATGGACTGGTTATCTCCGTGTCGTGCTATTCTAGACTGTCATGCTAAGACAGTCATTTGGCTATGCCGGGTGTACCGCGGATCGAGTTGCGTGGTGTGACTGATTATATTCCTAGTAGAGTGATATCTTTCTTAAAGGCCCAAAGTATGGTTGGGAAGGGTTGTCTTTCATATCTAGCATTTGTGAGGGATGCCGGAGCTGAGACTCCCAGTATTGATTCTGTTCCAGTTGTGAGGGATTTTCCCGATGTGTTTCCTGCAGACCTGCCGGGCATGCCACCAGATAGGGATATTGATTTTGGTATTGACCTGGTGCCGAGAACTCAACCCATTTCTATTCCGCCGTATCATATGGCACCAACGGAGTTGAAGGAATTGAAAAAATAGCTTCAGGAACTCCTAAATAAGGGGTTCATTCGGCCTAGTGTGTTACCTTGGGGTACGCCAGTCCTGTTTGTGAAAAAGAAGGATGGCACCATGAGAATGTGCATTGATTATAGGCAATTGAACAAGGTAACAATTAAGAACAAGTATCCTTTGCCTCGCATTGATGATTTATTTGACCAGCTTCAGGGAGCGAGAGTGTTCTCTAAGATTGATCTCCGTTCGGGTTATCACTAGTTGAAGATCAGGGATTCAGATATTTTTAAGACTGCTTTCAGGACCAGATATGGTCATTATGAGTTCCTTGTAATGTCTTTCGGGCTAACCAATGCCCCAGCAGCGTTCATGCATTTGATGAACAGCGTGTTCCGGTCTTATATTGATTCGTTCGTTATAGTATTCATTGATGATATTTTGGTGTACTCGCATAGTCAGGAGGAGCACGTAGAGCATTTGAGAGTTGTGTTGCAGAGATTGAGGGAGGAGAAGCTTTATGCAAAATTCTCCAAGTGTGAGTTTTGGCTCAGTTCAATGGCTTTCTTGGGGCACGTGGTGTCCAGTGAGGGTATTCAGGTTGATCCAAAGAAGATAGAGGCGGTTCAGAGTTGGCCCAGACCGTCCTCAGCTACAGGGATTCATAGCTTTCTTGGTTTGGCAGGCTATTATCTTCGGTTTGTTCAAGGATTCTCATCTATCGCATCGCCCTTGATCAAGTTGACTCAGAAGAGTGTTTCATTTGTATGGTCGGATGAGTGCGAAGAGAGCTTTCAGAAGCTCAAGACAGCTTTGACCACAGTTCCAGTATTGGTTTTGCTATCAGCTTCAGGTTCATATACCGTGTATTGTGATGCTTCGAGAGTTGGGATTGGTTATGTATTGATGTAGGAGGGTAGAGTTATTGCTTATGCTTCTCTTCAGTTGAAGCCCCGTAAGAAAAACTATCCTGTTCATGATTTGGAGTTGGCTGCTATAGTTCATGCATTGAAGATTTGGAGGCATTATTTATATGGAATATCTTGTGAGGTATTCACCGATCATCGCATTCTTCAACATTTGTTCAAGAAAAAGGATCTTAATTTGAGGCAGCGAAGATGGTTGGAGTTGCTTAAGGATTATGATATCACTATACTGTACCATTCGGGGAAGGCCAACGTCGTGGCCGATGCCTTCAGCCGAAAGGCAGTGAGTATGGGGAGTTTGGCATACATTCTAGTTGGGGAGAGACCTCTTGCAGTTGATATTCAGGCCTTGGACAATTGGTTCGTGTGGTTGGATATTTCGAAGCCTAGTCAGGTGTTGGCGTGTGTGGTTTCTCGGTCTTCCTTATATGATCGCATCAGAGAGAGCCATTATGATGATCCACATTTGCTTGTCCTTAAGGACAGAGTTCAACAAGATGATGCTATAGATGTGACCATTGGTGATGATGGGGTGTTGCGGATGCAGGGCCGGATTTATGTGCTCAATGTGGATGGGCTTAGAGAGTTGCTTCTGGAGGAGGCCCATAGCTCGTGGTATTTCATTCATCCGGGTGCCGCGAAGATGTATCAGGATTTGAGGCAGCACTATTGGTGGAGAAGAATGAAGAAAGATATTGTGGGATTTGTAGATCAGAGTCTCAATTGTCAGCAGGTGAAATATGAGCATTAGAGACCAGGTGGCTTGCTTCAGCAGATGGTTATTCCTGAGTGGAAGTGGGAAAGGATCACTATGGACTTTGTTGTTGGACTTCCACGGACTTTAAAGAAGTTCGATGCTATTTGGGTGATTGTGGATCGGCTGACCAAGTCCGCGCACTTCATTCCTGTGTGTACTACTTATTCTTCAGAGCGGTTGGTAGAGATATATATTAGGGAGATTGTTCGGTTGCATGGTGTCCCAGTTTCCATCATATCAGATCGGGGTACTTAGTTTACTTCCCAGTTTTGGAAGTGTTCAGCGAGAGTTGGGTACTCAGGTGGAGTTGAGCACAACTTTTCATCCTCAGACGGACGGCCAGTCCGAGCGTACTATTCAGATATTGGAGGACATATTGCGTGCTTGTGTTATTGATTTCGGAGGTTCATGGGATAAGTTTCTCCCGCTTGCAGAGTTTGCTTACAACAATATCTACCAGTCAAGTATTCAGATGGCTCCATATGAGGCATTGTATGAGAGGCGGTGTAGATCTCCAGTTGGTTGGTTCGAGCCCGGCAAGGCTAGGCTATTGGGGATAGATTTGGTTTACGATGCCTTAGAGAAGGTGAAGGTGATTCAGGAGAGGCTTCGTACGACGCAGTCGTGACAGAAGAGTTATGCAGACCGAAAGGTTCAAGACGTGTCCTACATGGTTGGCGAGAAGGTTCTATGGAAGGTTTCACCCATGAAGGGTGTTATGAGATTTGGGAAGAAAGGGAAATTGAGTCCTCGGTTAATTGGGCCTTTTGAGGTGCTTCGGAGGATTGGGGAGGTGGCTTATGAGCTCGCTTTTCCACCCAGCCTATCGAGTGTGCATCCGGTATTTCATGTTTCTATGCTCCGAAAGTATATTGGGGATCCGTCTCATGTTTTGGACTTCAACACGGTTCAGTTGGATGAAGATTTGACCTATGATGTGGAGCTAGTGACTATTTTGGGTCGTCAGATTCGGAAGTTGTGGCCAAAGGATATAGCTTCAGTTAAAGTGCAGTGGAGAGGTCGGCCAGTGGAGGAGGCTACCTGGGAGACCGAGCGGGATATGCAGAGCAGATATCCTCACCTATTCGAGGCTTCAAGTATGTTTCTTGACTCGTTCGAGGACGAACGTTGGTTTTAGTTGGGGAGGATGTGATGACCCGGCCAATCGTCTCATGAGTTACCGCTCCGTTTCTCCCATTTTTGCTTTTTTGTGCTTCGTTATCCGCATTTTATGTGGCCGAGTTGAGAAGTTTGCGTTCGGAGTGGATTTGGTAAGAAATGAGACACTTAGTCTCTTTTAAGAAGGTTTAAGTTGGAAAAGTCAACCGGATGTTGACTTATGTGTTAGAGAGCTCGGATGTGAGTTCCGATGGTTCGATTAGCTTCGGGAGGTGATTTATGACTTAGGAGTGTGATCGGAATTGGTTTTGGAGGTCTGGTGTAGAATTAGGCTTGAATTGGCGAAGTTAGTATCTTGGCAATTTCCGGTTGGTAGGTGAAGTTTTGATTCGAGGGTCGGAATGAAATTCCGAGAGTTTTTATAGCTTTGTTATATCATTTGTGATGTGTGTGCAAAATTTTAGGTCATTCGGACGTGGTTTGGTTGTGTTTTTTATCGAAATCGTATTTCGAAAGTTTTTAGAAAACTTAGGCTTGAATTCGATGTGAATTGATGGATTTGGTGTTGTTTGAGGTGTTTCGATGATTTGGAACAAGTTTGAATGAGGTTTTAGGATGTGTTGGTGCTTATGGTTGAGGTTTCGGGGGCCTCGGGTGAGTTTCGGGTGGTCAATCAGACCATTTTTGGCTTTGAGAGTTGCAGAAATTGCTGTTCTAATGTTGTAGAGAAATTGGCCTTCGCGATTGCGTGGGGCTAGTCGCGATCGCGTAGAAGGATTTTGGGCTGGTCTGAGTTTGGCCTTCGCGTTCGCGGAGGGCTTTGGCCTTGTGCTTCGCGTTCGCATGCAGAGTCCCGCGTTCGCGTATAAGGAATTTTGGCTCAGAGGTAATTACCCTTCACGTTCGCAGCTGGAACCTTGCGTTCGCGTAGGTTGGAGAGTTGAAGCATCGCGTTTGCAGTGCTTTGGTGTTCGCATAGTATATTTTTGGAGCCTTGGAATTTTTCCCTTTGCGATCGCGAGGCTTGGGCCGCGATCGCGATGAAGGAATACCAGAACTGGGCAGAAAGTTATAAAACATTTCATCCGCGATTTTGAGCCATTTTTTCCACCATAGTTGATCATTTTAAGAGCTCTTTGAGGGAGATTGAGGAGGTATTCAAGGAGAAGTGATTGGAGGTAAGATTTATGAACCTAAAATGTGATTCTACTGTGAAATTAACCTAGAAATTCATGGAAACTAAGCTAAAAATGGAAGAACTAGGGCTTGGGATTTTGAATTTTTGAATTGGGATTTGAAGGACCATTTGAGGTCGGAATTGAGAACTTTTGGTATGTATGAACTCGTGGGGTGAAAGGAATCTAATGATGTGAAAATTTCTGAGTTTTGAGAAGTGGGCCCGGGGCTCGGGTTTTGCAAATTTTGGGATTTTTGATAATTTTTCGATTGTTTTCGCTTGGGCTTTGCTCCCTTAGCATATTGTGATGTATTCGTTCTGATTTTGGATAGATTCGATGCATATGGAGGCCGATTTGAGGGGCAAAGGCGTCGCGAGATAGAGTTGTAGCCGGTTCTAGGTGAGTAATGATTGTAAATGATGTCCTGAGGGTTTGAAACCCCAGATTGCACATCGTAGTGCTATATTGAGGTGAGACACGCGCTTGATGATGAGCGTGGAGTCGTTTACTATTAGGGATTGTGACTTGGTCCATCCCGACTGATGATTTTACCGCATATTTGACTGAAACTTATCTGTTATCATCATGATTTGGGCTGATTGCCATATTTGGGCTTTATGCCAACTATTTGAACCCTCCGGGTATTTTTATTACTAGTTCCTCACTGTTTGACTTATTACTTGAACTCAGTCCTGTTGATATTTATGGTTTTACAAATTCAGCCACTTTTATTCATATTTGAAACTTAAATGATATTTCTAAATGATGTTTTGGTTGAGAACTACTGTTTTACTAATGCCTGAGGGGCTTGTGATGATTTTCGGACTGAGTGAGGCCGAGGGCCATATGTGAGGATATGCTGAGTGATATGAGGCCAAGGGCTTGAGATATTCTTATATGCCACGAGGTAGCTTGATATAGCGCTTGGGCCGTAAGGGCCCCTCCGGAGTTTGCACCCCCACAATGAGCGCATGTACCTATAATGATTTGAGAGTTAGCCCGATGGGCTGATACTGTACTAAGAGTGAGCCCGAGGGGCTGATATTGTACTGAGAGTGAGCCCGAGGGGCTGATACGGTTCTGAGTGATTGTTACTGTGCCCGAGGGGCAGATTTCTACTTGTTATTTATCTACTAAATTACCTGTTTCACTTGGTTTAAAAGGATTTCATTTGACTTCTTCACTGATTTGCTGCTTTAAGTGATTTTACTGCTTGATATAGAATTGCTTTGTGCCTTTACGTGTTTTCTTACTTTCATCCATTATTTATGATTATTACTCACTGAGTCAGAGTACTCACATTACTCCCTGCACCGTATGTGCAGATTCAGGCATTGCAGAGTCCACTCCAGAGTGCTGATCCTCCCAGTCCAGGTAGTGTTTTCGGAGACTACGAGGTAGCTATTGGCGTCCGCAGCTCCCGTGCCTCCTTTATCTTACCATATTTTTTATATTCTGGAACTTCTGTATCGGATTTCGTATCTAGTAGACTGGTATCCGGATTTATTAGTTGCTAAGGACTTGTGACACCCTAGTTTGGGCTGTGTCAGGATGGCTTCTACCATTGTTATCGTAAATTCCGCAAATTATGGTTATTATATCATGTTTTAGAACTATTTATGGTATTTAACTGTTTAAAAGAGGTGTTCTGTTTTGGTCTGGCAGGCCTTGTCTTCAAGAGAGGTGCCATCACGACCGGGTTCTGGGTTAGGGTCGTGACAGCAAATATGTTTAAGAAAATTAAAAAGATTTGCTGTGGAAATCATAATAGCTATCGATGGGATCTAGTTCAGATTCATAGTCATTAAAAGCAAAATCACAAACTTAAAATTTGATAAACAGAAAATTCGTAATTATTTTCCAAGGTTATAAATAAATGATCTATATATAAACAATGAAATGTGAATGAATGCGTAGTCTTTTTCTTAGTCTTACATATACTCTCAATATTGTAGCACGCAAAAATGAAACAACACAATACATACTAAGGTAAATGTAATTTATATAAAAGAAATTAAAAAAACAAATATAAACAAGGGTAAAAGTATAAATATAAAAATTCTTAATGGGTTAACGGTGTGACGACCCGACCAGTCGTCTCATGAGTTACTGCTCCGTTTCCTCCATTTCTTCTTCTTATTGCTTTGTCTATCGTTTATATATGTGATCGGGTTGGTTGGCTCGTGTTCGGAAAGGATTTGGTAAGGTTTGAGACACTTAGTCTCTTTTGAGGAAACTTAAGTTGGAAAAGTCAACCGGATGTTGACTTATGGGTTAGAGGGATCGGATGTGAATTCCGATGGTTCGGATAGCTTCGGGAGGTGATTTAGGACTTAGGAGCGTGATCAGAATGAGTTTTGAAGGCACAGAATAGATTTAGGCTTGAATTGGCGAAATTGGATTTTTGGAGATTTCCGTTTAATAGGTGAGATTTTGATAGAGGGGTCGGAATGGAATTCTGAGAGTTGCAGTAGTTCCGTTGTGTCAGTTGGGATGTGTGCGCAAAATTTCAGGTTATTCGGACGTGGTTTGGTTGAGTTTTTTATCAAAAGCGTAATTTAGAAAATTTTGGAATTCTTAGGCTTGAATCCGATGCGAATTTGATGTTTTGATGTTGTTTTGAGTATTCCGAAGGTTGGAAAAAGTTTGAATGAAGTTATGTGATATGTTGGTATGTTTGGTTGAGGTCCCGGGGGCCTCAGGTGAGTTTCTTGTGGTCAATCGGACCATTTCATGTTGTTTGAAACTACAGAAAAACTGTTGTGTGCTGCAGAGGAATTTGACCTTCACGTTCGTGAGTAGATCCTCACGTTCGCGAATGGTTAGCTGGAGAAGGCTGAGATTTTGGCCTTCGCGTTTGCGAGGAAGGCTCCGCGTTCGCGAAGGGCTAGATGTTTATTATTTGAGTTCGCGAGGGAAGCTCCGCGTTCACGTAGAGGAAATTGATCAGCTGCGCTTGAGGCGTTTTATTCATCGTGTTCGCGAGAGAGGTAACACGATCACGAAGGGTCAAGCTGAGGAGCCATTGCGTTCGCGATGCGCAGGTCATGATCACGAAGAGGATTTTTTTGGTCAAAGTTATTTTGTGCTTCGCGAATGCGAGGCTTTGACCGCGTTCGCGAAGAAGGAAATGAGACCTGGGCAGAATGTTTAAATAGTCGTCTTGTCCGCGATTTTGGGGTTTATTTCCACCATTTTTGAGCGTTTTTGGAGCTTTTTGAAGAGGATTGAAGAGGGATTCAAGGGGAATCACTTGGAGGTAAGATTCATGGACTTAAAACTCGATTCTAATGTGAAATCTACCTAATTAATCATGGAATTTAAGCCTAAAATTGAAGAACTAGGGCTTGAAATTGGAGATCTAGAAATTGGAATTTGAGGGATCATTTGTGATGATTTTGATGTTTTTGGTATGAATGAACCCGGAGAGTGATGAGGAATCCATTGGTGTGATTCTTACCGGAATTCGAGACGTGGGCCCGAGGGTCGGGTTTTGGTAATTTCGGGATTTATGTTGTAAATTAAAAAAATTTGCTTGAGCTTCGTCCCCTTAGCATATTTTGACGTCGTGGTTCTGATTTTGGATAGATTCGACGCGAATGGAGGCCGATTCGAGGGGAAAAGGCATCGCGGGATAGAGTTTGGACCGGATTGAGGTGAGTAATGATTGTAAATGATGTTCTGAGGGTATGAAACCTCGAATTGAACATCGTTGTGCTATATTGAAGTGACACACACGCTTGATGACGAGCGTGGGGTCGTGCACTATTGGAGATTGTGACTTAGTCCGTCCCAGATGACTATTTTACCGCGTATGTGACTGAAATTTATTTGCTATCATCATGTTTTTGGCTGAATGCCATATTTGGGCCTCGTGCAAACTATTTGAACCCTTAGGGGATTTTTATTGATATTTCCTTATTGTTTTAACTTTATACTTGAACTCAGTGATGTTATATTCCACTGTTTTCATAACTCAGCCATGTTTACTCTGTTTTAACACTTAAATGATCTTTTAAATGATATTTTGGGTTGAGAATCATATTTTACTATTGCCCGAGTGGCTTGTAAGATTTTGACTGAGTAAGACCGAGGGCCTATGTTGTGAGGAAACACTGATTATGATTATGAGGCCGAGGGCCTGAGATATGTACGCCACGAGGCGGCTTGTTGATACGAGGCCGATAGCCTAGTGATGATGCCACAAGATGGCTTGATATTGCGCTTGGGCCGTAAGGGGTCCCTCCAGGAGTCTGCACACTCCGGTGAGTACGGGTACCCGTTGTGATGTGAGAAATAGCCCGAGGGGCGGATTTGTTGACATTGTGCACGAGGGGCGAACCTTTATATGTTTATCCTTCTTATTGCCTGTCATTTACATGCTTAATTGTTAAAAAGGCCCTTTATGAAGTTTAAACTGGACTAAAATAATTTTTACATATCTTTACTAATTCACTATTTTTTCTGGCTTTTACTACTTCATTATAGCTTGTAATATGCCTTACGTGATTTTTTGCTTTCAGTCTTTATTTATGATTATTACTCACTGAGTTGGAGCACTCACTTTACTCCCTACACCCCATGTGCAGATTCAGGCGTTGCTGATCCTGCTAGCGTGAGTTGACAGCTCCCGACAGACTTCGGAGTTCATGAGATAGCTGCTTGGCGTCCGTAGTCCCGTATTTCTCCCCCTTTATCTCATTTCTATCTCTTTTCAGTTATTCTGTAATAGCTTGGTAGACATTTCAAACTTGTGGTATATTGAATAGATGCTCATGACTAGTGACACCCCGGTATCAGGCTGTGTTGAGTTTATTTTCCGCAAACTATTCTGTTAACTGCTTACTTTTGGATTATTTATTACGTTTTAGACTTAATTCGTACTGTTCAATTGCTTAAAACTGAAATGGGTAAGTGTCGGCTGGCCTTGTCTTCACGAGAGGCGCCATCACGACCGGGTCCGGGTTTAGGGTCGTGACAAACTGTTTATCTAATAAGAAAATTGAGTAATCTGTCCCCAAACGTTTAAGCTGTTAATTATAAAATTTTAATATGTTTATCAATCGTTACCCTGATAAGCCGATATCAAAAAGCTAATAAGCCTTTTTTCGGTTCGGTTAACTGTTACGTCTTGAACTACCACTGTACCTACAATTTATCCTTCTTCCTACAAAGACTAGTTAGGATTAGCCCGGGCTGTGACCGAGCCCAACAACCATAGTTAAAGGTAAAATTTTTATGTGGCGTCTAGTTTTGCTTCACCCGTTAGATTTATTCCTACTTTTTAAAAAAAATTTAATTGATATCCAATTTTTAGATAATTTCATATGCATACATTTTCTTCTTCTTCTTTACTTATTTTCTTCTTCTTTGTGCTTAGAGTTTCTTCTTCTTCTTCTTCTTCTTCTTCTTCTTCTTCTTCTTCTTCTTCTTCGTTGCAAAATGAGTTTTTAAATTTTTTTTGTCTTTTCAATAATTTGATGATTTGAGATTTGTTCTTTATGATATTTGAAAGTTATGTTTCAAATTTGAGCTCATTTAGAGTAGATTTGAATATTGAATCGTGTATTGAATTGTTAAAAATCGAAGAACACGTTTATATTTCATAACTTAAGATTCGAAATCTAAAGTTGCATTCAATAGATTGAACTACTGAAAATTCAAATTTCTGAAGTTGCATTTAAAAGATAAAAGAACTTCAGATTAATTTTTGAATTTGCATTGAAGAGATTAAACTATTTCATATTCGAAGTCCAGAACTTGCATTTGAAAGATAGAAGAACTTCATATTTGATTTTTGAAGTTGCATTAAAGAGATTGAACTAATTCCGATTCGAACGGATACACCTTACAAATTTTTGTGCAATGCGAGTATAACTTCAATGGTGATCCCAAAAGTGAGTATATATGAAAATGTCCCTAGTCAAACTCCTATATGTATAACTTAATTATACATATATCATACATCTATTAACTAAATATATAAATGGGTGGGTGACTATTTGAAATAATTCTTTTAAATGTCTTGGATACTCATTACATTAAGCAAATCTTAAAAGAATTTGTTTATTTCTTTTTTTTAGACAAAAGCTAAACTTTCTTAAAATTTTAATTGACTAAAACTTTAAATAATATTTATTTATATTTTCAAATGTTGCATATATGAAATTCCCATTGATGATCCTTCTCTATGCATGACTTTACGAATGAAAGCTCTCAATGATAAAATCAAATCTTATCATAAACTCATAAATATTGCAAATATTTAGTCTGTATTTCCACCTCGTTTTATTGACTTAAATACAGATTAGAAGGTAAAATAATTTTAGCCTAATATATACTTTGCCTTCTTAACTTGTATGCAAATTCCTTTGACACACTATAGTGTTACATGTAATATTCTCACGACTCCTTTTATATGTATTATTGTTTTATATGCTTTACCTAATTTTTTATTTGGCAAATCTATATGCCTTACCTAGTTACTTTGCGCAAAGTTCCCCTTATATGATTTAAAATAAAAGGGCAATCTCTACTTATGTCCCCTCCATCTTATAATTTCTCACGTTAATTTAATTGAAGCAAAGCTTAGTCCAAATTAAGCATATTTCATATGCGTCCCGCTTGAGTATTTGAAGTTCATACCCACTTGCTGATGCCTATAACATTTTCTTACCATTTCATAACCACGGGCCTTTTGAATAGAACAATTAATTAATCGACATTAGGTTAGATGATTATATAATATTAATTTTGTTTGTCATGCTTAGATAATTCAACACATATAATATATTATATTAATTATAATTAAGTGATGGTTATGTATTCAAATATATATATATATATATATATATATATATATGTATATATATTACAGTAACAAATAAATAAAGAGCTCATAAAAGATAAAAACTTTGAAGATAAAGAATTTTTTCCCCAATATTCTAATACTAAAGAAAGATAATTATTAGATTAAGAGAAAATAAGGAAATCCCAATGGCAACAATTGCCTCGACAAAAAGAAAAAGGCACTTCTGGATTTGTGTGAGTGAAAAATAATAGTATAAATATAGTAATATAATGATTAATTGAAAATATTAAAATTCCTATGTTGTGATATTTATACAATTTATTAAGAAACTAAGTAATCTTTAGAGTGTTATGTATGCAACCTAATCACTCAATATGACAGAAGTAGCGAAATTTTTACCCAGGGTACACAAAATTGTTCAAATATATATATGTTGTTACAAAATAAGTATTAGATAAATCAAACCAATTTAGAATTTATATTTTTTTTAACCTGAATAGATGATGATGTATATGTAAGGAAACAAACAGTTGAGTGGGCACGTGGATTTCATTTCATTAGAATAGAAAGGTGATGGATGGTGAGTGGGACCCACCTATGGGTTCACATTTTGGAAAGAAGAGGTAAGAGTGAAGAAAAAAGTGATGTTGCTGACATAAGCATAGAGGTAAACAGGTTTGGACAATCAAAATTTTCTGCAGGTGCTACTGTAAAGTGCCTTTTCGCCCACTGAAATTGCTGACTTTTGTGTAGTTACAATGAAATCCTTTTGGGCCCACGTTACAAAAGGTTGACACATTTCTCATTAGAACAAAGACGTTTTTGTCATTCTATGTCTACAACAAAGCACTAAAGCCATAAGAACAAGCAAAGAATGCATAAGAGCAAGACAAAAGGACCAGAATATCCTCATAATGCCAAACAGATATGTTGACCACAAAAGCTTGCCAACAACAGATTTATCCCAAATCCAGAATGTTCAGACTTCCTTCTTGCCCAAGATAACATACTTTATCCCATGCCAATATTGCATTTTTTGCTATATCCTTACCTCTGTTCGCTAGAACCTTCCATAGGTAGCTCCAATTACTTTCTTTGGTAAAATAAAGATTTGGGACCAAAACATTTGTATAAAAAATGATATACTTTTTATTAATAATAAATATTCTATCAACATAAACAGTCTAGTTGGCAATTCTTCCTAGAATATTTTCAATCAAAGGCTAGCATTAAAAAATTTAAAGCCTTTTAGTAGACAAAGACACATCTGACTACCATATTGACAATTTTCCTTTAGAAAATCTCAAAATCTGCAAGATCTCCTCTTAATTTAATATCCCTAAAATTTATGAAATCCCAATGTTTACAATAAGTCTAGAAAGCTAGAGAAAACTTTTGAAAACAATCAAACTACAGCTGGGGTGAGAGTTGAGACCACATCAGGACAAGAGCAAATCATACTTTAACTATTTATTAGTACACAAGAGTGCCTCATCCATTTTTCATTGCATATTTCTGTACAATAAACTCATATACTTTCTAACTTAACTAATGGTGTTGGGTTATATATCGCAGCGGAAGCAATTGCAGTATCATATGCACGTGTGAATTAAACAATTAACACATACGGAGATTATTCGAGTTACCTCTTGAAGAATGAACAAAGCAAATCAATATCCGTTTCCAGTTCCAAAGTTGCAAGACCTCAGCCAACTTCCTGTAACGACCCGACCGATCGTTTTGAGCTTTTGCACTTTGTTCATCAGTTCTCGGGCATGACTTGCCCCGCGTGTGGGATTATGACTTATGTAAATCATTGGTTAAGGTTTTCAGGATAATCGGAATGAATTTGGAAGAACAATTCTCAGTTCGAAGCTTGAAATTTGAAAGGTATGACCAAGATTTGACTTGTTGGTATATGATTCCGGATCAGAATTTTTATGATTTGGTTAGCTTCGTTAGGTAATTGGGGACTTAGGAGCATGATCGAAATGCATTTTGGAGGTCTGTGGAAGGTTTAGGCATGAATTGGCAAAATTGAGATTTTAGCGTTTTTCGGTTGATAGGTAAGATTTTGATATAGGGGTCAGAATGGAATTCTAGAAGTAACAGTAGTTCCGTTATGTCATTTGAGATGTGTGTGCAAAATTTCAAGTCATTTGGACGTGGTTTGGTTGGGTTTTTGATCAAAAAACGGAATTCGGAAGATTTTAGAAAGTTTGACTTGAATCCGATGTATTTTGGTTGATTTGATGTTATTTCCGGTGTTTTAAAGATTGGAACAAGTTTGGATAAGGTATTGGGATATGTTTGTGCTTTTGGTTGAGATTCCAGGGGCCTTGGGGTGATTTTGGGTGGTTGGCGGAAGAATTTAGAATTTGAGTTGCAGCTAAAGCTTTTGGTTCTGTCATAACCGCACCTGCGGTTGGGAGGCCGCAGGTGCGATGATCGCAGATGCATAAAGCAGCCGCAGATGCGACCAATGTGAAGTCCTTCAGGAACCGCAAAAGCGGTGTCGTGGGCGCACATGTGGTAGCGCATGTGTGAGTGTTTAACCGCAGATGCGGTGGAAAAGTCGCAAAAGCGGGACTGCAAAAGCGGTAATGGGACCGTAGGTGCGGAAATACCTGGGTCAGAAAGTATATAATGTTTCTTTGTGAAATTTTGCTAAGTTCTCCATTTTTTAAGACGGGAAGCGAGCCAGGGCCGTGAATTCAAGGGAGAATCGAAGAGAATCAGTTGGGTAAGTTTCCTAAGCCTTATTACTCATATCTATGATTATTTTTCCATTGTTTAATCATGGTATTAGTGGAAATTAAGGAAGAAAATTGAGGGATTAGGTCTTGAGATTAAGAGACCATTGAGTGAGAATTTGAGGGACCATTTGAGGTCCGATTTTGATGTTCTTGATATGTATGAACTCGTGAGAGGATGAGGATTCCATTGATGTTAATTTTATCAGATTCCGAGACGTGGGCCCGGGGGTTGGGTTTGAGCAATTTCGTGATTTTGATGTAAATTGGATATTTTCGAGTGAGCTTCGTTCCCTTAGCACATTTTAATGATTATGTACTGATTGTGGCTAGATTTGGAGCATCCGCAGGTCGATTTGTGTGAGCAAAGGCATCGCGGGCTAGAGTTTGGACCAGATCGAGGTGAGTAATGATTGTAAATGATGTTCTGAGGGTTTGAAATCCCGGATTGCACATCGTGGTGCTATATTGAGGTGAGACACACGTTTGATGATGAGCGTTGGGTCGTGCACTATTGGGGACTATGACTTGGTCTATCCCGATTGATGATTTTACCGTGTATTTGACTGAAGTCTATTTGCTATCACCATTACTTGGGCTTCGTGCCAATTATTTTAACCATTCGGAGATTTTTGTTGATATTTCCTCACTATTTTGACTTTATACTTGAACTCAGTCATGTTATTTTCTACTCTTTTCAAAACTCAACCATGTTTACTCTGCTTTAATACTTGAAATGATATTTCAAATAATATTTTTGGGCTGAGCATCATATTTTACTGTTGCCCGAGATGGATATGTGATTTTTGACTGAGTAAGGCTGAGGGCCTGTGTTGCGAGGATATCTTTTGGGTCGGGCTGCACGCCGCAGCGGCGATACACTGATTTTGATTATGAGGCCGAGGGCCTGAGATATGTACGCCTTGAGGTGTCTTGTTGATATGAGGCTGAGAGCCTAGAGATGATGCCACGAGGCGACTTGATATTGCGCTTGGGCCGTAAGGGGCCCCTCCAGGAGTCTGCACACCCCCAGTGAGCACGGGTACCCATTGTGATGTGAGATATAACCCAAGGGGCTGGTATTGTTCTATGTGATTACCCGAGGGGCAGGTATTGTTCTATGTCATTGCCTGAGGGGTTGGTATTGTTCTGAGATATTGCCCGTGGGGCGGATTTGTTGACACTGTTCCCGAGGGGAGAACCTTATATGCTTATCTTTCTTATTTGCCTGTCATTTACCTGTTTAATTGTGTATTTGTGCCCGAGGGGCGAATATTCTGTGCTTTTCTGCACTAATTGTTTTGCATTCATTTGCGTAGCTGTTGAAAAAGTCATTTTCAAAGAAGTTTAAACTGAGCTAAGATGTTTTAAGAGATTTCATAGCTTCATTGCTTTCTTACTAGTTTTGCACTGCTTCTATACATCATATTGATGCACTTTTCGTGATTTCTTACCATTCAGACTTTAGTTATGATTATTACTCACTGAGTTGGAGTTTAGTAGTGAGTATTGGCTGATCGGAGGCAGAGTCATCAGAGTTTAGCAAGGTAGTTGCCGGCGTTCGCAGCACTACTTTTCTCCCTCTTTATTTCATTAGTCAGTATTTTGTACATTTCAGACTTTTTAGTTGTGTTTAGACCCTAGTAGATGCTCGTGACTTGTGACACCCCGATGTCGGGCTGTATTCATTTCCGCACTTGTTTTATTTCGCTAAGTCTATACTTGTTGGGGATTTATCCTTAAAAATAACTTAAATTGATTTGTTTAACTGTTAAAACTGAATTTTTGAAATTGTGTCGGCTGGCCTTGTCTTTACGAGAGGCGCCATTACGACCGGGTCCGGTTTGGGGTCGTGACTCTTCCACAGTCTTCTGCCGTGTTACCCAAATAATATCCGACAAAAGAGAATTTCGGGTGGGAGAAATTCAAGGAAGCAAAAAAGGGCCAGCCATATCCCATGTATATATAACTACGTTTTAGGTTAAAACCCTTTTCCAAAACCTGTTAGGTTTTCTTCTTCTACTAAGGAACGGTTTCCTTTATTTCCTAGTATTTAGACACAGTAGGGACCGCAAAGATTAATTAACAAGGCTTCCTATTATGGAATTTATTTCGAAATCTGAAATTAATTTCTCCCATAATAAATCACGAATTATTCCACTAAAAATTCGTAATTGCACTCCTTAGTTCAATTTTGAAATTCTTCCATAAAACCTTATTTAACTCCCCATGGTAAGATTTAGATACTAACCAATCAAATTAAATTACTGACAATCAAATTTATTGATTACTTCCTTTAGACTTTCGTGTTGGATACAAAATCCACCGGTCGGGTTTACACATGAAAACCTATACGCTTTTATAAAGGAGTATCACCAATCTCAAAAAGCGAGACATGGATTCTATCAACTAATTATTACTTCGCCAATGTATATCATCATTGTCCAATTTCCCAGGCTTATTGACCCATGAAAAAATCTCGCCTTTTAATAAATCAAAACAATAAATGATATACATAACTAATAATAGTTATATCAAGATTAAGAGTATAAGTACGTTGAATGGACTAGAGAAATTATTTTATTAAGTCAGTATAAAACACCTATCTCTACTTGATCCGTTCAATACATATAAAATGTACTAGCACAAGAAGTTGGAATTAAACCAATTCAATAGTCAAGATAAATTATATTTAATCTTGTGCTACAGCCATTCTGATGGTTTGTCCAGTTCCATCATTAGATTGTGAACATAAACTTTATGACTTATGAGAACTGATGATTTAATCTTTCGTGTATAAGCTAAACTCTATACACTAATCATCTACTATATAAGTAACGGACATGCAAACTGTGACGACCCGGCCAGTCGTCTCATGAGTTAACGCTCTGTTTCCCCCATTTCTACTTCTTATTGCTTTGTCTAATGATTCTATATGTGATCGGGTTGATTGGTTCGCGTTCGGAAAAGAATTGGTAAGGTTTGAGACACTTAGTCTCTTTTGAGAAGCTTAAGTTGGAAAAAGTCAACCGGATGTTATTTTATGTGTTAGAGGGATCAGATGTGAGTTCTGATGGTTTGGTTATCTTTGGGAGGTGATTTGGGACTTAGGAGCGTGATCGGAATGAGGTTTGGAGGTCCGGAGTAGATTTAGGCTTGAATTGGTGAAATTGGATTTTTGGCGATTTCCGGTTGGTAGGTGAGATTTTGATATAGGGGTCGGAATAGAATTTGAGAGTTGCAGTAGCTCCGTTGTGTCATTTGGGATGTGTGTGCAAAATTTCAGGTCATTCGAATGTGGTTTGGTTGGGTTTTTTTATCAAAAGCGGAATTTAGAAGTTTTTGAAATTTTTAGGCTTGAATCCGATGTAATTTTGGTGTTTTGATGTTGTTTTGGGCGTTCCGAAGGTTGGAACAAGTTTGAATGAGGTTATGAGATATGTTGGCATGTTCGTTTGGGGTCCCGAGGGCCTCAGGTGAGTTTCGGAGGGTTGAACAGACCATTTTAAGTTAAAGAAAACTTGCAAATTTTGGTTTCAGCTGTTACATGTATTTTGTTCTTCGCGTTCACGAGTGGACCCTCCCGTTCGCGAAGGGTCAGGAAGGGAGGCATCAGGATTGGCCTTCGCATTTGCGAGGGGGAGTCCCACATTCGCGAAGGGACATAATAGTAAGCATCGCGTTTGCGAGAGGCCCTACCGCGTTCGCGAAGGTTGGTGAAGCTGAGGCATCGCGTTCGCGATGGTGCGATTGCGTTCGCGAAGGAGAGTTTTGGTCAATGGAGGCCGATTCGAGGGGCAAAGGCGTCGCCGAGTAGTATTTTCACCGGTTTGAGGTAAGTAACCATTGTAAATCTGGAACTGAGGGTACAAAACCCCGGTATTTGACTTGTTTTGATAAATGCGGTGATGCACATGCTAGGTGACGAACATGTGGGCGTGCACCGGTAGGGATTGTGACTTGGTCTGTCTCGTAGCAACTATTAAGCCGCGTATTTGATTTGGAATCTTATAATATTCCATACTTTAGTCATTTGTACTGTATTATGGGCTGTATGCCATGTTTGGGGCCTTGTGCCGACCAGTTGAGACCCTTAGGGGCATTTTTACTGTTTTTCCTCACTCTACTTGTTGAAAGCATATCCTTAGTCATGTTTTACCTATTTAAATGTTTAAAACTGGTTTTATCACTCCACTTCTAAATGTGAGGACTGTTTGGACTGAGTTTTCCTGATTTCTACTGTTGTGCCCGAGAGGCTGTGAGGTTAATGACTGAGAGAGGATGAGAACCTAATGGTGAGGATATTTATATATGTATGAGTTAGGGATCGGGTTGTACGCCGCAACGATATATATATATATATATATATATATATATATATATATATATATATATATATATATTGGATCGGGCTGCGCGTCGCAGCGTATGATGCTTGGGCTGAAGGAGCCCCTCCGGAGTCTGTACACCCCCAGTGAGCGTAGTCGACTATAAATTATGAATCGGGCTGCATGCCGTAGCGGTTACTATGATTTCTATTATTATGAGATATTAATGAGCCTGAGTGCTGAGAGTGAGTGAGTCACGAGTGACTGAGAGGCTTCCTGAGAGGCCATAATCTGAGTGACACCTTGCCCGAGGGGCCCAGTTATGATATTTTCACTGATTTCACTCTTCTTTTAAAATAAGACTCCGTTGGAAAAAATTGCTAAGTATATTATTTCAAGTATTTAAATTGAAATTGATGATTCTACGATGAAACTGGTTTTAAACTGTGAAGTTGATCTATTATCCTGTTGTTTATTCATTTATATGATTTTTAGCTGCTCATCACTGCTTTCAGACTTTATTTACTTTAGTTACTTACTGAGTTGGGATACTCACGTTACTCCCTGCACCTTGTGTGCAGATCCAAGTGCCCGAGCAGTAGAGTGAGGGTTCTCAGCTGATCTAGAGTTTACTGGAGATTGCAAGGTAGTTGCATGGCATTCGCAACTCTATTTTCTCCCTCCTATCTTGTTCTTTTCCGCATTTTCGGTCTTATGATGTATTAGACAGTCGATTGTGTATTAGAGGCTCTAGACTCGCGACACCAGATATTTGGGGCTGTGTTGTCTTATGTTTTTTATTGGTTTCCGCACTTTTAGTTGTTTTGAATACTTATTATTTAAATTTGGAATTTAAAACCGTGTTAGATTATGGCTTATTAAAAGTAAAAGGGTTGTGATTAAATGTTTGGGTTGGCTTGCCTAGTAATGTGATAGGTGTCATCACGACCGGTATTTTAGGTCGTGACACAAACAAATACATGATCTATTTAAAATAAAACTTTATTGAATTGAATAAATAAATAAATAAATTATTCCATAAAGAGTACTATAATAATACACATGGCTTATAGTATATCTTAACAATCTCCCACTTAGACTCATAACCATGCACCTATAATTATGACACCCATTCCATCTACATGCCTATCAAAAGTCTTTTGTGGCAAGCTCTTAGTAAATGGGTCCGCCAAGTTGTTCTCCGACACAATCTTTGTGACCACTATATCCCCTCTTTGCACTATCTCATGAATTAAATGATATTTATGCTCAATGTGCTTTACTCTTTTATGGCTTCGTGTCTCCTTTGAATTTGCAACCACACCACTATTATCACAGTTATTAGTGCTTGAATCGAGGGAACTACATTCAACTCTCTTAGGAAGTTCCTGAGCCAAACTGCCTCTTTGGCTGCCTCAGAGGCAGCCACATATTCGACTTCCTTGGTGGAATTAATAACACAAGTTTGCTTGATGCTCCTCCAACTTATTGTTCCACCTCCCAGAGTAAACACATTTCCTGAGGTAGACTTTCTAGAATCTTTATCTGATTGGAAATCCGAATCAGTGTACTCAATAGGCACAAGTTCATCCGAATGGTAGACTGGTATATAATCCCTAATCCTTTTCAGGTACTTGATTATATGCTTAACCGCTGTCCAATACTCTCTCCCAGGATTAGACTGAAATCTGCTAACAACGCTAATGGCATAGTAGATATCAGGTCTAGTACATAACATAGCATACATCAGACTCCCCACAACAGATCCATAAGGGACCACCTTCATCTTTTCTATCTCTTCATCAGTTTTAGGAGACTGATCTTTAGATAGAGAAATTCCATGCCTGAAAGGGAGAAATCCTTTCTTGGAATCATGCATGCTAAACTTGGAGAGTATTGTATCAATATAAAGAGCCTGGGATAAGCCTAATATCCTTTTCTTGCGATCTCGCAAGAGCTTGTCCCAAGGATATGAGCCGCTTCTCCCAAATCTTTCATATCGAAGTGCGTGGATAACCACTGTTTAACTGAATCCAACATGCCCACATTATTTCCTATGAGCAATATGTCATCTACATATAAGATTAAAAATGCCACTTTGTCCCCATCCCATTTTTTATATATACAAGACTCGTTAAGATATTAATCAAAACCAAAAGTTTGAATCGCCTTGTCAAAACAAGTGCTCCATGCCCTATATGTCTGTTTTAGTCCATAAATGGACCTTTTAAGCTCACACAACATGTGTTCCTTGCCACTTTTCACAAAATCGTCTGGTTGCATCATATAGATGCACTCATCAAGACATCTATTAAGGAAAGCTGTCTTGATATACATTTGCCAAATCTAATAATCATAATGAGCAGCAATAGATAAGAGAATCATTACAGACTTAAGCATGGCTACCAGCGAGAAGGTTTCCTCATAATCGATCCATTCTTTCTAAGTAAACCCTTTTGCTACAAGCCTTGCTTTAAAAGTTTGCATTTTCCCGTCGACACCTCTCTTTTTCTTATAGATCCACTTGAATCCAGTGGGTTTAACCCCATTAGTTGGTTCTACAAGATCCCAGACTTGATTAGAGTACATAGACTCCATCTCTAATTTCATAGCAGCGACCTATTTATCTGCATCTTTATCATGTAGTGCTTGGTCGTAATTGATAGGTTCGGAAGTAGGCTCCTCAGGGATCCTATCATATGATTCTCTCAAGAGAGTATAACAAAATGGCTGTCTTATTTCTTTCCCACTACGACTACGCACTACGTCAGTTGCAACTACACCATTTTGATTTTGTGGTTGAACCACATCATCACCAGGAACCTGAGTCTCCATGCTATCCACATGGATATTAACGACTTCTTCATGTTGGCAGTCTGTTCAAAATGACTCCCACTACTTTATGGTAGTATGACTTCAGGCACTTGTTTTTGCGGGACATCAAGTCTATTGACATTTCTCCCACTACTAAAATGCAACGGTATGTCCAAATCGACTTCCGGGGTTTGCATCTGGTCGTTTTGTTTTTTAGATGACTAAGTTTCCATTCCTTTTCTTAGTTCCTATAAAACGAGTTTACTTCTAGGAACATGATTCATCAAATAGTCCTCTTCAAGAAACTTGGCATTTATGCTAACAATTACCTTATTCTCTTTAGGACAATAGAATAAACCACCTTTCATCCCTTTTTGATAACCTACAAACACGCATACATCCGTTTTTGCTTCCAATTTATCTGTTTTCCCTTTCAGCACATGTGCTGGACAACCCCAAACTCGAATATGCCGCAGTACACAATCCACAATTCTATAGGGGTCAAAGGTACTGACTTTGAAGGAACTAAATTCAGAACGTAATTCACTGTTTCTAAAGTGTGTCCCAAAAAGGATGAAGGCAAATTGGAATAACTCATCATTGATCTAACCATTTCCATAGGAGTCCTATTTCATCTTTTAGCTACACCATTATCACACCCATTTCCCCCCTTCCAATCGGAGAGGAGTCCCGAGTTTCGACATTCATGGGTGTAATGATTCATTTCCTTTTAGGAATTGGGTATTTGAAGAGTCGCCACCTAACGATTTTAAGGTGCGTTAGGGCATCTATAAGATTTAACTACAACTATGTTTGATAACCAGAGATAGGGTAAGGGCTTGAAATTATCCTAAGGGGAAGGTGTTAGGTACCCCTCAGGATCCACTAGTGTGGTTCCCGGCCCGATAGTTTTTTGTGAATTTGTGCAATTAGCAAAGTAGGCAAGTATGACTCAAATAAGAGGGGATTTAAGTTAAACACACAAGGGTAAACAATTGTTGAAAGGCAAGGCTTTGAAAAGAGTTATAATCTAAGAATGCTTGTGAAAGTAAAAGGGGTCCTAGGTTTATCTGTAATATGGATCATATCAATGTAATACTCGGTATGACACTCCTCAAAAAAGGGGATACACGTGGTATTAGCGCACCGATCATCATATCCATATCTACCCTTCCCACTCCGTTAAGGTATTAAAGCGAGGATTGGTCTCGACCTCTATTGCGTGCTGTTACCCATCCCATTCTTATCAGTCCCGGAGGAATTTAGGACACTATTCCTACAAGAGGGAGGTTTTAGGCTGATTCTTAGGTTTAAAGTTAAAAAAGGCTAAGGCGACATACAAAAACACGTAGGACTGCAATTAAAAGGGAAACATGTAAGCAATTAGAAGGCTCATGTATACCTCCACAAATAATATATATAAATAGCACAACTTAAACACAGTTACGGTCTAGATTTAAAAATACCAAAGCAGGGTATTAAGTTGTTGAAGCAGAACCAAATTTATTACATAACTTAGATAAGAAGTCTGAATCAGGCCTACCTACTGGTTGTAGCAATTGCTAACTAAACAAAGGCAGTTTCAATTTCATTCGAATTATTACCTAAGGCTTGCCTAGGCGTGTGATAGTGATGCCCTATGGGCATCATATCTATTACTGATTAGGAATGAAATAAAGTAGTAAACAATTTTTAAATGGGCAATTTGGATCCTATAGGCATGCTTTCTAGTGATATTTATTAACACGAAAAGAGTAGGTTATTTGATCTGATTCAGAACAGACAGGTACGAGTCAAACTGATTTTTAACTAAACTGGTTTTAGATCCTATAAGCATGATTTCTATTACAGCTGATTTTAAATTCTATAGGCATGGTATCTAATTATTAAAAGCTGATTTTGATCTTATAGGCATGATTTCTAATTGAACAAGAGGTGAAGCAAGCAAGATTTATTTGATCAAAGCGAAATCCATATAGGCATGATTTTTAAGGAGACGAGTTTGAATACATGTTGTAATGGAAATTGAACTTCAATTTCTTTACACCCTATAGACATGATATCTACTTATGAGACTGATTTAGATCCTATAGGCATTGCTTCCAATTATGTGAAAGTGAAGCATGCATAATTTATTAAACCAAAGCAGATCCTATAGGCATATTATCTAACAAACACGTTTGAATCGTAATGGACCCTATAGACATGTTATCAACCCTTCTGATTATTATAGCATGCATAATCACCCCATCCCTTTTCACTAACTAACCCCTATATTTGTTTACAAATTATTACAGACCAAATGATTGAAATACATAAAAAGTGCAAAAATAAGAAATTACAATCATAGGAAGCCTGATTCTGACTTTCTCTCTGAGTTATGGAATAAACCACCTCAAATACCAATGTCATTTCAAAGCCTTTCTCATATCTGGATGTGTCAGAGTTCCCTAAGGACCTCAAGGGATCTCGGGCAGTGCTCACACCCAGGGGCCAACTCTTGTGTGTCCAAGTTCAGAGGGAGCTCAAGGGTCCCAAGGCAAGGCTCACACAAGAGGGGAAGAACCTAGATTCTAAGAGTATAGTGAAAGTGCAAAACACACGTTGAAAGGGATTTGTTTAAAAAGCTGGACTAATAGTCCATTTTGAAAGCAATTAGTAACAGAAGTGATTTAAATCCATTGTAGTAGTAAATAAAACTCAAAACCCCTAAGATGGGATCACACACAGAATCAGTGGTCACACAAAGGGGTCAAGGGACTTTGGGACACACATACATTTGTCTATAAACATATAACCCCAGCAGGGGGTCTAGTTTGGACATGCACAACCATAGCTGATGCTGACATAATCACAAACCAGCCAGAGATAAACACATGGAAGGGATAGGGGTTTGGGACATAGAGGACCCAAAGCAGATACACATAATTAGTCATGCAGTAGGCACATTATAGACATGCTAGTTGAGGAACATAAACAAGAACAAGTAAATATCTTGATCACCTTTAAACAAAGGAGGGCAGGATTTTGAGCATGCTGAGTAGAGCAGTAAACAAACGGTACAAGTCAACATCATGAGCCATTAAGTTAGAAAGAGATAGTGATTGACAACAAGGGAACACATAGGTTGAGTTTCAGAATTTAAATTAAGAACATACCAGTTGAAGGAGCAAAATGTAGAAAAAGTAAAGTAATCAGAATTCCAATGTCTAGTCTTGGCTTTCAGCCGGCTAGACAAAGGCAGTACACAAGTAGTAGAGAAAGAAAGAGAGTTTGAATATGTAAGTGTGTGTTTTTGAACTCAGTTGTTCGTGTGTTTAAATAAAAGAGGGTAGGGTATTTATATCTTTGAAAACAAGTAGAGAATAAAGTAACAAGTAAGGTTTTAACATAGACATGGAAATAATCACAATCAGAATCAATAAATACAAGTACTTCCCTTTAATCAGGGAATTACAGCTTGAACGGATACTAACATGTTTAATTAAGGAAATAAATCAGTTTGAGATAGATTGATTCTTGCCATATAAGGGGGTGGTAAAAGTATAGGGTAAATAATTGAGTCTAAGAACAAAATATACTTAATCGGAGAAAGGGTTCAGCAAAGGTAAAACATCACACCAAAGGAAAAGAATCAATCAATTTTAAACAAAACGAGTGAAATTAGGGGTTTATGAGAAAATATTTGCAATCAGTCATAACTTGAGGAAATCAATATCAGTCAAGAAAGAATCATGATTCTGCACTTTGTCATATAAATAGAGAAGAATGAACATGCAAAGCCAACCGTATTGACAAAGGAACAACTAGATGCATACAACCATACAACAGTAACAGGAGTAGGCTAGGGCTTAGCAGTAAAAGACTCTACTAGAAGTATGGTAGTCAGCAAGTCAAGCAGTCACATAGAATCAAAAGTAAAGAAACCATAGTAACATGTAAATGAGATCAACACATAGAAACAAGAAAAGTCTTTAAACTCATAGCAATAAGTGAAAAAAATATTTATAAGGAATTAGGGTTTTGACAGAGATGAATTGAAAAGGTAAGAACTTTAGAATCGATTAAGTTAAATAAAGAGAAGGATCTAAACACAAAGAACTCAGTCGAAACCAGTATATATGCAAAACAAACAAAGGCAGTTTCAGCACTCGGACAAAACCAGAAACACCTAGGGTTCAACATGATGAACCATATAGAAAAAGAACATAAGCAAATCGCTTGAACATAGTACAATAACACTGAAAATCGAAGAAGAGATCCTTTTAAAAGAGGTTAAGAAACCCTAATTTGAAAACGAAGAGTTACTTTGAAAGAAAATCGAAGAACCTTTGAGAAAATACTTAGAAGTTCATAACACGCATAGATATAAGATAGATCTTAAAGAAAGTCAAAAGATCTTAAAAGTTAGGGTTTCAGAGAACCCATGAAAGTGAGAAAAACTTCGAAAAGTTACCGATCTAGCCGGAAAAGCCATGGATCTGACTCAATCGGCCATGGATGGCCGAGAAAAGGCCATAGATAAAAGTTGAGACAAGACTGGACCAGATCCCTTTGAGATCTGTCCATGAAATTACGAAAACAAACAACTAGGAGCCATAGGAGATCGATACACTTCTCAAACAACCATGAGAGCCCATGGATTGGGTAAGGATCGAAGGGGTTTAGGGTGGATTTGGGTGGAGGCGACTAGAGTTTGCTTTAGGTTTCAGAGAGAGTTTGAGAGGAAGGGGATTCAAGGGCGGTATACTGGTGAGAATGATTTAGGGTAAGGGGGTCGTTTGGGTTTTAAAAAGGTAGGTGAAATGGTGGCCGTTGATCTGAATGATCAACGACCTAGATTAAAAAGGTAGGTGGGTCGATTTATGAAATTGAGTTTGGGCTTGGTCTGGTGGGAATAATTGGGTTGGGAGTTGGGTTTGATTTGGGTTAAATTAGAAAGACAATTTTGGGCTAAAATTTAAATAGCCATTTTTCCCTTTTTAATTATAAAAAATAGTAAATAGCTTTTGAAAATAAATTGAAGTACTAAAATTATTTATAGTACATAAATAATAATTTAAAATACCAGACTCAATTTATGAATAAAAGATACAATTAAACCTTAAAATGGCTAATATTGCAATTATGTGCAATTTAGCTTTAAAAATACTAAATGAAATTGTAAAAATATGCAAAAAATTATTTTAGCCATATTTTGGCATAAATATAAAAATCAAATAGATGAATTACAAAAAATAATAATTGGGAAATAATTATTGAGATTTTATGGAGAAAAGAGGGAAAAATAAATCAATTTAACCCTTTAAAAATTATGGAAAAGTAATAAACCATTTGGACATGCTTATATATGCATATATATGTATTTTGAAGTTATTTTGCATATTAAAAAATATATAGGGAAAAATTGGGTATCAACAACCATTTTGTTGTGGAGTTCCAGGTGCATATAATCGAGATGTAATTCTACATTTTGATAAATAACTAATGAATTCCGTAGAGAGGTACTTGTCACACCTTCTTTATCCTATCCCCAGAAGGGGTATGAGAGAGTTTTTTCCAATTTAAATGACAATCGTAACAGGATTTATTTATTTAAAGTTCAGAGTCGCCACTTGGGATAATTTATAGTGTCCCAAGTCACCAGTTCAAATCCCGAATTGAGGGAAGATTGACTCTGTTTCACAGTCCGCGAACACAGAAATCCGGGTAAGGAATTCTATTAACCCGGGAGAAGGTGTTAGGCATTCCCGGATTCCGTGGTTTTAGCACGGTCGCTCAACTGTTATAATTGTCCTATTATCTGATTTTAATACATGTTTTAGCCTATGGTTCAATTTTAACTTTATAACCGCTTCTATTTAAATATTTTTTAGAAGGATTCAACGTCATCTAAAACACATCTTGAATCACGTCACATAAATGCACCCGTGGTCCACGACACATTTTATTTAACGTTATTGAGATTTGGATTTGGGTCACATAAATTCACACCCGAGTTTAGGAAAGTAATTTAAATTACGCGCCTAAAGCAACTACGCATTTTCAACTTTGCGAGGGCCATGGAAAATTCAACTAAATGGCACACCCCGATTTCTAAGGATTCAAAATTAATTAAGCGAGGGCCATGCATTTGAGATTTTTATTTGGCACGGCACACCTCGATTCCAATTTTAAAGGAAAAACTCAAACTAAACTTTGAGGGCCAGAACTATATTTCGCTTAATATGACACTCCTCAACTACGTATCTAAAATTCCTTATTTTTAAAACCGTGAGGGCCCTAGACTATTGATGTCATTTACTATGGCACACCTTAATTGATTAACAGTATCTAATCATTTAAACACTAAGTGAATCGGGATTTTACCTAAAACTAACTCAAAGGGTTGCGTAAAAAAAGGTTAATTGTTTAAACAAATGGTTTGGACCAACACAAATCACTAATGGAAGGATTGAATCCAACAGAGACAAAGCAGGCCCAAATCTCATTGCAAGTGTCTTCGGGTTTGGTCTTAAGCAAGTCCAATTCTTAATAGAGAAGGGACGTCCGAAGAATCGAATATACAAACGAGTCTAAGATGGACATTCCTTTGTTGGGCCAGCTTCAAGCCCAACTTTCAGAACCCACATGATGGCACAAAATCAATCAAAAATGCAAATCCAATCAAGACTATACAAACATGTCACTGAATTATTAATTTTACTTCTGCATTTTAACTAATTAAACCCCCAATCGACTAACTGAGCATTCCGAAATTCAGGTACCAATTCTAGCTTAAAACATGTTCATATGCCAACCAAAAGTAAATCAGTGCATGCTTTTACCTTTTAAAGCAACCTAGACCAGTTCCTTTTCCCTTAACATGATTTTTATACAAACTAAACTCAAGAAGCATTCAACTACCCAATTGTATGAACATAGCATTATTCGAATGCAACAAACATGTTATGACAGTTTAAGTGAATCACATAGCAGAAGAAATAAAATCTACACCATTTAGCTATAAAACTTTGACAGACATTACATTCTATACTAAGTACAAGTCAATTATAGCTCTTTGAAAGAATGCTGTCAGTAGCCAAACAAACAATATGCATCAAAGACAAATCAGAACAAAAGGTTTTCAGGGAAGAGGAAAAACGATCGATAAAGAAACTAAACTATGAACAATTAATTTGATGCCATGCTTCAAACTTCCATTTTCCATTTTTCAAGCTTTGAATCTAACTTCACATTCAATAGAGCCCAGGAGTGTGTACCTGAATACAGCCAAATAAAACCAAAACAAGATCCTGAAGTTATTAAGCAGCAGCAGTAGTAGTTCAGCAAAGAAGAAGCAAACAACAGGGACATTTCAGAACTTCATCAATGGAACAGTGACCCAGCAACCCTTAAACCATCTTTTCATTCCAGAATAAACTAAGAAAATCCTTTTTGGGTTTTAGAGTAAAGAAACTAACTACAGAACTAGACCAATCGTTCACCCAAAATACAAGAATTTTGAAGTTCTTTCTTCTAGCATTCAATATTATTTCAGATTTTTCCTCCAAAACTCTAGCCAATTTAGTTTTTAGTATTTTTATCTCTATTTTTTCTAACTTGATCTTGAATAAAAGGTGCCTTTATAGGCAAGGTTTTAGGGCAGCAATGCTGAAAATAATTTTGCACTTTAAACCTTTTGAAATTCTTATTTTTGCTGAGATACCCTTAGTGTAAAATTCAGATTTTCACATAAGTCCCAATGACAGCTTCTGAGAAGCTTCCTATTTCAGTTATAGAGAGATTCCCTACTTAGATTTCCTAAATTAACCCTTGAACCTCAGTTTTTTACCCTTAAAACCTATGGGTCAAGTTGACCCAATGACTTAACTGAATGAACGGGCTGCCTTTCTTTTACAAATGGGTGAAACCCAAAGCCCAAATGACTCAATTACCAATTAAATCTGTAAGCATAGACTGGAACAAATACTGAAATGGTTTTGACAATTAGAAATCTAGAATAAATGACTTATTAACTAAAATTAACTAAATAATCTAAACTATGCTAATTAGCAGACTAAATACACTAATTAAAGAAAAAGATTTAAACTATCATGCATAAATAAACAAACTGGAGAAACCAGAAAAATGAAGAAGAATCAAGAGGAAAAGAAAGAAGCAGAAGATAGAAAGAACAAACGAAGGCAAAAAATGAGGAAAAGATACCAAAGAAAAAGGAAAAATACCCAACAATAACTCAGACAGTAAGAAATGGAGACTGAGACTTCAAAATCTTCCAATTTTCGGCCCAATTCGATATTAATTGTGTGTTCTTATCAAGAACACACGAATAAAATCAAAATAGACCTAAATCTTCAAAGAAATCTCGATTTGGAAGTTCTTTGGGATTTTAAGGTTTCACCTTCGATTCAAGATTCGAGGAGTTCAGGTCTGATTCGAGGGAAAAGAAGTAGAGATTGGGGAAGAGGAAGTAATGGAGGCCCTACGTTGTTGATTTGGGGGTGGCGCCGTCGGCTGAGGCGGTGGGAAATCAGGGCGGCGCTCTAAGGTTTGGGGTAATGTCTCTGAAGAGAGGAGTTTGAGAGAGATAAGACGGGGGGGGGGGGTACAGGGGTTCAGACAGTTATATACATATGAGGCTCCAGTTCCTGACCGTCTGATCACACAGGATCAACGGCTCAGATCGAGAGCCTGGGAAACGGGGTCGTTTAGTTAGCTGGACGGGCGGACCGGGTATTGGGATGGAGTTGGGCCAGGTTTGAGCGGGTATGGGGGAAGAAAATCATTTGGGCCTGAGATTTTTAATGAAACTAGCCCAAAATCTATTTCTTTTCACTTCTTTTCTTTTTTTTCCTTTCTCTCTTTTTTTCTTTTATTTTCAAAATCCTTTAATTCCTTTTAAATAAAAAATAAAAATCTAAATTTCCTAAATCAGATTATCCTACCACATTAAATTGATTAACTCTAACTACTAACAAAATTCAAAGTTAGAAATTAAACAATGCGAAAATAAATTATTTTTTATGATTTTCCATTTTTGTAACGCGAATTAATTTACTAATTAATCTAAATGTAAAATTAGGTCCTACATGAAAATGCAATGCATTTTGTATTTTTCATGAATTAAACAAAATTAAACATACGCAGACAAATGCAAACAATTAATGAAAAATGCTAAAAATCCACGAAACTGCAAACAATGGGAAAAATTTATTTGTTTGAATTTATGGGAGCAACTCATATAGAGAAACAATCACGTGCTCACAGCTGCCCCTCTTTGCTTGGAAACACGGAGTATTTTCGTGCAAAGATAAAGTGAGCGGATACGAGCTATTTTTGCCCGCTTAAATATTCCGTGGGAAGCATTTTTAAAAGATTTGACCGCACCCTGCTTCCAAGGTTGCCTACATATCCTTGGCTATAAAGGAATTAGGTCAGTGTAGTTCGGGAAGTTTTGGTAGCTGGGACTACCAGGAAGCTGTGATTTCACTGTTGCTGCTGCTACTGCTTACTGAGATCCTTATTACACCAAGGCAAAATGAAAGAAGTTAGACCAAACTACGATCTATGCATTACAAGAATCCTATCTATATCTTCAAACTTGATCTTGCTGTTCCTGTTGCTCTGTTGACTCGTACTCTCCAGGTGGAATTCCTTTGTTGCTGATTTGAATTGTAATCTAAGATGCTTTCCCTTTTCTCCAGGCGGGTGCCTGATTGCCAATACATGAACTGTCTTCCTTCGAACATTGCTTCTTTCCTTTCGTTCTTCATGTGGGCTCCTAATTACCAATACTTGAACTGCTTCCCTTCGTTCTTCAGGTGGGCTACTGATTATCGATACTTGAACTGATTCCCTTCGTTCTTCAGGTGAGCTCCTGATTACCAACACTTGAACTGCTTTCCTTCGTTCTTCAGGTGGGCTCCTGATTACCAAGACTTGACTTGCTGCTTCCCTTCGTTCTTCAGGTGGGCTCCTGATTACCAATACTTGATTTGCTGCTTCCCTTCGTTCTTCAGGTAGGCTCCTGATTACCAACACTTGACTGTTGCTTCCCTTCGTTCTTCAGGTGGGCTCCTGATTACCAACACTTGAATTGCTGCTTCCCTTCGTTCTTCAGGTGGGCTCCTGATCACCAACACTTGAATTGCTGCTTCCTTTCGTTCTTCAGGTGGGTTCCTGATTACCAACACTTGACTTGTTTTCCTTTGAATTATCTTTCCTTGTTTCCCAAATGGGTGCCTGACTGCTTGACCTTGAACTGCTTTCTATCTTTAACACTCGCGTTGTTCTCCCTTGCTCTCCAGGTGGGCGCCTGATTTCAACAAAATAAAGAAAATTTTCTGCCCCAGTTTGGTTGCTGGGCACATCTGTGAGTGTTAATTGAATCATGTTACTAGATATTCTAAGAATTTGAAAGCTAAATCCCATTATCCAGGAAGGTCCTGAAAACTCCTAGCTAAATAAGAGTTTTAAAAGCTGAATTATGTTTCCTAAAGGTATGACTTTCGCTAAATCTCGTTATCTATGAAGGTCTTAAAACTAAATTTCATTATCTAGGAGGGTCCTAAAAATCAAAATCAAGTCTTATCTTAAGAGTGACAGCTTTTAAGGCCGAATTATACTTCCCTACAGCAGAACTTATACTAAATCTTGTTATCTAATGGAAATCTTAAAGCTAGGTCCCATTATTCAGGAGGGTCCTGACAATTTCGAATTGAATCCTATCCTAAGAATGAAAACTTCAAAGCCAACTTATATTTCTTTGGGGTAAGACTTATGCTAGATCTTGTTACTCATGCATATTAGAATTTTAAACTAGGTCCTATTTTCTAGGAGGGTCCTAAGAATTTACGGTCAAACCTTTTTGTTTGGTACTTGCTTTTCCTTACGGAGGGTTTCTCCGAAACAAACGAAATTTTCTGCCCCTGTTTCAAATCAAAGAAAATCTTGTCAGTTTAAAAATGTGGTGGTTGGTTTGTGGCATTCTTGCTGAAAGTGGGCTCTCCGCTGCCGTGCATTGCTTTGACTGGTTGCCCCAAACTGGCCAAAAATCGCTTGACTTTCTGACTGACTCTCACCCACAGGACCTTGGATGACCCGAGTGTTCTACACCCAAACCGTTGTTTTACATTTTTGACCTTTCTACCTGAACCCCTGTATCTCCCACAAGATTACTAAACCCTTCGACCAATGGAACTTTCCCTGACACCTTATTTTCTACTTTACATCATGCTATCTTTGGTATGCTCTGGCCGCATTATGCTTTGTGCAATTTTTGGAAGTTGGTAGTGAGCTTTGAAATCCTTTCTTATTTGCTTAGACAGAACTGACATTGGAAACATCTTAGAGAAATAAACCCAAAAGAAATGAAGAGCTAAGCGTAAGGAAGAAAAATCCAAAACTGGATGACTATTTGAAGGCGAAAAAGAAAAGAGACTTATCTGAGTGGAGCAACTGTTACCAATGATCATGACATGCATTTTGGATTAATTGACCCAGTCTATCCAACCAATCAACTTTCAGTTGTCATATTTTATGCCCCGAGACCTTCAGAACCCAATTTTCACCAAATCATTGACCTTGTTCGGCCTGCGGTGCCCTGAAGGGTTTTCACCAGCAAACCTCTCTCATTTGTTCATCTCTCAACTCACTGTCGCCTTACAGTGCTCGTGAGGGTTTTCACCAATAAGACTCTCTCATTTCAATTTCTCTCAGCCCCCATCGCCTTACGGTTCCCACGTGGTTTTTCACCAATAAAACTCTCATTTTCATTTTTCCTGCCTGGACTGGAGTGTTTCCCCTGATATGAATCACCTCTACTTGCTCGACTTGGCATCTCTCGAAGACTGATCGAAAGGTCTTTCTTTGGACCGTAATGTGGGCTTTTGGATAGAGTTAGAAAGAAAAGGTATCAAAAGTCTCAAAACAATTCAAATGGGTTCAAAATTACAACTTTCGGAATCAGATTTCCTACAACAACCACAACATTTGCCCCAGTTTCTTTGCTTGGGGACTTTTAGATTTTTATTTTGATGGGACCGAATCGTGAGGCTACCTACGTATCCTTAAAAGGAATCAGGTCGAACGTAGTTCATGACATAAGAATTGGTTTGTTTTGTTGTGATTTTCTCTTTTATTTTTCTTTTTCTTTCTCTTCTTTTCTTCTTCTTTTTTTCTCTTTTTGTTGTTTTTTTCTTTTTTTTCTCTTTTTGTTGTTTTTTTCTTTTTTTCTCTTTTTTTTTCTTTTCATTCTTTTCTTTCTCTTTTCTCTCTTTTCCTTTACTTATCTTTTGCGCTTGCGTTTCTGAACTTTGCTACTGATTCCAAAAGAGGGGTATAAAAGGAAATAAATAAGGCTCAAAAGGGGTAACAAAGGATAAAGTGTTTAGATAGAAGAACAAAATGCCTTCATCATTTCAATCTTCAAAACATGCCAAGTACAAACAAACACAATTTAACCAAAGAAATCATACATAATATCTTTTGACTGCATCAGAATTGATAGCCATATCTACACATTTGCCTTCTATATCTGTTAAATACAAAGCACCATTGGACAACACTCTCGTTACGATGAACGACCCCTGCCAATTTGGGGCGAACTTGCCTTTTGCTTCAACCTGATGTGGAAGGATGCGTTTCAATACTTGCTGGCCCATTTCAAATTTTCGGGGACGCACCTTCTTGTTGTATGCTCTTGCCATTCTTTTTTGATACAACTGACCATGACACACTGCTGCCAATCTCTTCTCATCAATCAAACTTAGTTGCTCTAAACGGGACTTGACCCACTCATCATCATCAATCTCGGCTTCAACAACAATCCGAATGGATGGAATTTCAACTTCCGCGGGTATCACCACCTCAGTACCATATACCAACAAATAAGGAGTCGTACCTACTGAAGTGCGAACAGTAGTGCGATAACCTAGCAAAGCAAAGGGCAACTTTTCATGCCATTGCCTGGAACCTTCCACCATTTTCCAAAGTATCTTTTTTATATTCTTGTTGACTGCCTCGACTACTCCATTCGACTTGGGGCGGTATGGGGTGGAATTGCGATGCGTAATCTTAAATTGTTGAAATACCTCTTTCATCAAATGACTATTGAGATTAGCACCATTATCTGTGATGATCACCTTTGGGATCCCGAACCGACAAATAATATTTGAGTGAACAAAATCTACCACTGCTTTCTTGGTCACAGACTTGAAAGTTTTAGCTTCAACCCACTTAGTGAAATAATCAATGGCTACCAGAATGAACATTTGCCCATTGGATGCTGCTGGCTCGATTGGTCCAATGACATCTATACCCCAAGCAAAAAAAGGCCACGGTGTAGAGATTGTGTGCAATTCGGATGGCGGAGAATGAATCAAATCTCCATCTACTTGGCATTGACGACACATGCGCACAAAACTGATACAATCTCGCTCCATGGTGAGCCAATAATAACCCGCTCGGAGAATTTTCTTTGCCAGAACATACCCACTCATATGCGGTTCGCAGACTCCGGAATGTACTTCGGTCATGATAGTCATGGCATGTCTAGCATCTATGCATCTTAACAATCCTAGATCTGGAGTTCTTTTGTACGAAACTCCTCCACTAAAGAAAAATCCACTTGCCAAACGGCGAATTGTTCTCTTTTGATCACATGTGGCTTGTACTAGATACACCCCCATCCTGATATACTCTCTGATATCGTGGAACCACGGCTCACCATCAAGTTCTTCTTCCACCATGTTATAGTAAGCATGCTGATCGTGACCTGAATATGCAAAGGGTCAACATAAGCTTTTTCCAGATGGTGCAACATTGATGCCAAAGTAGCTAAAGCATCGACAACCTTATTATAGATCCTTGGAATATGCATGAACTCTACTGACCGAAACCGTTGACAAAGATCATGCAAATATTGTCGATATGGTATGAGCTTTAAATCCCGTGTTTCCCATTATCCTTGAATCTGGTGCACCAGAAGGTCCGAGTCTCCCAAGACCAATACTTCCTGGACACCCATGTCTACAGCTAACCTCAAACCCAAAAATGCATGCCTCGTACTCAGCTATGTTGTTGGTACAGTAGAAATGAAGCTGGGCCGTAACAGGGTAGTGATGCTTAGTTTCAGAAATAAGTACAACTCCTATCCCAACGCCTTTCATGTTAGCAGCTCCATCAAAGAAAAGTTTCCAACCTGGATTTTCAACCTATTCCAACTCGTCAATGTGCATCACCTCTTCATCAGGGAAGTAAGTCTTCAAAGGTTCATATTCTTCATCCACCGGGTTCTCGGCCAAATGGTCGGCCAATGCTTGGGCTTTCATCGCAGTACGAGTCACATAGACGATGTCAAATTCTGTGAGCAAAATCTGCCACTTTGCAAGTCTCCCTGTGGGCATAAGCTTCTGAAAGATGTACTTTAACGGATCCAAGCGAGAAATGAGGTAAGTGGTGTAGGATGACAAATAATGCTTCAACTTCTGTGCTACCCAAGTTAGGGCGCACCATGTCCTTTCAAGGTGAGTGTACTTAACCTCATAAGATGTGAACTTCTTGCTGAGATAATAGATGGCTTGCTCCTTCCTGCAGGTGATGTCATGCTGACCCAACATACAACCAAATGAATTATCTAGGACTGTCAAATACAGAATCAAAGGTCTCCCCAGTTCTGGTGGGACCAACACAGGTGGGTTTGACAAGTACCCCTTTATCTTATCGAATGCTTCCAGACACACATCAGTCTACTTGACTGCATCATCCTTCTTCAGCAACTTAAATATAGGCTCATAAGTTGTCGTGAGCTGAGCAATAAACCTACTGATGTAGTTCAACCTCCCTAACGGACTCATCACCTCAGTTTTGTTCCTTGGAGGTGACAATTCTTAGATAGTTTTGATCTTTGATGGGTCCAACTCGATGCTTCGATGGCTGACTATGAATCCTAGTAGTTTTCCAGATGGCACACCAAATGCGCACTTTGTAGGATTGAGCTTAAGGTTGTACCTGCGGAGCCTTTGGAAGAACTTTCTCAAATCTCTGACGTGGTCAAACTGCTTCCTGGACTTTATGATCACATCATCCACATAAACCTCGATCTCCTTGTGTATCATGTCATGGAATATGGTCGTCATTTCCCTCATGTACGTTTCCCCATCATTTTTCAAACTGAATGGCATTACACGGTAGCAATATGTCCCCCATGGCGTGATGAATGCCGTCTTTTCTGCGTCTTCCTCATCCATTAAGATCTGATGATAGCCCGCATAGCAATCCATAAAAGATCCAATCTCATGCTTGGCACAGTTATCAATCAAAATATGGATATTTGGTAGTGGGAAGTTGTCCTTTGGACTTGACTTGTTAAGATCACGGTAATCAACACACACTCTGGTCTTACCATCCTTCTTTGGCACCGGTACAACATTGGCTAACCAAGTGGGATACCGCGTGACTCGAATGACCTTTGAATCAAACTGCTTTATGATCTCTTCTTTAATCTTCACACTCATGTCGGTTTTGAACTTCCTCAACTTCTGCTTAACGGGAGGAAATGCCGGGTCAGTAGGCAATTTGTGAACCACCAAGTCAGTTTTTAGACCCGACATGTCGTCATATGACCATGCAAAAATATCTTTGTATTCAAACAATGCTTTAATTATCTCTTCCCTGATTTGCGGTTCAAGATGGACACTTATCTTAGTTTCTCTGACATTATCTGGGTCCCCTAAATTGATTGCTTCTGTATCATTCAGGTTAGGCTTGGATTTTCTTCAAATGATTTAATTCCTTACTAATCTCTTCAAAGGCTTCATCCTCATCATATTCTAATTCATCATCACACTCTATTTCTTGAATTATTATTTCAGAATTAGATTGGCTTTTAAGACTGGGCCGAAGATTCCTCATGCATGTCATGTCATTAAAACCAGCATAAAAAAAACTGTAAAAGGAAGAAAAGAAAAACAAAAATAGAACTATCAGGAATGATGAAAAAGGGAAATTACATTTCATTGCAAATAAAAGATAACAAGGTTTATACATCCAAATGGATGGAACATAGAATTTGAATTACAACCCTGGAATAATCCAGATAAACTGAAAGAAAATCAAAGCAAACTACCAAAACTTCTTCCGGGTATGGAGAGGAGTAGCGTCCCAATTGTTAAGCTTTGCACTTGGCCCGACAAATTGCACATTTGCTTTGCTAGAACTTTCTCCAACTTCCATCATGTTCACATCATCGAACAACCTCTCAAACCTTTCAATTAACTCTTCATCAAGGTCAACCACAAAACTGGGAACTGTTGTCACTGGGCGTTTCCTGACACCGGGCTTGACAAACGACCTGGAGAGATCTGGGATTGGCTTTGGAAGTGCCCACGCCCTCTGTTTCAATTTTCTAGCCCTCTTCACATCTACGGCTGTGGGTTTGAATCCCAGACAAAATGTACCCAAGTTTTTAGAGAGAGACACCAGCTGTATGATGCCCTGTAGAGATGTACCCAGACCCTTACCAGGTACAAAACCATTTTTCAGCATTTTAAAGGCCACCATGACTGATGCAGAGGTTACTTTTGGAATTGGAACGCATTTCCCTTCTGGAATTTTCTCGACCGACACTGTTTCAACAACTTGATAGACTCAAGGCCCTTTGTCATCTTTAACCTCAATGAACGAGACAACGACATCACTGTAAGCACACAGACCATCCTCGCCATGCACAATGATTTCCTGTCTATCCCATTCAAACTTGACAATCTGGTGCAGAGTGGGTGGGACTACTTTGGCAATATGAATCCAAAGTCGACCTAATAGAAGATTGTAGGAAACAACTACATCCAACACCTGGAATTCCATGGTGAATTCAACCGATCCTATTGTCAACTCAAGCACTATATCACCAAATCTTTCCCCCCGCCGTCAAATCCCCGAACACAAATACTGTTCTTGTGAATCCTCTCATTATCCACTTTCAATTTGTTCAGAGTAGAGAGAGGGCAAATGTTTGCACTGGAACCATTGTCAACCAATACCCTGGTAACCACAGAATCTTCACATTTCACCGTAAGATAGAGGGCTCTGTTGTGCTCAGTACCCTCCACAGGCAACTCATCATCAGAGAAAGTGACTCTGTTCACCTCAAATATCTTGTTGGCAATCTTTTCCAGATGGTTCACTGAGATTTTATCGGGAACGTGAGCCTCATTCAAAATTTTCATCAAGGCCCGACGATGCTCGTCTGAGTGGATTAACAATGACAATAGCGAAATCTGAGCGGGCGTCTTTCTCAACTGTTCCACAATGGAATAGTCTTGTACCTTTATTTTTCTCAAAAACTCCTCCACCCCTTCTTCAGTTACCGCTTTCTTCACTAGGACTGGGTTATCTTTGGAGGTTTTAGCTTTTCGTAACTCTTCCGAGGCAAAACATCTCCCCGAACGAGTTAATCCATAAGCCTCAGTGACTTCTTCTTTTACTTCCTTCCCTTTGTATGTCACTGTCACCCATTAATAATTCCACGGAATAGCCTTGCTGTTGACTATCAACAACTGGGTTACAGGCTTGATGATGACAGGATCTGTGCGGGCACCCTCTACAATTACGATATGCTTGTTTGCCACTCCTGGCACAACCACTTTTGGCTTTTCTTGTTTTACTGAAACATCACTGGGGGACCCCTTCTTGACTACCGCAGATGGTTCACCATCTGTCCCACATAACTTGTTCACTGATCTCTCAATTGTTGGTTTTTCAACTGGCTTGACCTCACTGGACCGAATCATCATGACGGTCTGTGAAGGCTTCTTGGGCTCCCCTCCCTTATGCACTATCTCGATCATGTTTGTCTCCTGATGGGTTGGCAATGAGTTATGGTTGATGTTGGGTGCCTCTGGAGTTTGGACTTCAATCCGGTTGGTATCAATGAGCTCCTGGATGACATTTTTCAAGTGCCAACATTTTTCCGTATCATGCCCCAGAGTACCCGAACAATATTCACAGCTTATTGAGTAATCCAGATTCTTTGGAGGAGGGTTTGGCAATTTCGACTCAATTAGCCTCAGCATATCCAATAGCCTCAGCCTGTGGAACAAACTAGTATAGGACTCTCCCAATGGGGTGAAGGTTTTCTTCCTCTACAACCTCTCGTTCTTAAATGCTTGATACAGCCAGAAACCTGATCCAAGAGGGTTTTGGTAGGCTCGTGGGGGTAGGTAGGCATTTTGTGGAGTTAGGTAGGTGTTTTGTGAGACTGGCGCACGCCATTGTGCGTGGAGAGGAGGTTGAGTGTATGTTTAGGCGTGGTAGACAGAAAAATGAGGGTCTGGTGATGGGTAGTAATGTTGGGGTGGATTATACGGGGTTTGGGGGTGGGTTTGGTGGTGGGGTCGAGGCTGATTATAATGGTGGGACGGGCCCCGGGATCCAAACCATGCTCCTGAATCAATTGTTGCCACATCCTCTTTCTTCTTCTTTCCGATTAGTCCCCCAGTACCATTCTGAATGGCTTGAGTAGTTGCCTTAATAACCGAATAGCTCATGATTTTGTTTGACTTGAGCCCTTCTTCCACCATGCCTCAATCTTGACTACTTCATTGAAGGACTTGCCTATAACTGATACCAGATGGCCGTAATAAGTAGGTTCTAGGGCTTGCAAAAAATAATCCACCATTTCGCTCTCTTTCATTAGAGGGTCAACCCTTGCCGCTTGTTCTCTCTAACGAAAACCATATTCCCTGAAGCTTTCACTAGGATTTTTCTCAATCTTTGTTAGAGACAAACGATCTGGAACAATCTCGAGGTTGTTGGAAATGACAAGCGAATGCCTGGGCCAAATCATCCCATGTGTACCATCTGCTGTGATCCTGACGAGTGTACCACTCCAACGCCGAACCACTCAGACTCAGACTAAAGTATGCCATCAACAACTCTTCTTTCCCGCCGACTCCTCTCATTTTGCTGCAGAATCTCCTCAAATGAGCCACTGGATCTCCTTGTCCGTCATACAGATCGAATTTGGGCATCTTGAATCCTGCTGGCAATTGAACATCGGGAAATAGACACAGATCTTTGTAGGCCACGCTCACCTGACGTCCTAATCCCTGCATGTTTCTGAATGATTGTTCCAAGCTTTTAACCTTCCTAAACATCTCTTGTTGTTCTGGATTTTTGGGTGGTTTCTCCGTCTCAATAGGGAGGTCAAAACGGGGGGTGTATGAGTAAGGTTCCGGGGCTTTGAAAGTAGGCTCCGAGGGATAAGATTGGTTATCTTGGGTCTGGAATAGAGGCTCACTGGAGGATCGGTGGAGCGTAGCGGGTGGGGGCCCCACAAAAACAGGGGTGGCTGGTAGAGGAGGGTATGGAATTGGTTTGGGTGATGGAGCTTGTGGTGTTTGGGAAGTGGTGCCATGGTAGTGGTGGTAAATGGGAAAGCTCGGAGATGAATTAGCAGTGGGAGGCTCCTAGGACTGAGCCAATGACGGGACGAAAGAAGGGTTGGCGGGGTAAGGTGGTGGTGGGTGCCCTTTTACCCATGCCTGGTACATCTTGGCCATCTATTGTTTCAGCTTATACAACTCTTCTTTCAGATTAACATCTGACTCTTCCCCTTCTCTCGATGGATCGATAACACTTGCATCAAGTTCTTGGTTAGCCATGATCCACGTTTTTGGGACCGGGTGTTGTACGGGTGAGTTGCCAGAATGCCAAACAAACTAACCACATGCCTGTACTAATTATGAACAACAAACTTGTTAGTGGTTAGAGCTTAACAGATAGGGAACCACACATTTGGGGAATGCAATGCACCTAAGCAGTTGACCATTTCTATAATGTATTTGATCGGTTGCTTGCGTCATCCCGACTTTCCCTAATTTCCATTTGCAACTTCTCTCTTTTGTTTGTCACTCCTGCCTTTCATTGCTTGATTTCTCGTTGTTTTTTATCCCTCATTTTCTCTCTTGTTTTGCCATTGTTTCCTTCCCACAGTTTCTTGTTTTCTCTCTTTTTCTCTCTTTTTTTTTTCCTTTTTTTCTTTTTCTTTTTTGTCTTTTGGTTATGATCGAATCTTGTGGAGATTGCCTACGTATTATGACCCCGCATGAATCATACCAAGCGTAGTTCTTGGGGGATAAATGTAAAAATAAATAATAAAACATTTTGAGATTTTCAAATTTTCCATAAAACGAAGACGTTTTGATTACAACGACTCATCCTATCAAATTTAATCAGAAAGGGAAACTAACAGACTCTAATAGAAAGATAAAAACACAGACTCGAAAATAGACTAACAGACTCTAACAGAAAGACAAAAGTACAGTCTCAAGTAAAAATCATGAATACTTCAATGCCTCAACTGCTCCTGGGGCCCGCGGGACATCAGTCGGTCTCGCCATGGGCCTACGCGCCAAATCCCCTTGGAGATGATAAAGATCCTCCATTATCTGGCGGACAAAGGTCATTATAGTGGCGAAAAACATGGATCTGGTCATGTCTTCACACTTACTGCACTTCATTGTGATGTAGTCGGCGATCCTTCTGACCCTTTCTCTTATGCCGCCCTTTTCCTGCAACAAACGCCCAATCTGCTGGGCCCTAGCTTCCAAAGTTTGTTCAGCTATATGATTTTGTTCTTGAAGTTGTTGGAGATCTTTTTCTAACTGTGCCATCGCTGCATAACACTCTTTCTGCCTTAAAGTCTTTTGCCTGCTTGATCATTTTGTTCTCAAAGATGGTGACCCTTTTCTTCAACCCCACAACCTCATTGTCATATTTCTCTTTTAACTGTTTAATCAAGCGCGCTCGTTCCTCCGCATTCTTAGCCAATTTTGTTCGAGCCCTTGCTAGTTCACCCTTTGCCTTGTTCAGGTCAAAACCATACTCACTCACCTTTAGCATAAGGTTATCTATAAGCTTTCCATCTTTTGCACTTCTGGCGGGATTTTCGGCCGCTATTTTCATTTACCGAATTTGGGCTCAAAAGTCGTCATTTTCCTTAGCTAGCTTTTTCTTCTCACCCTAATCCATGGCAGCTTGCAAACCATTCTCAAATTGAAGATCCTTGACTTGTTTTTCCAGCTTGCTTATGGTAGCCCTATACTCATTTTCTTTGGCCAACCAATCCCATTGCGCCTGTGACGCCTCGACAAATTCTTGAAGATGGGGTCTTTTGGCTAGTCTCCCAAACTCAACACTTCTTTGGTACCATGTGAGGTAACCGGGCGAGACTTCACCCTTGGATAGATCACGCACTTGGGTGCTTGCTGTCAAGTACTGACACTCGCTCTAGATATGGCGAACTGCTGCTTCATGAAATTGACCGTTAGAACCAATCTCGACTACCTGAGTACTAAGGTCTTCATCCTTTGGAACTATTTGACATCTCCCTAGCTGTCTCAAAACCCGGTATGGGGCATAAGGATGGATACTTCTAAGACCCATCAGAAGGAAGTGAGGCCCGATAGCTGGCATGTATATGATTTCATCTACAGGAAGCCACCCAAACGTCCATTCTATTTGATTTGCAGTGACGGAATGGAGATGCGATATCCATTTTGTGACCCCTTCTGACATGCTAAACTCGTCGACCCTTGTATAAAACTCCTCTATGCAGCTTTTCTCTGTTGACCCATAGTTCAGGTATTGAGGACGATGACATAGATGTTCAATCATCCACAGTTGTAGCAACAAGTTGCACCCTTCAAAAAAGTCTCCTTCGGCTTTGCAGGTTGTGAGAGCGTGGAAGATTTCAGACACTATCATGGGTGCGAGGGTGCTATTGGCCTGAGTAAGCAAAGTGCTAACGACCCCAGCTATCTGCATATCGATATTCCTATCTTTCCTGGGAAATACTAGAAGACCCAAGAATACCACCATAAAAGCAAAGCACATGTGTTCTTCCCATTTGAGGCGATTCCCTTTGCTGCAAATTTTGCTTTCTGGATTGTTAAACCCCCTATGTGTTCATATCGCTGGTATATAAACTACGGAGTGGAAAAACCAGCTACCAAATTTGGGTAATGGATCCCCTGCTTATCTTTAAGAAATCTAGGAACTTGTGTGCAGCGACGACTCTTGGAGAAATCAAATACTTATGTCTCAGAGAAGCTTCAGTGCTCCCAATATATCCGGCTATTTCTTCCAGAGTGGGTATAAGACCAAAATCCGAGAAATGAAACACGTTGTGAGCTGGGTCCCAAAACTTAACCAGTGCCTTTATTATGTCTCCTCTAGGCCTGATCTTCAATAACCCGGAGACCTCCCAAATAGCGATTTGTCACGCCCCAACCTCGGGAGGCGCGACCGACACTCAATCGAGTAAACCCAATTGAGAAAGCTTTGTCAAACACTTCCTACCCAACTCAATACGAATAAGGAAACCATGCTTTCATTCATTTGCTTAGATGGGGAAAGATAGTGCATTCTACAAAGTTAGTTCATTTTAAATTACAACATTAATCCGTAATTAAGTTCCCAAGATTACATACAATTACACTTTAGTAAAACGAGAATTTGAATTACATCATAGTTCGTAGACCCATCCAATGCCCATACATAACCCACACGTATGTCTACGGAGCCTCTAAGGATACCCAAGACAGCGATAACAACGCCGACGACAAGGCCCCTGCTATACCTCAAAAGAGACATCTATAACAAAAGGCATGTCACAAAACCCCTTGAAGGAGAAAGGGGATCACCAAGAGTTTGAGAAGAGGATGCTCCGCTACACGCAATCGGCACTATCTGCTATGGAGCCACCTACATTCATTTAAAAAAATGTAGTTCCCCCGACAAAAGGGACGTTAGTGCCATCGAATAGTACTAGTATGTATAACTAAACACCATCAAATTAGAAAGAACTTTCATACAAGAATAAGAAATCAGAAGTATAACTCAAAAATTTAAACGATCACCACATTATCAAACAAAAGAATCATACAACATTTCACATCATTTTCCCATAGCTTTTAGTTTGGGGCATTTCACACTATTCATTATTTGTTCACAATACCATCGCTATCTTGAGCGGAGTCCGATCTCGACCCGATCTGCTAGGTTGCCTCATTTGAGACATATGCTTCAATCACAATCTCATTTTCCTTCTTACCCGGAATTCATTCACAATACCTTTCCAATACCACCGCTATCTTGAGTGGAGTCCAATCTGGACCTGATCGGCTAGGTCGCCTCATCAAGGCATTGTTCCCTTCTCATAAATCAATTCATTTCTCATATATCATCTCATAGGTACTTGGGGCCACGACTTATCAAATCATTCTTGGCCCTAGGCCGCATTTTACATCGTTCCCAATTTTCAATATTAGCTTTGCCAGTTAGGACAGTAGGTGCACACAAAAGCAATTTAAATTGTAAACATAGATAAGATTTCATGTAGATAGCACAGTATATTCCGCTGCAATCTCAATTTAAGGTCTAAACATTTCCAGTACATAATTCATACCTTTGCCCCTATCAAGCTGTCAAGATAGCACGTTGATTATGTTGGGACACATTTTTCAACACATAGGGTTACAACACCAACTCATGTAAAATAATAAGCAATGCAATAATTCAACTTTAATCTTGCCATGCCCACACAACCAACAATGAAGCTCAATTTCTAAAAGATGGGGTTTTAGCCATACATACCTCAATAAAGCTTTCCTTATTCCTTACAAAATTCCGGAACTTTTAGCACTTCGATCTATTGTGTAAGAATTACAAATTAAATTGAGAATTAGAGACGAGATTAAGATTCTAGCTTGTTTTGAGCATACTATCAAACACTAAAGGTGCATTGTGATCTTAGGACCTTTTGAGAGAAGTTTCTATCATCTTATACCCTAATTGCTTTCCTTTTCAGTTCACTACCTCCCAATATTCTATGGTGTGATATGCATGCAAGAAATTCATTCTTATACCCATGAATTACTTCACTAGTGATCCTTTATTGCTAAGCATAAGAATAAGAGCTGAGGTAATGAAGTCTTACCTCTTGGGATGAAGATTTAGGTGCCCTCACTTGATTATCTTCAAAGATTTGGCAAGGTTTCATGGAGTAATTTGATGGGAAGCACTTCCCTCTCTAAGACCCTCTCTCTCTCTCTCTAAAAGGATAAGGAAATATGCTCAAAATGAGCTATAATACCGAATATATCGATAAGGGGTCGGGTTTAAAATTTAGAAAATTGGAGCCCCGAGTCAGGTCTGCGATCACATTTGCGATCGCAAAGTGAAAATGCGGCCCGCAGAATGGACCGCAAAAGTGCTCCCAAAATCTGAACACACTGCCTGGGTATGTGGCAGAAATGCTGTCCGCATACCCGTTCTGCGGTTGCATAATGCACCATAGAACTTCCCCTCACAAAATCCCAAGGGAAATGTGCGACGACTATGCGGTCTGCATATCGGTTATGCGATCGCATACTTGACCACATAGTTGACCTCAAATTTGACCAACACACTGACTCACTTTGCCGCGATTATGCGGTTCGCGTACCTGATATGCGACCGCATTCTCGACCATAGAATCGCATTTTCTAGAAAATATTATTTCTTGACTTTTTACGCATCTCTAACGCATGATCCTAACTTGGCACCACGAGATTGGGGATTCTGAGTAGGATATTCATGGGGCCTTGCACGATTGACCCTATCTTGTCCTGATTCATCTAGATCTTTCTACCACATATACAACTCCAAAGGAATCTTGGTCATGACTGTTATTGGCAAATTTTAACTCGTGCTCATTCTGCACATTTATTGGGGTGATTTAATTAAGTAAAATCATGACTCATTTGACTCAAGAAAAGGTTAACACTATTTTTTCCAAATTTTTATTTCAAAAATAAAACCCGGATTTGCAAATACGACCTTTCAACACTTCGGGGGAGAAGATTTTAAGGCTGTATTTGCTATCCGGCCAAAACTTTTGAAAAGGGCGACCAAAGGTGGTTGTTTTTGCAAAAACGGCCATCCGGTACCTTTTTGGGGACATTCGGCTATTTTTGACAAGAATGACATCACCTTACTTATTTTCAATAAAACAATAAAAAATTTTGTTCTTTTTGGGCTATTTTGTGCAAAAGGGAAGTTGGACCCGATGGGGGTTGCCTACGTATCCCACATCCGGTGGGAATCAAACTGGTGTAGTTCGGGCAGATTTGACAAAATAAAAACAAAACCAACTATTTTTGGCAGAGTTTCAATATATTTTGGACATCGGTTTTTTCAAAATAGGCAATTATCTCTCTTAACCTTCACATTGACTTTATTCTTCCCAACTTTTCTTCCTATCATTCGACAAGCCGGTCAACATGCAAATACGAAGCAAATGAATACACAAGTAGTACGTAAAATATGCATCCGGATGGTCTTTGATTCTGGGGTCCACCTGTCCTAGACGGACCCAACCCCTGTGTTGAGTCCCCAAAGTCAAATGCACATGATGCAAACAAACATTCTACTAGGGATCCGGCATGAGGCTGAGTTATTCTAAGCTAAAAACCTGAGTATATTTTTAGAGACTTGTGTACCCGAGCGGACAACTCGAGTCGAGGAGGGGGCTACATACGGGGAATCAAAAGGCCATCCGGCTTTGTAACTTGTCCGAGCCTATTTCTTATTTCAGGGTATGACACTAACAGAAGGAGGAGTCACACCAGTGTGCACATCCCCGAAGATGAGAAGAGAAGGGTTTCGTAACAGTTTATATACAGTTCAAATAATATCAAAGCGGTAAAAAGCGACATTTAGCACATTAGGCTCAAACATGTAATAAAATTAGCTAATAAATAAAAGCCAAATATAACAGTTATTCTAAGCTCGAGTTCTTGAACCCTGAACCAGAGATTCTGGGTTCTTGTCCCCAGCAGAGTAGCCAGAGCTGTTACACCTCCTTTATCCTACCCCCGGAAGGGGTATAAGGGAGTTTTATCCAATTTAAGTGACAATCGAAAGGGGATTTATTTATTTAAAGTTCAGAGTCACCACTTGAGATAATTTATGGTGTCCCAAGTCACCGGTTCAAATTACGAATCGAGGGAAGATTGACTCTGTTTCACAGTCCGCGAACACAGAAATCCGGGTAAGAAATTCTGTTAATTTGGGAGAAGGTGTTAGGCATTCCTGGATCCTGCGGTTTTAGTACGGTCGCTCAACTGTTATAATTGGCCTATTATCTGATTTTAATACATGTTTTAGCCTATGGTTCAATTTTAACTTTATAACTGCTTCTATTTAAATATCGTTTTTTAGAAGGATTCAACATCATCTAAAACACATCTTGATCACGTCACATAAATGCACCCGTGGTCCACGATACATTTTATTTAACGTTGTTGAGATTTGAATTTGGGTCACATAAATGCACACCCGAGTTTAGGAAAGTAATTTAAATTACGCGCCTAAAGCAACTACGCATTTTCAACTTTGCGAGAGCCATGCAAAATTCAACTAAATGACACACCTCGATTTCTAAGGATTCAAAATTAATTAAGCGAGGGCCATGCATTTGAGATTTTTATTTGGCACGAAACACCTCGATTCCAATTTTAAAGGAAAAACTCAAACTAAACTTTGAGGGCCAGAACTATATTTCGCTTAATATGGCACTCCTCAACTATTTATCTAAAATTCCTTATTTTTAAAACTGTGAGGGCCCTAGACTATTGATGTCATTTACTCTGGCATGCCTTAATTGATTAACAGTATCTAATCACTTAAACACTAAGTGAATCTGGATTTTACTTAAAACAAACTCAAAGGCTTGCGTAAAAAAAAGGTTAATTGTTTAAACAAATGGTTTGGACCAACACAAATCATTAATGGAAGGATTGAATCCAATAGAGATAAAGCAGGCCCAAATCTCATTGCATGTGCCTTCAGGTTTGGGCTTAAGCAAGTCCAATTCTTAATAGAGAAGGACGTCCGAAGAATCGAATATATAAATGAGTCTAATATGGACATTCCTTTGTTGGGCCAGCTTCAAGCCCAACTTTCAGAACCCACTTGATGGCACAAAATCAATCAAAAATGCAAATCCAATCAAGACTACACAAACATGTCATTGAATTATTAATTTTACTTCTGCATTTTAACTAATTAAACCCCCAATCGACTAACTGAGCATTCCGAAATTCAGGTACCAATTCTAGCTTAAAACATGTTCATATGCCAACCAAAAGTAAATCAGTGCATGCTTTTACCTTTTAAAGCAACCTAGACCAGTTCCTTTTCCCTTAACATGATTTTTGTACAAACTAAACTAAAGAAGCATTCAACTACCTAATTGTATGAACATAGTATTATTCGAATTCAACAAATATGTTCTGACAGTTTAAGTGAATCACATAGCAGAAGAAATAAAATCTACACCATTTAGCTATAAAACTTTGACAAACATTACCTTCTATACTAAGTATAAGTCAACTGCAGCTCTTTGAAAAAATGCTATCAGTAACCAAGCAAACAATATGCATCAAAGACAAATCAGAACAAAAGGGATTCAGGGAAGAAGAAATACGAATGATAAAGAAACTAAACTATGAACAATTAATTTGATGCCATTCTTCAAACTCCATTTTCCATTTTTCAACCTTTGAATCTAACTTCACATTCAATAGAGCCCAGGAGTGTGTACCTGAATACAACCAAATAAAATCAAAACAAGATCCTGAAGTTATTAAGCAGCAGCAGTAGTAGTTCAACAAAGAAGAAGCAAACAGCAGGGACAGTTCAGAACTTCATCAATGGAACAGTGACCCAGCAGCCCTTAAACCATCTTTTCATTCCAGAATAAGCTAAGAAAATCCTTTTTGGGTTTCAGAGTAAAGAAACTAACTACAGAACTAGACCAATCGTTCACCCAAAATACAAGAATTTTGAAGTTCTTTCTTCTAGCATTCAATATTATTTCAGATCTTTCCTCCAAAACTCTAGCCGTTTCAGTTTTTAGTATTTTTATCTCTATTTTTTCTGACTTGAACTTGAAGAAAAGGTGCCTTTATAGGCAAGGTTTTAGGGCAGCAATGCTGAAAACAATTTTCCACTTTAAACCTTTTGAAATTCTTGTTTTTGCTGAGATACCCTTAGTGTAAAATTCAGATTTTCATATAAGTCCCAATGACAGCTTCTGGGAAGCTTCCTATTTCAGTTATAGAGACATTCCCTACTTAGATTTCCTAAATTAACCCTTGAACCACAGTTTTTAACCCTTAAAACCTATGGGTCAAGTTGACCCAGTGACTTAACTGAATGAACGGGCTGCCTTTCTTTTACAAATGGGTGAAACCCAAAGCCAAAATGACTCAATTACCAATTAAATCTGTAAGCATAGAATGACACAAATACTGAAATGGTTTTGACAATTAGAAATCTAGAATAAATGACTTATTAACTAGAATTAACTAAATTAATAAATCTAAACTAAGCTAATTAGTAGACTAAATTCACTAATTAAAGAAATAGATTTAAACTATCATGCATAAATAAACAAACTGGAGAAACCAGAAAAATGAAGAAGAATCAAGAGGAAAAGAAAGAAGCAGAAGATAGAAAGAACAAACGAATGCAAAAAATGAGGAAAAGATAACAAAGAAAAAGGAAAAATATCCAACAATAACTCGGACAGTAAGAAACGGAGACTGAGTCTTCAAAATCTTCCAATTTTTGGCCCAATTCGATATTAATCGTGTGTTCTAATCAAGAACACACGAATAAAATTGAAATAGACCTAAATCTTCAAAGAAACCTCGATTTGGAAGTTCTTTGGGATTTTAGGGTTCCACCTTCGATTCAAGATTTGAGGAGTTCAGGTCTGATTTGAGGGAAAATAAGCAGAGATTGGGGAAGAGGAAGTAATGCAGGCCCTACAGTGTTGATTTAGGTTGGTTTGAGGGTGGCGCCGCCGACTGAGGCGGTGGAAAATCAGGGTGGCACTCTAGGGTTTGGGGTAATGTCTCTGAAGAGAGGAGTTTGAGAGAGATGAGACGGGGGAGGGGGGTACAGGGGTTCGGACAGTTATATACATATGAGGTTCTAGTTCCTGACCGTCTGATCAACGGATCGAGAGCCTGGGAAACAGGGTCGTTTAGTCACATGGATGGGAAGACCGGGTATTGGGATGGAGTTGGGCCGGGTTTGAGCGGGTATAGGGGAAGAAAATCATTTGGGCCTGGGACTTTTAATGAAACTAGCCCAAAATCTAATTCTTTTCACTTCTTTTCTTTTTCTTCCTTTCTCTCTCTCTTTTTTCTTTTATTTTCAAATTCCTTTAATTCCTTTTAAATAAAAAATAAAAATCTAAATTAATTCCTAAATCAAATTATCCTACCACATTAAATTAATTAACTCTAACTACTAACAAAATTCAAAGCTAGAAATTAAACAATGCGAAAATAAATTATTTTTTTGTGATTTTTCATTTTTGTAACTCGAATTAATTTACTAATTAATCTAAATGTAAAATTAGGTCCTACATGAAAATGCAATGTATTTTGTATTTTTCATGAATTAAACAAAATTAAACATGTGCAGACAAATGCAAACAATTAATGAAAAATGCTAAATATCCGCGAAACGGCAAACAATGGGAAAAATTTATTTGTTTGAATTTATGGGAGCAACTCATATAGGGAAAAAATCATGTGCTCACAGTAATCCCCACCATGATCAGATCGTAGTGTCTTGATATATTTAGTATATCGCTTTTTAGTCTCAGTTTTAAATTCTTTGAACTTTTCAAAACATTCAGACTTTCACGCAACAAATAAATATATCCATATTTTGAGTAATCATTTGTGAAAGTCACAAAATACTCAAAATCACCTCTTGCTTGGACATTCACTGGTCTACACAAATCAGAATGAATTACCTCTAATTTATCACTTGCTCGATTTCCTTTTGAGGGGAAATTTCGTTTTGCCATTTTTCCTTCTAAACATGATTCACAAGTTGGTAGTGCCTCCACTTTCAATGAACTTAAAGGTCCATCCTTGACCAACCTTGAAATTTTTTTTAGATTTATATGACCCAAACGCAAGTGCATAAATATGTTTCACTCAATTCAGAAGAACATTTTCTCTTATTTGGTAAATCAACATAATTCAGATCTTTAGGTTGTAACGGTTTAGGAATGGAGTCAACAACAAAAAGACCATTAATCAATTTAGCCGAAGAGAGATAACGTTTATCATGAGTAATAACACATTTATCAATGTCATAAAAATTAATGTCATAACCATCTCTCATAGCACTAGAAACCGAAATTAAATTCCTTCTAATGGAAGGTACATATAATGTGTCCTTTAAAGCTAAAACACTACCACTACCAGACGAAATACTAATATTTCCTAATGCTAAAGCTGGGGCTGCCGAACCATCTGCTTGATAAACATTGATTTCTCCTCTACTTAGTTGTCGTGTTACCCGAAACCCCTGCAAATAAGTGCAGACATGATTAGTGACTCCCAAATCTACACACCATGACATGGTAGAAACAACCGCTAAAATAATTTCAACAAAAAGTAGATGTAAATCACCTGGTTTATTTTCCAGCTTGGCTAGATAAGTTGGACACTGGTTCTTATGATGCTCAGGCTGCTTGCAGTGATAACACTTGCCTTTAGCCTTTTTTCGCACCAGCAGTTGCGCCACCAACATAAGGTTTTTGAGCCTTTTTCTTCTTCTCCCCACCTCTCGGCTTAGAAGAAGCACTTGCCTCAAAATTCAATGCCACAGGAGGAGCTTGTGACTTGATAATAGTCTCTGCCGACAACAGCTCATTCAGCAATTTCGCAAGTAACAAATCCATTGTGTTCATATTATAATTCAGGCGAAACTACTGAAAACTGTCAGGTAGAGTCTGCAAGATCATTTCAACTTGCGTATCCTTATCAATGTTAGCTTCTAAGACCTCCAGTTCATTCAGAAGACTCATCATCTTCAGAATTGTAACGACCCGGCCAGTTGTTTCATGGGTTACCGCTCCGTTTTCCCTATTTTTGCTTCTTATTGCCTTGTTCAGCTATATTATGTGTTATCGGGTTGGTTGGCTCAGGTTCGGAGAGGATTTGATAAGGTTTGATACACTTAGTCTCTTTTGAGTAAGCTTAAGTTGAAAAAGTCAACCGGATGTTGACTTATGTGAAAAAGGGCTCGGATGTGAATTCCGATAGTTTGTATATCTTCAGGAGGTTATTTGGGGCTTAGGACCGTGATTGTAATGTATTTCTGAGGTCCGGAGTAGATTTAGGCTTGAATTGGCGAAATTGAAATCTTGACATTTTCTAGTTGATAGGTAAGGTTTCGATATAGGGATCGGAATGGAATTCCGAAAGTTGGAGTAGGTCCATTGTGTCATTTGTGATGTGTGTGCAAAATTTCAGGTCATTCGGACGAGGTTTGATAGACTTTTTGATCGAAAGTGGAATTTAGAAGTTTTTGGAATTCTTAGGCTTGAATTCGATGTGAATTTGGTGTTTTGATGTTGTTTTGAGCGTTTCAAAGGTTGGAACAAGTTTGAATGATGTTATGGGATATGTTGGCATGTTTGGTTGAGGTCCCGAGGGCCTCGGGTGATTTCGGGTGGTTAAATGGATCGAATTGCATGTTGAGGAGTTACAGGTTTTTTCAGGTCTAATGCAGACGTTTTTGTTCATTGCGATCGCGTATAAGGGACCGCGATCGCGTAGGCTTGTTTTGGGGCTAAGGCAGAGTTGCCCTATGCGACCATGTGAGGCGTGTTGCGATTATGTGGGTCTGTATGGTGTAGCTTCGTGATCGCGTGGGGTTTGTTGCGATCATGTAAGTTTAAATGAGGGCAGTTGGCTTTTGTTCTTTGCGATCGCGAGGCATTTGCCGCGATCAAAGTGAAGGAATTTTAAAAGCTGGGCAGAATGTTTAAAAGACCCCCCTTCGGGATTTTTGGCCATATTTCACCATTGTTGGACGATTTTAGAGCTTTTTGAAGAGAATTGAAGAAGGAATCAAGGGGAAACACTTGGAGGTAAGATTTATGGACTTAATACTCAATCCTAATGTGATTTCTACCTAATCAAACATAGAATTTGTGGAATCTAAAGCCTAAAATTGGAAGTTAGGGCTTGGAAATTATAGACATAAATCTAGGGATTTGATGGATAATTTATGGTCGGATTTTGATGTATTTGATATGTATGAACTCGTGAGAGTATAAGGATTCTAGTTTGGTAATTTTTATCGGAATCCGAGACGTGGGCCCGAGGTTCGGGTTTGGCCAATTTCGAGATTTTTTATGTAAATTGGTTATTTTCGAGTGGGCTTTGTTCCCTTAGCATATTTTGATGGTATAAATATGTTTTTGAATAGATTTGGAGCATCTTGAGGGCGATTCGAGGGGCAAAGGCATCGCGGGCTAGAGTTTGGACCGGATAGAGGTAAGTAATGATTGTAAATGCTGTCCTGAGGGTATGAAACCCTGAATTTCACATCATTGTGCTACTTTGAGGTGACGCACACGCTGGATGATGAGCGTGGGGCCGTGCACCATTGGGGATTATGACTTAGTCCATCCTGTATGATTATTAAACTGCATATTTGACTGAAAACTGTTTGCTATCATCATGTTTTGGGCTAAATGCCATATTTGGACCTCGTGCCAACTGTTTTGGACCCTTAGGAGATTTTTACTACTATTCCTCACTGTTTTAACTTCATATTTGTACTCAGTCATGCTGTATTCTACTATTTTCATAACTCAGCCATATTTATTCTTTTTTGACATGTTAAATGATATTTTGGGCTGAGCATCATATTTTACTATGCCCGAGTGGCTTTGAGAGATTTCTGACTGAGTGAGGCCGAGGGCATGTGTTGTGAGGTTATTAAGGGATCGGGCTGCGGGCCGCAGTGGTATTGTACCGATTCATGATTATGAAGCCGAGAGCCTGATTTGTTATGCCACGAGGTGGCTTGTTATAAGGCCGAGTGCATGTTTGATTATGCCACGAGATGGCTTGTTATTGCACTTGGGCTGTAAGGGGCCCCTCCCGGAGTTTGTACACCCCTAGTGAGCGTGGGTACCCAGTGTGACATGTGATATAGCCCGAGGGGATGATGTTGTTCCATGTTATTGCCCAAGGAGCTGATACGAGTGATTGTGAGATAGCCCGAGGGGCTGGGTCTATTGGTATTTTGCCCGATGGGCTGATTTATGTTTCTATCTTTTCTCCCTATTTTTATTCACTCGTTTGAACTGGTAAAAGATGTTTTTACTGAACTAAGGTGTTTTTACGAGCTTTTACTATTTCATTGCATTGTTCTGGTTTTATACTTCCTCGTTGTAGCATTTTGTTGTGTTTTACATGTTTTCTTATCGCTCAGCTACCTTTACTTTTATTACTTACTGAGTTGGTGTACTCACTTTACTCCCTGCACCATGTGTGCAGATCTAGGAGTTTCAGGTCACGCTAGCGAGGGCTGATTGCTTTTCATCAGGTTGTTTGGTGTTGACTAAGTAGCTCCTCGGCATTCGCAGCCCAGTGCTTCTCCTTCCTATCTTTATCTTCCTTGTACTAGCTTTGTATTAGACTGTGTAGTCTCTTCATACTTTCAAATGGATGTTTAGATGCTCATGACTGGTGACACCCCGATGTCGGACTGTATTGTTTCTGATTGTTCTATTCCACTATTTATTTTGGGATTTATAGTTTATTTATGACTTAAATATGAATTATTATAACTCTTTAATTGATATTGGGGGTTTGTGTCAGCTGGCCTTGTTTGACGATAGGCACCATCACGACCGGGTCCGGTTTAGGGTCGTGCAAGTTGGTATCAGAGCCTAGGTTACATAGATCTCACGAGTCATGATCAGGTTTAGTAGAGTCTCGCGGATCGGTACAGAGACATCTGTATTTATCCTCGGGAGGCTGCAGAACCTTTAGGAAAACATCATATTCTTGAAATTCTTGTCGTGCGAATCTGTTGATCCGAGTACTAAACTTCTGTTATTCTATTCTCTCACAGATGGTGAGGACACGTGCTACCGGTCAAGATGGATGACCACCAGTACCATCAACTGCATCCACTAGAGACCGAGGATGCGGTCGAGGCCGTGGTAGGGGCAGAGATGCAGCCCGTATAGCAGCTAGGCAGCACCCGCAGATCCACCAGCCGCCCCAGTTCATGATCATATCCCGGTTGTGGATGCTCCAGCAGCACCAGCTCAGGCACCAGTTCTGCCCATTGTGATTTCGAGTCTTCAGGAGGCCCTGGCTCAGATTCTATCAGTATGCACTGGCCTAGATTAGGCGTTCTTAGTTACTACAGCTGCAACTACTTCTCAGGCCGGGGGAGGCACTCAGACTTCCGCCGCTCGCATACCTGAGGAGGTCATGTAGGGACTTCAGACACCGGGAGCACCTCCAGCCCAGCCGGTTGTAGTTGTTCAGGAATATGTAGGTCCTGCTATGCCAGAGGACGAGCAACGCAGGTTGAAGAGGTTTGGTAGACTTCAGCCTCCGATTTTCAGTGGTACAGAGGGCGAGGATGCCCAAGGTTTCTTGGATAAGTGTTAGCGGATTCTTTGCACAACGGGTATCCTGGAGACCAGTGGGGTTGGTTTCACTACTTTTCAGTTTTCTGGAGCTTCCTTCACTTGGTGGGAGGCTTATGAGAGGCGTAGGCATGTTGGTGCAACACCCCTTACCTGCCAGCAGTTCTCCGTTCTCTTTTTGGAGAAGTATGTGCCACAATCTCGCAGAGAGGAGCTACGTAGATAGTTCGAGTCGTTGTGTTAGGGAGATATAATTGTGACGCAATATGAGATGAGGTTCTCGAAGTTAGCTCATCATGCTGTTTGGTTGGTTCCTACGGAGGGAGAGAGGATTAGGAGGTTCGTCGATGGCCTCACGTATCAGCTTTGGATTCTCATGACCAGGGAGAGGGTGTCTGGTGATACTTTTGAGGAGGTTGTTGACATTGCTCGCGAGATTAAGTCAGTTCGTCGCCAGGAGCGAGATGAGAGGGAGGCTAAGAGGCCTTGGGGATCTGGTAGTTATGGTGGAGCTCCTTTGAGAGGTTAGTTCCCATCAGGGCCATTCATCACTCAGCGCCCTTCTAGCCCATAGTTCGTCTCGTGCTCCATCAGTTCGGGGCTATTCTATACCAGGTACATCTGCTAGTCATTCCGTGCTAAGGTTTCCCTTCAGTCACCGTCTCCAGCACCAGGGAGTTGCTATGAGTGTGGAGAGTTGGGCCACATGTGGAGGCAGTGTCCTTGTCGTCTTGGGGGTTCATCTCAGCTGAGGAGTCAACCATCGACTTCAGTGCCAGTTACTTCACCACCACCCGCCCATCCAGCTAGGGGTGGAGGTCAGTCAGTTAGTGGTCGCCCTAGAGGGGGAGGTCAATCAGGTGGCGGTCAGGCCCATTTCTATACACTCTCAGCAAGACCCGATGTGTGATGACACAGCCGGTTGTCTTAAGAATTAACGCCCCGATCCCCTATTAACTGCTTTTTCCAAGTTTATTTTTGCTAATTTGATTTGCCGAGATGTTCGGTTTTGAGTTTCGGAGAGTTTTGGGACACTTAGTCCCTAAATGATAGCTTAAGTGTTGGAAAGTTGACCGTAGTCAAAACAGTGTGAAGACAACCTTGGAATGGAAATACGATGGTTCCGTTAGCTCTATGGGGTGATTTTGGGGTTAGGAGCGTGTTCGGATAGTGTTTTGGAGGTCCGTAGCTAATTTAGGCTTGAAATGCCAAAGATTTTAATTTTGGAAGTTTCCGGTTCGATAGTGAGATTTTGATCCGCGGGTTGGAATGGAATTTTGAGAGTTGCAGTAGCTTCATCATGTCATTTGGGGCATGTGTGCAAAATTCGAGGTCATTCGGATGAGGTTTGATAGACTTTTTAATCGAAAGTGTGTTTTATAGAGCTTTTGAAATTTTAGGCTTGAATTCGATGAAAAATAGGTGTTTTGGTGTTGTTTGTAGCATTCCGAAAGTTGGAACAAGTTTGAATGATGTTTTAGGTTATGTTGGTGCTTTTGGTTGAGGTCCCGGGGGCCTCGGGTGTGTTTCAGATGCTCAACGGGTCATTTTTAGAACTTATTGATTTGCAGAAACTGTCAGCTGGTATCCTTCTTCGCATTCGCGTCTTCTCCTCCGCGTTCACGAAGAGTAATCTTGGAGGAGGAACTTGTTGTTCTTCGCGTTCGCGTTTAGCCTCCCGCATTTGAGATGGTTTGCCTTTTTCCTTCTTCGCGTTCGCACCCAACCCATCGCGTTCGCATAGTAGAATTTGGCGCTGAGGGGCTGTGGCTATTTTCTTCTTCGCGTTCGCGACACAGCCTCCGCGTTCGCATAAGCCCCTGCTATTTACTCTCCGTGTTTGTGTCCCTTATCTCACGTTCACGATGGCCTTTTTCTTGGCAGCTTCAGTTCCTTCTTCGCGAACGCGATGCACAAATTACCTGTGCAGATTATTAAAAATCCCAATTCGAGGGTTTAAGCCTATTATCACATTTTTTGAATTTGGTAGCTCGGGAGGGGCGATTTTTGATGACTTTTGCACCTGGGCAACTTCGGTAAGTGATCTCTACCCAACTTAGATCAATTTCCATGATTCCTAACTTAAATCTAGCCTTTAAATTTCAAAATTGATGGAAGAATTTGGGAAAAATTGGATTAAACTTCATAGGGTAAATAATTGAATTTTGATTGGGCATTTGACATCGGATTTGGATAAATTTAGTATGGTTGGACTCGTGAGAATGCGAGGTTTCTGAAAATATAAATTTTACTCGATTCCGAGATGTGGGCCCAAGGGGCGTTTTGGTCAATTTACCTAATTTCACGTATTAGCTTTGAATTAAATTGTAGAATCAGTTACTTGAGGTGTTATTTACAAAATGCAATTGAATTGAATAGATTTGGGCCATTTAGAGTTGGATACTCGTGGCAAAAGCGTGGTTTCGAGTTGATTTTGAGCCGGTTCGAGGTAAGTGGCTTGTCCAACCTTGTGTGGGGGACCTTCCCTTAGGACTTGAATATTTGGTAACTGAATTGCCTTGTACGTGAGGTGGCAGGCGCGTACTTGTGCAAATTGTTGGAAATCTAATTTTTCTTAAAGTATTCCTTAGCATCTTTCTTTTCCTGCTTAATTACATTTGCAGACTTAGCCTGTTGTTGTTAGAAAAACATGTTTTGTGACTTAAATTGCCTATTTGCTTAAATTGCGTTGATTGCATTACGTGAAGCATGTTAGGCTAGAATTACTTGTTGCCTTGTTATGAAATTCCATCTCTGAATATCTTTTTGTTGTTGCTGTGTATTTACATTGGGACTACGGATGTGGGATTCCGGTAGCTCTCCCTTGTTTGTTTACTTTGGGACTACGGGTTAGATTCCCGGTAGATCCCCCTGCACAGTTATTTGGAACTATGGGAATGCACCCGGTATATTCCCCCAGCACAGGGTATTTACATTTGGGAACTACAGATCGGGATTCCGGTAGATCCCCGCGCATTGATAGTTGGACTACGGGACGGTATCCCGGGAGATCCACTGGACAGTTGTGATAGGGACTCCAGGACGGTATCCTGGGAGATCGTCATTGTTACTATTGGTACTAAGCTGTATTTACTTCCAGGTTTTCTTTGTTATTTTTGTATAGTTATTGTTGCTCTGTATAACTTGTTTCATTTCACTGCTGCACTCATTTATACTACTTATTTTACACTATTGAAATCTTATATTTTTGTTTAACCTCAGCAGGGCCCTAACCTTCCTCGTTACTACTTGACCGAGGTTAGGCTTGGCACTTACTGAGTACTGTTGTGGTGTACTAATACCCTTTCTACGCATGTTTTTCATGTGCAGATCCAGGTACCTCTACCTAGGCTTATCACCCTTGAGGCAGAGAGATCTTTCAGAGACTTCGAGGTACATCTGCCGTGTCCGCATACCGAGTAGTCTCTATCTTATTCTATCTTCTAGTATTTAGCCTTCTATCTTACTGTTGATGTAGACATTCTGGAGTTAGAGCACTTTACTGTATTTCTTTCAGCTTGTGTTCCCGTGAGTTTCTGGGTTTTGGGATAGTATTGTAGGATTTTGAGATGCTGAGTTGTATATGCCGGGCGACATCATATATATATCATTTTCCTTTGGTTATTCTTGGCTTTTAATTAATATTTCCGCAAGTTCTATTTATTTTCCGCACTTGTTAGGCTTACCTAGTCGTAGAGACAAGGTGCCATCAGGACAGTTCACGGAGGGCGAACCGGGATCGTGACAAGTTGGTATCAGAGCTCTAGGTTAATAAGAGTCATGGAACACAAGCCGGTTTATTAGAGTCTCGCTGATCGGTACGGAGACGTCTGTACTTATCTACGAGAAGCTATGTAACTGTTAGGAAAATCTTCACTTCGTTTGAATTCCTTGTCGTGTGATATTTTTGACATCACAATTCTAAACTTCTATCTTCTATTCTCTCACAGATGGTGAGGACATGTGCTACTCGAGATGATCAGGCACCCATGCCCCCTACTGCAACCGTCAGAGGCTAGGGCCGGGGTAGAGGCCGAGGATGCGCACGTGGTGCAGCGAGAGCACCCGCACGAGCTGCCGCCGAGGTACCACCAAGAGATCCAGCCGGAGTCCAGGCACCTGACACGCCTACTACCACTACTACTCCAGCCCTTCAGGAGACTCTGGCTCAGTTCATGAGTATGTACACCACCTTGGCTCAGGCAGGGTTGCTTCCCCTTGCTGCAGCCACATCCTAGGCCGGGAGAGGAGCACAGACTCCCGCCGCCCGCAATTCTGAGCAGTGAGTGCATGTTAAGCAGGCCCCTGAGATTAGTCCTGCACTTCCTGCAGTGCCAGTTCAGACCGAGGGCATGGCAGCGGCTTCCGAGCAGGAGCAGTTGAAGCTTGACAGGTTCAAGAGGTACAAGCCTCATGAGTTCAGTGTTCTAGCATCGGAGGAAGCTCTTGGATTTCTTGATGAGTGTTTCCGCATTCTCCGTACTATGGGTATCTTGGGATTGAGCGGGGTTTCTTTCACCACTTTCCAGCTTCGAGGAGCCGCCTATGACTGGTGGTGCACCTATGAGTTAGACAGTCCAGATGCGGCTGCTTCACTGACTTGGGCTCAATTTTTGGATCTGTTCGTGAGAGAGTATGTTCCTCAGAGCCTCAGGGACGCATGGCGCACAGAGTTTGAGCATTTGCGCTAGGATGCTATGAGTGTTTCAAAGTATGCTGTCCGTTACACCAGTTTGTCTAGGTATGCACTAGCCTTGGTTGCTACTGTTCGCGAGAGGGTTCGCCGGTTTATTGAGGGGTTTATTCCCCCCATCAGATCTAGCATGGCTCATGAGTTGGAGATGGATATTTCTTATCAGCAGGTGGTGAGAATTTCTAGGAGGATTGAGGTTATGCATGCTAGGGAGAGACATGAGAGGGAGGCCAAGAGGTCTCGAGAGTCGGGCCATTTCTCTGGTACCCGTGCCCCAACTTTAGGTCGTTATGGTAGGGGTTATATGAGTCGCCCCATTCATTCAGCTCTTCCAGTAGCTAGCAGTGCTCCAACTCCTTCTAGGCCTCAAGAGCCTTACTATGCACCTCCGGTTTCTAGCGCGCCTCCTGCGCGGGGTGCTTTCAAAGGTTAGTCCAACATGCCTGGCCTTAGCCAGTCACAACCATCACGTCCTCCCAGAGTTTGTTTCGAGTGTGGTGACACACATCATATGGTGAGGAATTTCCCCATACTTGGGAGGGGTGCACCTCCACATACTTTGTAGCCACAACGTGCCCCGCAGAGTTCTCAAGCTATGGTTACAGCTCCAGTTGCTACCCACCTGCTCAGCCAGCTAGAGGTGGAGGTCAGGGAGGTAGAGGTCGCCCTAGAGGGGGAGGACAGGCCAGATACTATGCTCTTCCTGCCTGTACCGAGGCTGTTACCTCCGATTCTGTCATCACAGGTATTATACTGGTTTGTCACAGAGATGCATCGGTTCTATTCGATCCAGGCTCTACTTACTCTTATGTGTCTTCTTATTTTGCTCCGCATTTGGGTGTATATCGGGATTACTGAGTTCCCCTGTTTATGTTTCTACTCCTATGGGAGATTCCCTTGTTGTGGACCGCGTTTATCGGTCATGTTTGGTTGCTCTTAGTGGTTTTGAAACCAGAGCTGATCTATTGCTACTCAACATGGTTGATTTTGATATTATCTTGGGCATGGATTGGTTGTCGCCCCATTATGCTATTCTTGATTGTCATGCCAATACCGTGACACTGGCTATGCCAGGTGTATCACGTGTTGAGTGGAGGGGTGCCTTAGATTACACTCCCAGTAGAGTTATTTCTTTCCTTAAGGCTCAGCTTATAGTTGAGAAGGGGTGTGACGTGTATCTAGCTTATGTGAGAGATGTCAGTATTGATACCCCTTCAGTTGATTCAGTCCCAGTAGTATGGGATTTTCCCGATGTGTTTCTAGCTGATCTTCCGGGCATGCTGCCTGATAGAGATATTGATTTTGGTATTGATCTGTTGTCGGGCACCCAACCCATTTCTATTCCTCCGTATCGTATGGCTCCTACTGAGTTGAAGGAGTTGAAGGACCAGTTATAGAAATTGCTTGATTAGGGTTTTATTCGACCTAGTGTTTCACCTTAGAGTGCTCCTGTCTTGTTTGTGAAGAAAAAGGATGGTTCTATGCGCATGTGTATTGATTATCGCCAGTTGAACAAGGTTACAGTGAAGAACCGTTATCCTTTGCCTCATATTGATGATCTGTTTGACCAGCTTCAGGGCGCACAGGTATTTTCTAAGATTGATTTGCGCTCAGGTTACCATCAGTTGAAGATTCAGGAGCCAGACATCCCAAAGACTGCTTTCAGGACTCGGTATGGTCATTACGAGTTCCTTGTCATGTCATTTGGGCTGACCAATGCCCCAACAGCCTTTATGCATTTGATGCACAGTGTGTTTCGGCCGTATCTTGATTCATTCATCATTGTCTTTATTGATGACATTCTGGTGTATTCCCGGAGTCGGGAAGATCATGAGCAGCACCTAAGGTCTGTGCTTCAGACTCTGAGTGAGAAGAAGTTATATGCTAAGTTCTAAAAATGTGAGTTTTGGTTTGATTTAGTAGCATTCCTAGGCCACGTGGTATCGAGTGAGGGTATTCAGGTGGATCCAAAGAATATAGAGGCTGTGCAAAGTTGGCCCAGACCATCCTCAGCTATAGAGATCCGCAACTTCCTTGGTTTGGCGGGTTACTACCGTCTTTTTGTGGATGGGTTTTTGTCGATTGCAGCCCCTATGACCAGATTGACCTAGAAGGGTGCTACGGAGGAGTGTGAGGCGTGCTTTTAGAAACTCAAGATAGCATTGACTACAACCCCAGTTTTGGTATTACCTTTAGGTTCAAGATCTTATACGTTCTATTGTGATGCCTCGAGGATTGGCCTCGGATCCTGTGTTGATGCAGGACGATAGGGTGATTTCCTACACGTCCAGACAATTGAAGATACATGAGAAGAATTAGTTCACGACCTTGAGTTAGCTGCCATTGTTTATGCCCTGAAGATTTGGTGCCATTATCTATATGGGGTTCCCTGTGAGATTTATACTGACCATCGGAGCTTGCAACATTTGTTCAAGCAAAAGGATCTAAATTTGTGCCAGCGGAGGTGGTTGGAGATACTGAAGGACTATGATATCACTATTTTGTATCACCAGGGTAAGGTCAATGTGGTGGCTGATGCTTTGAGTCACCGGGAAGAGAGTTTGGGGAGTTTGGCATATTTACCAGCATCAGAGAGGCCTATGGCGATGGATGTGGAGGCCTTATCCAGCCAGTTTGTGAGATTGGATCTTTCGGAGCCTAGACGGGTTCTAGCATGCGTGGTTTCTTGCTCTTCCTTATTTGATCGTATCAGGGAGCGGCAGTATGATGACCTTCATTTTCTTGTCCTCAAGGACAAGGTCCAGCATAGTGATGCCAGAGATGTGACTATTGGAGATGATGGGGTATTGAGGATGCAGGGTCGGATTTGTGTACCCAATGTTGATGGGCTTTGAGAGTTGATTCTAGAGGAGGCCCATAGTTCGCGATACTCCATCCATTCGGGTGCCGCAAAGATGTATCAGGACTTGAGGTAGCACTATTGGTGCAGGCGGATGAAGAAAGATATAGTTGGATTTGTAGCTAGGTGCCTCAACTATCAGCAGGTGAAGTATGAGCACTAGAGATCGGGCGGGTTGCTTCAGTAGATAGAGATCCCGGAGTGGAAGTGGGAGCGGATCACCATGGACTTTGTAGTTGGACTCCCACGGACTTTGAAGAAGTTTGTTGCTATTTGGGTGATTGTGGATCGGCTGACCAAGTCCGCTCATTTCATTCCTATGTGTACCACTTATTCTTCGTAGCGGTTGGCGGAGATTTATATCCGGGAGATTGTTCATCTTCATGGTATCCCGGTTTCTATTATTTCAGATAGAGGTACTCAATTTACATCACAGTTTTGGAGGGCCGTTCAGCGTATGTTGGGCACTCGGGTAGAGTTGAGTACAACATTTCACCCTTAGACGGACGGACAGTCCCAGCACACTATTCAGATTCTCGAGGATATGCTCCGTGCGTGTGTGATTGAGTTTGGAGGGTCTTGGGATCAGTTATTGCCATTGGCGGAGTTTGCTTAAAACAACAGCTATCAGTCCAACATTCAGATGGCACCGTATGAGGCTTTATATGGTAGGCGGTGTAGATCTCTGGTGGGTTGGTTTGAGCCAGGTGAGGCCAGGCTATTGGGCACAGATTTGGTTCAGGATGCTTTGGAGAAGGTTAAGGTGACTCATGATAGACTCCGTACAGCCCAGTTCAGTCAGAAGAGCTACACGGACTGGAAGGTTCATGATGTTTCCTATATGGTTGGAGAGAGGGTTCTGCTTTGAGTTTCGCCTATGAAGGGCGTTATGAGATTTGGGAAGAAAGGGAAGTTGAGTCCGAGGTTTATTGGCCCTTTTGAGATATTGAGGCGTATTGGGGAGGTTTCTTATGAGCTCGCCTTACCTCCCAACTTGGCAGGAGTTCATCCGGTATTTTATGTTTCGATGCTCCGGAGGTATCATGGTGATCCATCACACGTATTGGATTTCAGTTCAGTCCAGTTGGACAAGGATTTATCCTATGTTGAGGAGCCAGTGGCTGTATTGGAAAGGCATGTCAGAAAGTTGAGGTCAAAGAACATTGCTTCAGTAAAGGTTCAGTGGCGGGGTTAACCGGTCGAGGAGGCGACCTGGGAGACCGAGCAGGATATGCGCAGCCGTTACCCTCATCATTTAACTACTTCAGGTATATTTCTATGCTCGTTCGAGGACGAACGAATGTTTAAGTGTAGGAGGATGTGATGACCCAGCCGGTCGTCTTAAAAATTAATTCCCCGATCCCCTATTAACTGCTTTTTCCAAGTTTATTTTTGCTAATTTGATTCGTCGGGATGTTCGGTTTTGAGTTTCGGAGAGTTTTGGGACACTTAGTCCCTAAATAAGAGCTTAAGTTTTGGAAAGCTTACCGTAGTCGGAATAGTGTTAAGACGATCTCGGAATGGAAATCCGATGGTTCCATTAGCTCCGTTGGGTGATTTTGGGGTTAGGAGCGTGATTAGATAGTGTTTTGGAGTTCCGTAGCTAATTTAGGCTTGAAATGTCGAAGATTTGAATTTTGGAAGTTTCCGGTTCGATAGTGAGATTTTGATCCGAGGGTCGTAATGGAATTCTGAGAGTTGTAGTAGCTTCGTCATGTCATTTGGGATGTGTGTGCCAAATTTGAGGTCATTCAGATGAGGTTTGATAGACTTTTTGATCGAAAGTGTGTTTTATAGAGCTTTTGAAATTTTAGGCTTGAATTTGATGAAAAATAGGTGTTTTGGTGTTGTTTGTAGCGTTCCGAAGGTTGGAACAAGTTTGAATGATGTTTTAAATTATGTTGGTGCTTTTGGTTGAGGTCTCGGGGGCCTCGGGTGTGTTTCGGATGCTCAACGGGTCATTTTTAAAACTTATTGAATTGTAGAAAACTGTGAGCTGGTATCCTTCTTCGCATTCACGTCTTCTCCTCCGCGTTCGCGAAAAGTAGTCTTGGAGGAGGAACTTGTTGTTCTTCACGTTCGCGTTTAGCCTCCCGCATTCACGATGGTTTGCCTTTTTCCTTCTTCGCGTTCGCACCCAACCCATCGCTTTCGCGTAGTAGAATTTGGCATTGAGGGGCTGTGGCTATTTTCTTCTTCGTGTTCGCGTAAGCCCCTGCTCTTTACTCTCCGCGTTAGCGTCCCTTATCTCGCATTCGCGATGGCCTTTTTCTTGGCAGCTTCAGTTCCTTCTTCGCGAACGCGGTTGTCCTTCCGCGTTCGCGATGCATTTTTGCATGACTTAGTACTCTTAGATTTTGATTATTTTTATTATGACTTTTTAATTAGCAATATTTATATTACATAATTTTATTGTTGAATATTTTAGGTTAATGCCATGACATATCTTATATTTTGTATTATTTTCTTAGAAAATACTTTATATAGTCATATCTTACTAGGACTAAAGAAATATTTTGAACATAATTTATATGTTTTATTCTACGAAGATTTTACCGAAAAACAATCTGAAAAACTCCGAATAACCCGAAAACCCGAGAGTGAAAAACTCGAGTTTAATTGGTTTGGTTTGGTCTTTAGATTTAATAATCCGACATAATTGGTTTGGTTTGGTAATTGAAAAATTCGAACCAACCTGACATATGTACACCCCTAATGAGCACCTTACAAATCAGGATTGGACTAATGTTAAAATGCTTGTAGACTTTTTAGAACAATTTCATGTTGCTACAAATGAATTATCTGGGTATATTATCCTACTATTTCTAACTGTTTAGCTTATATTGCAGCACTTGGAGATTTGTTTACTCGATTTTTAGAGGGTGGGGTAATTTATCAACTTGCTATTAATTCTATGAAAGATAAATTTAAGAAATATTTTTTCCCGATCCCCCCTATTTTTGGTGTTGCTGCCATGTTAAATCCTACAATGAAATTAGGAAGTCCTCACTTTTGGTACACAAAAATTATAACGCTTATCACTTTCAAATGAGAAATTTGCTACACTTAGAGATGCAAAAGCCTCAATTAAAATAAATGCTCAAACAATTTATAATGCTTATCAATTTGCCTTAGATCATGCTAGACCATATGTTCCAACTCCTACTTCGTCTAGTTCGAAATCATCTAAATGAATTGAGGGCCTAATAGCCTTTAGTTCTTGGACGAAGTTCAGGGGTTCTCAAGGTGATAATATTGGTGAAAGTTTACAACTAAATGAGCTTCAAGTTTATTTGTCGCAGGGACTTGAATCAGAGAATCCCGACGGCTCCTTTGATGTTTTGGAATGGTAGAAGGACAAACAAAAACACTATCTGGTTCTTTCAAGGATGACTCGAGATATTTTAAGTGCTCAAGCTTCAACAGTGGCATCGGAGAGCACTTTCAGTCAAGCGAGACATCAAATCGGTGATTATAGAGCGTCTATGAGGGAGAGCTTGGAAAATCAGTACTCTTCAGAGATTGGATCCGTTCGAAAAGAAGCAATTTTAGACTTGCAGAATCACAACCGGAGATAGACGAAGCTTATGAAGAAATGCTAGCGGAACTTGCGCAGGATGCTGCTTCGCCCGGAAGCGGTGATGAACAAGCTTCTTTTCCGCCACCACATACGGAAATTCCTCCGGCCTTGAAGGATTTATGAAATTTGCTAGAGATAATACATATACTAATATGTAACTTGTATTTTGGTACATCTTCCTTAGTTTTTTTCCTTTTAATGGTGGTATTAGTACCTTGTTGTGTTCATTCCATTGGGGGGAAGAAGACTAAGAAAGATATTATCATTTTTTGTTAATGTCGTAATAATAAAAATTATAAGACATTCCCTTGAATATTTCTTTGCAATTTATTTTGTGTTTAAATTTGATATAGTATATATAATAGATATAAGCTATATATTATATAAGGCAATATATAATTATATATACATACTATACATACTATATATACTATATATATATAGCTATATATAAGCAATTTATATTAGTATATACATATATAGTTTATATATATATATATATATATATATAGTTATATATAATTTACAAGAAATTTCCTTAGATAAAAAAATTCAAAAAAAAAATAGCCCGGAACACTTAGGCCCGTGGGCCAGTCCCATTTAGCCCGGGACCATGTGGGTTTAGGCCCATAGTGGGCCGGTTCCACTCATCAGGACCGTTTGGCCCGGGACCGCCAAAGCCCGAGATGGTTAGGCCCGACCCATTTAGCCCGTTTAGGTCCGGGCCCGACCCAGAATACAGTCTTAAGTGGAAGTGGGAGCGGATCACCATGGACTTTGTAGTTGGGCTCCCACGGACTTTGAAGAAGTTCGATGTTATTTGGGTGATTGTGGATCAGCTGATCAAGTCCACGCACTTCATTCCTGTGTGTACTATATTCTTCAGAGCGGTTGGTAGAGATCTATATCCGGGAGATTTCATTTGCATGGTGTCCCCGTTTCCATCATTTCAGATAGGGGCACTCAGTTTACTTCACAGTTTTGGAGATCTGTGCAGCAAGAGTTGGGTACTCATGTTGAGTTGAGCACAACGTTCACCCTCAGATGGACGGGCAGTCCAAGCGCACTATTCAGATATTAGAGGACATGTTGCGCGCTTGTGTCATTGATTTTTGAGGGTTATGGGATCATTTTATACCGCTCACAGAGTTTTCTTATAACAACAGCTACTAGTCGAGTATTCAGATGGCTCTATATGAGGCTTTGTATAGGAGGTGGTGTAGATCTCTAGTTGGTTGGTTTGAGCCGGGTGAGGTTAGGTTATTGGGTACAGACTTGGTGCAGGATGCTTTAAACAAGGTGAAGGTCATTCAGGAGAGGCTTCGTACAATGCAGTCGAGACAAAAGAGTTATGCTGACAGAAAGGTTCGGATTGTGTCCTACATGGTTGGTGAGAAGGTTCTATTGAAGGTTTCACCCATGAAGGGTGTTATGAGATTTGGGAAGAAAGGTTAATTGAGTCTTCGGTTCATTGGGCCTTTTGAGGTTCTTCGGAGGATTGGGGAGGTAGCTTATGAGCTTGATTTTCCACCCAGCTTATCGAGTGTGCATCCGGTATTTCATGTTTCTATGGAAGTATATTGGCGATCCGTCTCATGTTTTGGATTTCAGCACATTTCAGTTGGATGATGATTTGACTTATGACGTGGAGCCAGTAGCCATTTTGGAGCGTCAAGTTCAAAAGTTGAGGTCAAAGGATATAGCTTCACTGAAAGTGCAGTGAAGAGATCAGCCCGTGGAGGAGGCTACCAGGGAGACCGAGCGGGAGATACGGAGCAGATATACTCGCCTATTTGAGGCTTCAGGTATGCTTCTTGACTCATTCGAGGACGAACGTCTGTTTAAGAGGGGGAGGATGTAACGACCCGGCCGATCCTTTCATGAGTTACCGCTCTGTTTTCCCAATTTCTACTTCTTATTGCCTTGTTCAGCTGTATTATGTGTTATCGGGTTGGTTGGCTCGGGTTCGGAGAGGTTTTGGTAAGGTTTGAGACACTTAGTCTCTTTTGAGTAAGCTTAAGTTGGAAAAGTCAACCAGATGTTGACTTATGTGAAAAAGGGCTCGTATGTGAATTCCGATGGTTCAGATAGCATCGGGAGGTGATTAGGGGCTTAGGAGCGTGATCGGAATGTGTCTTGGAGGTCCGAAGTAGATTTATGCTTGAATTGGCAAAATTGGAATTTTGGCGTTTTCCGGTTGATAGGTGAGATTTTGATATAGAGGTCGGAATGGAATTCCAGAATTTGGAGTAGGTCCATTGTGTTTGGACGAGGTTTGATAGACCTTTTGATCGAAAGCGAAATTTGGAAGTTTTTGGAATTCTTAGGCTTGAATCCGATGTGAATTTGGTGTTTTTTTGTTGTTTTGAGCGTTCTAAAGGTTGGAACAGGTTTGAATGATGTTATGGGATACGTTGGCATGTTTGGTTGAGGTTCCGAGGCCTCGGGTGAGTTTTGGGTGGTTAAATAGATCGGAATTGCATGTTGAGGAGTTGCAAATTTCTTTAGGTCTGTTGCAGACATTTTTGTTCATTGCGATCGCATATGAGGGGCCGTGATAGCGTAGGCTTGTTTGGGAGCTGAGGCAGAGCTGCCCTACGTGATCGCGTGAGGTGTGCTGCGCGACCGCGTGGGGTTTGTTGTGATCACGTAATATTAAATGAGGTCAGTTGGCTTTTGTGCTTCACGATCGCGAGGCATTTTCTGCGATCACAGTGAAGGAATTTTAAAAGCTGGGCAGAATGATTAAAAGGGAAAATTTTATTTTGTGTCTCATACAAGTGACACTAGTTGTATGAGGCAACCCTTTTGTCTTACAGTTTTGTGGATCCAGATTTCTGTGGACCCGAAAATGTAAGATTGGGGTTCACAAATTTGTGAGACAAAAAAGTGCCTCATACAACTAATGTAGTTGTATGAGACACAAAATAAAACTTCTTGATTAAAAGACCCCCTTTCACGATTTTTGGTCATATTTCACCATTGTTGGGCGATTTTAGAGCTTTTTGAATAAAATTGAAGAGGGAATCGAGGGAAAATATTTGGAGGTAAGATTTATGGACTTAATACTCGATCCTAATGTGATTTCTACCTAATTAAATATGGAATTTGTGGAATCTAAAGTCTAAAATTGGAAGTTAGGGCTTGAAAATTGGAGACTTAAATCTAGGGATTTGAGGGATCATTTGTGGTCAGATTTTGATGTATTTGATATGTATGAACTCGTGAGAGTGTAAGGATTCTAGTTTCACATTTTTTGTCGGAATCCGAGATGTGGGCCCGGGGTCAGGTTTGGCCAATTTCGAGATTTTTGATGTAAATTGGTTATTTTCGAGTGGGCTTTGTTCCCTTAGAATATTTTGATGGTATAAATCTATTTTTGAATAGATTTGGGGCATCCGGAGGCCGATTCGAGGGGCAAAGGCATCACGGGCTAGAGTTTGGACCGGATAGAGGTAAGTAATGATTGTAAATGCTGTCCTGAGGGTATGAAACCCTGAATTTCACATCATTGTGCTACTTTGAGGTGACGCACACACTGGATGACGAGCACGGGGTCGTGCACCGTTGGAGATTGTGACTTAGTCCATCCCGTATGACTATTAAACTGCGTATTTGACTTAAAATTGTGTGCTATCATCATGTTTTGGGCTAAATGCTATATTTGGGCCTCGTGCCAACTATTTTGGACCCTTAGGGAATTTTTACTACTATTCCTCACTATTTTGAATTTATATTTGTACTCAGTCATGTTGTATTCTACAATTTTTATAACTCAGCCATATTTACTCTGTTTTGACATCTTAAATGATATTTTGGATTGAGCATCATATTTTACTGTGCCTGAGTGGCTTTCACATGTTTAATTAGGTAGATTTCACATTAGAATCGAGTTTTAAGTCCATGAATCTTAACTCCAAGTGATTCCCCTTGAATCCCTCTTTAATTCTCTTCAAAAAGCTGTGAAAACGCTCAACAATGGAGGAAATAAACCCCAAAGTCGTGGACAAAATGACTATTTAAGCCTTCTGCCCAGGCCTGAAATCCTTCATCGCGATCGCGAAGCACAAGCTACCAGAACATCAAATTTACCCCTATGAGAACGCGGATAAACCCACACGAACGCGATGCACAGGACCTTATACCTAATGCGATCGCGAGCAGGACTACGCGAATGTGATGCATAAGTCAAGGTCAAATCCCCTGGTCAACTTAACCCTACGCGAACGCGACCTTCTCCATGCATTCACGAACAAGAACCTCACCTCCTTACGCGATCGCATCTCCAACTTCGCGAACGCGAAGAACGACATGGGCTGCCCCTTCAAAAGCTCTACGCGATCAACGAAGAAGAAAACTCTACAACAGCTGAAGCATAAAAATCTGCAAATTTTCAAAACATGAAATGATCCGATTGACCACCTGAAACTCACCTGAGTCCCCCGGGACCTCAACCAAATATGCCAACATATCCCATAACCTCATTCAAACTTGTTCCAACCTTCGGAACGTTCAAAACAACATCAAAACACCCATTTCACATTGGATTCAAGCCTAAGAATTTCAAAATCTTCTAAATTCCGCTTTTGATAAAAACCCCAACCAAACCACGTCCGAATGACCTGAAATTTTGCACACACATCCCAATGACACAACGGAACTACTTCAATGTCACGACCCTAAACCCGGACTCGGTCGTGATGGTGCCTCTCGTGAAGACAAAGCCAGCCAATTATTCCCAATTCGATGTTAAACAGTTAAACAGTATGAAAAACAGTCTAAAAACATGATTTAATACTACTAAGCCACAGATAATGTCATAAAAATGCGTAAGAACACCCATGCACAGCCCGATACCGGGGTGTCACTAGTCATGAGCATCTATAAGTCATAATACAGGTCTACTAAATCCATAAGCTAGTACAAATGTCTGAAAAGATATAAAAGTGATAAAGGAGTAGAGACACGGGACTGCGGATGTCAAGAAGCTACCTCGTGAACTCCGAATGTCTGCCTGAAGCTGGAGGGATCAACACTCGGGAGCGAAACCAGTTACGCCTGAATTTGCACATAGGGTGCAGGGAGTAAAGGGAGTACTCCAACTCAGTGAGTAACAAATGTAAATAAAGATTGAAAGCGAGAAAACACGTAAGGCACAAGGTATTCTATAAAGAATCAGTAAAACCATTTAAAAACAGTAATCCAGTTAAAAGATGAGTAAAATACTTTTTCAACGAGTGAGTATATAATTGACATATAGTTAAGGAAAAGTAAACACGTAAAGGTTCGCTCCTCGGGCACTGTATCAACAAAACCGTCCCTCGGGCAACATCTTAGAACAATACCAGCCCCTCGGGCTCAATCTCACATCACAAAGGGTACCCACGCTCACTAGGGTTGTGCAGACTCCTGGAGTGGCCCCTTACGATCCAAGAGCAATAACAAGCCATCTCGTGGCATCAACACTAGGCCCTCGGCCTCATATCAATCAAGCCACCTCTTGGCGTACATATCTCAGGCCCTCGGCCTCAAATCAACATCAGTGTTTCCTCACAATATAGGCCCTCGGCCATACTCAGTCAAAAATCCTCGCAAGCTGCTCGGGCAATATTAAAACAGTGTTTCTCATCCCAAACATCATTTAAAATATCATTTAAGTATTAAAACTGAGTAAACATGGCTGAGTATGAAAACAGTGGAAAATAACATGATTGAGTTCAAGTAAAAAGTAAAAACAGTGAGAAAATATTAATAAAAATCCCCGAAGGGTTCAAATAGTTGGCACGAAGCCCAAATATGGCATTCATCCCAAATCATGATGATAGCAAATAGATTTCAATCAAATACGCGGTAAAATTATCAACCGGGACGGACCAAGTCACAATCCCCAATAGTGCACGACCCCACGCTCGTCATCAAACGTGTGCCTCACCTCAATATAGCACTACGGTGTGCAATCCGGGGTTTCAAACCCTCAGAACATCATTTACAATAATTACTCACCTTGAACCGATCAAATCTCTAGCTTGCGACGCCTTTGCCCCTCGAATCGGCCTCTACTCGCATCAAATCTATCAAAAATCAGAACGAGGACGTCAAAATATATTAAGGTAACGAAGCCCAAGCGAAAATAACCAAAATACTACACAAATCCCAAAATTACCAAAACCCGACCCCCGGGCCCACGTCTCGGAATTCGATAATTTTTACATCAATAGATTCCTTATCCCCCCACGAGTTCATACATATCAAAAGTTCTGAAATTCGACCTCAAATGGTCCTTCAAATCCTCAATCAAAGGTCTAAATTCCCAAGCCCTAGTTCTTCAATTTTTAGCTTAATTTCCATGATTTACTGGGTGGAATTCACATAATAATCGAGTTTTAAGCCCAAGAATCTTACCTCCAAGTGATTCTCCTTGAATCCCTCTTCAATCCCCTTCAAAAAGCTCCAAAAACGACCAACAATGAAAGAAATAAACCCCACATTCGCGGACAAGACAACCTTTTAAACGTTTTGCCCAGGCCTAATTTCCTTCTTCGCGAACGTGGTCAACTCCTCACGTTCACGAAGCACAAAAAATAACTTTAACCAAAATCCTCTTACGTGAACGCAACAAGACCCTCGCGAACGCGATGGTTCCTCAAACTTACCCTTCGTGAATGCACCCCCTCTCTCGCGAACGCGATGAACAAACTCGACCTCAGACCCAGCTGACAAAAAGACTCTACGTGAATGCGATGCCCTTCTTGCGAACGCGATGCACGAGCATCCAGCCCTTCGCGAACGCAGAGCCTCCCTCGCGAACGTGTAGGCTAAAATTCCACTGACTCTTCGCGAACGCGAGGGTCCACTCGCGAACGCCAAGAGTAACATCTGCAACAGCTGAACCTGCAACTTTCTCAACTTCAAAATGATCCGTTCAACCCCTTGAAACTCACCCGAGGCCCCCGGGACCTCAACCAAAAGCACAAACATATCCTAATACCTTATTCAAACTTGTTCCAATCATCAAAACACCTCAAACAACATCAAATCACCCAAAACACATCGGATTCAAGCCAAACTTTCTAAAATCTTCCTAATTCCGCTTTTGATCAAAAACCCAACCAAACCACGTCCGAATGACCTGAAATTTTACACACATACTAAATGACACGACGGAGCTACTGCAACTCTCAAAATTCCATTCCGACCCCTATATCAAAATCTCGCCTACCAACCGGAAATCGCCAAAATATCAACTTCGCCAATTCAAGCGTAAATCTACTCCGAACCTCCAAAACTCATTTCGATCGCACTCCTTGTTGATATTTAATTTTTACCTGTATATTTAATATAAAATATATCTTCAAAATAGCATATATATGCATACATAAGCATGTCCAAATGTTTAATTATTTTTTTCATCATTTTTAAAGGTTTTTAAATTAATTTATTTCCCCTTATTTATCCACAAAAACTCCAATAATTATTTCTAAAATTATTATTTTTGGTAATCCATTTGTTAAAATTTTATATTTATGCTATAATATAGATAAGGTAATTTTTTCATATTGTTTTAAATTTATTTAATATTTTTAAAGCTAAATTGCATACAGTTGCAATATTAGCCTCTTTTAGGATTTAATTCGTTTATATTCATAAAATTAATTCTAGTATTTTTAAATTGATAATTATATGTTAAAAATCATTTTAATACTTTTAATTAATTTCCAAAATTTACTATTTTTTGTAAAATGAAAGGGAAAAATTGGTTATTTAAAATCTAGCCCAATTGCATTTCAATTATAGCCTGAATTCTATCCCAATTTAGACCCAATTACCCCGACCTAATTCCTATTCATACCCGACCCCTAACCCATTTAACCGACCCAAACTCAGACCTCTACCTACCCGCTTTAATCCGGGCCGTTGATCATTCTGATTAACGACCAGTATTCACCCTTACCTTAATTAATCCTAAACGACCTCCCAAAACCCTATCATTTGATATGGCGGCGGCGCCTTAAAATCCCCTTCCTCTCAACACCTAATCCACTCTAACACCTAATCCACTCTAACATCTACCTAATCCATGACCTTCCGTGGTCATTTGAGACCTGCACCAGCCTTCCATGGCTTCTATGTGTTTGGCTCTATGGTTTCACGGCTAGTCCTCGAAGGAATCTGGTCTAGTCTTTGCTCGATTGTTGTTCATGGCCTTTCTCCGGCCACCCACGACCTTTCTTCGGCCATTCATGGCCTTTCAAAGCGGATCCTTGACTTTCCTGGTTAGATCAGAAACTTTCATAGCCTTTCTCACCTTTACTGGGTTTTTTGAAACCCTAATCTTTAAGATCTTTTGATTTTCTTTTAGATCTACTCTAGATATGTACTTGCTGTAAATGTTTAAGTTTTTTCTTGAAAGTTCTTCAAACTTTTCTTTCAAAACAACCCCTCATCTTCTCCGATTAAGGTTTTTCCATTAACTTCTCTTTTAAAAATCTCCTCTCTATCTTGTCTGTAATTTTGCTATGTTCTGAGTCAGCGCGTTGAAAACCCTAATTCCTTTTTAGGTCTATTTGTTTAAATGTGTATTGGTTTGATTAAGTTCTTCATTCTCGACTGACTTATTTGATTCTGAGCTTTTACCATCTTTTAAAGCTCGATTGTCATTAAAAACCTATGTCTTTGGGTATGAAACTGTTCGTTTGAATACCTGGCTCGATTTAAAGTTCCTTGTTTCAGAATCTTTTTTTATGTGATTCATCTGATTCTGGGTTTTTATTATCTTTAAAACTCGATTATGCTTGAAACCCTAACCTTTCAAAAGGTTTTCTCACCTGCTAATGTGAGACCTTTGCATGTTTTTGATACTCTGTTTTCTCCATTGTTGATTCAATGTGACTTGACCGACTTGATTACTATGCTTTGAATGTTTACTTTACTACTGAATCTTATGCCTATTTTTGTATGCTGTTTCTTTTACCAATGGGTTTGGCCTCGCATGTCTGATTTCTCTGCTCACTCTGTTTAAATACTGAAGTGCAGAAGCATGTTACTTCCTGATTGGTCTTGATCTTGTGATCGATTTCAGAAGTTTTCTTTTATGAACTCTAATTTCACTCGCCTGTTTAAAGTTAATTGATTCTTTTCCTTCACCGTGATATTTTGCCTTACTAAATCCTTTTCCAAAATAAGCATATTTTTGTGCTTGGACTTGATTACTTACTTAGTGCTTGTACTACTCCTTTTATGGCAATAATCAGTCTGCTTTCAAACTGATTTTCCTTCCTTTATTGGACCTGCTGCTACCTGTTAAATAGTGATTCCTTAATTAAAGGGAATCACTTGTGTAATTGATTATGATTGGAGATTGTTTCTATATTCGTGTTAAGACTTTACTTATTACCTTATTTCTCACTTGTTTTCAAAGCTATAAATACCCTGCATCCTTTTTCTTTCAGAAAACACGAACCATCTGAGTTCAGAACACATACTTTACTCAAAACTCTTTCTATTTTCTCTGTTACTACTTGGTTGTTGCCTTGTCTAGCCGGCTGAAAGCCAAGGCTAGGCTGTGAAAATTTGCTTGCTTTACTTTCTGCATTTTCTCCTTTACTGTTATGTTCAAATTATTCTTCCAGCATTAACAACAACATATTTCTTTACTATTTCCTTCACTCTTGCCTATTTCATGCTTGTGTTTAATCAAGTTTCATTCCTAAAAGCATGCTGTAAATCAATGTGTTTTCTTTATGTATGAATTCTGTCAGTAACTTATTATGACTTGTGAATCCCAAACCCCATATCCCCTCTATGTGTTGTGTTCTCTGGTTGGTTTATGGGCATGCCAGCACCATCTATTGCTGTGCATGTCCAAACCTGACCCTTCCTAGGGTCATATGCTCCCTACAATGTATTCCCAAACCCCTGAACCCTTTGTGCAAAATGCTGATTTTGTGTAGTGTTAGCTCTTCTACTACAGTTTTCCAATCACCCTTACCTCTCTCTATTCTCAACTTAGTTTTAAATCTCTGTTTCTACACTCCCACTATACTTTTAGACTTAGGTTCTGGCCCTCTTGTATGAGCCTTAACTTGGGACCTATGAGCTCCCTCTGAACTTGGACATATAAGGGTTGGCCCTTCCATACTGCACTTATCTCTATCTAATTATGCAAACTTGGGTGTAAGCACTGCCCGGGGTCCCTTGAGACCCATAGGAAACTTTGACACACTCAGGTCTGACAAAGGCTTTGAAACAAATGGAATTTAAAGTGGTTTGTTCCATAACTCAAAAAGGAAGTCAAGAATCAGGCTTCCTCTGATTGTAATTTCTTTTTTTACAAAAATGGAATCTAAAGCTGATTCTAATAGAGCTCGGAGTCTGGCCTGCTCTAATCTTGCTTGTGATCTTTCCCTGTCGAGGTCTGCTTATTGGTATTCTCTGTTGCATCTTCTTGCCTCTTCTAGTTGTACACGAAGCTGGTCTTCTGATCGCATCCAATAATCTTTTTCCTTCTTGAATTGAGCCTTGTCTTTTTCGGATTGCCTATCCTGGCGTTCCTTGTTAGATCTGGCTTCTTCATTTAATTGTTGGATCCTTTCTTTTGCTTTGCTCAATGCCCTTTCGTTTTCTGCAAGAATGGAGTCAAAATCTTGCATTTTTTCGAAGAGATTGGCGATGGTTTTTTGATCTTTCCAGCTTCTCTTTGGCGTTTCAGAGACTCTTTTCATTTTTTGGAATCTAGCATGAAGATTTTCATTCTCACAAGCTAGACTCTTTTTCTCGCCTTTGGCTTCTTGTTCTTGCAAATCTTTCTCCAAACTGAGGCTTCTTAGATTTTCTTTTAGGGCATGGATAGTGGCTTTGTACCCTTTTTCTTTTTCTCCCCAGATTAACCGCTCTTGGATTTTATCATTGAAATTTTGAACATGGGGTCTTTTTGTTGGCCTTTTTAGCTCAGGTTCCGGTGCATCATCCACGCGGGACCGCTTTTCGAACCACCTTGCATATCCAGGATTTATCTCACCCTTGGTAGCGTCTAGGACTTGAGTATCACTTTTCAAGTATCGGCACCCATTCCACATCTGCTGAAGTAGAGCTTCGGGAATAGTGGCTTCTGGGTGTAATTCGATTACTTGCATACTCAAATCTTCCTCATCAGGAACTATTTGATATCTCCCTAGTTGCCTTAGGACTCTTAGTGGTGCATATGGCTGAATGCTTCTCAATCCCAATAGTAGTAGATAACTATTTGAGGTTGACATATGTATTACTTCTCTTCATCGGGAGCCATCCCAGAGTCCATTCAATTTGATTTGCCGTTAAAGCCTTTAGATGAGATACCCATGCTTCTATCCCTTCTGGAGCTTGGTAATTTTTTGTTCTTTCCTCATAGCTCTCGATGCAATTAGCTCTGTTCGACCCATACTGTATGATCTTGGGTTGTTGTTGGAGATGTTCAATCACCCACATTTGCAACAAAATTTTGCATCCTTCGAAAACCTTCGCCCCTGATTTGCATAAAGTCAAAGCCCGATAAATATCTGACAGAATGATGGGGACAAGGGTGTGATTTTCTTTAGTGGTGAGGATTTGCACAATTTTTGCGGTGCGAATATCAATTGTTCGCTCTTTATTTGGGAAGACCATGACTCCTAGAAAAGCCACCATGAAAGCAAATCGTCGGTGTATCTGCCAAGTGTCTTTGTTTTGCTTATTAGTAAGGCCTTTCTCATGAATTTCGAACCCATCTGACTTTCCAAATCTGGAATACAAAAAGTTGAAGGAACAACATCCATTGATGACATTGCTTTTCCTGATTTGACTGCTGATGTTCAGAAGACCGAAGAATCGATGTATTGAAGGAGCCTTTGTGAATATCAAGCTTTGATTTCTTAAACTTCCGTCAAAACCAACATAGCCAGCTACCTCCTCTAATGTAGGAGTAAGCTCGAAGTCAGAGAAACGGAAAACATTGTGAACAGGGTCCCAGAAAGTTACTAATGCCGTAATCAGATCATCCCGAGGCTCAACTTTCATAATGTCCGTGAGATTTCCCAAATGCTTGACGACCCATTTTTGACCGTCTTCGCCCAAATCATACCACCACATTTGAAGCTGACATAGAAATTCCTCCGTACTTGTGGATGAGGGGCTTTGTGTGGTGATCATTTTGTATCTGAAATTTAATTTTAATAAAGTCAAAATTTATTTTGGGAAAATTTATACTAAAATTTATTTTCGATTTTTTTTTCATTAAATATTTTTATTTCAAAATTTAAAACTATTTTTTTTCGAAAATTTTAAAACAACCCATTTTATTCCTTGCTTCTTACCATGATTTTATTTAAGCTGGTCAACAAGCATGTTTGAGGCAAATGAATGCACAAGTAGCAAGTAGGATGCATCATGATGGTCTTTTAATTTTGGGTTCACCTGTCCTAGACAGACCCAACCCCTGTGTTGAGTCTCCAAGGGCAAATGCATATGATGCAAATATTCGTTCCTACTAGGGATCCGGTACATGGCTGAGTTATTCTAAGTGTAAAACCTTAGGTTGATTGTTCTAAACCTGGCTTACCCAAACGGACAGTTTGAGCCGAAGCGGGGGCAACGTACCGGGAGCACGAAAGTCTGCCCGGCCTAGTTACTTGTCCCAACTCCGTCTTATTTGGTATGACTTTAACAGAAAGGTGGGTCACGCGCACGTGTACACCATAAATTCAGAAGACTCAGAAAGAAGGGGGTTTCGTAGCAGTTGTATATATTCACAATTCAAATAATATTAAAGCGGTAAAAAAAAACATTTAGCATATTAGCATATAAACAGTTGAAAATTATATAGTAAGTAAAGCCAATAAAACAGATATTTTAAGCTTGAATTCTTTAAACCCTGAACCAGAGATTCTGGGTCCAAATCCCCAGCAGAGTCGCCAGAGCTGTCGCACCTCCTTTTTCCCGCGCCCGCGGGGCGCGTGGGGAGTTTTCTCCAATTAAAGGACAGTCGAAACGGGATTTGTTTATTTGTTTCAGAGTCGCCACCTGGGAATTTTGAGGCGTCCCAAGTCACCAATTATAATCCCTGAATCGAGGAGAATATGACTCTGTTTATTTTTCTGCGAACCAGAAATCCTGAGTAAGGAATTCTGTTAATCCGGAAGAAGGTGTTAGGCATTTCCGAATTCCGTGGTTCTAGCACGGTCGCTTAACTGTTTTTATTATTGGCTTAATCATCTTGATTTTATTAAATATATTGATGTTATCTGATTTTATTACCGCTTATACTTATCGTGATTAAGGACCTTCTTTGAATCAAATTACGCGTACGTATATTCGTGTTGTAAATTAAAAAAATGCGGAATTGTGTCACGTGCACGTGTACACAATTACTTTTGACAATATATTTATTAAGCACATTTTTTCGAAAATGCGCTGAATCAAGAATGATTATTTTTCTTAAATAATGAACCGTACATATTGGATTTTTATGAAATTGATTTAATGCTTTTAGAAAAATCCTTTTTATTAAATAATCATTCGAAATTGCGCGTACGCATAATTCGAAATTTTGTTTTTAAAGTATAATCGGGGTACGCGAACGTATCCCTAATTGCGCAACATATTTGTAATGATATTATGTAATTTAAAAAAAAATGTTTGTTATAGCACGAGAAACCTCGTTTTAAGATTTTCTTTAAATTTTTGGAAAATAATCCACAATTTATTAAATATCGACCATTTATTATAATTTCCGAATATAAATCATATTCATTCCAATTATTCAAATTCAAAAGACAGAATAAAAATATGATTAGTACTAACTTTAAAACAAATGTGACATATATAAATATGCCAAAGAATAAATTGCATATGAAACCGAAAATAAATAATTCATAAAGGAAGGAAATATTTTCCGGGAATTTTCATGATTATTTAATGCAAATTCTATTTTTAATTACCATTGATTTAAGAAGTTGCCATTTATGTATATACAAATCAACTTATTCTCACATGCTCGTTTTAATCTTAATAGACCTAATTATTTGGTCACTTTGTTTTATGAAAGTAGATAAGCATCAAATTTATAGAAAAGGCGTTATTATGCAAGTTAATTCAACAAAGTTACCTTACATATAACCTAACTGTTTGGCGTAAATATTCATAACGTTTTAACATCATGATGAGCTATACCAACTTACTTTACTCATATGATTATACCTGTCATCATACCATATAATAACTTATACCAACCCTAACAAAAAAAATCATATTTGTTACAAGATATTCTAAAAAATGTAACTTCTTAATCATTACATTCAACTAATGGTATTATGGGATGTAATCAATGGCCCATTTTTATGCCTCACTCCCTGTTTTGACAATTCACATATATCTATACCAATGAGATTTCGGAATAGCTAACATTATTACAAAACTTTATATGAATTTCAAAATAAGACAATTTAACTCATAGCTATCAAATTGAATTTACTATTTAGTTAACTAACATAAAAATGAAATTAGAACTAATGAACTTGGACAATTGGAAAATAACATTTCAATTCAAACTTCATTGATGAGTCATGTTGAATCTCTTTCCAATCTTAAAATTTAAAAGACATGTACCTGAAAATGAAGGTGGAAGGAGTAAATTTCAGCAGTGGCAGCAGTAACAAATTCAGCCAAATACCAGTATTCCCACAGATTTAAACAATAATAAGATCCGAAGAAAACAGATGCACAGTATAGTTATTTTTAAAAGACACTTCAGATGTTAACTGAATCAATGGAACCAAGTAAGGTTGAACAGATTCAACAAAAGAAACAATATTTCAGATTTCAATTTCTTTTCAGTTTCAAATTCCCATTTTTTTTTTGATTTTTTCTGTTTCTGCTGCTGTATATCTGTGTGTGTGTATGACTGTTCTTTTTGTTCCTTTTCTGTTTCTTCTTCCTCTTCTAAAATCTCTCAAACTATCTTCTTCTGAAAACTGATTTCCCTCCCTCTGAAAACTGCTCAAAACTCTCCTATCTTTCTTTTTAAAAAAAATCTGAGTTCTTTTCCTTTCTTCAAAATCTTGGTCCTAAAAATCTGCTCTTAACTGTCTGTCCAGCTCCTGTATTTATACAGGGCTGGTCCTAGGCAATTTAAGTGCTTCTTGGACCCCCTTCTTCTTTTTAAAAACAGAAAATCCCATTATGTAAAACCTTTTCCCTGATTTTCAGCAGCCCATTATCCCTTGTTCCCCATTAGTATTATTAACTAATAGCAACTAACATTACATTATAATATATTAGTACTAACACCCTGTTTTTTACTGCTCATTCCCAGAAATGCCCCTGAAATCCTAATGTTATTACTGAAAACAAAATCAGAACCTACAGCAAAACAGATTCTAAAATCTGTACAAACTTAGTTATCTTTCTGATTTACAGCTATAACCAATCCTATTAACTTCCTAACACAATTGCATTTGACCAACTTTTGCAAACTTGAATTCAAACTGGACATTACAGCAATATTATACTGAATTCAGAATTAACAACATATTACTGCAATTATCAAAACAATTCAGACTGGACTTAATACTGAACTAGAATCAAACACACACAGGATCATTGTCAATACTGACAATGTCCTGAAACTTTAATGTTCAGACAGTAACATATATACAACCTTTATTTTGACAGATTCATATAAACCAGGATGATTTAACTAACGAGTATTAGCTAAAATGATTATCTACAGTATTCGTCAACAAACAGTACATAATAACAGATAATTTCAATCAGTATTATGAGAATTCGTAATATAATTAATCGACGAACTTAATCGAGTCGATTACACACATTGTAAACAATCACAACCAATAGAAACAATTCTCATTCGGATCAAGTAGATGGGGTAGGAGACAGAAATGACAGAATTGATCAAAACAAATATGAAAAATTAAAAAAAAACTATTAAAACAGACAACAATACACGTAGAATACACAAAAGAAATAGAAAATACCTCTGAATCTTCAAATTTATTCAGACACAGACTCAACTTGGATTCGGACATTTTTGAGGTTGAACAGACTTTATTCGAAGTATTCTCAGTTGAGAATACCTCGATTAAAGTCTCTTAGACCTCAATCTTTCACTCGAATCGGAAAAATTCCAAGATTGGAAAATTCTTAGGGTTCCAGATTTTGGATCTTAAATCCGAACACTTCTAGGCAGATTCGAAGCAAACCAACGGTATTCTAGGCACGAGCGAGGTCTAGGGGTCATTTGGTGTTAATTTGGAAGGAATCTGAGTAGGGTTAGGTTTCACTCGAATCTTCAAGTTAAGATTCGAGCAGTTCTATGAAGATTCGAACCATGCTACTAACAGATCCGTGATGAGGATGGACAGGGGAAGCTCTGGTGTTATTTTGGAAGTCATCAGAGACAGTTGGTTCTTCAGGCCAAACTTCGATCGAAGATTCGAGACATTGGGGCCTGATTCGAGGTATATGTGTTATGGATTTGGAATGGGGAGGTTGAGAGGAGTCGAGGGTGTTAAGGTGGGGTGGTTTGGACTACCGGAACCGCCGTGAGGCGATTTCCGGTAGGCGGTGCACGGTGGTGGAAGGTGAAGTTCATTTGGTCTCTTGAAGGAGACGATGAACAGGGCCGAAGGGTGGGGTGTTTGGTCTGGGGGGCTGGGGTGTGGATTGGATTTATATACGAGTGGGGTGGATTGATCTCATCCGTTGGATCAATTAAGATTTACGGTTGAGATCAATTCACTTAACCAAACGTCGTCGTTTGGTTAAAGGTTGGGGTCAGGCTGGATCGGGTTAAAGGGTCGGGTTACGGGTTACGGGTAAGGGTAGTGTATCTCAACCGTTGGATGAATTGAATCCGACGGCCCTTGATGAAGGGTGATGAAACGTCGTCGTTTTGATTTGTTTGAATTGGACCGGACATGGGGCTGTTGGGATTGGGCTGTGAAGGGGATTAATTGATTTGGGCCTGGATTTTAATCCAGGTCCAATCTTTTACTAGTATGTTTTCTTTATTTTATTTTTTAATTAATTCATTTTCTAATTTAAAAATTATAAAACCATTTTAACTTCACAAAAATATATTAATTACTCTATAACAATTATTTAACACATAGGCAAAAACATCAATTACATAGTGAAACATTTAAAATAGAACCAATGCGTATTTTTTGCGATTTTATTTAAATTATCTCTTAAATGCATAATTAAATCCTATATGCATGCAACATGTATTTTATTTTAATTTTGTTTAATTATAACAAAGCAAACATTTTACCGGCATAAACAAATATTTAACACCACGCAAATTCAGAAATTACACAGTACAAGAAATTTATTTTGATTTATTTTGGAGTAATTTTTCGTAAGGCAAAAATCACGTGCTCACAGCTGCCCCTCTTTGTGCGGAAACTCGAAGAGTTTTCGTACAAAGATAAAGTGAGCGGACACGAGCGATTTTTGCCCGTTCGAATACTCCGTGGGAAGCATTTTTAGAAAGATTTGACCGAACCTCTGCTTCAAAGGTTTCCTACATATCCTTGGCTATAAAGGAATCAGGTCAGTGTAGTTCGGGAATTTTTTGGGTAGCTGGGACTACCGTGGGACTGTGATGTTACTGCTGCTTCGTGCTGTTTTTACTGCTTACTGACCTCCTTATTACACCTTACTTTAAAGGAAATACAAAATTAAGCTAGATTATGGTACAGGAATTATAAAAATCTTATCTAGATCATGCCCTTGTTTCTTGTTGTCTTGATATCTTGGTGAATCTTGGGCATTTGGCTTATTCTGTATTCCTCTTGGAACTCTTGTTGTTTCTTGCTGGGGATTCTGTTGGATTCCTCTGCTTTATTGATTCTAAGTGTGCTCCTTTCTCACGTGAGTGGGCTTTTGGTTTCAACACTTCAATTGCATTCCCTCGTTCTTCAGGTGGGTGCCTCGACTGCTTTTCTTTCTTCCTTCATCCTCGTTCTCCAGGTGGATGCCTGACTTCTTCTTTTCTCATCCTCATTCTCCAGGTGGACGCCTGACTTCTTTAATTTTTATCCTCATTCTCCAGGTGGACGCCTGATTTCTTCAATTCTTTGTCCTCATTCTCCAGGTGGACGCCTGACTTCTTCAATTCTTTGTCCTCATTCTCCAGGTGGACGCCTGACTTCTTCTTTTCTCATCCTCATTCTCCAGGTGGACGCCTGACTTCTTCAATTCTTCATCCTCGTTCTCCAGGTGGACGCCTGATTTCTTCAATTCTTTGTCCTCATTCTCCAGGTGGACGCCTGACTTCTTCTTTTCTCATCCTCATTCTCCAGGTGGACGCCTGACTTCCTTTTTTCTCATCCTCATTTTCCAGGTGGATGCCTGATTTCTTTAATTCTTTGTCCTCATTCTCCAGGTGGACGCCTGACTTCTTCTTTTCTCATCCTCATTCTCCAGGTGGACGCCTGATTTCTTTAATTCTTTGTCCTCATTCTCCAGGTGGACGCCTGACTTCTTCTTTTCTCATCCTCATTCTCCAGGTGGACGCCTGACTTCTTCAATTCTTCATCCTCGTTCTCCAGGTGGACGCCTGATTTCTTCAATTCTTTGTCCTCATTCTCCAGGTGGACGCCTGACTTCTTCTTTTCTCATCCTCATTCTCCAGGTGGACGCCTGACTTCCTTTTTTCTCATCCTCATTTTCCAGGTGGATGCCTGATTTCTTTAATTCTTTGTCCTCATTCTCCAGGTGGACGCCTGACTTCTTCTTTTCTCATCCTCATTCTCCAGGTGGACGCCTGATTTCTTTAATTCTTTGTCCTCATTCTCCAGGTGGACGCCTGACTTCTTCTTTTCTCATCCTCATTCTCCAGGTGGACGCCTGATTTCTTTAATTCTTTGTCCTCATTCTCCAGGTGGACGCCTGACTTCTTCTTTTCTCATCCTCATTCTCCAGGTGGACGCCTGACTTCTTCTTTTCTCTACCAGGTATTTCCAGACACAAATATTGTATTTGCCCCTGTTTTAAATCAAAGAAAACTTCGTTAGTTTAAAGCAGGGTGGCTGGTTGTGGTATTCTTGCCGATGGTGATGTTTCTCTTCGTCTTTCTTTATTGCCTTGGAATGATTGAAAAGACTGTTTTGTCTTTGTAATTGATCCTTGACTATAGGATTTCCCTCTGTGTGTTTTCCTTCAAAATCTTTCAACTGTAATCATGTGCTTCTTTTGACTTTGCTGATCCATTTTTGATTTCACCTTTCTTACATCCATATTTTATCTCCCACCTTTCGTGGCTGTATTTCGTAACCTTGAATCTTGGTAGTATACCTTGACATTCTTTCTTATTTGTTTAGAATAAAATTTATCTCAAAGCTTGGAGAAAGTAAGATTATTAGTAGCGAAATACGCTGATTTCGACAATTATAGAATGAAAAGAAAAATCCAATTTTTGGATGACTGTTGGAAAAGGAATAAAAGACTTATCTGATTGGAATTACTGGCACCAATGATCAGGGTATGCATTTCGGATTAATCAACCCAGTCTTTTAATCAATCTCCTTTCAATTGTCTCAAGGAGTTTTCATTGATCAATTTTCCTCATTTTTCACTTCTCGTCGCCTTATGGTGCCCGTGTGGGTTTTCACCTATAAGACTCTCTCATTTTTACTTTCTTTCCTTGTTTGTACCACTTCATTTGCTTGCATCAGCATTTTTCTAAGATTGATCGAAAGGTCTTTTTGGTATAAGGTTAGGAATGGAAAAGGTATTAAAAGCTAAATAGCTGTGGTATGGGTTTAAAATTACAACTCTTGGAATCTTTTCTTATTTCCAATACAATTCTTGCCCCAGTCTCTTGATTGGGGTCTCTTGATATTTCTTTTCCGTGCACATTGTGCATGTTGTGCACCCTATGACCGAGCCGTGAGGCGCCTACGTATCCTTCTTTGAGGAATCAGGTCAAACGTAGTTCATTCCATAATAGTGAAGATTTTTTTTTATTTTATTTTATTGATTCCAAGAGAGGTTAGGAAAGAAACAAGTATGGCTCAAAGGGGAAGCAAATGGTATAGTGTTTGGACAGCAGAATAAATTGCCTTTGTCATTTCAATCTTTGAAATAGTGCTAAATACAAACATTCAAAAGTTATGCATAATATCTCTTTACCGCGTCAGAATTGATCGCCATATCTATGCATTTGCCTTCAATATCTGTTAAACATAGTGCACCATTCGATAATACTCTGGTCACAATGAATGGTCCTTGCCAATTCGGAGCAAATTTGCCTTTTGCTTCAACCTGATGTGGAAGAATGCGTTTCAGCACATGCTGACCTACTTCGAACTTCCGGGGACGCACCTTTTTGTTGTATGCTCTTTCTATTCTTCTTTGATATAATTGACCATGGCATACTGCGGTCAATCGTTTTTCATCAATCAAATTTAACTGTTCTAGACGGGTTTTGACCCATTCATCATCATCAATCTTTGCTTCGGCAATGATCCGAAGGGAAGGAATCTCAATTTCTGCAGGAATTACTGCTTCGGTGCCGTATACCAACAAATAAGGAGTTGCTCCTACTGAAGTGCGAACAGTAGTGCGGTATCCCAATAATGCAAAGGGTAATTTTTCATGCCATTGTTTTGAACCTTCTACCATTTTCCGCAGTATCTTCTTTATGTTTTTGTTGGCTGCTTCTACTGCTCCATTCGCCTTGGGCCGATATGGGGTAGAGTTACGATGTGTAATCTTAAACTGTTGACATACTTCTTTCATTAAGTTGCTGTTAAGATTAGCACCGTTATCCGTGATGATCACCTTCGGGATTCCGAATCGACATATGATATTTGAGTGGACAAAATCGACCACAGCTTTCTTGGTCACTGATTTGAATGTCTTGGCCTCAACCCATTTGGTAAAATAATCAATAGCTACCAGAATGAATCTGTGTCCATTGGATGCTGCCGGTTCAATTGGTCCGATCACATCCATGCCCCAAGCAACGAAAGGCCATGGTGCCGACATTGTGTGCAACTCGGATGGTGGAGAATGAATCAAATCTCCGTGTATTTGGCATTGATGACATTTGCGTACAAAACTGATACAATCTCTCTCCATGGTAAGCCAATAGTAACCAGCTCGGAGGATTTTCTTTGCCAACACATATCCACTCATGTGGGGTCCGCAAACTCCTGAATGTATTTCAGCCATGACAGTTGTAGCTTGTCTGGCATCTATGCATCTTAATAATCCAAGATCTGGTGTTCTTTTATACAAAACTCCTCCGCTTAAGAAGAATCCATTTGCTAATCGCCTGATGGTCCTCTTTTGATCTCCTGTGGCTTGTGCGGGATATATGCTCATCCTGATATATTCCTTGATGTCGTGGAACCATGGTTCTCCATCAAATTCTTCTTCAACCATATTGCAATAAGCGTGCTGATTGTGGATTTGAATATGTATTGGATCCACATAAGCTTTGTCTGGATGGTGCAACATTGATGCTAGAGTAGCCAATGCATCAGCAACTTCATTATGGATTCTTGGAATATGTTGGAATTCCACTGATTGAAACCGCTGACAAAGATCATGTAGACATTGTCGGTATGGTATGAGCTTCAAATCTCGGGTTTCCCATTCTCCTTGAATTTGATGTATCAAAAGATCCGAATCTCCCATGACTAAGATTTCTCGGATACCCATGTCTGCAGCTAGCCTTAACCCCAAAATGCAAGCTTCATATTCAGCCATATTATTGGTGCAATAAAATCGCAATTGAGCCGTAACAGGATAGTGATGCCCTGTTTCAGAAATGATTACAGCTCCTATTCCTACTCCTTTCATGTTGGCGGCTCCATCAAAGAAAAGTTTCCAGCCAGGTTTTTCGATTTGTTCCACCTCGTCGATATGCATTGTTTCTTCATCAGGAAAATAAGTCTTCAACGGCTCATATTCCTCATCGACCGGGTTTTCGGCTAAATGATCGGCCAGTGCTTGAGCCTTCATTGCAGTCCGAGTCACATAGACGATGTCGAATTCCGTGAGCAATATCTGCCACTTTGCAAGTCTTCCCGTTGGCATAGGCTTTTGAAAAATGTATTTCAAGGGATCCAAACGAGAAATGAGGTAAGTAGTGTAGGATGACAAATAGTGTTTCAATTTTTGAGCTACCCATGTTAGGGCGCAACATGTCTTTTCCAGATGAGTATACTTAACCTCATAAGCTGTGAACTTCTTGCTAAGGTAGTAGATGGCCTGTTCTTTTCTGCCAGTGAAGGTCATGCTGCCCCAATACACAACCAAATGAATTTTCCAAAACCGTCAAGTAAAGAATCAAAGGTCTTCCTGGCTCTGGCGGGACCAACACGGGTGGGTTTGATAAGTACCCTTTTATTTTATCGAACGCTTCCTGACACTCATCGGTCCATTTGATTGCAGCATCCTTTTTTAACAATTTGAAAATTGGCTCGCAGGTTGTTGTGAGCTGAGCAATAAACCTACTGATATAATTTAACCTTCCCAACAAACTCATTACTTCAGTTTTGTTTCTTGGGGGTGGCAGTTCTTGGATGGCTTTGATCTTTGATGGGTCTAGCTCGATGCCTCGTCGACTGACTATGAATCCCAGCAATTTTCCAGATGGAACTCCGAATGCGCACTTGGCAGGGTTAAGCTTGAGGTTGTACCTGCGAAGTCTTAAGAAGAACTTCCTCAAATCCCCAACGTGGTTGGTCTGATGCTTTGATTTTATGATTACATCATCCACGTATACCTCAATTTCCTTGTGTATCATATCATGAAACACTGTGGTCATTGCTCTCATATAGGTTGCTCCGGCGTTCTTCAAACCGAATGGCATTACCCTGTAGCAATAAGTTCCCCATGGTGTGATGAATGCCGTCTTTTCTGCATCTTCTTCATCCATTAGAATTTGATGATATCCGGCATAACAGTCCACGAAAGATCCTATATCATGCTTGGCACAATTGTCGATCAAGATATGGATATTGGGTAATGGGAAATTATCCTTTGGACTTGCTTTGTTGAGATTGCGATAGTCGACGCATACTCTAATTTTGCCGTCTTTCTTTGGCACAGGAACGATATTAGCTAACCAAACAGGATATCGAGTGACTCGAATGACCTTTGCTTCCAATTGTTTGGTGATTTCTTCTTTAATTCTCACACTCATATCAGGCTTGAATTTTCTCAACCTCTGCTTGACAGGAGGCACTGTTGGATCGGTGGGTAATTTGTGGACCACTAAATCAGTGCTCAAGCCCGGCATGTCGTCATACGACCATGCAAAAATATCTTTGAATTCTATGAGTGCTTTAATTAACTCCTCTCGGATTTTTGGCTCGAGATGGACACTTATTTTAGTTTCTCGGACATTACTCGTGTCCCCTATATTGACATCCTCGGTATCATTCAAGTTAGGTTTGATTTTTTCCTCAAAGTGAATTAACTCTTTACTAATCTCTTCAAAAACCTCATCTTCATCATATTCTGATTCATAATCACAATATGTTTCTTGAATTAATATTTCGGAATCAGATTGATTTTTAAGACTGGGCTGAAGATTCCTCATGCATGCCATATCACTAGAGCCAGCATAAAAAGAACTGTACAAAAAAGAAGAAAAAGAAAAGAAAGCTATTAGGAATGATAATAAAAAGGAAACTGCTTTTTATTGGATAATGAAAAATAACAAGGTTTTGCACGCTTCAAACCAACTGTAAGATAAATTTTGGGATTACAACCTTGAAATATCCCAAACAAACTGAAAAAAATCAAAATAAACTACCAAGACTCCTTTCGAATTGGGAGAGGAGTGGCTTTCCAATTATTGAGCTTTGTTTTTGGTCCAACGAATTGAACTTCTGCGTTGCTACACCCTTCTCCGTCTTCCAGCATATTTACATCACTAAACAATTTCTCGAACCTTTCAATTAATTCCTCCTCAGGATTGACCTGGGATTTAGGAATTGTTGTTATCGGGCGATTTTTAGCACCGGTCTTGACAAAAGACTTCAACAGCTGTGGTACTGGTTTTGGAAGAACCCATGCTTGGTGTTTCAACTTCCTGGCTCTCATCACGTCATTGGCGGTTGGTGTGAATCCTAAACCGAATGTTCCCCAGTTCTCGGGGAGAGATACTGGTTGTACAATTCCTTGCAAAGATAAGCCCAGACCTTTGCCGGGTATAAAGCCATTCTTCAGCATTTCATAAGCTACCATGACTGATGTAGAGGATACCTTTGGATTCGCAAGGTATTTTCCTTCTGGAATTTTCTCTACCGACACTGTGTCTGACACTTGGTATACCCATGGTCCTTGGTCAATTTCTGCTCCCTCGACTGGTACAATGGTGCTGTTGTGAGCATTTAAATTTTCTTCTCCATGCACGACTATTTCTTGATGGTCCCATTCAAACTTGACAACCTGATGTAATGTTGACGGGACTGCTTTAGCAGCATGGATCCATGGTCGACCCAACAACAAGTTGTAAGAAACAGTCATGTCCAAAACTTGGAATTCCATTGTGAATTCAACTGGCCCTATAGTTAGTTCCAACACTATGTCGCCAAATGAATCTCTACTTCCACCGTCAAATCCTCGTACGCAGATACTGTTCTTTTGAATCCTCTCCTCTTTAATTTTTAATTTGTTTAAAGTGGAGAGAGGGCATATGTTTGCACTGGACCCATTGTCGACCAATACCCGGGTTACTACGGAGTTTTCACATTTCACGGTGAGGTAAAGAGCTCTGTTGTGCTCGGTACCTTCCACAGGTAATTCATCATCAGCAAATGTAATCCTGTTCGTCTCAAAGATTCTGTTGGCTATTTTGCCCAAATGATTTACAGAGATCTTTTCAGGAACATGAGCTTCATTCAGGATTTTCATCAATGCCAGACGGTGTTCCTCTGAATGGATCAGTAATGATAACAATGAAATTTGAGCGGGGGTCTTCTTTAATTGATCCACAACAGAATAATCATGGAGCTTCATTTTTCTTAAAAACTCCTCCGCCTCTTCTTCCGTCACAGCTTTCTTCGTGGGCATTGGATTGTTTTTAGTTTTTCTCAACTCTTCGGGAGTAAAACATCTTCCCGATCGAGTCAAGCCTTGTACCTCACACACTTCTTCCTTGATTTCTTTGCCTTTGTACATTACGGTCACCCGTTCATAATTCCATGGGATGGCTTTGTTGTTGATGATTGGCAGCTGAATTACAGGTGCAATAATAACCCGATCTGTACGTGCTCCTTCCACAATTACGACGGGTTTGTTAGCAACCCCTGGTACTATCACCTTTGTCCTCTCTTGTTTTGCGGCAACTTTGTTCGATGATCCCTCATCGACTATCATAGACGGTTCACCACCATTCTTGTTATGCTTAGACACCGGCTTCTCCTCCATTAACTGCTTATCTGGCTTGGTTTCATGAGACTTGATCATCATGACAGTTTGTGACGGCTTCTTTGTCTCCCCATCAGCTTGTATGATTTCTATCATATTAGCCTCTTGATGGGCTGGCATTGGATTTCTATTGATATTTGGAGCTTCGGGGGTTTGAACCTCGATTTTATTAGTATCAATCAGCTCTTGTATTGCATTTTTCAAATGCCAACATTTCTCCGTATCATGGCCTGGTGTACCGGAGCAATATTCACAGCTAATGGTGTAATCCAGATTCTTTGGTGGAGGATTAGGTAACTTGGATTGTATTGGTCTCAACATGTCTAACTGTCTCAGCCTGTGGAACAGACTAGTGTAAGACTCTCCCAATGGAGTGTAAGTTTTCTTTTTCTGTTCCCTTTCTCCCCTGAATGCTGGTCTAGGCCTGAAACCTGGTCCGGGATAAGCTCGGGGGTAGGTATTTGGTGTGACAGGAGCACGCCAATTGGTGTGAACAGGTGGCTGATTGTATGCTTGAGCGTGGTTAATGGCGAAATGAGGCTCTGAAGGGTGATAGTAATGTTGGGATGAATCATGGTGGTAAGCTGATTGGCGAGGTCGTTGCTGATTATAGTAAAGCGGTGAACCCCTGGGTCCTGGCCAAATTCCTGAATCAACTACGGTTGCTTCCTCCCTCTTCTTTCTTCCGATTCCTCCTACCCCGCCTTGAATAGCTTGAGTAGTTGCCTTAATTGCTGAATAGCTCATGATTTTGTTTGTCTTGAGGCCTTCTTCTACCATACCTCCCATCTTCACTACCTCGTTGAATGATTTTCCAACCGCTGAAACCAAGTGGGCGTAGTAAGTTGGTTCCAAGGCTTGGAGGAAGTAGTCTACCATTTCGCTCTCCTTCATAGGAGGATCCACTCTTGCCGCCTGTTCTCTCCACCGAAAACCATACTCTCTGAAACTTTCATTGTGTTTCTTCTCAAATTTGGTCAAAGATAATCGATCTGGGATGATTTCCAGATTGTATTGGAAATGGTATGCGAATGCCTGTGCCAGGTCATCCCAGGTGTACCATCTTCCATGGTCTTGGCGTGTATACCACTCCAAAGCTGATCCGCTTAGACTTTGACTGAAGTAAGCCATCAATAATTCATCCTTTCCCCCAGCTCCTCGCATCTTGCTACAGAAACCCCTTAAGTGGGCTACTGGGTCGCCGTGCCCGCTGTATAGGTCAAATTTGGGCATCTTGAAGCCAAATGGCAATTGTACATTAGGGAATAAGCATAAATCTTTGTAGGCTACACTGACTTGCCCACCTAATCCTCGCATGTCTCGGAACGACTGTTCTAGACTTTTGACCTTCCTGAACATCTCTTCTTGTTCAGCATTTTTGGCTGGCTTGTTAATTTCGGTTGGGAGATCAAACTGAGGAGCAGGTGAATTGATTTCGGAGGCTTTGAAGGTGGGCTCCGGGGGGTAATATTGGTTGTCTTGGGCCTGAAATGTAGGCTCACTAGGAGATTTGTGAAATGTAGCAGGGGGAGGTGCTACAAAAACAGGAGTCATAGGTGGAGGAAGGTACGGAACTGGTTTTGGAGGTGGAGACTGTGGTGTCTGAGAGGTGGTGCCTCGGTAGTGCTGATAAATGGGGAAACTTGGGGATAATTCAGTGGTGATATTATCCTGAGTTTGGATTATTGATGGAGCAGGGTTATTTGGGTAAGATGGGGGCAACTGTCCTGTAGACCAAGCTTGATACATTTCTGCCATTTGCTGCTTGAGCTTAAGCATTTCTTCTTTCATTTTCCCGACATCCATCTCTTCTATCTCCATACTTGTGTCAACATCTGGGATAGACATACTTTCGGGTATTGGTCCTTTTGATCTTGTGTGATAGTGATAATATGCCAGTATACTCTTTAGAGAAACTAACTGGTTGAATTCTGAAAATGAACAAACTTGTTAGTTTCGAGAGTTTAACACATATATAATCACACGTTGAGATGCAATGCTCCTAGACAAATAATCCCTTTCTATTATGCATTCGCTCGGTTGCTTGTATCGTCCCAGCTTTTGAAATTTTTTATTGTTATTCACTTTTATTTATTACAGATATCTTTATCGTGGTGGTCGACTCTTAGAGATTGCCTATGTGTTATGTCAAACATGAATCAGACCTTGCGTAGTTCGGACCAAAGTCAATTATGTTTATTTATTATACAAAGATGGAATTACATTCGAAAACTTTAAGAAAATAGCTTGAAATACACACACTTAAATCAGAATAAAAGATACAATTCATAACATCTCACAAAATGCCCCACTTTCCACTTTTGTTCTCTAATATTGGATTATCTGCTCAATGTGGGGCTTGACCTGGATGGCCTCCCAGCGTACGATACATCCTTTCCAACTCTATTGCTAGATGACGAGCAAAAGTGGGCGCATGCTCTGTAAACCTTTCATAATCCATTCCTTGGCAGTTTACATAACTTTGAGATGTGAAGACTGCCAAGTCGTGGACTTGTGCCCTGAAACCTTGGAGACGTTGGTCTTGGTCTTGCAATTGCTGCTGACGAGTGGTGGCTATGTCTCTGACACGGTTTTCACGATCTAAAGCTGATTCTAATAGAGCTCGGAGTCTGGCCTGCTCTAATCTTGCTTGTGATCTTTCCCTGTCGAGGTCTGCTTGTTGGTATTCTCTGTTGCATCTTCTTGCCTCTTCTAGTTGTGCACGAAGCTGGTCTTCTGATTGCATCCAATAATCTTTTTCCTTCTTGAATTGAGCCTTGTCTTTTTCGGATTGCCTATCCTGGCGTTCCTTGTTAGATCTGGCTTCTTCATTTAATTGTTGGATCCTTTCTTTTGCTTTGCTCAATGCCCTTTCGTTTTCTGCAAGAATGGAGTCAAAATCTTGCATTTTTTCGAAGAGATTGGCGATGGTTTTTTGATCTTTCCAGCTTCTCTTTGGCGTTTCAGAGACTCTTTTCATTTTTTGGAATCTAGCATGAAGATTTTCATTCTCACAAGCTAGACTCTTTTTCTCGCCTTTGGCTTCTTGTTCTTGCAAATCTTTCTCCAAACTGAGGCTTCTTAGATTTTCTTTTAGGGCATGGATAGTGGCTTTGTACCCTTTTTCTTTTTCTCCCCAGATTAACCGCTCTTGGATTTTATCATTGAAATTTTGAACATGGGGTCTTTTTGTTGGCCTTTTTAGCTCAGGTTCCGGTGCATCATCCACGCGGGACCGCTTTTCGAACCACCTTGCATATCCAGGATTTATCTCACCCTTGGTAGCGTCTAGGACTTGAGTATCACTTTTCAAGTATCGGCACCCATTCCACATCTGCTGAAGTAGAGCTTCGGGAATAGTGGCTTCTGGGTGTAATTCGATTACTTGCATACTCAAATCTTCCTCATCAGGAACTATTTGATATCTCCCTAGTTGCCTTAGGACTCTTAGTGGTGCATATGGCTGAATGCTTCTCAATCCCAATAGTAGTAGATAACTATTTGAGGTTGACATATGTATTACTTCTCTTCATCGGGAGCCATCCCAGAGTCCATTCAATTTGATTTGCCGTTAAAGCCTTTAGATGAGATACCCATGCTTCTATCCCTTCTGGAGCTTGGTAATTTTTTGTTCTTTCCTCATAGCTCTCGATGCAATTAGCTCTGTTCGACCCATACTGTATGATCTTGGGTTGTTGTTGGAGATGTTCAATCACCCACATTTGCAACAAAATTTTGCATCCTTCGAAAACCTTCGCCCCTGATTTGCATAAAGTCAAAGCCCGATAAATATCTGACAGAATGATGGGGACAAGGGTGTGATTTTCTTTAGTGGTGAGGATTTGCACAATTTTTGCGGTGCGAATATCAATTGTTCGCTCTTTATTTGGGAAGACCATGACTCCTAGAAAAGCCACCATGAAAGCAAATCGTCGGTGTATCTGCCAAGTGTCTTTGTTTTGCTTATTAGTAAGGCCTTTCTCATGAATTTCGAACCCATCTGACTTTCCAAATCTGGAATACAAAAAGTTGAAGGAACAACATCCATTGATGACATTGCTTTTCCTGATTTGACTGCTGATGTTCAGAAGACCGAAGAATCGATGTATTGAAGGAGCCTTTGTGAATATCAAGCTTTGATTTCTTAAACTTCCGTCAAAACCAACATAGCCAGCTACCTCCTCTAATGTAGGAGTAAGCTCGAAGTCAGAGAAACGGAAAACATTGTGAACAGGGTCCCAGAAAGTTACTAATGCCGTAATCAGATCATCCCGAGGCTCAACTTTCATAATGTCCGTGAGATTTCCCAAATGCTTGACGACCCATTTTTGACCGTCTTCGCCCAAATCATACCACCACATTTGAAGCTGACATAGAAATTCCTCCGTACTTGTGGATGAGGGGCTTTGTGTGGTGCTCATTTTGTATCTGAAATTTAATTTTAATAAAGTCAAAATTTATTTTGGGAAAATTTATACTAAAATTTATTTTCGATTTTTTTTTTCATTAAATATTTTTATTTCAAAATTTAAAACTATTTTTTTTTCGAAAATTTTAAAACAACCCATTTTATTCCTTGCTTCTTACCATGATTTTATTTAAGCTGGTCAACAAGCATGTTTGAGGCAAATGAATGCACAAGTAGCAAGTAGGATGCATCATGATGGTCTTTTAATTTTGGGTTCACCTGTCCTAGACAGACCCAACCCCTGTGTTGAGTCTCCAAGGGCAAATGCATATGATGCAAATATTCGTTCCTACTAGGGATCCGGTACATGGCTGAGTTATTCTAAGTGTAAAACCTTAGGTTGATTGTTCTAAACCTGGCTTACCCAAACGGACAGTTTGAGCCGAAGCGGGGGCAACGTACCGGGAGCACGAAAGTCTGCCCGGCCTAGTTACTTGTCCCAACTCCGTCTTATTTGGTATGACTTTAACAGAAAGGTGGGTCACGCGCACGTGTACACCATAAATTCAGAAGACTCAGAAAGAAGGGGGTTTCGTAGCAGTTGTATATATTCACAATTCAAATAATATTAAAGCGGTAAAAAAAACATTTAGCATATTAGCATATAAACAGTTGAAAATTATATAGTAAGTAAAGCCAATAAAACAGATATTTTAAGCTTGAATTCTTTAAACCCTGAACCAGAGATTCTGGGTCCAAATCCCCAGCAGAGTCGCCAGAGCTGTCGCACCTCCTTTTTCCCGCGCCCGCGGGGCGCGTGGGGAGTTTTCTCCAATTAAAGGACAGTCGAAACGGGATTTGTTTATTTGTTTCAGAGTCGCCACCTGGGAATTTTGAGGCGTCCCAAGTCACCAATTATAATCCCTGAATCGAGGAGAATATGACTCTGTTTATTTTTCTGCGAACCAGAAATCCTGAGTAAGGAATTCTGTTAATCCGGAAGAAGGTGTTAGGCATTTCCGAATTCCGTGGTTCTAGCACGGTCGCTTAACTGTTTTTATTATTGGCTTAATCATCTTGATTTTATTAAATATATTGATGTTATCTGATTTTATTACCGCTTATACTTATCGTGATTAAGGACCTTCTTTGAATCGAATTACGCGTACGTATATTCGTGTTGTAAATTAAAAAAATGCGGAATTGTGTCACGCGCACGTGTACACAATTACTTTTGACAATATATTTATTAAGCACATTTTTTCGAAAATGCGCTGAATCAAGAATGATTATTTTTCTTAAATAATGAACCGTACATATTGGATTTTTATGAAATTGATTTAATGCTTTTAGAAAAATCCTTTTTATTAAATAATCATTCGAAATTGCGCGTACGCATAATTCGAAATTTTGTTTTTAAAGTATAATCGGGGTACGCGAACGTATCCCTAATTGCGCAACATATTTGTAATGATATTATGTAATTTAAAAAAAATGTTTGTTATAGCACGAGAAACCTCGTTTTAAGATGTTCTTTAAATTTTTGGAAAATAATCCACAATTTATTAAATATCGACCATTTATTATAATTTCCGAATATAAATCATATTCATTCCAATTATTCAAATTCAAAAGACAGAATAAAAATATGATTAGTACTAACTTTAAAACAAATGTGACATATATAAATATGCCAAAGAATAAATTGCATATGAAACCGAAAATAAATAATTCATAAAGGAAGGAAATATTTTCCGGGAATTTTCATGATTATTTAATGCAAATTCTATTTTTAATTACCATTGATTTAAGAAGTTGCCATTTATGTATATACAAATCAACTTATTCTCACATGCTCGTTTTAATCTTAATAGACCTAATTATTTGGTCACTTTGTTTTATGAAAGTAGATAAGCATCAAATTTATAGAAAAGGCGTTATTATGCAAGTTAATTCAACAAAGTTACCTTACATATAACCTAACTGTTTGGCGTAAATATTCATAACGTTTTAACATCATGATGAGCTATACCAACTTACTTTACTCATATGATTATACCTGTCATCATACCATATAATAACTTATACCAACCTAAACAAAAAAAATCATATTTGTTACAAGATATTCTACTAATGTAACTTCTTAATCATTACATTCAACTAATGGTATTATGGGATGTAATCAATGGCCCATTTTTATGCCTCACTCCCTGTTTTGACAATTCACATATATCTATACCAATGAGATTTCGGAATAGCTAACATTATTACAAAACTTTATATGAATTTCAAAATAAGACAATTTAACTCATAGCTATCAAATTGAATTTACTATTTAGTTAACTAACATAAAAATGAAATTAGAACTAATGAACTTGGACAATTGGAAAATAACATTTCAATTCAAACTTCATTGATGAGTCATGTTGAATCTCTTTCCAATCTTAAAATTTAAAAGACATGTACCTGAAAATGAAGGTGGAAGGAGTAAATTTCAGCAGTGGCAGCAGTAACAAATTCAGCCAAATACCAGTATTCCCACAGATTTAAACAATAATAAGATCCGAAGAAAACAGATGCACAGTATAGTTATTTTTAAAAGACACTTCAGATGTTAACTGAATCAATGGAACCAAGTAAGGTTGAACAGATTCAACAAAAGAAACAATATTTCAGATTTCAATTTCTTTTCAGTTTCAAATTCCCATTTTTTTTTTGATTTTTTTGTTTCTGCTGCTGTATATCTGTGTGTGTATGACTGTTCTTTTTGTTCCTTTTCTGTTTCTTCTTCCTCTTCTAAAATCTCTCAAACTATCTTCTTCTGAAAACTGATTTCCCTCCCTCTGAAAACTGCTCAAAACTCTCCTATCTTTCTTTTTAAAAAAAATCTGAGTTCTTTTCCTTTCTTCAAAATCTTGGTCCTAAAAATCTGCTCTTAACTGTCTGTCCAGCTCCTGTATTTATACAGGGCTGGTCCTAGGCAATTTAAGTGCTTCTTGGACCCCCTTCTTCTTTTTAAAAACAGAAAATCCCATTATGTAAAACCTTTTCCCTGATTTTCAGCAGCCCATTATCCCTTGTTCCCCATTAGTATTATTAACTAATAGCAACTAACATTACATTATAATATATTAGTACTAACACCCTGTTTTTTACTGCTCATTCCCAGAAATGCCCCTGAAATCCTAATGTTATTACTGAAAACAAAATCAGAACCTACAGCAAAACAGATTCTAAAATCTGTACAAACTTAGTTATCTTTCTGATTTACAGCTATAACCAATCCTATTAACTTCCTAACACAATTGCATTTGACCAACTTTTGCAAACTTGAATTCAAACTGGACATTACAGCAATATTATACTGAATTCAGAATTAACAACATATTACTGCAATTATCAAAACAATTCAGACTGGACTTAATACTGAACTAGAATCAAACACACACAGGATCATTGTCAATACTGACAATGTCCTGAAACTTTAATGTTCAGACAGTAACATATATACAACCTTTATTTTGACAGATTCATATAAACCAGGATGATTTAACTAACGAGTATTAGCTAAAATGATTATCTACAGTATTCGTCAACAAACAGTACATAATAACAGATAATTTCAATCAGTATTATGAGAATTCGTAATATAATTAATCGACGAACTTAATCGAGTCGATTACACACATTGTAAACAATCACAACCAATAGAAACAATTCTCATTCGGATCAAGTAGATGGGGTAGGAGACAGAAATGACATAATTGATCAAAACAAATATGAAAAATTAAAAAAAACTATTAAAACAGACAACAATACACGTAGAATACACAAAAGAAATAGAAAATACCTCTGAATCTTCAAATTTATTCAGACACAGACTCAACTTGGATTCAGACATTTTTGAGGTTGAACAGACTTTATTCGAAGTATTCTCAGTTGAGAATACCTCGATTAAAGTCTCTTAGACCTCAATCCTTCACTCGAATCGGAAAAATTCCAAGATTGGAAAATTCTTAGGGTTCCAGATTTTGGATCTTAAATCCGAACACTTCTAGGCAGATTCGAAGCAAACCAACGGTATTCTAGGCACGAGCGAGGTCTAGGGGTCATTTGGTGTTAATTTGGAAGGAATCTGAGTAGGGTTAGGTTTCACTCGAATCTTCAAGTTAAGATTCGAGCAGTTCTATGAAGATTCGAACCATGCTACTAACAGATCCGTGATGAGGATGGACAGGGGAAGCTCTGGTGTTATTTTGGAAGTCATCAGAGACAGTTGGTTCTTCAGGCCAAACTTCGATCGAAGATTCGAGACATTGGGGCCTGATTCGAGGTATATGTGTTATGGATTTGGAATGGGGAGGTTGAGAGGAGTCGAGGGTGTTAAGGTGGGGTGGTTTGGACTACCGGAACCGCCGTGAGGCGATTTCCGGTAGGCGGTGCACGGTGGTGGAAGGTGAAGTTCATTTGGTCTCTTGAAGGAGACGATGAACAGGGCCGAAGGGTGGGGTGTTTGGTCTGGGGGGCTGGGGTGTGGATTGGATTTATATACGAGTGGGGTGGATTGATCTCATCCGTTGGATCAATTAAGATTTACGGTTGAGATCAATTCACTTAACCAAACGTCGTCGTTTGGTTAAAGGTTGGGGTCAGGCTGGATCGGGTTAAAGGGTCGGGTTACGGGTTACGGGTAAGGGTAGTGTATCTCAACCGTTGGATGAATTGAATCCGACGGCCCTTGATGAAGGGTGATGAAACGTCGTCGTTTTGATTTGTTTGAATTGGACCGGACATGGGGCTGTTGGGATTGGGCTGTGAAGGGGATTAATTGATTTGGGCCTGGATTTTAATCCAGGTCCAATCTTTTACTAGTATGTTTTCTTTATTTTATTTTTTAATTAATTCATTTTCTAATTTAAAAATTATAAAACCATTTTAACTTCACAAAAATATATTAATTACTCTATAACAATTATTTAACACATAGGCAAAAACATCAATTACATAGTGAAACATTTAAAATAGAACCAATGCGTATTTTTTGCGATTTTATTTAAATTATCTCTTAAATGCATAATTAAATCCTATATGCATGCAACATGTATTTTATTTTAATTTTGTTTAATTATAACAAAGCAAACATTTTACGGGCATAAACAAATATTTAACACCACGCAAATTCAGAAATTACACAGTACAAGAAATTTATTTTGATTTATTTTGGAGTAATTTTTCGTAAGGCAAAAATCACGTGCTCACAACCATGTCTATAGGAATTGAGAATTGGCAATAATAGATACCATGTCTATAGGATCTGAAACCAGCCTAATTAAAATCAGTTTATCTCGTATCGTTTTGAACTAGTCTCAAACAACCTACTTTTCTTTCATTAACGCAGTTTATAAAGCATGCCTATGGGATCTCAAATCGCTCGATTTTTTAAAACTGGCCACTACTTTGCTATATTTTTGAATCAGTAATAGATATCATGTTTATTGGATCTCACCCAAACACTTAGGCAAGCCTTAGGTGATAACGACCAATAAAAATTGATTTCGTTTTTGTTAATTGATGACTGATACAACTAGTAGTCAGGCCTGATCCGGACTTCCTATCTGAGTCATATACCAAATTGGTCTGCCTCAACAATTGAAACTCCCCTTACCTTAGTATTTTAAATTCAGACCCTGATTGTGTTTAAGTCATGCTATTTATGTGCTTTGTTTGAGGAGGTATACATGAGCCTCTTATTTATTTACATGTTTCCCCTAATGTCTAGTCCTATATGTTTTGTATGTCGCTTTAGCTTTTTCACCTTTTAAAACCAAAAGTCAGCCTGATATCCCTCCCCTTTAGGAATAGTAGTCCTAAGTTCCTCCGGGACTGATAGGAAGGGACGGGTAGTAGCATGGGTCGAGACCATTATGCACTTTAATACCTTAACGGGGTAGGAAGGGTAGATATGGATATGATGACCGGTGCGCTAATACCACGTGTATCCCCTCTTTTGAGGAGTATCATACCGGGTATCGCATTGATGTGATCCATATTACAAATAAACCTAGGACCCCTCCCCCTTTTCTTTCTTTTTTAGCATTTATAGAATTGTAACTTCTTTTCAAACTCCGCCTTTAAATAATTGCTCTTTCAAACTCTTATATGTTTAAACTTAAATCCCCTACTATTTGAGCCTATACTTGTCTATTTGCTAAATTGCACAAATTCACAAAAAAACTATCTGGCTGGGAACCACACTAGTGGATCCTGAGGGGTGCCTAACACCTTCTCCTTAGTATAATTTCAAGCCCTTACCCTATCTCTGGTTATCAAACAACTTAGAAGCGAACCTCATAGGTGTCCTAATACACGTTAAATCATTAGGTGAAAACTCTTCAAATGCAAAACCCAGTTCCCAAAAGGAATGAGTTGTCTTATACCCAAAATGTCATAAACCCGATTTTTCGATGCAAAAAGGGAAAAAAGGGGCGCGACAGCATGGTGACTCTGCTGGGAATTCTTAGGCTTTTACCATTTCAGATTGCTCTTGTGAATTTGTACCTCTTTATGTGCAATTACTTGTTTAAATCCTTTAAGCATTTAATTTCCTTTTCCAACTGCAAAACTGACTTATCTTTTTCGTTTCTTTCCTTTATTGCTGCTTTAAATTATGAAATTGTTGTATTTACTGCTTTCTTAATGTGCAAATACGTGCCAACATGCTTTAATTATTGCATAATGATGCTCAACATCATACTCCACTCGTTCCAAACAAATACCATAGCAACGCTTATAATGAGTGGTTGCGCCCTTTCTATATTATTACCCCCTAAATTCAAAAAGGCATATTTGCTGTAAAAGCAGTCGATCAGCTGTGCAGCCGACGGTTCCGTGCCTTCCCCCTTGAGTTGTCCGCTCAAGGGTACCAGTCTAAAACCCCATAGAAACCTTACTCTATTCAAGTTGTGCATGCATCATGGTCAAACCTAGCCGGGTCAGTTATGTTGTCCACATAATGATCCTTTAAGATAGCTTTGTCCAAAGTCCACTGGGTTTCCCTAAATACAAACGGACACCACCACGTTCTGTGCATTTATTTGGAGAATTAAATGCTTTATGCTAATTATTGGTATTAAATAGTCGAGTCTGGTGGGGGTAAGGACCTAACCCTTTTGTTTTATAGAAACCGAGGCGCGAGGTTCCCAGTTTCGGTATGGTTAGCACACCCTCACTCTTGCTAGACTGGTGGAGGAGTCTTCCATAAAATGACCAAATCAATGAGTGGAAAGAGAGGGCCGCCAAAGCTAGTGAAAAGTTGGAATATATAGAATATAGTCTGCTAGAATTTGAAGGAAAAGTGAGGAAGAGAGTCACCGACTTCCAGAACACTGAAGGAAACGAAAGAGAACACCTGGCAAAGGCATTTTTACTGGTGAACCTACGTGAACTGGAGGATTTGATCAACGAGAGAATTCAACCTGAGGAAGGTCCTTCTGGGACCAAGTAGATAGGAGTTTATCTTTTTCGCTTTATAAATGTAATAAGGCCAATGGCCATTAGTGATTTTCATTTCCTGTTTATTTAGTGTCAATTTGGGATTCGTCTATTTTTATCAATAAAATGAGGCATTTAGCATCGTAAATTCTCCAAATCAATTTGTTGCTAGGCCTACCTCGGGCATAAAGAGGTCCCCAAATTAGGACACAATTTACATTCTCGCACTATGTGTTTAAATACTGTAATACTTTTTATGATCCTCATTACTTTTGTTACCTTTTTGTTTTTTACATTTGTTTTATTATTCCCCTCCCAAAAAGTTAGTTCGTGCACTCTGGCAATATCATCCTATTCCATGAGATCCAGGGGCCTTTCACCCACTCCTCCTCTTAGTCCTATCAAAAACAAAAACAAGGGAAAGATGGAAGATTTGAACAACGTCAGAAAGGAGAATTCAAATGAATGGGTAGAGGTCACTAATGGTCATGGTACTCAGGTTCCTAAGGAAAATGTATCCCAACTTGAACAGAAATTGCTAAAATTCCAGGAAGAGCTCGATCAGGTCCGAAATCTGGCAAGCTTGTCATTTTCCCTCAGCACCCCGGATATCACCTTTCCCAACACTCAAAACCCTACACCGCCTCAAAAAATCCCAAAGCAACAAAATCATCCCGTTCCTCACCATCACACTATTCCACCGAAGACCCAATGCAATACCTGCTATACCCCAAACAATACGCCGCTATTTATCCTAGAACCCCAAAAATCCACAAATGACAACTTTCACACCCACCATAACACCCTCATCTACATGGAGACCATGCCACACTTTGCCCAACCTATCTCAAGCACGCCTAAGTCTAATGAAAAAGACCTGCTCATCAGGAACCTGGCTGAGGAACTTAAGAAATTGACTAGCCGGATTTAAGGCGTTGAGGGAAGCAAGGGAATTGAGGGGCTGAACTATAAAGAACTTTGCATACAGCCCTATGTCGAACTGCCCGAGGGGTACAAACCTCCGAAGTTTGAAATGTTTGATATTACTGGGGATCCACGGGTCCATTTAAGAACATACTATGACAAGCTGGTGGGAGTAGGGAAAGACGAGAGAATCAACATGAAGTTGTTCATGAGGAGTCTGAAAGGAGATGCGATGTCTTGGTACATCAGCCAAGATCCAAAGAAGTGGTCAAGCTGGATAGGCATGGCGTCCGACTTTATGGACAGGTTCAGGTTTAATACAGAGAATGTGGCGGATGTATTCTATATTCAGAATCTAAAGAAGAAGCCTGCAGAAATATTTCGTGAGTATGCTACTCGCTGGAGGTCCGAAGCTGCTAAGGTCAGACCTGCCTTAGAGGAAGAACAGATGAACAAATTCTTTGTCCAGGCTCAAGACCCGCAATACTATAAATGACTAATGATGATTGAAATCCACAAATTCTCCGACATTATCAAACTGGGTGAAAGAATTGAAGAGGGTATCAAAAGCTGAATGGTTACAAACTTCGAGACCTTGCAAGCTACAAATAAGGCTTTACAATCCAATGGTGTGTACAAGAAAAGGGATGTAGGGGCTGTGATGGTTGCACAAAGGACCAAATCTCCTATCAAATACCAAACTTACCCAATACCTCCACTCACATATCAGCCCACTCCAAACTACCATGCGCCCTCACCCTCCTATCAGGCTCCACCACCCACTTATCAATCACCTCAACCTCCCACATATCAACTACTTCACCCAGATACTCTCAACCCGCTCATGTTTACCAAACCTATAATACTCAACCATCCTACTATCAATCACCTCCTGTACGATAAAACTTCCCTAGGCCTTGGCCAAATTTTGATCGCAGACCTCCAAAATAATATACAGCCATCGCCGAACCTATTGACCAGTTGTATGAGAGACTCAAAGCTACTGGTTATGTCACCCCCATCCTTGCTGCAATCCTTGAGAACCCTTCTCAGTGGGTTAACCCAAACAAATCCTGTGCATACCACTCCAGGATGAAAGGGCACACTATCGATGAATGTCGTTCCTTGAAAGACAAAATCCAGGCTTTAATTGAAACAAGATTATTATGGCAAAGGAACCCGCTCAAAACGTCTGCAATAACCCTCTACTAGACCATACGGGTGGAAGCATTTACATGATTGAAATAAAGGATGATTGGGACACCGAGGGATCAATCGGGTTGATCACAGAAGGTGATGACCCAAAGAAGTCAATAGTTACTCTTAATCCAATCATAGTCCAGATTCAGCCATCTGGGGACGCTAAGGTAAATATGTTTGTGCCACTTGAGTTTGAAGCAACGTCATCTGCAAAGACACCAGCGACAATTGAGGTCGAATTCATGTCTCCGGCAAATACACCTGCACTGTTTGAAGTTGCAGTTTTACCACCCAAGGCACATGCTCTGTTCGGAGTAAGGGTAGCCATGCTGATCCCAGTGGAGATGTCGACCATTACACCATTCCATACAAAGGTTGTACCCTAGGACTATACAGCCGAGGCAAGAAGGAAAGGCAAGGTTAGGTTCGAAGAAACTATTCCAGCATAGGGTATGACAAGAACTGGTAGAGTTTATACCCCGGAACATCTAGCCGAGTCAAGCAAGCAGGCCTCCAATCGGCCACCCATCATTGAGATAGGTCCAGACGATCTTTGGAGAAAGATACAGGCCAAGGAATACTCGGTCATCGACTAGTTGAACAAAACACCAGTGCAGATCTCTATCCTTGCTTTGCTGCAAAATTCTAAGGCACACAAGAATGCTCTACTAAGGATACTGAGTGAGGCATACATACCAAGCAACATCACTGGCAGGGAAATGGATAACATGGTAGTACAAGTGTTGGAGAGCCATAAGATCACCTTTCATGAGGATGAGCTACCACCTGAAGGTTTGGGGCACAACGAGGCACTGCACATCACCATGCAATGCGAAGACTATTTTATCACCAGAATCCTGATCGATGGAGGGTCCAGCCTCAACATTTGTCCACTGGTAATACTCAAGAAGTTGGGTAAAGGACTACACGAGATAAAGGAAGGGGCAATTAATGTGAAAGCCTTCGACGGTTCCCAAAGGTCCACCATTGGTGAGATTGTCCTATGCTTGCAAATGGGACCAACATGGTTCAATGTCGATTTCCAGGTGATAGACGTGCCAACATCTTACAATCTGCTATTAGGATGGCCATGGATTCATGCTACTGGGGCCGTAGCATCAACATTGCATCAGGCAGTAAAATTTGAGTGGAACCAAGAGGTGATCATTCACGATGATAGTAGCAACCCTATATGCAGTCGCCAGACCATTCTATCAATCGAAGGAAGAATGAAGCTAGGTGGAGAAACTTACCACCATATTGAGCGGGTAAATGCTGTTGATAAAGATAAATGGTGGGATAACAAAATCGAGAGTATACTAAATTGGAGTGGGTATGAACCTGCAAGGGGCTCGGCAAGAACCTCCAAGGAATTGCTAAGCCCATAAAACTCAAGAAGCACGTTACTACTTTCGGTCTGGGATATGATTACACCTGGGAAGAATTCAACAACTGGTCACCACCATGGAGCGGTCCTTACTATCCACTGGAGCAGCCAATACCACATCTGGAGCAGACCTTCCAACTGACCAATATTATTTATGGGTCAGATGAAGAGGAAGCACTGGCAGCGGTGGAGAACTTGTTCTTAGAAGACAATGACATAGACTGTTGTGTTGTTCTCGAGGAGGAGGGGGAGGAAAGACCTTCCATACAAGCTATGAGCAGATGAGCATGCCTCAATAACTGGACCATCAAGACAACCAGAGCCCGACGAGCCTCGTGGTAGCAAGGCTAAAACAAGCATCATGCACTGTTTTTATTTACTAAATGATTTTCTTTTCGCATTTTTCAATTCTCGCAATAAGATCGTCAATGTTCAAAATAGTTATGAAATTTATCAAAGCATTTTGACTTTTCTTATGAATCAATACTCATTATCATTTTCTCTCATTACTTTACTTATATAGCATTACTATTACTTATCTTGATGAACCAATGACTGTGATATGCAACGAGACAACGCACCAAACGGACATTGATTTAGAGGAAGATGACATACCTGACGAGATTGTTAAAGAAGTTGAGAACTTTGAGAACAGACCTAAGTCCAACCTAGACGAGACAGAAATTGTTAACCTGGGAGATGCAGAAAACATCAAGGAAACACGAATTAGCGTTCACTTATCGCGACCAGAAAAGAAGGAATACACAGAATTTCTAAGGAAATATGAGGACATATTTTCCTGGTCGTATGACGACATGATTGGTCTGAGTATGTCTACCGTGGCTCACAAACTGCCAACCAATCCAACATGTCTGCCGATAAAGCAAAAGCTCAGAAAGTTCAAGCCTGATATGAGTTTGAAAATCAAGGAAAAAGTCACTAAGCAAGTCAAAGCTAAGGTTCTCAGGGTAGTAAAATACCCGACATGGTTAGACAATATCGTGCCAGTGCCAAAGAAGGATGGGAAGGTCCGAGTCTGTGTTGACTACCGGAATCTCAACCGGTCCAGTCCGAAAGATGACTTGCCTTTACCAAATATATACATTCTGATTGACAATTGTGCCAAACATGAGCTGCAATCATTTGTATATTGTTTCACTGGTTATCATCAGATCTAGATGGATGAAGAAGATGCAGAGAAAATGGCTCTCATTACGCCGTGGGAATGTACTGTTACAAGATGATTCCATTCGGCCTGAAGAATGCATGGGCCACCTACATGAGGGCCATGACTACCATTTTCCATGATATGATACACAAGGAGATTGAGGTATATGTAGATGATATCATCATCAAGTCCAAGAAGGCCACTGATCACATGGAAGATCTGAGGAAGTTCTTTAATAGATTGCGGAGGTACAACCTAAAATTGAACCCCGCAAAGTGCGCATTTGGGGTTCCCACTAGAAAATTGTTGGAGTTTATTGTGAGTCATCGAGGAATAGATCTGGATCCATCAAAAGTCAAAGCCATTCAAGAACTACCACCACCAAAGAACAAGAAGGATGTGATGAGTTTCTTGGGAAGACTTAACTACATCAGCCGGTTTATAGCACAGTCTGTAGTTATCTATGAGCCAATCTTTAAGATATTGAAGAAGGACGCATCTACCAAATGGACCGATGACTGCCAGAAGGCCTTCGACAGGAGTACTTGTCAACACCACCAGTCTTGGTTCCGCCTGAGCCAGGTAGACCCTTATTACTCTACCTTGTCGTCTTGGATGGAGATTTCGGTTGCGTTCTGGGGCAGCATGATGAAATAAGAAGAAAAGAGAAAGCCATCTATTATCTCAGTAAGAAGTTCACTCCGTACGAGGCCCGGTATTCTCTATTGGAATGCACCTGTTGTGCTTTGACTTGGGTAGCTCAGAAACTAAGGCATTATTTATGTGCCTATACCACCTATCTCATATCAATGATGGATCCTTTGAAGTACATCTTTCAGAAGCCTATGCCTACTGGCAAGCTAGCCAAGTGGCAAATCCTGTTGAGTGAGTTTGACATTGTTTACGTAACTCAGAAGGCGGTCAAGGGACAAGCACTGGCAGACCACCTTGCCGAAAATCCCATGGATAGAGAATACGAGCCCCTAAAAATATATTTTCCTAACGAGTATGTATCATTCATAGGAGAAGACATTACAGAATCCTATGACAGTTGGAGAATATTTTTCGATGGAGTGGCAAACTTCAAAGGAGTTGGCATAGGAGCAGTCCTAGTCAGAAACCGGTCAACATTACTCGGTGTCTGCCAAACTTAGGTTCCCGTGCACCAACAACATGGCTGAATATGAAGCTTGCATCTTAGGGCTTAAAATGGCCATTGACATGAACATTTAAGAGTTGCTAGTGATTGGAGATTTAGACCTACTCATACATCAGGTGCGTGAAGAATGGGCAACCAAGAACTCCAAGATACTTCCATATTTGCATCATGTACAGGAATTGAGAATAAGGTTCACAAAGGCAGAGTTCCAACATGTTCCCAGGGTCTAGAATGAGTTCGTCGATGCATTGGCTACCCTGTCATCTATGATACAGCACCCAGACAAGAATTTCATTGATCCCATTCTAGCAAAGATCCATGATCAGCTAGCTTACTGTGCCCATGTTGAAGAATAAGAAGCAGATGGAAAGCCTTGGTTTCATGATATCAAGGAATATTTGGCAAAAGGAGAGTACCCCGAGCTTGCAAATCCTACTCAAAAACGCATATTTCGGAGATTGTCCAACAATTTCTTTCATAGCGGAGAAATCTTTTATAGGAGGACTCCTTATTTAGGACTATTAAGGTGTGTCGACGCAAAGGAAGCATCCATGATACTAGAGGAAATTCATGCTGGGACCTGCGGTCCACATATGAACGGTTTTGTCTTAGAAAAGAAGATACTCCGGGCCGGTTACTTTTGGATGACTATGGAAACAGACTGCATCTAGTATGTCCGAAAATATCACCATTGTCAAATACATGGAGACATGATAAAGGTACCTCCAAATGAGCTTAATACAACAAGCTCACCTTGGCTGTTTGTCGCTTGGGGAATGGATGTTATTGGACCAATCGAGCCTGCCGCTTCCAACAGGAACAAGTTTATCCTAGTAGCAATCGACTATTTTACTAAATGGGTCGAAGCAGCATCTTACAGAGCAATAACTAATAAAGTCGTAGCAAATTTTGTCCGCGACCGCATTGTTTGTCGATTCGGGATTCCACAGTCAATCATTACTGCTAATGGCTCCAACCTTAATAGTTATTTGATGAAAGCTATGTGTGAAACCTTCAAGATTAAACACAAGAATTCCACAGCCTATAGGCCTCAAATGAATGGAGTTGTAGAGGCCGCCAACAAGAATATTAAGAAGATATTAAGGAAAATAATAGAGAAGCATAAATAGTGGCACGAGAAGTTATCATTTGCTCTATTGGGGTATTGTACCACAGTCCACACATCAACCGGGGCAACCCCCTATATGCTGGTTTACGGTATAGAGGTAGTCATTCCTGCCGAGGTAGAAATTCATTCCCTAAGGATCATACAAGAAGTTGAGCTCAACGATGCAGAATGGGTAAAAGTCGTTATGAGCAACTAGCCCTTATAGACGAAAAGAGAATGAACACAGTTTTCCATGGTCAAATCAATCAAAACAGAATGTCCATAGCCTTCAACAAAAGAGTTAACCCAAGACAGTTCACGCCGGGGCAGCTGGTGTTAAAGAAAATTTTTCCACATCAGGATGAAGCCAAAGGGAAGTTATCTCCCAACTGGCAGGGTCCATACACGGTTCACCGGGTTCTGACAGGAGGAGCCCTCATACTTGCAGAAATGGATGGAGAGGTCTGGCTAAAACCGATCAATTTAGATGCAGTCAAGCGTTACTATGTCTAATCTTTATACTTTCCCTATATGATGTAACTTGAACTATAATTGACCTGATTCCCATTTAAGAGGGGATACGTAGGTAGTCCTATGAGTTTGGTCACAATTAAATAAAATTTTCATTTCCCCCGCAACTGGAAACTGGGGCAGAATTTTGAGGAGGACCCTCAAAATTCCGAAGTAATTTCAGCCGATCGTCGCAAGCAACAGTTAGAAGTATCAACCCATTAAACTGGGGCAGAATTTTGAGGGGGCCCTCAAAATTCCGTAGCAAGAGAGGTTGCAATGTCCTGAACCATGCCACAGTCGTCTGTTCATCTAAAAATTATTTTAACTATACGTTTATGTCATGTTGTTTACAAAATCATGCATGTTTATTATTGAAACTTCTTTGTTTAGCAGTGCTACCACAATAATACAGACAGTATCACCAAATCAAGCCAAACAGGTCAAGCAAAGCCAGCGGGGATGCGAACTAACCTCCCCTTTACAAAACTCACGATTTTTCTTTGGATTCAGGCGCTTGGATTACGAAATCATCAAACATACTATACACTCACTGGACAAATATTCTTCGGGAATACACTCTCAGAATCGTTGCACTTACCAACATTTTCTATCCACACACACCAGTGATATTCCGTATATTACAATGTCCCCAGCGGTCACAATATCGCAATCTGCTATCAGCTAAGAAAGCTCTACCACCATTTGCCATTTTATTTCTTACATAAGGCTACTATTCTGCCTTCCGAGACTAAACCTATCTCCGTCTACATTTCTACATTGCATAAGGCTACTATTCTTCCTTCCGAGACTAAACGTTGTCTCCATCTGCATTTCTGCATTGCATAAGGCTACTATTCTGCCTTCCGAGACTAAATGTTATCTCCATCTGCATTTTTACATGGCATAAGGCTACTATTCTGCCTTCCGAGACTAAACGTTGTCTCCATCTGCATTGCATAAGGCTACTATTCTACCTTCCGAGACTAAACGTTGTCTCCATCTACATTGCATAAGGCTACTATTCTCCCTACCAAGGTTAAGCTCTACCTCCATCTATATTTGCACGGCTGAAAGATCGCCACATACTACATACTACATGGTTGAAAGATCGCCACATACTGCAAGATCTCCACATATTGTAATATCGCCACATACTACATCCACATGGCTGAAAGATCGCCTCATACTGCATCTGTATGGCTGAACGATCGCCACATACTACATTAGCATGGCTGAAAGATCGCCACATACTGCATCCGCATGGCTGAAACATTGCCTCATACTGTATCCACATGGCTAAAGGATCGCCTCATATTGCATCCGCACGGCTGAAAGATCGCCGTATACTGCATCTTATGGCCTGAAAGATCGCTAAATTATCCAAAGGCGTCATCGTTCGGAGGCACCATTTTCATAGCCCGAGAACACCATGTCATGGCCCGAGGATCCCCTTTTAATCTTTTGCATATCATTATTCAAAGGCATCATGGTTTGGAGGCACCATTCTCATAGCCCGAGAGCATCATTTCATATCCTGCGAATCCTTTATTGTACGCTTTATGGCCCAGGATGTCATGGTCTAAGGACGTCATCCTAACCGTCCAAAGACAACATTTATGGTCCGATGGGAACTTGCATCATGTTTAAAATTTATGCACAGTATACGCTTGTGTTATTTCTATTTGCAGGTGCACCAGCAAGCAATGACCATCTCGGCAGGAGCAAGCCCACTCCCGTTCCCGCATCCATATCAAACATTAACCATTCTCACAAGCCGTCCACTCACCCCCGTCCTGGATATTGCGTCTGTTCTTGAAGAGTCTCCATCGGCATACTCCGTCTGCAGATCCTGAAATACATATGGCCTGATTCCTGTAAAACCATGGATATGTAGGCATCTCAAAAGCCAGGGTGCGGCCTATCTTTTCAAACCGTTTCGCTCGGTCAAAATTGGCCACCATATCTTTACCCGACAACTCTTTCATCTTTCCCAGGTAAAGAGGGGCAGCAATTGATACCCAACTTTTTCCTATATATTTAATATGAAAAATACCTTTCAAAATAGCATATATAAACATGTCCAAATGTTTTATTATTTTTTCATAATTTTAAAGGTTTTTAAATCAATTTATTTCCCCTTTTTATCCACAAAAACCCCAATAATTATTTTCAAAATTATTGTTTTTGGTAATCCATTTTTTGAACTTTTATATTTATGCTAAAATATAGCTAAGGTAATTTTTGCATATTTTTACAAATTTATTTAATATTTTTAAAGCTTAATTACATACAGTTGCAATATTAGCCTATTTTAGGATTTAATTGCGTTTATATTCATAAAATTAAGTCCAGTATTTTTAAATTGAAAATTATATGTTATAAATGATTTTAGTAATTTTAATTTATTTCCAAAAATTAATTTACTATTGTTTATAAAATGAAAGGGGAAAATTAGCTATTTAAAATCTAGCCCAATTGCATTTCAATTATAGCTTGAATTCTACCCCAATTTAAACCTAATTACCCTGGCCCAATTCCTATTCATACCCGACCCCTAATCCATTTAACCGACCCAAACCCAGACCTCTACCTACCCGCTTTAATCCGGGTCGTTGATCATTCAGATCAACGGCCAATATTCACCTTTACCTTAATTATTCCTAAGCGACCCCCCAAAACCTTATCATTTGATACAATCTGTCGCCTTAGAATCCCCTTCCTCTCAAACTCTCTCTGCAACACCACCTAAAACCTAGTCGTCGCCACCCTAATCCACCCTAACACCTACCTAATCCATGACTTTCCGTGGTCATTTGAGACCTATACCAGCCTTTCATGGCTTCTATATGTTTGGCTCTATGGTTTCACGGCCAGTCCTCGAAGGAATCTGGTCTAGTCTTTGCTCGACTATTGTTCATGGCCTTTCTCCAGCCACCCACGACCTTTCTCCGGCCAATCATGGCCCTTTCAAGGAGGATCTTTGACTTTCCTGGTTAGATCGGAAACTTTCATAGCCTTTCTCATATTCTCTGGGTTTTTCGAAACCCTAATCTTTAAGGTCTTTTGATTTTCTTTTAGATCTACTCTAGATCTGTACTTGCTGTAAATGTTTAAGTGTTTTCTTGAAAATTATTCAAATTTTTCTTTCAAAACGACCCTTCATCTTCTCCGATTAGGGTTTTTCCCTTAACCTCTCTTTTCAAAATCTCTTCTCTATGTTGTCTCTAATTTTGCTATGTTTTGAGTCAGCATGTTAAAAACTCTAATTCCTTTTTAGGTCTATTTGTTTATATGTATACTGGTTTGATTAAGTTCTTCATTCTCGACTGACTTATTTGATTCTGAGTTTTTACCATCTTTTAAAGCTCGATTGTCGCTAAAAGGCCTATGTCTTTGGGTCTGAAACTGTTCGTTTGAATACCTGACTCGATTTAAAGTTCCTTGTTTCAGAATCTTTTTTTATGTGATTTATCTGATTCTGGGTTTTTATTATCTTTAAAACTCGATTATGCTTGAAACCCTAACCTTTCAAAAGGTTTCCTCACCTGCTAATGTGAGACCTTTGCATGTTTCTAATACTCTGTTTTCTCCACTGTTGATTCAATGTGCCTTGACCTACTTGATTACTATGCTTCGAATGTTTGCTTTACTACTGAACCTTATGCCTATTTCTATATACTGTTTCTTTTGCCAATGGGTTTGGCCTCGCATGTCTGGTGTCTCTGCTCACTCTGTTTAAATATTGAAGTGAAGAAGCATGTTACTTCCTTGATTGATCTGGATCTTGTGATCGATTTCAGAACTTTTCGTTTATGAACTCTAATTTCACTCGCCTGTTTAAAGTTAATTGATTCTTTTCCTTCACTATGATATTTTGCCTTACTGAATCCTTTTCCAAAATAAGCATATTTCTGTACTTGGACTTGATTACTTACTTAATGCTTGTACTACTCCTTTTATGGTAATAATCAATCTGCTTTCAAACCGATTTCCTTTCCTTAATTGGACATGCAGCTACCCGTTAATAGTGATTCCTTAATTAAAGGGAATCACTTGTGTAATTGATTCTGACTGGAGATTGTTTCTATATTTGTGTTAAGACTTTACTTATTACCTTATTTCTCACCTGTTTTCAAAGCTATAAATATCCTGCATCTTTTTTCTTCCAAAAAACACGAACCATCTGAGTTTAGAACACACACTTCACTCAAAACTCTCTCTCTTTTCTATGTTACTACTTGGTTGCTGCTTTGTCTAGCCGGCTGAAAGACAAGGCTAGGCTGTGAAAAATTGCTTGTTTTTCTTTCTGCATTTGCTCCTTTACCGGTATGTTCTAATTAATCTTCCAGCATCAACAACAACATGTTTCTTTACTATTTCCTTCGCTCTTTCTTGTTTCCTGCTTGTGTTTAATCAAGTTTCATTCCTAAAAGCATGTTGTAAATCAATGTGTTTTCTTTATGTATGAATTCTGCCAGTCACTTATTATGACTTGTGAATCCCAAACCCCATATCCCCTCTATGTGTTGTGTTCTCTAGTTAGTTTATGGGCATGCCAGCACCATCTATTGCTGTGCATGTCCAAACCTGACCCTTCCTAGGGTTATATGCTCCCTGCAATGTATTCCCAAACCCCTTAACCTTTTGTGCAAAATGCTGATTTTGTGTAGTGTTAGCTCTACTACTATTGTTTTCCAATTACCCTTACCTCTTTCTATTCTCAAATTAGTTTTAAATCTTTTTTTCTTCACTCCCACTATACTTTTAGACTTAGGTTCTGCCCCTCTTGTATGAGCCTTGCCTTGGGACCCATGAGCTCCCTCTGAATTTGGACACATAAGGGTTGACCCTTCCACATTGCACTCATCTCTATCTGATTATGCAAACATGGGTGTAAGCACTGTCTGGGGTCGCTTGAGACCCTTAGGGAACTTTGACACACCCAGGTTTGAGAAATGCTTTGATACAAATGGCACTTGAAGTGGTTTGTTCCATAACTCAGAAAGGAAGTCAGGAATCAGGCTTCCTCTGATTGTAATTTCTTCTTTTACAATTTTCTGATGTAATTCATTACTTGGACTGTATTAATTTGTAATAAACATTGGGGTTGACTAGTGAAAAAAAGGGACGGGAAATTATGCATGCTTAGCTATTAGAAGGGTAGAGATCATGCCTATAGGATCTGTTTCTTTAAAATTCTATATGTTTCAGTTTTACATCTAGGGATCATGCCTATAGGATCTGTTCCTTTAATTCTGTATGTTTTAAATCAGTATTTTTCATAGAAATTATGCCTATAGGAATTTCCATTAAATCTTGCCATGCTTTGTTTTTCAACTAGATACCATGTCTATAGGATTTGAGAATTGGCAATAATAGATACCATGCCTATAAGATCTGAAACCATCCTAATTAAAATCAGTTTATCTCGTATCGTTTTGAACTAGTCTCAAACAACCTAATTTTCTTTCATTAACGCATTTTAGAAAGCATGCCTATGGGATCTCAAATCACTTGAATTTTTAAAACTGGGCACTGCTTTGCTACACTTTTGAATCAGTAATAGATATCATGTTTATAGGATCTCACCCAAACACTTAGGCAAGCCTTAGGTGATAACGACCAATAAAAATTGATTTCGCCTTTGTAAATTGATGACTGATACAACCAGCAGGCAGGCCTGATTCGGACTTGCTACCTGAGTTATATACCAAACTGGTCTGCCTCAACAATTGAAACTCCCCTTACCTTAGTATTTTAAATTCACACCCTGATTGTGTTTAGGTCATGCTATTTATGTGCTTTGTTTGAGGAGGTATACATGAGTCTCTTATTTGTTTACATGTTTCCCCTAATGTGCAGTCCTATATGTTTTGTATGTCGCTTTAGCTTTTTCACCTTTTAAAATCTAAAGGCAGCCTAATATCCCTCCCCTTTAGGAATAGTAGTCCTAAGCTCCTCCGGGACTGATAGGAGATAGAGGTCGAGACTATTACGCGCTTTAATACCTTAACGGGGTAGGAAGGGTAGATATGGATATGATGACCGGTGCGCTAATACCACGTGTATCCCCTCTTTGAGGAGTGTCATACCGGGTATCGCATTGATGTGATCCATATTACAAATAAACCTAGGGCCCCTCCCCCTTTTCTTTCTTTTTTAGCATTTATAGAATTGCAATTTCTTTTCAATCTCCGCCTTTCAATAATTGCTCTTTTAAACTCTTATGTCTTTAAACTTAAATTCCCTACTATTTGAGCATATACTTGTCTATTTGCTAAATTGCACAAATTCACAAAAAAATATCTGGTCGGGAACCACACTAGTGGATCCTGAGGGGTGCCTAACACCTTCCCCTTAGAATAATTTCAAGCCCTTGCCCTATCTCTAGTTATCAAACAACTTAGAAGCAAACCTCATAGGTGTCCTAATGCACCTTAAATCATTAGATGGCGACTCCACAAATGCAAAACCCAGTTCCCAAAAGGAATGAGTTTTCTTGTACCCAAAATGTCATAAACCCGATTTTCCAATGTAAAGAGGGAAAAAGGCGTGCGACACTCCTAAGTCCCAAGTCACCTCCCGAAGCTACATGAACCATCGGAACTTACATCCGAGCCCTCTAACACATCAGTCAACATCCGATTGACTTTTCCAACTTAAACTTCCTTAAAAGAGACTAAGTGTCTCAAACTTTACCAAAGTCATTCCGGATTCGATCCGACCAACCCGATACCACAAAACACGGATAACGAAGCATAAAGAAGCAGAAATGGGGGAAACAAAGCTGTAACTCATGAGACGACTGGTCGGGTCGTCACATTCTCCCCAACTTAAACAAATGTTCGTCCTCGAATGAGTCAAGAAACATACCTGAAGCCTCAAACAAGTGAGGATATCTGCTCCGCATCTCCCGCTCGGTCCCCCAGGTAGCTCCTCCATGGGCCGACCTCTCTACTGCACCTTCACTGAAGCTATCTCTTTTGACCTCAACTTCCGAACCTGACGACCCAAAATAGCTACTGGCTCCATATCATAGGTCAAATCATCATCCAACTGAACCATGCTGAAATCCAAAACATGAGATGGATCCCCAATATACTTCCGGAGCATAAAAACATGAAATATCGGATGCACGCTCGACAAGCTGGGTGGCAATGCAAGCTCATAAGCCACCTCCCCAATCATCCGAACCACCTCAAAAGGTCCAATGAACCGCGGACTTAATTTCCCTTTCTTCCCAAAACTCATAACACCCTTCATAGGTGAAACCTTCAACAGAACCATCTCGCCAACCATGTAGGATACATCTCGAACCTTCCTGTCAGCATAACTCTTTTGCCTCGACTGCGCCATACGAAGCCCTCTTGAATCACCTTCACCTTCTACAAAACATCTTGTACCAAATCTGTCCCCAATCCTAGCCTCGCAGGGCTCGACCCAACCAACTGTGATCTATACCGGCTCCCATACAAAGCATCATATGGAGTCATCTGAATACTCAACTTCTAGCTATTGTTATAAGCAAACTCTGCAAGCGGTAGAAACTGATCCCATGACCCTCCGAAATCAATGACACAAGCACGCAACATGTTATCCAATATCTAAATAGTGCACTCGAACTGTCCATTCGTCTGAGGATGAAAAGTTTGCTCGACTCAACCTGAGTACCTGACTCTCGCTGCACAGACCTCCAAAACTGCGATGTGAACTGGGTGCCCCTATCTGAAATGATGGAAACTGGAACACCATGCAAACGAACAATCTCCTGGATATAGATCTCTGCCAACCGCTCTGAAGAATAGGTAGTACACACAGGAATGAAATGCGCGGACTTGGTCAGCCGATCCACAATCTCCCAAATAGCATCGAACTTTCTCAAAGTCCATAGGAGTCCAACAAGAAAGTCCATAGTGATCCTTTCCCACTTCCACTCTAGAATATCCATCTGCTGAAGCAAGCCACCCGGCCTCTGATGCTCATATTTCACCTGTTGACAATTGAGACACCGAGCTACAAACCCCACAATATCTTTCTTCATTCTTCTCCACCAATAGTGTTGCCTCAAATCCTGATACATCTTCGCGGCACCCGGATGAATGGAATATTGCGAGCTGTGGGCCTCCTCCAGAATCAACTCCCGAAGCCCACCCACATTGGGCACACAAATTCCGGCCTTGCATCCTCAACACCCCATCATCACCAATGGTCACATCTCTGGCATCATCATGCTGAACCCTGTCCTTAAGGACAAGTAAATGTGGATCACATACTGGCGCTCTCTGATGCTATCATATAAGGAAGACCGAGAAACCACACAAACCAATACCCGACTAGGCTCCAAAATATCCAACCTCACGAATCGATTGGCCAAGGCCTTAACATTAACTGGAAGAGGTCTCTCCCCAACTGGAATATATGCCAAACTCCCCATACTCACTGCCTTTCGACTCAAAGCATCGTCCACCACATTGGCCTTTCCTAGATAGTACAATATAGTGATATCATAATCCTTAAGCAACTCCAAACATCTCCGCTGCCTCAAATTAAGATCTTTTTGCTTGAAAAAATGTTGAAGATTACGATGATCAGTGAACACCTCGCAAGATATGCCATACAAGTAATGCCTCCAAATCTTCAACGCGTGAACTATGGCAGCCAACTCCAAATCATGAACGGGGTAGTTCTTTTCATGGGGCTTCAACTGACGAGAAGCATAAGCAACAACTCTACCCTCCTACATCAACACACAACCAATACCAACTCTCGAAGCATCACAATAAATGATATATGAACCTGAAGCTGATGGCAAAACCATCAATGGAGCAGTGGTCAAGGGTGTCTTGAGCTTCTAAAAGCTCTCCTCACACTCACCCGACCATACAAATGAAGGACCCTTCTGACTTAACTTGGTCATAGGCGATGCGATAGATGAGAATCCCTGAACAAACCGGCAAAAATAGCCTGCCAAACCCAGAAAGCTGCGAATCTATGTGGCTGAGGATGGTCTGGGCCAACTCTGGACCACCTCTATCTTGTTCGGATCAACCTGAATACCCTCACTGAACACCACGTGACCCAACAAAGCCACTGAACTGAGCCAAAACTCACACTTGGAAAACTTTGTATAAAGCTTCTCCTCCCTCAATCTCTGTAACACAACTCTCAAATGCTCTGCGTGCTCCTCCTAACTACGCGAATACACCAGAATATCATCAATGAAGACTATAACAAACGAGTCGAGATAAGGCCGGAACACGCTGTTCATCAAATGCATGAATGCTGTTGGGGCATCGGTCAGCCCAAAAGACATCACCAAGAACTCATAATGACCATAACGGGTCCTGAAAGCCGTCTTAAGAATATCCAACTCCCTGATCTTCAACTGGTGATAACCCGAATGGAGATCAATCTTGGAGAACACTCTTGCTCCCTGAAGCTGGTCGAATAGATCATTAATGCGAGGCAAGGGATACTTGTTCTTAATTTTTACCTTGTTCAATTGCCTATAATCAATGCACATCCTCATAGTGCCATCCTTCTTCTTCACAAATGGAACCAGTGCACCCCAAGGCGACACACTAGGACGAATGAACCCCTTATCAAGGAGTTCCTAAAGCTGCTCTTTTAACTCCTTCAACTCCGTTGGTGCCATACGATATGGCGGAATGGAAATGGGCTGAGTGCCCAGCACCAGGTCAATACCAAAATCAATATCCCTGTCCCGCGGCATGCTCGGCAGGTCTACAGGAAACACATCAGGAAAATCCCTCACAACTGGAACTGAATCAACACTGGGAGTCTCACACTGACATCCTTCACAAACGCTAGATACGAAAAGCAACCCTTCCCAACCATACGCTAGGCCTTCAAGAAAGAGATCACCCTACTAGGAACATGATCAGTCACGCCTCGCCACTCGATCCGTGGTACACCCGATATAGCCATGACTGTCTTAGTATGACAATCCAGAATAGCACAACACAAAGATAGACAATCCATGCCCAAAATGACATCAAAATCCACCATAGTCAATAATAATAGATCCACTCGGGTCTCCAGACCCCCAATAGTCACCACACACGGCCGGTACACACGGTCCACAACAATAGTATCGCACGCCGGGGTAGATACATGAACAGGTAAAGCAAGAAACTCGCGAGGCGTACTCAAATAACGAGCAAAGTATAATGACACATAAGAAAAGGTGGAACCGGGATCAAATAATATAGAGACATCTCTATGGTAGACTGAAACAATACCTGTAATAACAGCATCTGAAGCAATTGCATCGGGTCTGCCTGGAAGGGCATAGAAATGGGCCTGACTGCCCCCTGATTGACCTCCCCCTCCAGGGCAATACCTGCTGACTGACCTCCACCCCTAGCTGGCTGGACTGGTGGTGGTGAAGAAACTGGCGCTGAAGCCGATGACTGACCCTTCTGCTGGGATGAACTAGCAAAACGACGAGGACACTGCCTCCATATGTGACCCATCTCTCCACACTCATAACAACTCCCAAGTGTAGAAGGGGACTGAAGGGAACCCCTCACACCAGAGTGACTAGCAGATGCACTCAGCATAGAAGAGCCCTGAACTGATGGAGCACGTGATGAATTCTAAGCTGGAAGGGCACTAAGTGATGACTGGCCCTGATGAGAACTATGGGATCCATAAGCCAATGATGCCCCTCGATAACCTAGGCGAGCTGACTAAGAAGGCCTGAATGGACGGCTTCTATCGTGCTGAAACTAACCCCTCGAAAGAGCACCACTATAGCTACCAGATCCTCGAGGCCTCTTGGCCTCCCTCTCTTCTCGCTCCTAGCGACGAACAGACTAAATCTCAGTGGCAATATCCGCAACCTCCTTGAAAGTAGCACCAGATACCCGCTCCCTGGTCATGAGAATACGAAGCTAATAAGTGAGACCAACAACAAACCTCCTAATCCTTTCCCGATCTATCGGAACCAACCATATGGCATGATGAACCAACTCAAAGAACCTCAACTCATACTGCGACACAGTCATCTCCCCCTGACGCAACCACTCAAACTGCTTACGCAGCTCCTCTCTACGAGACTGTGGTACATACTTCTTCAGGAAGAGAACGGAGAACTGCTGCCAGGTAAGGGGTGCTGCACCAACAGGCCTACGCCTCTCAAAATCCTCCCACCAAGTGAAAGCAACTCCTAAAAACTGATAAGTGGTAAAAGTGACCCTGCTGGTCTCCAGAATACCTGTCGTACGAAGCATCCTCTGACACTTGTCCAAAAAGCCTTGGGCATCCTCACCCTCTGCACCATTGAAGGTCGGAGGCTGCAGTTTACCAGACCTCTCCAACCTACGATGCTCATCCTCCGACATGATAGGAACTACATAGTCCTGAGCAGCTGCAATCGGCTGGGCTAGATGTGCCCCGGCATCTGAAGTCCCTGCATGACCTGCTCAGGTGTGCGAGCGATGGGAGTCTAATTGCCTCCCCCGGCCTGAGAAGTACCTGCGGCTGTAGTGGCTAAAACCGCCTGAGCCAGGCTAGTGCAAACTGATAAGATCTGAGCCAAGGCCTCCTGAAGACCCAGAATCTCAATAGGCACAGCTGGTGCTTGAGCTGGTGCTGCTAGAGCGCCCATAGCTGGGACTTGGTCCTGAACTGGGGCAGCTGGTGGATCTGCAGGTGCTGCCCTAGCTGCTTTGCCCCTACCACAACCGCGTCCTGGACCTCGGGTGGCCACAGTTGGTGGCACCGGTAGTCGTCCATCCTGTCCGATAGCGCATGTCCTCACCATCTGTGATAGAATAGAATAACAGAAGTTTAGTACTCAGATCAACAAGTTCGCACGACAAGAATTTTAAGAATATGAAGTTTTTCCTAAAGGTTCTACAGCCTCTCGAGGATAAATAAGGATGTCTCCATACCGATCCGCGAGACTCTACTAAACCTACTCATGACTCGTGAGACCTATGTAATCTAGGCTCTAATAACAACTTGTCACGACCCTAAACCTGGACCCGGTCATGATGGCGCCTCTCGTGAAGACAAGGTCAGCCAATTATTCCCAATTCGATGTTAAAAAGTTAAATAGTATGAAAATCAGTCTAAAACATGATTTAATAATACTAAGCAACAGATAATGTCATAAAAATGTGGAAGAACGCCCATACACAACCCGATATCGAGATGTCACTAGTCATGAGCATCTATAAGTCATAATACAGGTCTACTAAATCCATAAGCTAGTACAAATGTTTGAAAATATATAGAAGTGATAAAGGAGTAGAGACACAGGACTGCGGATGTCAAGCACCTACCTCGTGAACTCTGAATGTCCGCCTGAAGCTGGAGGGATCAGCACTCGGGAGCGGAACCAGCTACGCCTGAATCTGCACACAGGGTGCAGGGAGTAAAGTGAGTACTCCAACTCAGTGAGTAACAAAGGTAAATAAATACTGAAAGCGAGAAAACACGTAAGGCACAAGGCATTCTATAAAGAAGCAGTAAAACCATTTAAAACAGTAATCCAGTTAAAAGATGAGTAAACTCCTTTTTCAATGAGTGAGCATATAATTGACAGATAGTTAAGGAAAAGTAAACACGTAAAGGTTCACCCCTCGGGCACTGTATCAAAAAAACCACCCCTCGGGCAACATCTCAGAACAATACCAGCCCCTCGGGCTCAATCTCACATCACAATGGGTACTCGCACTCACTGGAGGTGTGCAGACTCCTGGAGGGGCCCCTTATGGACCAAGCGCAATAACAAGCCATCTCATGGAATCAACACTAAGCCCTCAACCTCATATCAATCAAGCCACCTCGTGGCATACATATCTTAGGACCTCGGCCTCAAATCAATATCAGTGTTTCCTCACAGTATAAGTCCTCGACCTTACTTAGTAAAAAAATCCTCGCAAGCTGCTCGGGCAATAGTAAAATAGCGTTTCTCAGCCCAAACATCATTTAAGTATTAAAACTGAGTAAACATGGCTGAGTATGAAAAGAGTGAAAAATAACATGATTGAGTTCAAGTAAAAAGTCAAAACCGTGAGGAAATATTAATAAAAATCCCCGAAGGGTTCAAATAGTTGGCACGAAGCCCAAATATGGCATTCAGCCCAAATCATGATGATAGCAAATAGATTTCAGTCAAATACGCGATAAAATCATCAATCGGGACGGACCAAGTCACAATCCCCAATAGTGCACGACCCCACGCTCGTCATCAAGCGTGTGCCTCACCTCAATATAGCACTACGATGTGCAATCCGGGGTTTCAAACCCTCAGAACATCATTTACATTCATTACTCACCTCGAACCGCTCAAATCTCTAGCTTGCGACGCCTTTCCCCCTCGAATAGGCCTCCACTCGCGTCGAATCTATCCAAAATTAGAATGAGGATGTCAAAATATGCTAAGGGAACAAAGCCCAAGCGAAAATAATCAAAATACTACATAAATCCCGAAATTACCAAAACCCGACCCCTAGGCCCACGTCTCGGAATTCGATAATTTTTATATCAATAGATTCCTTATCCTCCCATGAGTTCATACATATCAAAAGTTTTGAAATCCGACCTCAAATGGTCCTTCAAATCCTCAATCAAATGTCTAAATTCTCAAGCCCTAGTTCTTCAATTTTTAGCTTAATTTCCTTGATTTACTGGGTGGAATTCACATAATAATCGAGTTTTAAGCCCAAGAATCTTACCTCCAAGTGATTCCCCTTGAATCCCTCTTCAATCCCCTTCAAAAAGCTCTAAAAACGACCAACAATGGAAGAAATAAACCCCACATTCGCGGACAAGACGACCTTTTAAACTTTCTGCCTAGGCCTAATTTCCTTCTTCGCGAACGCGATCAACTCCTCGCATTTGCGAAGCACAAAAAATAACTTTGACCAAAATCCTCTTACATGAACGCGACAAGACCCTCGCGAACGCGATGGTTCCTCAAACTTACCCTTCGCGAATGCACCCCCTCTCTCGCGAACGCGATGAACAAACTCGACCTCAGACCCAGCTGACAAAAAGACTCTACGCGAATGCGATGCCCTTCTTGCGAACGCGATGCACGAGCATCCATGCCTTCGCGAATGCGGAGCCTCCCTCGAGAACGCAAAGGCTAAAATTCCACTGACTTCTACTGACTCTTCACGAATATGAGGGTCCACTCGCGAACGTGAAGAGTAAAAACCTGCAATAGCTGAACCTGCAACTTTCTCAACTTCAAAATGATCTATTCAACCCCTCGAAACTCACCCGAGGCCCCCGGAACCTCAACCAAGGCACAAACACATCCTAATACCTTATTCAAACTTGTTCCAATCATCAAAAAACATCAAACAATATCAAATCACCCAAAACACATCGGATTCAAGCCAAACTTTCTAAAATCTTCCGAATTCCGCTTTTGATCAAAACCCAACCTAACCACGTCTGAATGACCTGAAATTTTGCATACACATCCAAATGAAACGACGGAGCTACTTCAACTCTCGGAATTCCATTCTGACCCCTATATAATAATCTCACCTACCAACCAAAAATTGCCAAAATATCAACTTCGCCAATTCAAGCCTAAATCTATTCTGAACCTCCAAAACTCATTCCGATCGCACTCCTAAGTCACAAGTCACCTCCCGAAGCTACCCGAACCATCAGAACTCACATCCGAGCCCTCTAACACATCAATCAACATCCGGTTGACTTTTCCAGCTTAAACTTCCTTAAAAGAGACTAAGTGTCTCAAACATTACCAAAGTCATTTCGGATTCGATCCGACCAACCCGATACCACAAAACACGAATAATGAAGCATAAAGAAGCAGAAATAGGGGAAACAGAGCGGTAACTCATGAGATGATTGGCCGGGTCATCACACGCAACTCTCAGAATTCCATTCCGAGCCCTATATCAAAATCTCACCTATTAACCGGAAATCGCCAAAAATCCAATTTCGCCAATTCAAACCTTAATCTACTCCGGAACTATAAAACTCATTCCGATCACGCTTCTAAGTCCCAATAACCTCCTGAAGCTAACCTTACCAAATACTTTCCGAACCTGAGCCAACCAACCCGATCACATATAGAATCGATAGATAAAGCAATAAGAAGCAGAAATGGGGATAACGGAGCAGTAACTCATGAGACAACTGACAGGGTCATCACATCCTCCCCAATTTAGACAAACATTCGTCCTCAAATGAGTCAAGAAACATACTTGAAGCCTCAAACAGGTGAGGATATCTGCTCCGCATCTCCCGCTTGGTCTCCTAGGTAGCCTCCTCCACGGGCCGACCTCTCTATTGCACTTTCACTGAAGCTATATCCTTTGACCTCAACTTGCGAACCTGACGACCCAAAATAGCTACTGGCTCCACATCATAGGTCAAATCATCATCCAACTGAACCGTGCTGAAATCCAAAACATAAGACGGATCCCCAATATACTTCCGGAGCATAGAAACATGAAATATCGGATGCACGCTCGACAAGCTGGGTGGCAATGCAAGCTCATAAGCCACCTCCCCAATCATCCGAACCACCTCAAAAGGTCCAATGAACCGCAGACTTAATTTCTATTTCTTCCCAAACCTCATAACACCCTTCATAGGAGAAACCTTCAACAGAACCATCTCGCCAACCATGTAGGATACATCTCGAACCTACCTGTCAGCATAACTCTTTTGCCTCGACTGCGCCGTACGAAGCCTCTACTGAATCACCTTCACTTTCTCAAAAGCATCATGTACCAAATTTGTCCCCAATAGGCAAGCATCATCGGGCTCCAACCAACCAATTGGAGATCCACACCGCCTCCCATACAAAGCCTCATATGGAGCCATCTGAATACTCAACTGGTAGTTGTTGTTATAAGCAAACTCTGCAAGTGGTAGAAACTGATCCCATGACCCTCCGAAATCAATGACACAAGCACGCAAGATGTCCTCGAATATCTGAATAGTGCACTCGGACTGCCCGTCCGTTTGAGGGTGAAAAATTGTGCTCAATTCAACCTGAGTACCTAACTCTCGCTGCACAGACCTCCAAAACTGCGAAGTAAACTGAGTGCCCTATTTGAGATGATGGAAGCCGGGACACCATGCAAACGAACAATCTCCCGGATATAGATCTCTGCCAACCGCTTTGAAGAATAGGTAGTACACACAGGAAACAAGTCGATCCACAATCACACAAATAGCATCGAACTTCTTTAAAGTCCGTGGAAGTCCAACTACAAAGTCTATAGTGATTCTCTCCCAATTCCACTCTGGAATATCCATCTGCTGAAGCAAGCCACCCGGTCTCTGATGCTCATATTTCACCTGCTGACAATTGAGACACCGAGATACAAATCCCACAATGTTTTTATTCATTCTCCTCCACCAATAATGCTGCCTCAAATCCTGATACATCTTCGCGGCACCCGGATGGATAGAATATCGCGAGTTGTGGGCCTCCTCCAGAATCAACTCCCGAAGCCCATCTACATTGGGCACACAAATCCAGCCATGCATCCTCAACACCCCATCATCACCAATATTCACATCTCTGGCATCATCACGCTGAACTCTGTCCTTAAGGACAAGCAAATGCGGATCATCATATTGGCGCTCTCTGATGCGATCATATAAGGAAGACAGAGAAATCACACAAGCCAATAACCGACTGGGCTCCGAAATATCTAACCTCACGAACCGATTGGCCAAGGCCTGAACATTGACTTCAAGAAGTCTCTCCCCAACTGGAATATATGCCAAACTCCCCATACTCACCGCCTTTCGGCTCAAAGTATCGGCCAGCACATTGGCCTTTCCTAAATGATACAATATAGTGATATCATAATCCTTTAGCAACTCCAACCAACTTCGTTGCCTCGAATTGAGATCCTTCTATTTGAACAAGTGCTAGAGACTACGATGATCGGTAAATACCTCACAAGACACACCATACAAGTAATGCCTCCAAATCTTCAACACGTGAACTATGGCAGCCAACTCCAAATCATGAACGGGGTAGTTCTTCTCGTGGGGCTTCAACTGACGAGAATCATAAGCGATAAATCTACCATCCTGCATCAATACACAACCAATACCAACTCTCGAAGCATCACAATACACGGTATATGAACCTAAAGCTGATGGCAAAACTAACACTAGAGTTGTGGTCAAGGATGACTTGAGCTTCTGAAAGCTCTCCTTACACTCATACGACCATAAAAATGAAGCACCCTTCTACTTGTTCAAGGGCGATGCGGTAGACGAGAATCCCCGAACAAACTAGCAATAATAGCCGGATAAGCTAAGAAACTTGCAAATCTCTGTGGCTGAGGACAATCTGGGCCAACTCTGAACCTCCTCTATCTTCTTTGGATTAACCTGAATACCTCGCTAGACATCACGTTCCCCAAGAAAGCTACTGAACTAAGCCAAAACTCACACTTGGAGAATTTTGCATAAAGTTTCTCCTCCCTCAATCTCTGCAACACAACTCTCAAATGCTCTGCGTGCTCCTCTTGACTACGCGAATACACCATAATATCATCAATGAAGACTATGACAAACGAGTCAAGATAAAGCCGGAACACACTATTCATCAAATCCATGAACACTGTTGGGGCATTGGTCAGCCCAAAAGACATCACCAAGAACTCATAATGACCATAACAGGTCCTGAAAGTTGTCTTAAGAATATCTGAGTCCCTGATCTTCAACTGGTGGTAACCTGAACGGAGATCAATCTTGGAGAACACTCTCACTTCTTGAAGCTGATCGAATAAATCATCAACGCGAGGCAAAGGATACTTGTTCTTAACTGTTACTTTGTTCAATTGCCTATAATCAATGCACATCCTCATAGTGCCATCCTTCTTCTTCACAAATAGAACCGGTTCACCCCAAGGTGACACACTAGGCCGAATGAACCCTTTATCAAGGAGTTCCTAAAGCTGCTCCTTTAACTCCTTCAACTCCGTTGGTGCCATACAATATAGCGAAATAGAAATGGGCTGAGTGCCCGACACTAGGTCAATACAAAAATCAATATCCTTGTCCGGTGGCATGCCGGGCAGGTCTGCAGGAAACACTTCGGGAAAATCCATCACAACTAGAACAGAATCAATACTGGGAGTCTCAGCACCGACATCCCTCACAAAGGCTAGATACGAAAGACAACCCTTCCCGACCATGTGTTGGGCCTTCAAGAATGAGATTACCCTACTGGGAACATAATCAGTCATACCTCACCTCAATCCGTGGCACATCCGGTATAGCTAATGTGACTATCTTGGCATGACAGTCCAAAATAGCATGACATGGAGATAGCCAATCCATTCCCAAAATGATATTGAAATCCACCATACACAATAATAAAATATCCACTCGGGTCTCCAGGCCCCCAATAGTCGCCACACATGACCGGTACATACGGTCCACAATAACAGTATCGCCTACCGGAGTAGATACATGAATAGGTGAAATAAGAGACTCACGGGGCGTATCCAAATAACGGGCAAAGTATGATAACACATAAGAAAATGAGGAATCAGGATCAAATAATACAAAGACATCTTTGTGGCAGACTGAAACAATACCTGAAACCACGGCATCTGAAGCAACAACATCTGGTCTACTTGGGAGGGCATAGAAATGAGCCTGACCACCTGATCGACCTCCCCCTCTAGGACGACCCCTAGCTGACTGACCTCCACCCTTAGTTGGCTGGGCGGGTGGTGAAGTAACTGGAGCTGAAGTAGAGGGTTGACCCCTCTGCTGAGACGGACCATCATGAAGACGAGGACACTGTCTCCTCATATTCCCAAACTCTCCTTACCCATAACAATCCCCGGTGCTAGAGATGGGGACTGAAGGGAACCCCTGGCACCGGAATGACCAGTAGAAGGACCTGGCATGGAAGAACCCTAAACCGATGGAGCACAGAATGAACTCTGGGCTGGAAGGGTATTGAGTGATGAATGGCCCTGATGAGAACTGTGAGAACCATGACCTAATGATGCCCCACGATAGCCTGGACGAGTTGATTGAGCCTGCTTGAATGGACAACCTTTGTCCTGCTTGAACTGTCCCCTCAAAGGAGCACTACTAAAGCTACCAAATCCATGAGGCTTCTTGGCCTCCCTCTCCTCTCGCTCCTGGCGATGAACCGAATCTCACGGGTGATGTCAACAACCTCCTCGAAAGTAGCACCTGTCACCCTCTCCCTAGTCATGAGAATCCGAAGCTGATATGTGAGGCCATCAACAAACCTCCTGATCCTCTCTCGATCTATGAGAACTGATGATAGGCTATAATTACGTATTTTAGTCGCTTATTACACTCAAATTTACTGCACTTTATTTGAGTTTGAGCTTTAATCGCTAGTGTCTTGCACTAATTGTGTGTTTTATGCCTTGTACGAGTGATTCCGAGCTATGTTAAAGTTATGGAATTAATTCAAGTGATTTTGAGGTTTGAATTATGAATAAAAGCCTAAGGAATTAAGCCGGATTGTATTCGGGGATCAACGGATGATAGAGAAACCAAATGACGAATCGAGTAGGTATATTGCGCATTGTCTAGTAAAATACATATAACCTTTACCTCAGAACTCCATTTGCGCTCCACAATATATGGTTGGAAATCTAACTCAAAGGGCTACAATTTCACATTTTACGTCTTTCCAAATTCCAAAAGGAATAGGGTGAAAAACGCGGTCGAAACTGCGACCGCGGACCTGAAGTGGACTGAGGCAGTACACTAGGAAAGTACCACGCCCATACCGCGCCTGGACCGCAGCCACGGACGTCCAGGCCTAGAAACATGTCCTTTTTCATGTAGGAGAAGGTATAATTATTTGGGCCCGACCCTAGTTGGTATATATACATGGAAAATGGTATTTTGAGGGGAGGAGACCAAAATTTGACATAGATTCGACTTAAGGAGGCAGAGACACAATAGGAGCAAGGCGGGGAATTCTTCTACGAGTTTTTTCCTTCCTCTTCCTATTTTTCATTATTGGTTATGACTTTTAGTATTGTAGTTTTACATACTATTATAAATAGCTAATTTGTTATCTAGGGTTTTGATGGAACCTTTTGTAGGATAAATTCTTGTTATGTTTTTATATAATTGAGCTGTAGTATTTTCTCTATTTGTTCAACTATATTATTCTTGTAGTTGATTGAAGGGCCCTCAATTAGCTGTGCCTATTTAGTATGTATTACTTGGGAGAGAGTGCATATTTAGGTAGTTGTTGAACAACATCACTCCCAACGTATGTGAGGAATCAATAACCAAGGGTTTAAAGGTGGGATTAGGGATAACAAAACCTTGGGTGCGATCTAAGTGAGCTGTAATTCAAGACAACTAGCGTAACTCGGGAGATTATGTCTAGTAGATTGTCGTAATTACTCGGGAGAGAATTACAACATGCAGAGCGCTCATGATCGGTAGAAAATACTTAGGCAAAATTATAGAAGACATAGCAGGAAGGATTCCGACAATTGGGGAAATCATAACTTTAGACCTCCTTAATCTTTTCTCCAACCTGTAGTATCTTTCGTGTTAATTTATTATTTTAATTTGTTAGTTAGTTAGTTAAACACAAGAATCTTAATATCTATAAGTTAGGAATTGTTCAAGCTTGTATTCTTGGTGATAGTGAACAACTGTAGCTAAGCCTTAGTTCTATGTGGGATTGGACTCTGTACTTGTAAACCGGATTATATTTGCAACGACCACTTTGTCCTTTTTATAAAGCATAGTTGGGTGTGATCAGGAACCAACAAGACCGCATGACGAGCTAACTCGGAGAACCGCATCTCATACTGTGTCACAGTCATCTCTCCCTGACGCAGATTCTCGAACTGCCTGCGTAGCTCTTCTCGGTGAGACTGTGGTACATACTTCTCCAGAAAGAGAACGGAGAACTGCTTCCAGGTAAAGGGCGCTGCACCAACAGGCCTATGCCTCTCATAAGCCTCCCACCAAGTAAAGGCAGCCCCAGAAAACTGAAAGGTAGTAAAAGCTACACTGCTGGTCTGTAGAATACCTACTATACGAAGCATCCTCTGGCACTTATCCAAGAAACCGTGGGCATCTTCGCCCTCTGCACCATTGAAGGTCGGAGGCTGAAGTCTACCAAACCTCTCTAGTCGATGCTGCTCATCGTCCGGCATAACTGGTACCAAATACTCCTGAGCTGGTGCAACCGGCTGGGCTGGAGGTGCCCTCGGTGTTTGGAGTCCCTACACAACCTGCTCAGGTATGCGAGGAACGGGAGTCTCGGTGCCTCCCCCGGCTTGAGAAGTAGATGTGGCCGTAGTAACCGAGACCGCATGAGCCAAACCGGTACACACTGATAAAATTTGAGCTAAAACCTCCTGAAGACCTGGAATCACAATAGGCACGGCTGGTGCCTGAGCTGGTGTTGTTGTAGCATCCACAACTAGGACCTGATCCTGAATTAGGGCAGCTGGTGGATCTGCAAGAGCTGCCCTAGTTGCTTTGCCCCTACCACGGCCTCGACCGCATCCTCGGCCTCTAGTGGCCCCAGCTGGTGGTAGTGGTGGTTGTCCATTATGACCGATAGTACGTGTCCTCACAATCTGTGAGAGAATGGAATAACAAAAGTTTAGTACTCGGGTCAACAGATTCGCACAACAAGAATTTCAAGAATATGAAGTTTTTCCTAAAGGTTCTGCAGCCTCTCGAGGATAAATACAGACGTCTCCGTATCGATCCATGAGACTCTACTAAACCAGCTTATGACTCGCGAGATCGATGTAACCTAGGCTCTGATACCAACTTGTCACGGCCCCAAATGCCCGGTCGTGATGATGCCTATCACATTACTAGGCAAGCCAACCTAACAATATAACCACAACGAATTTCCTTTCATAAAATCATTTTTCTAACACGGGTTTGAATACCAATTTTCATAAGAAGTGTTTAAAACTACTAAAATGTGTGGAAATCAATAAAACATAAGACGATACAGCCCAAACATCTGGTGTCATGAGTCTAGAGCCTCTAATACACAACCAACTGTTTAATGCATCATAAGTTTAAAAATGCGGAAAAGAACAAGATAGGAAGGACAAAAGCAGGTTGCGGACACCATGCAACTACCTTGCAATCTCCGGCAATCTTTGAAAATGCTGAGGACCCTCACTCTGCTGCTCGGGCACTTGGATCTGCACATAAAATGCAGGGAGTAACGTGAGTACGCCAACTCAATAAGTAACTAAAGTAAATAAGGTCTGAAAACAGTGACGAGCAGTTAAAAATTATATAAATGAATAAACAACAGGATAACAGCTCAAACTTCATAGTTTTAAACCAGTTTCGTCATAAAATCTTCAGTTCCAATTAGAATACTTGAAATCATATAGTTAGCAATTTTTCAACAGAGGCTTATTTTAAAAGACGAGTGAAATCCGTGAAAACATCATAAATGGGCCCCTCGGGCAAGGTATCACTCAGACTATGGCCTCTCGGGCAGTATCTCAGTCACTAATGACTCAACTCTCATCACTCAGTACTCACTCTCAGCACTCAGGCTCATTAATGTCTCATAATAATAATAATAATTATAGTAACCGTTGCGTCGTGCAGCCCGATCCGTAATTTATAGTCGACTACGCTCACTGGGGGTGTACAGACTCCGGAGGGGCTCCTACAACCCAAGTATCATATCGCCGCGGTGCGCATCCCGATCCAATATATATATAGTTGTGCGCGTGTAGCTCGATCCATAATACATACACACACACACACATACATATATATATCCTCACCATATATGTTCTCAATCTCTCTTAGTCATTAACCTCACAGCCATTCGGGCATAACAGTAGGAATCAGGGAATTCAGTTCGAACAGTTCTAATATTTGAGAAGTACAGTGATAAACTAGTTTTTAAACATTAAACAGGTAAAACATGACTGAGGATATGCTTTCAAACAAATAGAGTGAGAAAAAATAGTAAAGATGTTCTTAAGGGTCTCAATAGGTCGGAACAAATCCCCAAACATGGCATACAGCCGATACTACAGTATAAATGGCTAAAGTACGGAATAGCATAAGGTTCCAAATTAAATAAGCGGCTTAATAGTCGCTATGGGACGGACCAAGTCACAATCCCTACCGGTGCACGCCCACACGCTCGTCACCTAGAATGTGCGTCACAACATTTATCAAAACAATTCGAATACCGAGGTTTTGTACCCTTAATTCCAGATTTACAATGGTTACTTACCTCAAACCGGTGAAAATACTACTCTGTGATGCCTTTGCCCCTTGAATCGGCCTCCACTCTCGTCGAATCTATGCAAAATCAGAATTACGGCATCAAAATATGCTAAGGGAACGAAACCCAAGCAAAAATAATCAAATAATACCAAAATCTCGAAATTGGCCAAACCATTGTAATCCTTATCCTCCCACGAGTCCATTCATACCAAAAGCATCAAAATCTAACCATAAACGACCCCTCAAATCCCAATTTCTGGGTCTCCAATTTCAAGTCCAAGTTCTTCAATTTTAGGCTTAAATTCCATGATTAATTAGGTAGATTTCACATTAGAATCGAGGTTTAAGTCCATGAATCTTACCTCCACGTGATTCCCCTTGAATTCCTCTTCAATCCTCTTCAAAAACGCTCAACAATGGAGGAAATAAACCCCAAAATTGCGGACAAAACAACTATTTAAACATTCTGCCCAGGCCTAAAATCCTTCATCGCGATCGCGAAGCACAAGCTACCAGACCCTCAAATTTACCCCTATGTGCACGTGGATAGACCCACGCGAACATGATGCACAGGGCCTTACACCTACGTGATCGCGAATAGGACCACGCGAACGCGATGCACAACTCAAGGTTAAATCCCCTGGTCCACTTACCCCTACGCGAATGCAACCTTCTCCACGCGTTCGCGAACAAGAACCTCACCGCCTTACGCAATCGCATCTCCAACTTCGCAAATGCGAAGAACGACCTGGGCTGCCCCTTCTAAATCTCTACGCGATCGCGAGACTCCCTACGTGGTCGCGAAGAAGAAAACTCTACAACATCTTAAGCCCAAAAATCTGCAACTTTCCAAAACATGAAATGATCCGATTGACCATCAGAAACTCACCCGAGGCCCCCGGGACCTTAACCAAACATGCCAACATATCATAACCTCATTCAAACTTGTTCCAACCTTCGGAATGCTCAAAACAACATCAAAACGCCCATTTCGCATCGGATTCAAGCCTAAGAATTCCAAAATCTTCTAAATTACGCTTTTGATCAAAAACCCAACCAGAACACGTCCGAATGACCTAAAATTTTGTACACACATCCCAAATGACACAAAGGTACTACCTCAACTCTTGTAATTCCATTCTGATCCCTATATCAAAATCTCACCTATCAACCGGAAATCACCAAAAAACCAATTTCGCCAATTCAAGCCTAAATCTACTCCGGACCTCAAAAACTCATTCCGATCACTCTCCTAAGTTCCAAATCACCTCCTGAAGCTATACGAACCATCAGAACTCACATCTAATACCTATAACACATAAGTCAATATCCTGTTGACCTTTCTAACTTAAGCTTCCTCAAAAGAGACTAAGTGTCTCAAACCTTACCAAATTTTTTTCGAACCCAAGCCAACCAACCCGATCACATATAGAACCAATAGACAAAGCAATAAGAAGCAGGAATGGGATAAATGGAGCGGTAACTCATGAGATAACTGGCCGGGTCATCACAATCAGGCCCTCGGCCTCACTCAGTCATCAACCTCTTAAGCCACTCGGGCTATCAGTAAAAACAGGGTGCTTAGCCCAAAACAACATTTTTTATATGCATCAAAATAGTGTAGTAAAGACTGAGTTAAGAAATCAATGAGTATAACATGACTGCGTATAAATTTTCAATTGAAAACAGTGAGAGGATAGTAAGAAAAAGGCCCCTCAGGGTCCAAACAACTTTGGAACAAGGCCCAAACATGGCATTTAGCCCAATTTATAGAAATTATTTCTAAAACGCATAAGTATCATATAGTTTCAGCCAAATACGCAACTTATAGTTGCTACGGGATGGACCAAGTCACAATCCCTAACAGTACACGCCCGCACGCCCATCACTTAGAGTGTGTGTCACCTCAAAGTAGTAAAGCGATACGAAATCCAGGGTTTCATACCCTCAGGACTAGATTTACAATCTACCTCAAACAAGCCAATTCCAATACCGAACAAGCCAAATGATGCTCCACAAATGCCATCTCATGCGTTCCGACCTCTGAATGGCTCGAAACTAACCAAAAATAACTCAAATACATCAAACAATGCTAAAGGAACCAATCCCAATCGAAAAAGGTTGAATCTTTAATCAAAAGCCCATAATCGGCCAAAAAACCCAACCCGGGCCCACATCTCAAAACCTGATAAAACTCAGAAAATCCGACAACCCATTCAATTATGAGTTAAACCATGCTAGTTTCATCCAATTCCGACTCCGAATCGATGTTCAAACCTTAAAAATTCACTTTATGAAACTTTACGCAAAACCCCCCAAATTTCACTTTGAAATCGTCAATCAAATGCCAAAAACGAAGATGGATTCATGAAATATAACTAAAACTGAGTAGGGAACACTTACCCTAATCCATATGGTGAAAATCGCCTCTAAAATCGCCCAAATCCGAGCTTCCTAACTCAAAATATGACCAAATGAACAAACCCTTGTGTTATATATATTTTTGCCAGCTATTCCGCCTCGATTCTCATGCCAAACAATCCCGAAATTCACTTTTGATGCCTCCAATGGGTTCCTTGTGAAATTTTAGTCAAGTTAGGCTCTTGAATCACTCCATTTAACCTTATATTTGAAAGAGATATGTTGGTTTCAATATTTGAGAATAGTGCAAATTTTTAAATGTGAATTCAGTGGCAATTTCGTAATTAATCTGAAAAATTTGGCAACCCAATTCTTAGTAAAATGACCATAAAATCATCATACGATGTCCAAATTTAACGATTCTTTTGCTACGAATCCATAATTACGATACAGATCTAATGCTTTAATAAAAACAGAAATTATAGCTCATTTTCTTAATGTAGTACCATTTATGCTTGAAAAACGTCGAAACATTAAAAAAAAGAGCGCAACACAACCCAAACCTATCTGAAACTCACCCGAGCCCCTTGAGACCCTATTCGAACATACCAACAAGTCTCATATCATAAAACGGACCTACTCGAGGCCTCAAAATACACATAACAACATCGAAATGATGAATCACACCTCAATTCGAAATCAATGAACTTGAAACTTCAAATTTCCACAACCAATGCCGAAACCTATCAAATCACGTCCGATTGACCTTAAATTTTGCACACAAGTCACATTTGACATTATGGACTTGATCCAACTTCTAGAATTGGAATCCGACCCCGATATCAAAAAGTCCACTCCCGATCAAATTTTCCAAAATTCCAACTTTCGCTATTTCAAGCCAAATTCTACTGCATACCTCCAAATCACAATCCGGATGTGCTCCTAAGTCCAAAATCACCCGACGGAGCTAACAGAACCATTAGAAATCTAATCCAAGGTCAAATTCTAAAAAGTCAAAACTTGGTCAAACCTTTCAAATTTAAAGCTTCTAGCTGAGAATCATTCTTCCAAATCAATTCTGAATAACCTGAAAATCAAAATCGACGATTCACATAATTCATAATACATCATACGGGGCTAGTCATGCCCGAAAATTGGTGAGCGAACTGCAAGTACTCAAAACGACCAGTTAGGTCGTTACACCTTTGCTTCTCCATATTTGATTAAGGGCTGAATACATACAGAGACACTTAAAGTTGGCACAATTTTTCATTTAAACACCTAAACTCAATGGTGTTCATGTTAAGCACTTATACTATCTGAAACTTATTCTAATTAACCACGTTTTGCTGAGTTGGCACATAAAGTGAGTTTCACCCAATACAGGCGCGTGAAGACCCCAAAAAATAGATTTTTTATATTTTTCTTCTTTTTTATTTTCTTCTTCTCTCCACCACCATTTCCACCATTGCCTCATCCACTTTCACCATTATTGTGCCTCCACCATTGATTTAGCTTGAAAGTTTGAACAAACAATCGACCCTATTGATTAAAACTGATATAAAGAAGAAGAAGAAGAAGAAGTAGAGAACTGAGACTAAATGAAGGCCACTTCTTCGAAAGCAACAAACCCATTGCCATTTTCCGCTACACACTTTTTCTCTTTCTCTCACTATAATAGGATCAGAAAAAGAAATAGAACAAAGCAGAGGAAGAAGAAGATAGTAAAACTGAAATGAATCCGAGATCTTCATCCCAAATTGAAACACCATTAATGGGGTCTTTAAAAAGCTTGAAGGTTTAAAATGGGTTATTTGATTTGATAAAAGTTTGGAAAATTAATATTGGGGTTATCTTCGGGTCGTCGTGAGGAATCTTTAGCTGAAGTTATAACAAATTTGGAGGAGTTTCTCTTAAAAATTTGGATTAAAATCGTGTCTGGAACAAGAACACACATGAAAATAGTGAAGAACTATCACGACCCCAAATATCGGTCGTGATGGCACCTATCGCATTACTAGGCAAGCAACCAATCAACTAACCACAACTCAATTCCTTTAGTAATGAACCATTTTCAACACAGGTTTTAAATACTGATTTTATAATAAACATTTGAAACGACAGAAAATATGCGGAAATCAAAATATCGAAACAACTACACAGCCTCAACATGATCTGGTGTCATGAGTCTAGAGCCTCTAATACAAGTCTGAATGCCTAATACATCTATAATCTAGGAAATGCGGAAAAATAATAAGATAGGAGGGAGAGAACAGGGCTGCGGACGCCATGCAACTACCTCAAAGTCTCCGTCAAATACTGAAACAGTTGAAAGCCCTCACTCGGCCGCTCGGGCACCTGGATCTACACACAAGGTGCAGAGAGTAACGTGAGTACGCCAACTCAGTAAGTAAATAAGGGCTAAAAGCAGTGACGAGTAGTTCAAAATACATATAACAGAATAATCAACAGAATTACGGGTCACCTTAAAAGTTTAAAAATCTGTTTCCGTCATAAAATCAACATTTCTAGTTTAAAACATTTGAAATCAGATGCTTAACAATATATCCAACAGAGGCTTATTCAAAAGAAGAGTAAAATTAGTAAAAACATCATAACAAGGCCCCTCGGGCAAGGAATCACTCAGAATATGGCCCTTCGGGCAGCCTCTCAGTCACTCGTAACTCAACTCTCATCACTCAGTACTCACTCTCGGCACTCAGCTCATTTACATCTCATAATAATAGAAATCATAGTAACCGCTGTGGCGTGCAGTCCGATCCATATATTTATAGTCGACTACGCTCACTGGGGGTGTGCAGACTCCGAAGGGGCTCCTACAGCCCAAGCATCATATCGTTGTGGCGTGCACCCCGATCCAATATATATATATATATATATATATATCGATGTGGCATGCAGCCCAATCCATATAAGTATCGCTGCGGCGTGCAGCCCAATCCATAATATGTACATATAATATCCTCACCATTAGGTTCTCAACCTCTCTCAGTCATTGACCTCATAGCCTCTCGGGCACATCAATAGAAATTAGGGGTCTCAACCCAAACAGTCCTCACAATTAGGAGTAAAGTGATAAAACTAGTTTTAAACATTTAAGCAGGTAAAACACGACTGAGGATTTGCTTCTATCAAGTAAAGTGAAGAAAATAGTCAAAATGCCCCTAAGGGTTTCTACAGGTTGGCACAAGGCCCCAAACATGGCATACAGCCCATAATACAGTATATATGATTGAAATAAGGAATAATATAAGATTTCTAAATCAAATACGCTGTTTGATAGTCACTACGGGACGGACCAAGTCACAATCCCTACCGGTGCACGCCCACACGCTCGTCACCTCGCATGTGCGTCACCAAATTTATCAAAACGAGTCAAATACCGGGGTTTTGTACCCTCAGTTCTAGATTTACAATGGTTACTTACCTCAAATCGATGAAAATACTACTCCGCGACGCCTTTTCCCCTCGATTCGGCCTCTACGCGCGTCGAATCTATCCAAAATCAGAAAGAGGACGTCAAAATATGCCAAGGGAACGAAGCCCAAGCGAAAACAATCAATAAATGGCACAAATACCAAAATTACCAAAACTCGAGCCCCGGGCCCACATCTTGAAATTCAAAAAATTTTACACCAATAGATTCCTCATCTTCCCACGAGTCTATACAAATCAAGAACACAAAAATCGGAGTCCAAATGACCCCTCAAATTCTCATTTAAAGGCCTCTTAAACTCAAGCTCTAATCCTCCATTTTTAGCCCTTTAATTCCATTAATTACAGCCTTAATCCATGAAATACTACCATAGAAATGTGTTTTAGGTCCAAAATCCTTATCTTAGCAAAGTTGATTTCTCTCTTCAAAATCGTACAAAGCTCTCAATTCCGAGTTTAAAAATGGTTAAACCCTTCAAAAATCGCGAAGGAAGAAATATATACATTCTGCCTAGTCCTTTTCGCATCTGCGGTTCCACAACAGCTTCTGCGATACCGCATTTGCGGTCATTCATCCGCTTCTGCAGAAATCACTTAAAAGGCCCAAATCTGCATTTGCGCTAACTCTTCCACACTTATGGCTTCGCATATGCGGCCCATCAACCGCATCTATGGCTCCTGACGAATCCCTTCTAAAACCGCTTCTGCGGCTCCTCTTCCGCACGTGCGACGCCGCACCTGCGGTCCCCAAACCGCAGGTGCGAAAACACCTGAAGCAGCAAAGTTTCTGCAATTTCACAAGTCTCAAACCTTCCATTAACCCTCCGAAATCACCCCGAGGCCCCTGGGACCTCAACCAAAAGCACAAATATATCCTAATATCTTATTCAAACTTGCTCCAATCATCAAAACACCTCAAACAACATCAAATCACCCAAAACACATCATATTCAAGCCAAACTTTCCAAAATCTTCCAATTTCCGCTTTCGATGAAAAACCCAACCAAACCACGTCCGAATAGCCTGAAATTTTGCACACACGTCCCAAATGACACGACAAAGCTACTGCAACTCTCGGAATTCCATTCCGACCCCTATATCAAAATCTCGCCTATCAACCGAAAATTGCAAAAATATCAACTTCGCCAATTCAAGCCTAGATCTACTCCAAACCTCCAAAACCCATTCCGATCACACTCCTAAGTCATAAATCACCTCCCGAAACTAACTGAACTATCAGAACTCACATCCGAGCCCTCTAACACATAAGTCAACATCTGGTTGACTTTTCTAACTTAATTTTTCCTTAAAAAAGACTAAGTGTCTCAAACTTCACCAAAATTATTCCGGATTCAATCCAACCAACCCGATATCACAAAACACATATAACGAAGCATAAAGAAGCAGAAATAGGGAAAACGGAGCGGTAACTCATGAGATGACTGGCTGGGTCGTCACATCTTCCCCAACTTAAACAAACATTCGTCCTCGAACGAGTCAAGAAACATACATGAAGTCTCAAATAGGTGAGGATATCTGCTCTGCATCTCCCACTCGGTCTCCCAGGTAGCCTCCTCCACGGGCCGACCTCTCCACTACACTTTCACTAAAGCTATATCCTTTGACCTCAACTTTCGAACCTGACCACCCAAAATAGCTACTGGCTCCACATCATATGTCAGATCATCATCCAACTGAACCGTGCTGAAATCCAAAACATGAGACGGGTCCCCAATATACTTTCGGAGCGTAGAAACATGACATATAGAATGCACACTCGACAAGCTGGGTGGCAAAGCTAGCTTATAAGTCACCTCCCCAATCCTCCGAAGCACCTCAAAAGGCCCAATAAACTGCGAACTCAATTTCCCTTTCTTTTCAAATCTCATAACACCCTTCATGGGTGAAACCTTCAACAGAACCTTCTCACCAACCATGTAGGACACATATCGAACCTTCCCATCAACATAACTCTATTGCCTCGACTGCGCTGTACGAAGTCTCTCCTGAATCACCTTCACCTTTTTTCAAAGCATCCTGCACCAAATCAATCCCCAATAGCCTAGCCTCACCGGGATCAAACCAACCAACTGGAGATCTACACCTCCTCCCATACAAGGCCTCATATAGAGCCATTTGAATACTTGACTGGTAGCTGTTGTTATAAGCGAACTCTGCGAGCGGTAGGAACTCATCCCATGATCCTCCTAAATCAATGATACAAGCACACAACATGTCCTCCAATATCTGAATAGTGCGCTTAGACTGCCCGTCCGTCTAAGGATGAAAAGTTGTGCTCAACTCCACCTGAGTACCCAACTCTCTCTGCACGGCCCTCCAAAACTGCGAAGTAAACTGAGTACTTCTATCTGAAATGATGGAAACTGGAACACCATGCAAACGAACAATCTCCCTGATATAGATCCCTGCTAACCGCTCTGAAGAATAGGTAGTACACACAGGAATGAAGTGCGCGGACTTGGTCAGCTGATCCACAATCACCCAAATAGCATCGAACTTCTTCAAAGTACGTGGAAGTCTAACTACAAAATCCTAGTGACTCTCTCCCACTTCCACTCTGGAATATCCATCTGCTGAAGCAAGCCACCTGGTCTCTGATGCTCATATTTCACCCACTGATAATTGAGACACCGAACTACGAATCCCACAATGTCTTTCTTCATTCTCCGCCACCAATAGTGCTATCTCAAATCCTGATACATCTGCGTCGCACCTAGATGAGTAGAATACCGCGAGCTATGGGCCTCCTCCAGAATCAACTCCCCAAGCCCATCCACATTGGGAACACATATCCGACCCTGCGTCCTCAACACCCCATCATCACCAATGGTCACACCCCTAGCATCATCATGCTAAACTCTATGTCTAAGGACAAGCAAATATGGATCATCATACTGGCGCTCTCTGATGCAATCATATAATGAAGACCTAGAAACCACACAAGCCAATACCCAACTGGGCTCCGAAATATCTAACCTCACGAACCGATTGGCCAAGGCCTGAGCATCAACTGCAAGAGGTCTCTACCCAACTGGAATATATACCAAACTCCTCATACTCACTACCTTTCAGCTTAAAGCATCGGCCACCACATTGGCCTTTCCCGAATAGTACAATATAGTGATATCATAATCCTTAAGCAACTCCAACCATCTACGCTATCTCAAATTAAGATCCTTTTGCTTGAACAAATGTTGAAGACTGCGATGATTAGTGAACACCTCACAAGACACGCCATACAAGTAATGCCTCCAAATTTTCAATGCGTGAACTATGGCAACCAACTCTAAATCATGAATGGGGTAGTTCTTCTCATGGGGCTTCAACTGACGAGAAGCATAAGCAATAACTCTACCCTCCTGCATCAACATACAACCAATCCCAACTCTCGAAGCATCACAATACATGGTATATGAACCTGAAGCTGATGGAAAAACCAACACTGGAGCTGTGGTCAAAGCTATCTTGAGCTTCTGAAAGCTCTCTTCACACTCGTCCGACCATACAAATGAAGCACCCTTGTGAGTCAACTTAGTCAAGGGCGATGTGATAGATAAGAATCCCTGAACAAACCAGCAATAATAGCCTGCCAAACCAAGAAAGCTGCGAATCTCTATGGCTGAGGACGGTCTGGGCCAACTCGGAACCGCCTCTATCTTCTTCAGATCAACCTGCATACCCTTGCTGGACACCACATGCCCCAAGAAAGCCATTGAACTAAGCCAAAACTCATACTTGGAGAGCTTTGCATAAAGTTTCTCCTCCCTCAATCTCTGCAACACAACTCTTAAATGCTCCGCGTGCTCCTCCTGACTACGCGAATACACCAGAATATCATCAATGAAGACTATGACAAACGAATCGAGATAAGGCCGGAACACACTGTTCATCAAATGCATGAACGCTACTGGGGCATTAGTCAGCCCAAAAGACATCACCAAGAACTCATAATGACCATATCGGGTCGTGAAAGTTGTCTTAAGAATATCTGAATCTCTGATCTTCAACTGGTGATAGCCTGAACGGAGATCAATCTTGGAGAACACCCTCGCTCCCTAAAGCTGGTCGAATAAATAATCAATGCGAGGCAATGGATACTTGTTCTTAATTGTTACCTTGTTCAGTTGTCTATAATCAATGCACATTCTCATTGTGTCATCCTTCTTCTTCACAAATAGAACCGGTGCACCCCAAGGTAACACACTAGGCCAAATGAACCCCTTATCAAGGAGTTCCTGAAGCTACTCTTTTAACTCCTTTAACTTCACGGGTGCCATACAATACGGCATAATAGAAATGGGTTGAGTGCCCGGCACCAGGTCAATACCAAAATCAATATGCCTGTCTGGTGGCATGCCCGACAGGTCTGCGGGAAACACATCAGAAAAATCCCTCACAACTGGAACAGAATCAATACCGGGAGTCTCAGCTCCGACATCCCTCACAAACGCTAGATATGAAAGACAACCCTTCCCAACCATACGCTGGGCCTTCAAGAAAGAGATCAATCTACTAGGAACAAAATTAGTCAAACCTCGCCACTCGATCTGTGGCACACCCAGAATAGCCAATGTGACTGTCTTGGCATGACAGTTCAGAATAGCACGACACGAAGATAGTCAATCCATGCCAAAAATGACATAAAAATCCACCATACACAATAATAAAAGATCCACTCAGGTCTCTAGACCCCCTTAGTCACCACACATGACTGGTACACACGGTCTACAATAGTAGTATCGCCCACCGGAATAAATAAATGAACAAGTGAAACAAGAGACTCACGGGGCATATCCAAATAATGGGCAAAGTATGATGACACATAAGAAAAGGTGGAACCAAGATCAAATAATATAGAGGCATCTCTGTGGCAGACTGAAACAATACCTAAAATCACGACATCTGAAATAGCAACATCTTATCTACCCGGGAGAGCATAGAAACGAGCCTGACCACCACCTGATCGACCTCCACCTCTAGGGCGACCCCTAGCTACCTGACCTTCACCCCTAGCTGGCTGGGTGGGTGGTGAAGTAACTGGAGCAGAAGTCGAGGGATGGCCCCTCTGCTGAGACTGACTATAATGAAGACGAGGGCACTGCCTCCTCATATGTCCAAACTCTCCACACTCATAACAACTCCCCGGTGTTGGAGATGGGGACCGAAGGGAACCCCTGGCACTGGAATGACTAGTAGAAGGACCTGGCATGGAAGAACCCTAGACTAATGGAGCATGGGACGAGCTTTGGGCTGGGAGGGCACTAAGTGATCAGTGGCCCTGATGAGAACTGTGAAAGCCATCACCTGATGATGCTCCATGGTAACCTGGGCGAGCTGAATGTGCCTGCCTGAATGAATGGCCTCTACCCTGCTGGAACTGACCCCTCGAAGCAGCACTGCTAAAGCTACCAGATCCCCCAGTCCTCTTGGCCTCCCTCTCCTCTCGCTCCTGTCGGCGAACCGACTCAATATCACAGGCGATATCAACAGCTTCCTCGAAGGTAGCACCTATCACCCTCTCCCTAGCCATGAGAATCCGAAGCTGGTACGTGAGGCCATCAACAAACCTCCTGATCCTCTCTCGATCTGTGAGAACCATCCAAAGTGCATGACGGGCTAACTCAGAGAATCGCATCTCATACTGCATTACCGTCATCTCCCCTTGACGCAGCTGCTCAAACTGCCTGCGCAGCTCCTCTCGGCGCGACTATGGTACATACTTCTCAAGGAAGAGAACAGAGAACTGCTACGAAGTAAGGCAGCCCCATAAAACTGAAAGTTAGTAAATGCCACACCACTAGTCTTAAGAATCCCTGTTGTACGAAGCATCCGCTGGCACTTATCGAAGAAACCCTGGGCATCCTCGCCCTCTGCACCGCTGAATGTCGGAGGCTGGAGTCTACCAAACCTCTCAAGTCGATGTTGCTCATCATCCGGCATAACTGGTACCACAAACCCCTGAGCTAGTGCAACCGGCTGGGCTGGAGGTGCCCCCGATGTTTGGAGTCCTTGCACAACCTACTCAGGTGTGCGAGCAACGGGAGTCTAGGTGCCTCCCCCAGCCTGGGAAGTAGCTGCGGCCGTAGTAGCTGAGACCACCTGAGCCAAACCGGTACACACTGATAAGATCTAAGCTAAAGCCTCCTGAAGACCTGGGATCACAATAACCACAGCTGGTGTCTGGGCTGGTGCTGCTGCATCGTCCATAACTGGGACCTGATCCGGAACTAGGGCAGCTGGTGGATCTACCGGTGCTGCTCTAGCTGCTCTGCCCCTGCCACGACCTCGGCCTTTGGTGGCCCCAGCGGGTGGTACTGGCAGTTGTCCGTCCTATCCGGTAGCACGTGTCCTCACCATTTGTGAGAGAATGGAATAACAAAAGTTTAGTACTCGGATCAACAAATTCGCACGACAAGAATTTCAAGGATATGAAGTTTTTCCTAAAGGTTCTGTAACCTCTCGAGGATAAATACAGACGTCTCTGTACCGATCCGTGAGACTCTACTAAACTAGCTCATGACTCGCGAGACCTATGCAACCTAGGCTCTATATACCAACTTGTCACGACCCCAAATACCGGTCGTGATGGCACCTATCGCATTACTAGGCAAGCCAACCAATCAACTAACCACAACCCATTTCCTTTAGTAATGAACCATTTTCAACACAGGTTTTAAATACTGATTTTATAATAAACGTTTAAGACGACAGAAAATATGCGGAAATCAAAATATCGAAACAACTACACAGCCCCAACATGATCCGGTGTCACGAGTCTAGAGCCTCTAATACAAGTCTGAATACCTAATACATCAATAGTCTAGGAAATGCGGAAAAATAATAATATAGGAGGGAGAGAACAGGGTTGCGGACGCCATGCAGCTACCTCGAAGTCTCCGTCAAATACTGAAACAGCTGAAAGCCCTCACTTGGCAGCTCGGGCACCTGGATCTACACACAAGGTGTAGGGAGTAACGTGAGTACGCCAACTCAGTAAGTAACTAAAGTAAATAAGGGCTGAAAGCAGTGACGAGAAGTTCAAAATACAATAACAGAATAATCAATAGAATTACGGTCACCTTGACAGTTTAAAAATCAGTTTCTGTCATAAAATCAACATTTTCAGTTTAAAACATTTGAAATTAGATGCTTAACAATATATCCAACAGAGGCTTATTCAAAAGAAGAGTGAAATCAGTGAAAACATCATAACAGGGCCCCTCGGGCAAGGAATCACTCAGAATATAGCCCCTCGGGTAGCCTCTCAGTCACTCGTGACTCAACTCTCATCACTCAGTACTCACTCTCAGCACTCGGCTCATTTACATCTCATAATAATAAAAATCATAGTAACCGTTGTGGCGTGCAGCCCGATCCTTATATTTATAGTCGACTACACTCACTGGGGGTATGCAGACTCCGGAGGGGCTCCTATAGCCAAAGCGTCATATCGCTGCGGCATGCAGCCCGATCTAATATATATATATCGTTGCGGTGTGCAGCCCGATCCATATAAGTATCGTTGCGGCGTGCAGCCCGATCCATAATATGTACATATAATATCCTTACCATTAGGTTCTCAACCTCTCTCAATCATTGACCTCACAGCCTCTCGAGCACATCAATAGAAATTAGGGGTCTCAGCCCAAACAGTCCTCACAATTAGGAGTAAAGTGATAAAACCAGTTTTAAATATTTAAACATGTAAAACACGATTGAGGATTTGCTTCTAGCAAGTAAAGTGAGAAAAATAGTCAAAATGCCCCTAAGGGTTTCTACAGGTCGGCACAAGGCTCCAAACATGGAATACAGCCCATAATATAGTATAAATGACTAAAATAAGGAATAATATAAGATTTCTAAATCAAATACGCGGTTTAATAGTTGCTACTGGACGGACCAAGTCACAATCCCTACCGGTGCACGCCCACACGCTCGTCACCTAGCATGTGCGTCACCAAATTTATCAAAACGAGTCAAATACCGGGGTTTTGTACCCTCAGTTCCATATTTATAATGGTTACTTACCTCAAATCGATGAAAATAGTACTCCACGACGCCTTTGCCCCTTGAATCGGCCTCCACTCGCATTGAATCTATCCAAAATCAGAACGAGGACATCAAAATATGCCAAGGGAACGAAGCCCAAGAGAAAACAATCAATAAATGGCACAAATCCCGAAATTACCAAAATCCGACCCCCGGGCCCACGTCTTGAAATTCAGAAATTTTTATACCAATAGATTCCTCATCTTCCCCGAGTCTATACATATCGAGAACACATAAATTGGAGTCCAAATGACCCCTCAAATTCTCATTTAAAGGCCTCTTAAACTCAAGCCCTAATCCTCTATTTTTAGCCATTTAATCCCTTTAATTACAGCCTTAATCCATGAAATACTACCATAGAAATGTGGTTTAAATCCAAAATCCTTACCTTAACGAAGTTTTCTTGATTTCTCTCTTCAAAATCGCCCAAAGCTCCCAATTCTGAGTTTAAAAATGGTTAAACCCTTCAAAAATCGCGAAGGAAGAAATATATACATTCTGCCCAGTTCTTTTCGCATCTGCGGTTCCACAACCGCTTCTGCAGTACCGTATTTGCGGTCATTCATCCGCTTCTGCGGAAATCACCAGCAGCAGCAACAAAGTTTCTCCAATTTCATAAGTCTCAAACCTTCCCATTAACCCTCCGAAATCACCCCGAGGCCCTCGGACCTCAACCAAAAGCACAAACATATCCTAATACCTTATTCAAACTTGCTCCAATAATCAAATACCTCAAACAACATCAAATCACCCAAAACACATCGAATTCAAGCCAAACTTTCCAAAATCTTCCAATTTTCGCTTTCTATCAAAAACCCAACCAAACCACGTCCGAATAACCTGAAATTTTGCAAACACATCCCAAATGACACGACGGAGCTACTACAACTCTCGGAATTCCATTTTGACCTCTATATCAAAATCTCGCCTACCAACCAAAAATCGCCAAAATATCAATTTCGCCAATTCAAGCCTAGATCTACCCCAAACCTCCAAAACCCATTCCGATCACACTCCTAAGTCATAAATCACCTCCCGAAGCTAACCGAACCATCGGAACTCACATCCGAGCCCTCTAACACATAAGTCAACATTCGATTGACTTTTCCAACTTAATTTTTCCTTAAAAGAGATTAAGTGTCTCAAACTTCACCAAAATCATTCCGGATTCAATCCGACCAACTCGATACCATAAAACACGGATAACGAAACATAAAGAAACATCAATAGGGAAAACGGAGTGATAACTCATGAGACGACTGGTCGGGTCGTCACAAGAACACCAAGAACATTGATTTCTAGAACGCCAATGTCTCATTTTTTTTTAAATGTGTTCTTTCCCGATTGGGTGTAAATTAAGTTTTTCTTTTCTTTTTGAGAATGTTATTTTTATTTTGGTTATTAAATAGATTTAACATAGTTTACCTTTTCTTACTAAAAATAATATATGTCCTTTTTTATTCGTCATTCGCCACGTCAGCAGCGAGTGCATCGCACAAACTTTGTAAGTTTGGTTGATTGTCAAAAAAGTGCTTAATTGGAATAAGTTTCGAATAGTATAAGTGCTCAATAGGAATACCCTTAAGTTGTGTCTAAATGAAAAATCGTGCCAACTTTAAGTGTCTCCGTATGTATTCAGCCTTGATAAAAATATGAGAAAGATAAAATCCAAGCAACGAAGGTCATAACTAACGGGACTTCACCAGAAAATGCTCCTGCCCCGCTGAGAACTGCTTCAGCCTTTCTCGCCCACCGCCTCCTCTTTATTCCTCAAATTTGGCGACTACAATCATCGACTCCTCCTCCGTCCGCCCCCTAGTTTTTTTTCTCTCTCTCTCTCTCTCTCTTTTTTTGGGTTAAATCTTGAGTTTATATTTAAATTCTTTATGTATTTCTTTTTATTTGGTTGGCATTTATTTTCTTAATTGATTTATTTTGTCACCTCCAAAAAGAGTAATGCCCACACACTAGAGTTAGTTTGGGGCTATTACATTTGTATTCAATAGGCATAATTTTGTACCACATGAAATGTTCAATAGGTAAATGTCATAGTTAAGGTGTCTAAGTGAAAATTGTAAAAACTTCAAGTAGTTGTAACCAAAAAAAAAATACTACTTAAAGTGAACTAAATTGGAAAAACAAAATTATAGTCCCTTAGTTCCAATTTATGTGAATATGTTTGACTGGACACGAAATTTAAGAAAAAATGAAAGATTTTTGGAGTTTGTGGTCCTAAACAAATCAGAAAAGAGTACAGAGTATTTATGTAGTTATAAAAGTTTTTCATTAAGGATAGAATTGAAAGTTTAAGCTAAATTGTTTACAGATTTACACTCTGTTTGGATTATTGTTCCCCATTGTTTTATAATGTATTGTATCGTTATAAATACAATGTTTGGATAGATTGTATTGTTTGTTATTGTTAAATAATATTTTGCTGTTTGATTTGACAGTATCGTACTGTACTGTAACTGATAAGTTTACTAAAATACCCTCAATTATTTAAATATTAAATTTATAAAAAATTATGTATAAAAATAATTTTAAAAAATAAAGCAGAAGAAGACAAATCACCTTAAGAAAGCAGAACAAATGAGCGAGACAGAAGTAGACAAAACAAAGGAGAACAACTAATTAGAATTGAGTTAAAACAAATTAGGAGAAAAAATAAAACACAATGTGGCAAAATATCTTTAACGTTGGCGGTAGATTTCTGGAAACAAACAAAATAGGTTATAGGTTGGAAATTTGGAGTTAAAATAGAAGAAAAGGTAAAGAGTAAAATAGAATTGTGGAGTAATAAGTTAGGACATAATTGAAAAGAAAATTAGGAAACAATCCTACTACACCAAATCAGTTGTTTCAAAAAAGGACTTTTCATTGTTTCGAAACAATAAATTTAATAATACAATACAACCAATTTTAACGAAACAATCAAAATAAATATTGTTTCGGGATAATAATAATACAATACCATACGAGGAACAACTATCCAAACAAAGATGTTAGAAATGGATCATTTTTTTTTTAGAACGGACCTAAATTCAAATAAACTGGAAAAGATGGTGGAGTACTCTGTTTCACGAATCCCCATATATCCTCAAAAAAATTTCATTCTCCGTATACCTAGAGATATGGGATTTACATCTCGGTTCAGTCGCAAGAGCAAGGTTTCGCCGAACAACGAAGACCCATCGCCGTCGGTGTCGTCGCCGATAAACTCTCCAGCCACGAGGAAAGAGCTAAACGAGAAAGAGCTAAAAAAAGTGTTCGAGAGGTTCGATGCGAATGGCGATGAGAAAATTTCAGCATCGGAAGTGAATTCCGCCCTGTCTAGCTTAGGAAACGGTCTTAAGACAGAAGAATTGGAGAAAATGTTCAGCAAAGTGGATTCCGACGGGGACGGGCTCATCAATTTTGATGCATTCCTCCATTGCTATAGAGTTTTGGAGGATATTGTGGATTCTTTCTCCTTGTTTGATGTGGACAAGAATGGTTTCATCACTGCTGATGAGTTTCAGAACCTGTTTATGACGGCTCTGGGGGAAGAATATTCGATTAAAGAGTGCCGGAAACTGATCAGCGCCGGTGATACTGACGGCGATGGTACGATCAGTTACGAGGAATTTAGGGTTATGATGGTTAGTTCCAGGTTTGGGGGTGGAAATGCGGGTCGGGGCAGGTCAAACCCTTAATGGCCCGGTACTCATTTGTAGTTTTCCCATCAATGCGTGGTTTCTTAGTGTCATAGGTCACGAGCTTACTTGGGCCTGACTTAAAAATCTTAGTCCAATCCTACAAAATCACTGGTTGAGTTAGGTCGGCCCATTGGGTCAAGTCCATATTAACGGCTGTGTTAATTAGTGAATGAATGTGTTTATATCATTAAATCTGTATTAATTAGTGAATGAATTTGTATATATCATTAAATCGTCATTGCAATGTATTTAACATATTGATGTGGTGGAGTTTATGCCGTAGGTTGACGTGAGATGCCAAAATGTTCAAATATATTGAAACTAATAAGAGCTAAGCTTATGATCAAATTAGTGAATTCAATTATAAGGAATATCATTGAACTTGAAATTATTTTTTTTTAGAATTTAGTCAAAATAGAATATTGTAGAATTAAAGATTAAGTGAATTAAAATTTTCAAATAAACAAAATAACAATGATTGTTTGCTTGGTTTTAATACACGATTCTATAGTTTAATTATGTACGAGATACACAAATATAGGAGTATTTGATTGTTTTTGTTTCAAAAATTTCATTAGGTAATGAAACTTTAGCTAGCCTAAGTTTTCTTCTTTTTTCAAATAAAAGAAACAGAAATTACCCTCCCCAGAGGGTCAATTAGTTGCTTGGCTCTTTATTTTTATACGTAAGAGATTTATCTTTTACACGTAAAAAATCTAAAAAAGTTATTTTCTTAAATTTAAAACTATAAAGGTGCATGATGTACAAATAACACCCCAAAAATTGCAGTATTTATCCATTGAGTTGCATTTTCGTTATGTATTTTTTTCTCATCCTTCTTTCTTTATCAAATTTGTCTTTCATTCTTCTTTTTCTTCACCTTTAATCTTTAATCTTCCTCTCAAGTTTCAATTCACTTAATACTTTATTCCAGAAAAGCCATGTACAATACTTCTCTATCCTCAATTATTTTTTCTTCTTTCCATTCTCCCTCTTTCCTACTGTGACATCCTCTATTATTTTTAAATTTTCTTCCTTTTTTCCTCCTTTCCTACGGTTACTCTTTCCTCGTTAAATTTAGTTGTTGTAGTTAATATGTAAACAATTTAAATATGAGAATAGAAAAGGACTAAAATTATTAAGCCTTTTTAGAGAAAAAAGGGAAAAATTCGCATAAAATGATTGAAACAGATAAATTGACATTCTGGTCTAAGAGAAATTCATTTCATATTAACCAGAATCATTTAAATTAATATATGTATACGTAAATAGATATTGACTGATAACTAAAACATATACAAATAAAATTCAGTACATCATACATCTAACTAAGCATTTAAGTGGAATTGATGAATGGACCATGCATTGTCTAGATTTCACATATAGTTAATATGTTTTTTTTGTTTGTTTTTGTGTTAAATAAAATGTAAAATAGATTTTTTGGCAATTACTTAGGTAAGAATAAACACATCAGTATCACAATATAAAAGTATTGCGAATATTAACACTACAAATGAAATTAATAGCACGGAGGCAAAAAAAGAGCATCACAAGAAGTGCTCTCACATGTAATAAAAAAGGACAAAAACAGATTGAAAATGGCGAATTCATCGTCCGAACAAAATTATGAAAAATCAAGGGGCGTCCAATACAGATCTAAATAATATATAGTGAAACAAATAGCCTCAACTTTTGGTGATGGAGAGGAGAACACAAGAACAACTTAAAAACTGATTATGGCTTTTTAATTCTCCATTAATATACACAATAATTGATAATTAATATAGTAATTTATACATTTGAATTTCACTAGGCTGTTGTTGTTGTAATATAGTAACTTATACATAATGAATTCATATGGGAGTTATTTTGTGTAAAAGACCTTAAATAAGGATGGGGAATTTTTTTTTTATTATTTGGAGGCTTTTTGACATCTTAAAAGGAAGAGAAAATTCCAAAAAAAAAAGATAAATGAGATTCTTAGCACTACAAAGTGACAAGTCACCTCTTTCATGCCTTGTTTTATATTACTTTACTTTACTACTATATATAAATGACGAAGGTGGATGAACTCTGCAGTAACATGTTGTACAAAAAATTGTCTGAATCGAACCTTTAAAATTTGGGCATCTAACATTCGATAAACCTGGGCCTCTTTCATTTGTTGTTGATTTCCTTTGCCCTTCTTATATGAACACGTATTGCATCTCAAACTCATGTACTCTGAAACATTCTTTTCTTTCCTACGTTCACTCTCTCACACAATCTCTTTTAGAAGCTCTAGCTCAATTTCTTTCTTTTCATAACTCTCTCGCTCAATCTCTTTCAGAAGATTTTGCTCAATCTCTCTCTTTTTATAAAGTAATTTTCCCACGTTTGCATACTTTTTCACCCTAAGATACTCCTTATTTTTCATGACTGTTATTTTCTTGTTTTGCTTCCTTCTTCCTTCGCTTAATATCCCGCTTTGTGTAACATATTCTTTTCTATGTTTCACTTGTCCTCTTTATTGGGTTACACGTGTTTACCTATTTGGGATATCTTCTTTCGCTTTACTTTTATTTTCACTTCTCCTTCTTCGTCTCTTTCTCAATGGAGGGTTCGTTTCTCTCTCACTTAAATCTTCATATCTTCTCTATTGCTTCTTTCTTAAGTATTTTATCTCATTTGGTATTGTTTCTGGTCTCGCTATTGGTTTTCTTCTTATATTTTTTCAATTTTGTTTCACTTCTGGTTATCTTTTTCGAAATTTTATATACTGTATTTATGGCTGACAGGTAAGCTTCCTGGTTTAGGGATTTTTTGTCTCCCTCATCCAATTTCTTAGTTGATATTTGTCATCTTCTCTTTCATCCTCCATCACCGCTGGCCCATTAGAAGGGAAAAAATGAATTTATTCAGATATTCCTTTGAATTTCTTTAGCCTTTATCTCTTTTGTTAACTGATCTAGCATATGCACGTGCTCATTCACTTTTTTTGGTCAATTTCGCAGTTGTTAATGGTATTAAGAAGAGTACAATGAGAACTAAGATAATGTTATGATACAAATCAACCCAATTATGGTGGGATTTCCACGGAAGAAAAACCATACCATCGTACGAGAGAAAGAAGGAACTGGAAGTTAGAGAGAGATATAGAAAACAAAATAAAATAACTGTCCCACTTTATTATTCATCACTTCTTTGTTTGTATATTTACACTTGAGATGACTAGCTATGTAATGATATAATGTCTATCTAAGTAATGTAATTTGGCTAAAGTATGAAATATAAAATGAGTTACAAATTGGGCTTAACTATTCGGGCCTTCAACCGACTGATAGGCTGTTGGTAAATATGGTTAACACCCCCTCTCAAGCTCGAGGGTGATGCAACACCAAGCTTGCCAAGAATCAAATGGTGGAGATATCCAGGAAGGGCCTTGGTCATGATATCTGCTAGTTGAGCAGAACTAGGGACAAAATGAAGAGAGATTAAACTAGCTTGAAGGCTGTCCCAAACATAATTGCAATCTATTTCAATGTGCTTAGTACGTTCATGAAACACATGGTTTCTGGCAATATGCAAGGTAGTCTGACTGTCACAAAAAATATGGACAGGGCTGGTGATAGGCAAAGCAAGATCACCCAAAATTCTGACTAACCAAGAGATCTTAACAACAACCTTCCTTAAGGCTCAATATTCTGCCTCAGCTGAAGACAAAGAAATAGTGGACTGTTTTTTCCTTTTCCAGGAAATAAGACAACCACCAAGGATAGTGTAGTACCCAGAAACAGATCTCCTAGACTGAGCACAAGCTGCCCAATCAGAATTAGAGAAAACATTGAGATCCAATTAGAAGAACAAGGCAGAAATATGCCCAGATCTGGAGCATTGGACAAATACCTCAAAACATGGAGTGCAACCATCATGAGAGGAATCTGAGGAGTCTGTACGAACTGACTTAGGTGTTGGACTGAAAAAGGAATGTCTGTTCTAGGTGTCGAAGAAAATTCAGCTTCCCAATAATTCTCCTATAACCACTTTGGTTAGAAAGAGCCTAACCCATGTCAGTAGTGAGCTTGAGAGAAGAATCAGGGGTATAGTAATAGAACTGAAGTTTTGGCAGTTGAATTCAGAGACCAAATCAGTGGTGAACTTAGTCTGGCTGATAACAAAGCCTTAGGGAGTGTGAGAAACCTCCGAACCCAAAAGGTAGTGAATGGTGCCCAAATCCCTGATCTTGAATTGGTCATCCAAGAAAGCCTTCACACTGTCCAGCTCAGAAATATCATCCCCGACTAAGAGGAAGTCATCAACATAAACAACTAATACAGTGAGTGAGCCCCCAGCAGATTTGGTGAAGAGAAAGTAGTCATTTTTGCTAGAAATGTAGCCTTTAGTAGACAAGGTTTCAGGCAGTTTGAAAAACCACTGTCCTAAGGCTTGCTTAATACCATATAGGGACTTTTTGAGCTTGCAAACCAAAGGAGGAGTGGAAGAAGAACAGGGAAGAGAAACCTGTAGACTTGGGAGATCTTCATATACACTTCTTCATGGAGATCCTAATGAAGAATGCATTGTTTACATCTAATTGATACATAGTCCACTATCTTTTGGCAGCTAGGGAAAGAAGACATTTAATGGTTGTAAATTTGACAACAGAAGAAAAAGTTTCTATATAGTCTATACATTCTTTTTGTGTCACCTCGAATGACCAACCTAGCCTTGTATCTCTTAATTGTTCCATCAAATTTTTGTTTTATCTTATATACCCATTTACAAGGAATGAGTTTCTTGTTAGTGGACACTGGAATAATGTCCTAAGTATGTTTGACTTCAAAAGCCTGAAATTCACAATGTCCTAAGTATGTTGGCTTCAAGAGTTTGCAATTCCTTAACCATAGCTCTTTCCAAGTAGTAGAGGAAGCACCCTGATGATAATACTGAGGCTCATGTGAATACAGATCAACAGTGAAAAGCTTTGGAATATCAAAAGCAGGGGCAGAAGGAATAACAGAAGAGCAAACATACTCCTTAAGGTATGTTGGAGGGTGACAAGTTCTGGTATAATGACTAGGATATGGAGTAGAAATAAGAGGTGGAGGATAAGAATGGTGGAGGTAAGGCAAATGAGATGAGACAATAGGTAAATGAGAAGGGGAAGAAGGGGCATGAGATGAAGTAGAGAGAGATAAAGAAAGGGACTGAAGAGTAGGTTGAGAGTTAGCAGGGAGGATAAAGGAGGGAGGGAGGAGTAGAAATAGGGATAAAATCAGAAGAGGGGGTTGGAAATATAGGATTTGAGGAGGATTGAGAAGAGGAAGAATAAAGGAAGATGTGCTCATGAAACACAACATCCCTTGAGTTAAAAATTGGGGAATTGGACAAATTGAGCAATTTATAATATTTCTTGCTACAAGGATACCCAAGATATAGGCAGGAGATTGACCTAGACTGAAATTTATCCCTACCAACCTTGGGAGAAGTTTCACAACATAGACATCCAAAATACTTAAGATGATCATATGATAGAGGATGGCATGCAATTTCTCATAGGGTGAAATGTTATTCAAAATAGTTGAAGGGAATATATTTATAAGATAGGTGGCATCAAGGAAACGAACTTTGTAGGCAGATTATATTGGAATAGCAAAGGCCTAGAAGTTTAAGCAAATATTTATATTTTTATAATGACTCGACCGGTCGTTTCATGAGTTATCGCTCCGTTTTCCCCATTTATGCTTCTTATTGTCTTGTTCAGCTGTATTATGTGTTATTGAATTGGTTGGTTTGGGTTCGGAGAGGTTTTGGAAAGGAATGAGACACTTAGTCTCTTTTGAGTAAGCTTAAGTTGGAAAAGTCAACCGGATGTTGATTTATGTGAGAAAGGGCTCGGATGTAAATTTTAATGGTTCAGATATATTTGGGAGGTGATTTTGGACTTAGGAGCGTGATTGGAATGAGTTTGGGGTTTCCGGGGTAGATTTAGGCTTGAATTGGCAAAATTGAAATTTTGGCATTTTCCGATTGATAGGTGAGATTTTGGTATAGGATTCGGAATGGAATTGCAAAAGTTGGAGTAGGTCCGCCGTGTCATTTGTGACATGTTTGCAAAATTTTAGGTCATTCGGACGAGGTTTGATAGACTTTTTGATCGAAAGCGTAATTTGGAAGTTTTTGAAATTCTTAGGCTTGAATCGGATGTTAATTTGGTGTATTGATGTTGTTTGGAGTGTTCCAAAGATCGAAACAAGTTTTAATGATGTTATGGGATATGTTGGCATGTTTGGTTGAGGCCCCGAGGGCCTCGGGTGAGTTTCGGGTGGTTGAATGGATCAATTCATGTTGGAAAACGTTGCAAAAAATCTGTTGTTGGTGTTGCAGACGTTTGGACTTTGCGTACGCGAGTGGGCTCTCGCATTCGCGAAGGGTTAGGATGTGAGGCAGGAGAGTTGGCCTTCGTGTTCGTGATGAGGGTCCCGAGTTCGCGAAGGGCTAGGGTCTGTGTTCATCGTGTTCAAGATGGTTATGCCGCGTTCGTGAAGGTTTGATCTGCTGAGGCATCGCATTCGCTAGGGGTCGTCCGCATTCGCGTAAGAGGATTTTGGTCAAAAGAAACATTTTGCTTCGCGAACGCGAGGCTTTGACTGTGTTCGCGAAGAAGGATTTCAAATAGTTGGGCAAAATGTTAAAAGGCCATTTTTGCAATTTTTGGCCTACGTTCACCATTTTTGACTCGGTTTTGGAGCTTCTTGAGGGGGATTGAAGAGGGAATCAAAGAGAACTTCTTGGAGGTAAGATTTATGGACTTAATACTCGATCCTATAGTGATTTCTACCTAATTAAACATGAAATTTAGGAGATTTGAAACCTAAGATTGGGGAGTTAGGGATTGGAAATTGGAGACCTTAATCTAGAGATTTGAGGGGCCATTTGTGGTCGGATTTTGATGTTCTTGGTATATATGAACTCGTGAGAGGATAAGGATTCCATTGACATGACCTTTATTGAATTTCGAGACGTGGGCCTGGGGGTCGGATTGGACCAATTTCGGGATTTTTGGTATAATTTGATTATTTTCGCATGGGCTTCGTTCCCTTAGCATATTCTAATTTTATGATTTTGATTTTGGGTAGATTCGACACGAGTTGAGGTTGAGTCGAGAGGAAAGGGCATTGCGGAGTATTATTTCATCCGGTTTGAGGTAAGTAACTATTGTAAATCTGGACCTGAGGGTATGAAACCCCGATATTTCGCATTGTTTTGATAAATGAGGTGACGCACATGCTAGGTGACAAGCGTTTGGGCGTGCATCAGTAGAGATTGTGACTTGGTCCGTCCCATAGTGACTATTAAGCCGCGTATTTGATTTGAAATCTTTTGATATCCCGTATTTTAGAGATTGATACTATATTTTGGGCTATATGCCATGTTTGAGGCCTTGTGCCGACCTGTTTAGACCCTTAGGGGCATTTTTTTACTATTTTCCTCACTATATTTTTTCTTGAAATCATATCCTTAGTCATGTTTTACCTGTTTATTGTTTAAATCTGGTTGGGCTGAGTCTGATTTCCACTGATATGCCCGAGTGGCTGTGAGGTTAATGACCGTGAGAGGCTGAGGACCTAATGGTGAGGATTATATATATATATATATATATATATATATATAATGGATCGGGCTGCATGAGGATTATATATTTATGGATCGAGTTGCACACCGCAACGATATATATATATATATATATATATATATATATATATATATATATATATATATATATATATATATATATATATATTGGATTAATCTGCGCACTGCATCAATATAACGCTTGAGCTGTAGGAGTCCCTCTGGAGTCTGTACACCCCCAATAAGCGTAATCGACTATAAACTATGGATCGGGCTGCACGCCGCAGTGGTTATTATGATTATTACCACTATGAGATATTATTGCGCCGGAGTGCTGAGTGTGAGTACTGTTGACGAGTAAGTGAGAGGCTTACTCGAGAGGCTATACTGTGAGTGATACCTTGCCCGAGGGGCCGTTTTTGACATTTTGATGTTTTCACTCTTCTTTTATACTGAGCCTCTATTGAAAAATGTTGAATAAATGATTTCAAAGTATTTCAATTGAAATTGAAGTTTTTACGAAGTAACTGGCTATTAAACTGTTAAGTTTGACTTGATATTCTGTTGAACACTCTTATATATGATTTTTAACTGCTCGTCACTGCACTCAGACCTTATTTACTTTAGTTACTTACTGAGTTGGCGTACTCACGTTACTCCTTGCACCTTGTGTGCAGATCCAGGTGCCCGAGCAGCAGTGTGAGGGTTCCCAACACTCTTAGAGCTTTACCGGAGACTACAAGGTAGCTTCATGGCGTTCGCAGCCCTGCTTTCCTCCTTCCTATCTTAGTTTTCCTGCTATTTTAGACTTATGATGTATTATTCAGTCAGTTTGGGTTGCTCTTGACTTGTGACACCGAATTGTTGGGCTGTATTGGTATATCTTGTACTATTTTTCGCACCTTTCAATGGATTTATATATATTTCATATGAGAATTTGAGACTTAATCAGTTGTAAAAAAATGGTTTTATAAAAAGAATTTACTGTGGTTACTTGTTAAGTTGGCTTGCCTAGTGCTGTAGTAGGCGCCATCATGACCGGGGTATTTGGGGTCGTGACAGTTTTCTTTCAATGACACCATTTTGTTGAGGAGTGTGGAGAATAGTGGTTTGGTGTAGGATACCTTGGGAAGTAAAAAAGGATTTTGCTTCAGAACTTCTCCCAAGTTCAAAAGCATTGTCAAATCTAAAGGATTGAACTTATGTGTGAAAGTGAGTCTTAACGATGAAGGTGAAAGTCTTAAGAATAGATAAATAATTTCCTTTACATGAGAGTAGATGAGTCCATATTATTCTAGTATAGTCATCTACTAAGGTGAAGAAGTATCTGAATTCACTATATGTATTGATGTGGTAAGGCGCCAAATGTCAATATGTACTAATTGGAAAGGTGCTAAAGAATGAGTAAAACTATCATTAAAAGGCAATCTTTATTTCCTAGCTATAGGGAAAATGGGACCAAAACAATGATTGTATAGAAGAAATTTTATTAGAAAGAAAAGGAATTGATTTTATTCTGTGAAAACGGAAATGCCCCAACCTTAGGTGCCAAAAAAGTCTACTTTGTTAATTGCAACAAACTGAATACAAGAGGGACTAAAGGGAGGTAAATTGTTAACAAAAGCAGAAACATTACATGTACTATCAAAAGGTAAAGAAACATTATATTTATTTTGTAAACTAGAATTATGAGATGAATCAGTAGCTTTAGTGTGAAAAAAATATAGCTCATGTGCATCTTTACCAATTTTCAGTGGCCTCTTCAGAAAAGGACCCTGTAAGAAACAACTAGAATTGGTAAGTATTGCATAACAATGGAGTTGACAGATGAGTTGACAAATGGAAATCAAATTGAACTGAAAAGGGGGAACAATGTAACGATCCGAACGATCATTTTGAGAATTAGCATCCCGTTCGGTGGCTTAAGGTCTTGAGCATCTTTGTATTGTGTTTTATGACATGCATGTGTGATCGGGTTCGGTTTTCGGATGATTCGGGATCAATTTAGAAGAAGGATTCTTGTCTTAGAAGCTTAGGCAGTAAGAGTTGATCGAAATTTGACTTTTGTGTAGAAAACTCCGAAATGGCATTTTGATGATTCCAATAGCTTCGTATGGTGATTTTGAACTTAGGAATGCATCCGGATTTGGAGATCTGTAGGATAAGTTAAAGCATTTTGGCGAAAATTGGAAAGTCAAAGTTTTGGAAGGTTGAAAGGTTTGACCGTGAGTTGACTTGGTTGATATCGGGCTCGGATTGCAATTCTGCGAGTTGGATTAGCTCCGTTATGTTATTTGGAACTTGCATGAAAAATTTAACATCATTTTCGGGTTGATTTGATATGATTCGGCGCGAGTTGTAGAAGTTGAAAGTTTATTAAGTTCGATTTGAGGTGTGATTCGTAGTTTTGATATTGTTTAATGTGATTTGGGGCCTCGAGCAGGTCTGCGATATATTATGGAACTTGTTGGAATGTTTTAAAGGGGTCCTAGGGACCTCGAGTGTGTTCCGGATGTGCTACGGGCCATTTCCTCCTATTTTGGAAGGTTGTTTGTTGGTGTCTGATGTTCTTCTCTGCGATCGCGAAGGTTGAACCGTGATCGCAAAGATTGTTGGGCGACTGTTCCTCTTTCCTTCTCCGCGTTTGCATGGTATTGTCCACGATGCTATATTGTTAATCTAAACTCAAACTGAATACAACTCAAAGCTCCAAATTCCATTTTTGATTCCCACATCAAGCTTTACATTCGAATAAAGTGCAGAAATGTGTACCTGGGAATGAAAGAGAACAAAAGAAGTGAAGAAATCAGTAGCCAACAACAGCAGAGAAGCAATGGAACAGTGTTAGAATCAGCCAATTAAACCTAAGGAGTTCAAGCTGAATCCCAAGCTAGACAATACTCCACACGAGCAAACTTAAACCAAGCTTTCAAGCCCAAAAATGAAGTGCAAAGATCCAAAAAACCAATTTCAGTCGAACAAAAACCCAGCAGAAATCAAAACCAAACTTTAAAGACTCGAACTCAATCCATTTCAACCCCAAATAAAACAAAATTACTTCAGGAATTGAAGACCTCCGGATTTCAAAGCAGAAAGTTCAATGGAACAGTATATTTATCAAATTTTCAACCGTTTTTGATTTTTTCTGAAATTTTCCTCTCTTCAGCTCTTGGGTCTGCCTTGAAAGGCAAGAAAAGCTGCCTTTATAGGCAAGTTATTAGGGCAGACTTAGCTTGCACTTTGCCCCCTTTTGAATTTTGTTTTTTGCTTAGGTGTCCCTAGCTTAAATTACAAAAATTCATTTTAATCCCTACCCCCAGCTTCCTGGAAGCTTCCCAATCAGTTACACTTAAGATTCTTTAGGCCAATTCCCTAGACTACCCCTCGAACCCTGATTATTCACTCTAGGAACCCAACCTAGCAGAACCCCTGTCGATACTAGACAGACCGAATGGGTCATGGGTCAATTTGGCCCAACTGTTCAACCCCAAATGAATCAGAATAGACCCAAAACGCAACCCTCAAGATCAAAGATCTATTCGGCCCAACTAGCAGTTATCTGATTACCAAATAACACAGAACAATTAAAACTTTTAGCCTAAATGGTTTGCTAACTAAACTTAACCAAACTAACAATTTAAAACATAACCTAACAAGACTCCAATTACTCATGCATGAATGAATAGACTCTAGAACAAATGAAGAATGATTCGAGAAGAGGAGAAGAAACAGAAAATTTACAAACAAACGAAGGACAAATTAAACCAAAAGAAGAAAAGAAGAATACCTAAGAAAAGTTCGGAAAATGAAAAGGGGAGCCTGGGTCTTCAGATCGTCAGATTTTCCGGTTGAATCTGATGTTAATCGTGCGCTCTTACGAAGAACACACGAATAAAATCGGATTCGGCACGAAATTTTGCCAAAACTTGACTTGGGATTTTTGGGGTTCGTTTCTGATCTAAGATTCGAGGAACTAGGGCAATATTCGAGGGTAATGGAGTATGGATTTGGAAAGAGGAGAGTGAGGAGGCTATAGGGTGTGATTTTGGTGGCGTTTGGAGGTGGCGCCGCCACCGGAGGCCGGGGATTTGGGGGCGGTTAGCTAGGGTTTCGGGGGTGTTTCTGATATGGTTGGTGAGCAGAAGGGGATTATGAGGGGGGGGGGGTTATTCGGACACTTAAATACACCTTGGGCTTCAGTTCTGAACCGTTTGATCAAGGGGAGATCAACGGCTCAGATCAATACTTATCGAAACGACGCCGTTTGGTTTGGGGGCGGGGAAACCGGACCGGGTTAAGGTGGTTTGGGCCGGGTGTTGAGGTAATTTGGATGGATTTCAGGGATGTAGGGGTTTGGGCTTGGAGACAAATCAATTAATTTTGGCCCAAATTCTCTTTCCTTTATTTTACTTTTTCCAATTTTCTAATTTCTTCTAAATTAAAATTAAAATTAAAATAAACCTAAATTGATTTCTAATCAAATTATCCTATTAAATTAAATTAACATACTCTAAATAATGATTACCACAACTAATTAAATACCAAATTAAAGAAAAACCACCAAAATTCGAAATTAAAATTAAAAAGTGCAAAATAAACTATTTTTGTGATTTTTTCCATTTTTATAAAACATTAAATTACTAATTAATTCAAGAATGCAAAATTAGATCCTAAATGCAAATATAGTGTATTTTTGTATTTTCATGAATTAAATAAAATAAACATGCACAGACAAATGCAAACAATTATCAGAAAATGCCACAAAATCTACAAAAATTGCAAATAATGAAAAGAAGTTATCTTGTTTTGAATTTATGGGAGTAATTCATATAGGGCAAAAATCACGTGCTCACAACTGCCCCTCTTTGCCCGGAAACACGAAGAGTTTTCGTGCAAAGATAAAGTGAGCGGATACGAGCGATTTTTGCCCGTTTGAATACTCCGGGGGAAGCATTTTTGAAAGATTTGACCGCACCCTGCTTCCGAGGTTGCCTACATATCCTTGGCTAAAAAGGAATCAGGTCAGTGTAGTTCGGGAATGTCTGGTAGTTGGGACTATCATGGAGCTTGTGATTTCACTGTTGCTGGTGCTGCTGGTGCTTATTGAACCCCTTATTATACCATGTCAAAAATAAAAGAAGCTAGACTAGACTATGATCTATGCATTACAAAATCCTATCTACATCTTCAAACTTGATTTTGTGTTTCTTGTTGCCTTGTTATCTTGTATTCTCTTGGTAAAATTCCTTTGTTGTCGTCTTGAATTGTAAACTGAGTTGCTTCCCTTTCTCTAGGCGGGCTCCTGACTGCTGCATTTGAAAGTATTCCCTACTCTCCAGGCGGGCTCCTGACTTTTAACTTGAAATGTATTCCCTTGTTCTCCAAGCGGGCTCCTGACTGCTGCGTTTGAAAGTATTCCCTGCTCTCTAGGCGGGCTCCTGACTTCAGCAAAATAGGCAAAAACAAGGAAAATTTCTACCCCAGTTTGGGTATACGGGCCCATGTGTAAGTGTAAAACGAATCACATTACTGAATATCAATAAGAATTTTGAGAACCGAAACTTGAATTGTACTCCTTTGTTCTCCAGGCGGGCTCCTGACTGCTATTCCCTTCTTTCAAGGTGGGCTCCTGACTTCAACTTGAAAGTACTCCCTGCTTTCCAGGCGTGCTCCTGACTTCAAAATAGACAAAACCAAGAATTTGAAAGCTAACACTTAAATTGTACTCCCTTGTTCTCCAGGCGGGCTCCTGACTGCTACGCATGAATGTATTCCCTGCTCTCCAGGCGGGCTCCTGACTTCAATTTTAAATGTGTTCCCTGCTATTCAGGTGGGCTCCTGACTTCAACTTGAAATGCGTTCCCTGCTCTCCAGGCGGGCTCCTGACTTCAAAATAGATAAAACAAAGAATTTGAAAGCTAAAACTTAAATGGTACTCCTTTGTTCTCCAGGTGGGCTCCTGACTGCTACGCTTGAAAGTATTCCCTGCTCTCCAGGCGGGCTCCTGACTTCAAAATAGACAAAACATAGATAAAGTTTTCTGCCGCAGTTTGGTGGCTGGGCACAAATGTGAGTGTAAAACTAAATCATATTACCAAGTATTACTAAGAATTGAAAGCTAGATCCCATTATTCAGGAGGTCCTGACAACTTTTAACTAAACGACAATTTTTAAAATCTAAGTTATGTCTTCTACATGTATGATTTATGCTAAATCTTGTTATCTAAGAGGGTCTTAAACTACTCCCCATTATCAAGGTGGGTCCTGAAAATCAAAAGTCAAGTTTTATCTTAAGAATGTCAACTTTCATGGCTGAATTATACTACCCTACAGCAGAACTTACGCTAAATGTTATTATCTAATCGAAATCTTAAAGCTAAGTCCCATTAGTCAGGAGGGTCCTGGAAACTCCCAATTGAATCCTATCTCGAACATGCAAACTTCTATGCCAACTTATATTCCTTTGGGATGCATTTATGCTAGATTATGCTATTTCTGAACATTTAAACTAGGTCTCATTTTCCAGGAGGGTCCTGAAAGTCAAAAATCAAACCTGTTTGGTGACTGCCTTTCTCCACGGGGAGTTTCTCCGAAACAAACGAATTTTTTGCCCCTGTTTCAATCAAAGAAAACTTTGTCAGTTTAAAGTGGTGGTTAGCTGATGGTATTCTTACTGCAGATCTTTCCACTGCATTGTTTTGTTCTGAATGGCTTTCCCGAACTGACCCTGAACCGCTTTGACTTTCTGACTGACTTTCAAACCCCATGACCTTTGACGAACCGAGTATTCTATACCCATGTTGTTGTTTCACCTCTGACCCCTTCGACTGAACCTTTGTATCTCCCATGACATTACCAAATCATTCCACCGGTGAAACTTCTGGTGATCCCCTGTATCCCACCTTACATCATGGTGTCTTTAGTATGCTCTGACCACGTTGTGATTTGCAATTTTGGAAGTTGGTAGTGAGTTTTGAAATTCTTTTCCACTTACTTGGGACAAGACTGACATTAAACATCTTAGACAGATAAACCCAAAAGAAAATGAAATGCAATGATTTTGCGGGTTAAGAAGAATCCAAAACTAGATGAAACTTGCTACAAAGGGAGAAGAAAAAGAAACTTATCTGAGTGGGACAACTGGTACCAATGATCATGACATGCATTTCGGATTAACCGGCCCAATATGTCCAACCACTTAACTTTCAGTTGCTGTACTTTGTTGTCTCAGAATTTTGATGACCTGATTACTTTACCCAAACCTTGTCCTTGTTTATCCTGCGGTGCCTTGAAACAGTTTTCCACCAACAGACCCTTCTCACTTTCTCCTCAAGGTTCCTGTGAGGGTTTTCACCAATAAGACTCTCTCATTTTAATTTCTCTCAACTCTCGTTGCCTTACGGTGCCTGTGGAGGTTTTCACCAATAAGACTCTCTCATTTTATTTTCCTGCTTGATTCAGAGTGTTGCCCCTAACATGAATTACCTTTACTTGCTCGGCTTGACATTTCTCAAAGACTGATCAGAAGGTCTTTCTTTGGACCGTAATGTGGGCTTTTGGACAAGGTTAGAAAGAAAGGGTATGAAAGGCTCAAAACCATTCAAATGGGTTAACGTTACAACTTTCAGAATAAGGTTTCTCACAACAACCACGACTTCTGCCGCAGTTTCATGTTTGGGGGCTTTTGGATGTTTATTTTGATGAGACCGAACCGTGAGGCTGCCTACGTATCCTTAAAAGGAATCAGGTCGAACGTAGTTCAAGTCATAGAAATTACTTTGTTGTTTATGATTTTTCTTTTCTCTTTCTTCTTCTCTTCTTTTTCTCTTTTGCTTTTCTCTTTTTTCTTTTTATTGTTTTTCTTCTTCTTTTCTCTTTTCCTCTTTCTTTTCCTTCTTTTTTTTTCTTTCTTTCTCTTTTATTTTCTTCCTTTTCTTATCTTTCACGCTTGTGTTTCTGATATTCACTACTGATTCTGAAAGAGGGGTAAGAAAGAAAATAAATAAGGCTCAAAAGGGGTGACGAGAGATAAAGTGTTTAGATAGCAGAACAAAATGCCTTCGTCATTTCAATCTTCAAAATATGCCAAATACAAACAAGTAAAATCAAACAAAGAAATCATACATATTATCTCTTGACTGCATCGGAATTGATAGCCATTTCCACACATTTTCCTTCTACATTTGTCAAATATAACGCGCCATTGGACAACACTCTAGTTACGACAAATGGCCCCTGCCAGTTTGGAGCGAACTTTCCTTTTGCTTCAGCCTGATGAGGCAAAATACGTCTCAACACTAACTGACCCACTTCGAACTTCCGTGGACGTACCTTCTTGTTATATGCTCTCGCCATTCTCTGTTGGTACAATTGGCCGTGACACACTGCTGCCAATCTCTTTTCATCAATCAGACTTAATTGCTCCAAGCGGGTTTTGACCCATTCGGCATCGTCAATTTCTGCCTCAGCGACAATCCGAAGGGATGGGATTTCAATTTCTACTGGTATTACTGCCTCCGTGCCATACACCAACAAATAAGGATTGACCCCTACTGAAGTGCGAACAGTAGTGCGATAGCCCAATAATGCGAAAGGTAACTTCTCATGCCATTGTCTGGACCCTTCCACCATTTTCCGAAGTATTTTCTTTATGTTCTTATTGGCTGCCTCGACTGCTCCATTTGCTTTAGGGCGATATGGGGTGGAATTGTGATGTAAAATCTTAAACTGCTGACAGGTCTTCGTCATCAGATTACTGTTGAGATTAGCACCATTGTCCGTGATGATTACCTTCGGAATCCCAAACCGACAGATGATATTTGAATGCACAAAATCGACCACTGCTTTCTTGGTCACAAATTTGAAAGTTTTCGCTTCAACCCACTTGGTGAAATAATCAATGGCTACCAGAATAAACATGTGTCCGTTTGATGCTGCTGGCTCGATTGGACCAACGACATCCATGCCCCAAGTAACAAAGAGCCATGGTGCTGACATTGTATGCAATTCAGATGGTGGGGAATGAATCAAATCTACGTGCACCTGGCACTAATGACACTTGCGCACAAAACTGATGCAATCTCGCTCCATAGTAATCCAGTAATAACCTGCTCGAAGAATCGTCTTTGCCAGAATGTACCCACTCATATGCGGTCCACAAACTCCGGAGTGTACCTCAGTCATGATAACTGTGGCCTGTCTGGCATCTATACATCTTAGCAATCCAAGATCTGGAGTTCTTTTGTATAACACCCCTCCACTGAGGAAAAATCCACTTGCCACGTCGAATTGTTCTTTTCTAATCACCTGTGGCATGTACCGGATATACCCCCATCCTGATGTACTCTTTGATATCATGGAACCATGTCTCCCCATCAAGTTCTTCTTCCACCATATTACAGTAAGCATGCTTATCACGGACCTGAATCTACAAAGGGTCCACATAAGCCTTATCTGGATGATGTAACATTGACGCCAGAGTAGCCAAAACATCGGTGACTTCATTATGTATTCTTGTGATATGCCTGAACTCTATTGACTGAAACCGCTGGCAAAGATCATGCAAACATTGTCTGTATGGTATGAGTTTCAAATCTCATGTTTCCCATTCTTCCCTGAATCTGGTGTACCAGAAGGTCCGAGTCACCCAAGACCAAGACTTCCTGGACACCCATATCCACAGCTAATCTCAAGCCCAGAATGCATGCCTCGTACTCAACCATGTTGTTAGTATAGTAAAAATGAAGCTGAGCCGTAACAGGGTAGTGCTGCCCTGTTTCAGAAATAAGTACCGCTCCTATCCCCATGCCCTTCATGTTTGCAGCCCCATTAAAGAAAAGTTCCCATCCTGGCTTCTCGACTTGTCCCAACTCATCAATGTGCATCACCTCTTCATCTGGGAAATAAGTTTTCAAAGGTTCATAATCTTTATCAACCGGGTTCTCGGCCAAATGGTCCGCCAGGGCCTGCGCTTTCATTGCAGTTCAAGTCACGTAGACAATGTCAAACTCTGTGAGCAGGATCTGCCACTTTGCAAGCCTCCCTGTGGGCATAGGCTTCTGAAAGATATACTTCAATGGATCCAAGCGAGATATGAGGTAGGTAGTATAAGATGACAAATAATGTTTCAGCTTCTATGCCACCTAAGTTAGGGCGCAACATGTCCTCTCAAGATGAGTATACTTAACCTCGTACGACGTGAATTTCTTTCTTAGGTAATAGATGTCCTGCTCCTTCCTGCCAGTGATATTATGTTGACCCAATACACAGCCGAATGAATTGTCCAAAACCGTCAAATATAGGATCAAAGGTCGCCCTGGTTCTGGCGGGACCAACACGGGTGGATTTGACAAATACCCCTTTATCTTATCAAACGCCTCCTGACATTCATCTGTCCATTTGACCGCAACGTCTTTCTTTAACAATTTGAAGATAGGCTCGCAGGTTGTCATGAGCTGGGCAATGAACCTACTGATATAATTCAATCTCCCCAACAAACTCATCACCTCGGTCTTGTTCCTCGGAGGTGGCAGTTCCTGGATGGACTTGACTTTTGATGGGTCCAGTTCGATGCCCCGGCGACTGACTACGAACCCCAACAACTTTCCAGACGGCACCCCAAAAGTACACTTTGCAGAATTAAGCTTGAGATTGTACTTGCGAAGCCTTTGGAAGAACTTCCTCAGATCCCTGACATGGTCATACTGCTTTGTAAACTTCACGATCACATCATCCACGTACACCTCGATTTCCTGGTGTATCATATCATGGAATATTGTTGTCATTGCCCTCATGTAGGTTGCCCAAGCATTCTTCAAGACAAATGGCATGACCCGATAGCAGTACGTTCCCCACGGCATGATGAATGTCATCTTTTCTGCATCCTCCTCGTCCATTAAGATCTGATGATAACCCGCGTAACAATCCACAAAAGAACCAATCTCGTGTTTGGCACAATTATAAATCAAGATATGGATGTTCGGCAATGGGAAATTGTCTTTTGGACTCGCCTTGTTGAGATCCCGATAGTCAACACACACCCTGGTCTTGCCATCCTTCTTCGGCACAGGCACAACATTGGCTAACCAGGTGGGATACCGGGTGACCCGAATGACTTTGGCATCGAACTACTTGGTGACCTCCTCTTTGATCTTTACACTCATATCCGTTTTGAACTTTCTCAGCTTCTGTTTGATAGGAAGGAATGTTGGGTCAGTGGGCAACTTGTGAACCACTAAATCAGTGCTTAGACCTGGTATGTCGTCATAGGACCATGCAAAAACATCTTTTATTCGAACAGTGCTTTAATTATCTCCTCCCTGAGTTGAGGTTCCAGATGGACACTTATTTTAGTTTCACGGACATTATCTTGGTCCCCTAGATTAACTGCTTCTGTATCATTCAAATTAGGTTTGGGCTTTTCCTCAAAATGACTTAGTTCCTTACTAATTTCTTCATAGGCCTCATCATCATCAAATTCCAACTCGTCATCACACTCAATTTCTTGTATTATTAATTCAGAGTTAGATTGGCTTTTAAAACTGGGCCGAAGATTCCTCATGCATGTCATGTCATTGATATCAGCATAAAAAGAACTATACAAAAGAAGAAAACAAAAATAAAATTAGAAGAAATGAAAGGAACAATTGCATTTCATTGAATTTAAAGATAACAGGGTTGTAACACATCCAACTGGACGGAACATAATATCTGAATTACAGACCCTAGAATAATCCAGACAACTAAAAGAAAATCAAAACCCACTACCAAGACTCCCTCCGGGTAGGAAGAGGAGTGACTTCCCAGTTGTTGACTTTTGCATGTGGTCCCACGAATTGCACATCTGCCTTGCTGGACCCTTCCCCAGCCTCAACCATGTTAACCTCGACAAATAACCTTTCGAACCTCTTCTTCATGGCTCCATCGGCACCAATCAGTGATCCAAGAGCCTTTGACAACAGTTGCTTTCTGATACCCGGCCTGATGAATGATCTGGACAGACGCGGGATTGGCTTTGACAATGCCCATGCCTTCTGTTTCATTTTTCTAGCTTTTCTTACGTTTGCGACTGTGGGCTTGAACCCCGGACCAAATATATCCAAGTTCTTTGGAAGAGAAACTGGCCGCACAATACCTTGCAGAGATGCACCCAAACCCTTGCCCGGTACGAAACCATTTTTCAACATTTCAACAGCTACCATGACTGATGCCGCATCCATCTTTGGAGTTGGAACACACTTCCCTTCCGGAATTTTCTCTACCGATACTGTGTCAAAAACCTGATAAACCCCTGGTCCCTTGTCATCGTCAACCTCTATGAACGGAACAATGACATCATTGGGCACACACAAATTATCTTCGCCGTGTACAATAATTTCCTGTCGATCCCATTCAAACTTGACCATTTGATGCAGAGTAGACGGGACTGCTTTGGCAGCATGGATCTAGGGTCGTCCCAACAACAGATTGTACGAAACGGCCACATCGAGCACCTAGAATTCCATAGTAAATTCAACTGGCCCTATTGTGAGCCCAAGCACTATGTCCCCGACTGAATCTTTCCCTCCATCGTCGAATCCCCGAACGCAAATACTGTTCTTGTGAATTCTCTCATCCTCCACTTTCAGCTTGTTCAATTTGGAGAGAGGACAAATATTCGCGCTAGACCCATTGTCAACCAGTACCCGAGTAACCACAGAATCTTCACATTTCACCGTCATATAGAGGGCTCTATTGTGCTCGGTACCCTCCACGGGCAACTCATCATCAGAAAAAGTGACTCTATTTACCTCAAATATCTTGTTAGCTATCTTTTCCAAGTGGTTTACTGAGATTTTGTCAGGAACGTGGGCTTCATTCAAGATCTTCATCAAAGCACGACGGTGTTCGTCTGAATGGATCAATAATGACAAGAGCGAGATTGTAAGTCACGGTCACTCGTTCATAATTCCATGGGACTACCTTGCTGTTGACTATTGGTAATTGAGTTACCGGTTTGATAATGACAGGATCTGTGGGGGCGCCCTTCACAATTACCACAGGCTTGTTCATCACTCCTGGCACAACCACTTTTGCTCTTTCATGTTTTCCTGCAACGTCACTTGAGGACCCCTTCTTGACCTCCACAGATGGTTCATTATTTTCCCTGTTCAACTTGATCACAGACTTCTCACTTGTTGACTTTTCAGTCGGCTTGGCTTCACTAGCCCGAATCATCATGACGGTATGCGAAGGCTTCTTAGGCTCCCCTCCCTTATGCATTATATCAATCATATTTGTTTCATGATGGGCTGGCAAGGGATTCTGATTAATATTGGGCGCTTCCGAAGCTTGGACCTCAATCCGATTGGTGTCAATGAGTTCTTGAATGACTGTTTTCAATTTCCAACATTTCTCTGTGTCATGACCCGGGGCCCCTGAACAATACTCACAACTCATCGAGCGGTCAAGATTTCTAGGAGGAGGATTCAGCAATTTAGCCTCGATCGGATTCAACATACCCAACTGTCTCAGTCTGTGGAATAGACTAGAATATGATTCTCCCAATAGAGTGAAAGTCTTTTGCTTCTGCAACCTCTCATTCTTGAAAGCTTGGTTGGGCCGAAAACCTATTTTAGGAGGATTTCTGTAGGCTTTTGGGGGTGGATAGTTATTTTGTGGAGCTTGGTATGGATTCAGTGGAGCTGGCGTATGCCATTGTGAGTGAGCGGGAGGTTGGGTATAGGTTTGTGCGTGATGGACAGAAAAATAGGGATCTGGCGGTGGGTAATAGTGTTGTGGTGGGTTATATGGAGTGTGGGAGTAAGTTTGGAGATAGGGCCGTGGCTGGTTGTAGTAACGGGGAAGGTTCCTGGATCCAGCCCAAGCTCCTGACTCAATTGTCGCAACATCCTCCTCCTTCTTCTTCCCGAGCACACCCCCAGTACCATTTTGAATGGCCTGAGTGGTTACTTTGATTGCTGAATAACACATGATCTTGTTGGACTTGAGTCCCTCTTCAACCATGCCTCCTATTTTTACGACTTCATTAAAGGACTTACCTACTGCTGACATCAAGTGACCGAAATAAGTAGGTTCCAAAGCCTGCAAGAAATAATCAACTATCTCGCTTTCTTTCATCGGAGGGTCAACCCTCGCTGCTTGCTCTCTCCAACGGAATTTGTATTCCCTGAAGCTCTCACCGGGCTGTTTCTCAAGCTTTGTTAATGATAGACGGTCTGGGATAATTTCGAGGTTGTACTAAAAATGGCAGGCAAAGGCTTGGGCCAAATTGTCCCATGTGTACCTCCTGTTGTGATCTTGTCTGGTATACTATTCTAAGGCCGATCCACTTAAACTTTGGCTGAAATATGCCATCAACAATTCATCTCTTCCTCCTGCTCCTCTCATTTTGCTACAAAATCCTCTTAAGTGTGCTACTGGGTCACCATGCCCATCGTACAAATCAAACTTGGGCATTTTGAACCCTACTGGCAACTGAACATCTGGGAACAGACATAAATCCTTATAGGCCACACTTACTTGACCTCCCAACCCCCTCATATCTCGGAACGACTGTTCTAAGCTTTTGACCTTTCTGATCATCTCTTCATGCTCGGGATTTTTGGGTGGTTTCTCTGTCTTTGTCGGGAGATCAACATGAGGGTTGTAAGGGTATGGTTCTGGAACTTTGAAGGTGGGTTCAGGGGGATAGTACTGGTTGTCGTGAGTTTGGAACAGGGGTTCACTGAAAGATCGGTGTAATGTAGCAGGTGGAGGTGCCACAGAAACAGGTGTAATTGGTGGGGAAGGGTATGAGACTTGTTTGGGTGGTGGAGCTTGAGAAGTATGGGAAGTGGCGCCATGGCAATGTTGGTAGAGGGGAAAGGCTGGAGATGAGTTCACAGTGGGAGGATCCGGAGGTTGGGCTAATGGTGGGATATAAGCAGGGTTGGCGGGATAAACCGGTGGTGGATGCCCCTTCGCCCAATCTTGGTACATTTCAGCCATCTGTTGCTTTAGCTTATACATTTCTTCCCTCATTGCATTAACGTCCTATTCTTCCACTTCTTTCGATGGGTCGACAATACTTGTTTCCAGTTCATGGTTAGCCATATTTAGCCTGTCTTTCGATCGGGTGTTGTATGAGTGAGTTGCCAGAATGCCAATCAACTAACCACCTACTTGGGCTCAATGCATCAACAACAACATTGTTAGCGATTAGGTTTTAACAGATTGGCAACCGTATATTAGGCATGAATGCACCTAAACAGTTAACCGTCTCTACTATGTATCTGATCGGTTGCATGCATCATCCCGGCTTTTTAATTGCAATCTTCCCCCTTTTCTTTCTTTTCGTTTCCTTCCTTTCACTCTTGCCTCTGTTCTCTCCTTGTTTTATTCTCTCTTGATTTCTTATTTTTCTCTTTTCTTTCTTGTTTTTCCGCTCTTTTCTTTTCTCTATTCTCTTGTTTTCCCGCGCTTTTCTTTCTTTACTCTCTTGTTTTTCCGCTCTTTCTTTCTCTCTTTTATTTGGTTATGGTCTAATCCTATGGAGATTGCCTACGTATCATGACCCCACATGAATCATACCAAGCGTAGTTCTTGGGGATAAGTGTGAAATAAAGTAAACACATTTTGGGATTTTCAGTTTTCATATATATAAAAAAACGCTAGTACAAAGACTGAAACTAACAGACTCTGATGAAAGAACGAGATACAGACTCAAAAAACAAACAACACACATATTCTGATAACAGAAATACATACTCCAAAACAACTGACAGACTTTAACGGAAAGAAAATACAGACTCAAGAAATCACGAGTACATCAGTGCCTCAATTGTCCCCGGGACCCGCGGGGCATCATTCAGCCTTGCTACGGGCCGACTCACTAAATCCCCCTGAAGGTGGTAGAGATCTTCCATTACCCGGCGAACAAAAATCATCACAGTAGCGAAGAACATAGATCTAGTCATATGCTCACAGCTACTGCACTTCATTGCAATATAGTTGGCGACCCTTTTGACTCGCTCTCTTATGATGCCCTTCTCTTGCAACAAACACCCAATTTGTTCGGTTTTGGCTTCCAAAGTTCGTTCGGCTACCTGGTTCTGCTCTTGGAGTTTTTGCAAGTCCCTTTCTAGCCATGCCATTAAGGCGTAACAATGTTCTCTTTCAGCCTTAAATTTTTTTGGCTTGTTTAGCCATTTCGCCCTCGAGGTTGCCAATTGCCTTTTCCCAACCTGCGACCCCTTTTTCATATCTTTCTTTCATCTGTTGAATGAAAGTTGCGTGCCCTTCGGCGCTTTTAACCAACCCCGCCCGTGCTTTTGCTAGTTCAGACTCAGTTTTCTGCAGGTCATCTTCGTAGTCACGTACCTTTTGAGTAAGGTTATAAATGAGCCTTTCATCTTTCCTGCTTCGGCCTGGGTTCTCGGCTTCAATTTTCAACTGCCGAACCTGAGCTCTGAGGGCTTCATTTTCTCGCACCAATCTTCTCCTTTAACCTTCGGCCTCTTGTGCCTGCAAATCATTATTGAAGGTGACATTTCTCAACTCTTCTCGTAGTCCATGGATGATGGCCTTATATTCCTTTTCCTTCTCCCCCAAGCTAACCTCTCCTGAATTTTATCATCAAAGGCTTGAATATGAGGCATTTTGGCGGGCTTTTCAGGCTCTGGCTCGTGGTTTACATAAGATATTTTCTCAAACCAAGAAGCATAATTTGGATCTACTTTCCCCTTGGCGATGTCTGGTACCTAGGTGCCATTTTTTATATACCGACAGCTATTCCAATCCTGCTGAACTACAGCCTCGGGAAATGCAGCTTCTAGATGTAACTCTATGACCTGGGTGCTTAGATCTTTATCTTCAGGCACAATCTGGTACCTCCCTAATTGCCTCAAGACCCTCTACGGTACATATGGCTGAATACTCCTTACGCCCATTATCCTCAGGTAGCCTTTGGTAGCAGTCATATAGATGGCTTCTGTCCTCAGGAGCCATCCTATAGTCCACTCGACCTGACCTGCGTTAAGAACTTTCAAATGAGAAACCCATGCTTCAAATCCTTCTGGTGTGTTGTAATCTTTTATCCTCACCTCATAACTAATGATGAAGTTATTTGGGCTCGAACCGTAACTCATGAATCTAGGATGATGGCGAAGGTGCTCGATCAACCACATTTGCAGAATGATGCTGCAACCTTCAAAAAATTGAGCCCCTACTTTGCATAAAGTCAATGCTCGATAGATATCTACCAGCACCAACGGGGCAAGTGTATGATCTTCCAAGGTAGTGAGGATTTGTGCAATTCTAGCCATACAAATATCCACCGCCCCTTTCTCATTTGGAAAAACCATGATCCCCAAGAATACCACAATAAATGCGAACCAACGATGAATTTGCCAAAGGCCCTTGTTTTGTTTGTTGCTCAGACCCTTTTCATGCGTTTCAAAACCAGCAAAATGCCAGAACCTAAAGTATAAGAAATGGAAAGCACAACACCCATTGCTCACACGTTCCTTATTCGTCTATTTACTAATATTCAGGAGGTCAAAGAACTTGTGCACCGATGGAGCCCTTGGAAATATAAGTTGTTGCTTCCTCAAATCCCGTCTGAATTCAATGTACCCGACTATCTTCTCCAAAGTAGGGGTGATCTCAAAATCCGAGAAATGAAAGACATTGTGGATAGGATCCTAGAAAGTTACCAAAGCTTTGAGCAGATCTTCCCGTGGTTTGATTTCAAAGATGTCTGTAAGAGCACCCAAGTGCTTTTTCACCCATTTCTGACCATCTTCGTCTAGATCATTCCACCACATACGCAAGAGTAGCCGTGCCTATTCCCTGACCACTTCTGGCGGTTCCTGGATGGTATTCATTTGTTCCTGTGGAAGATTAAGGTTAGGGTTGACTCGAGTTGACCCTTTTGTAAACAGTTTTTGAAGAAGAAAAGAAAAATGAAAGAGAAAAGAAAAGAAGAAAAGAACCATAATTTATTCCCCTATATGCCAACTTTAGCCAAACGATTATTTTTACAAATGCGGCCCCTTCACAATTTCACGCGAATTTTGAGGTCGGGGGGAATTATTTTATGACCCCTCACAAACTTGTCCATTCTTTTACGAAAATAGCCTTTCGACAACTAAAAAAAATACTATGAGGCTATCTTGGCAAGAATGGTTTAAGACATTGCCGATGCTGGATCGGCTTATATTGACCAAAAATCAAGATTGCATTCACTCGACCACCGACTCTCTTTTCTTGTTTTTCTTTTCTTTTCTTTTTTTCAAAAATAAGGTCGAACCTTATGTAGGTTACGTATCCCACATCCGGTGAGAATCAGACCTGCGTAATTCAGTCAGTTTTGACACATTTGAAAGAACACAGTGTTTGATTCTTTTGAAATAACTTTTTTTTTTAAAAAAATTTGGGCAGAGTTTCAGGACGTTTTTCAAATACCAGGATTTTTAAAACCGGGCTTTATTTCCTTCCCTATATCACTCTTGGTTTTCCTTTTTTCGCTTTATTCCTTGGATGGTCAGCATGCAAGCCAAAACAAGTAAATGTTCACATAGCACCTAGAATGCATCAGGATGGTCTGTTATTTCGGGCATACCTGTCCTAGACGGACACAACCCCTATGTTGAGTCCCCTAAGTCAAATGCACATGATGCAAACAAACGTTCCTACTAGGGATCCAACATGAGGCTGTATTTTTCTAGGTTTAAATCCTGGGGTTTTGGTCTAAACTTAGGGTACCCAAGCGGAAAACTGGGGCCGAAGAGGGGGCAATGTACCAGGAGCACTGAAGTCTACCCGGCTTTGTCGCTTGCCCAGCCTCGTTCTATTTGGTATAATTTCTACAAAAAAAGTGGGCTACGCGAACGTATGCACCATTTCTAGAAGACTCAGAGGGGTGGCGTAAGAAGACAGTTATATACAATTCAAATAATATTAAAGCGGTAAACAGATAGCATTTAGCAGAAAAGATTCACAGAATCCAATAATATTAACAATAAATAAATCCAAATAAAATCATATTAACAAGCTCGAATTCTTGAACCCTGAACCAGAGATTCTGGGTTCGATCCCCAGCAGAGTCGCCAGAGCTGTCACACCTCCTTTTTTACCTATACCCCGTAAAGGGTATAAATATAAGGGAGTTTTTCCAATTAAAGGACAATCGAAACGGAATTTGTTTAAAGATTCAGAGTCGCCACTTGGGATAATTTAGGGTGTCCCGAGTCACCGGTTCAAATCCCAAGTCGAGGAAAAGATTGACTCTGTATTATAGTCTGCGAACCAGAAATCCGAGTAAGCAATTCTGTTAACCCAGGAGAAGGTGTTAGGCATTCCCGAGTTCTGTGGTTCTAGAACGGTCGCTTTGATCATACCTGGCTTATTGCAACTGTTTAATTACTGACTTTAGATCCTCTGTGCATTTACCCTTTTACCGCTTTTTAATTAAGAAAATTATCTTAAAACGGGTCACGCGTACGTGTACCCATTTGTTTAGCGCATCAAAAATCATGTCACGCGTACGTGTACACAATTAATAACACTTTATTATTGTTAATAAAGTTTGGCCAAAGTTGTGCGAACACATACCCGATTTATTTTTTAGAAATCGTAACCGTGTCATGCGAAAGTGTCCACAACCACGATAGTATTTTAAACAGCCCTAAAGGTTTCTCTACGAATACTTATCTTATTGTGTAATTAAAACATGTGAGGGCCATATATTGGTTGATACTACACCACAAACCCATTGAGGGACAGTAATTAATTAACTCGGGCCACGACATTAAACCTACCCTAAAATTGAAGTTCGGATTACTTTTATTAGCCAAAAATCTGAATGGGATAGAACAAGCATTCACATCGCCTGAGATGGTTTTGGGAAGACTATAGGCCCAATATCACTTGAAGCATTTGGAGTAAGGGGGAAAGCAATACAAATATGAAGGCCCTTTCATAGCAAGCTGACCCATGCGGTCCGAACCGGGCCCAATTCCTTTAAGGAATTCCATAAAGATAGTCATACATGAACTAACATACATCCATATTGCTAACTCAAATTCGCATCTGTTTACAAGCAAATATGAATCCAAGGTTACTCTCTGTTACATGCTAAATTTGCATCCACAACTTATTCTGATAATGATAAAGTCACACCGCTCCAGCAATTAACTAAGTTACTCAATTTGAATGACCCAACTGTCAAGCTTCGACTACCAGTATTCACGCGATACCTAATTTACTGACCTGGGATGGGAAAGAAAAATGCAGACCTCAGCTTCTAGTAATACTTTTCATGCATTGCTAAACCCATTTTTGCCATAAAATGCAACAATCATATTTAACCAAATGGAAATAATGAAAATTCAAGTCCCAAACATATTGCATGGAACTCGAATCCTGATGGTAGTTTACTAGATTTGGGACTCGTCGAACCGTAAATTCATGGTCTGAATCATAGTTCTTCGAGAACACAAACGCCTTGTTTGAATTCTAAAAAATGTACCAAAAAATGTGGTACAAAACTCAGACTCTGGAAAAAAACATAAGTTAAACATAAATACCAACTTCAATCAGATCTAACAAGCTGTTAAATAAACAATCCTGAGTCAACAACATCTAAACCAGTCCAACTACTGACCTCGAGACAAACGAATAGTAAAATGACTACATATACAGAACTTATACTGAGATGGACATTTAGACTAAGCTATTAGGTCGTACTGCATTCAAAGGCTAAATGTTGATCCCATTGTTCATAGTTTGAAAGGTAGTAAGTGGAATTTCCAAACAAAACAGAGTAGACAAGTATGTTATATTGTTAATCTAAACTCAAACTGAATACAACTCAAAGCTCCAGATTCCATTTTTGATTCCCACATCAAGATTATCATTCGAATAGAGTGCATAAATGTGTACCTGGGAATGAAAGAGAACAAAAGAAGTGAAGAAATCAGTAGCCAGCAACAGCAGAGAAGCAATGGAATAGTGTTGGAATCAGCCAATTAAACCTAAGGAGTTCAAGCTGAAACCCAAACTAGATAATACTCCATACGAGCAAACTTAAACCAAGCTTTTGAGCCCAAAAATGAGGTGTAAAGATCCAAAAAAAACCAATTACAGTCGAACAAAAACCCAGCAGAAATCAAAACCAAACATTAAAGACTCGAACTCAATCCATTTCAACCCCAAATAAAGCAAAATTACTTCAGGAATTGAAGACCTCCAGATTTCAAAGCAGAAAGTTCAATGGAACAGTATATTTATCAAATTTTCAACCGTTTTTGATTTTTTCGGAAATTTTCCTCTCTTCAGCTCTTGGGTCTGCCTTGAAAGGCAAGAAAAACTGCCTTTATAGGCAAGTTATTAGGGTAGATTTAGCTTGCACTTTGCCTCATTTTGAATTTTGTTTTTTGCTCAGGTGTACCTAGCTTAAATTCCAGAAATTCATTTTAATCCCTACATGCAGCTTCCTGGAAGCTTCCCATTCAGTTACACTCAAGATTCCTTAGGCCAATTCCCTAGACTACCCCTCGAACCCTGATTATTCACTCTAGAAACCCAACCTAGAATAACCCATGTCGATACTAGACATACCGAATGGGCCATGGGTCAATTTTACCCAACTGTTCAACCCCAAATGAACCGAAATAGACCCAAAACCCAACCCTCAAGATCAAAGATCTATTCGGCCCAACTAGCAGTTATCTGATTACCAAATAACACAGAACAATTAAAACTTTTAGCCTAAATGGTTTACTAACTAAACTTAACCAAACTAACAATTTTAAAACTTAACCTAACAAGACTCCAATTACTCATGCATGAATGAATAGACTCCGGAACAAATGAAGAATGATTCGAGAAGAGGAGAAGAAACAGAAAATTTACAAACAAACGAAGGACAGATTAAACTAAAAGAAGAAAAGAAGAATACCTAAGAAAAGTTCGGAAAATGAAAAGGGGAGCCTGGATCTTCAGATCCTCGGATTTTCTGGTCGAATCTTATGTTAATCGTGCGCTCTTACGAATAACACACGAATAAAATCGGATTCGGCACGAAATTTTGCCAAAACTTGACTTGGGATTTTTGGGGTTCGTTTCTGATCTAAGATTCGAGGAACTAGGGCAATATTCGAGGGTAATAGAGTATGGATTTGGAAAGAGGAGAGTGAGGAGGCTATAGGGTGTGATTTTGGTGGCGTTTGGAGGTGGCGCCGCCACCGGAGGCCGGGGATTTGGGGGCGGCTAGTGTCACGACTCGGATTTCTCACACTCGGAAGTCGTGATGGCGCCTATTAATGAGAGTTGGGCAAGCCAAACCTTAACTGCTTACTTCATTAATAATTACTTCTTTTAACAATTATCAGCGATAACATGAAAGCAACGAAATTAAATAAATAGGCGGAAGACTTAAGTTTAAAGAAAACTGAACAATAATGCGAGAATCAACATATGCCTCTACCTAAAAACTGGTGTCATGTTACTCACAAGCTTCTAAGAGTGCTAAATACAACCGTTTGAAAGAAAATATAAATTGTTTGTCTCGAATATATGAGATAACAGATGGAAATAAAAGATAGAGGAGACGCCGGGCCTGCGAACGCCTGCAAGGCTACCTCAGTGTCTCACTGGACTGAAGTCTGGCTCCCGCACTACTACTTCTGTCTAAAACCTGGATCTGTGCAAAAGAGCACAGAGTGTAGTATCAGCACAACTGACCCAGCGTAAGTGTCTGGCCTAACCCCGGCGAGGTAGTGACGAGGCTAGGACCAGACTCCAGATAAACCTGTACAGTTGTATAATATATGGCGTTAAAGTAAACAAGTAATAAGCAGTTAAAGCTGGGGAAGGGGAACATGCTTCGGGGATAGCAGTTAAAAGGATTAACAGGGAATAATAAGGAAGCTAGCACTATAACTTCTATCACAAATGAAGAAAATAAAGGCAACTTTCACTTTCATTTTCCTCTTGTTGCAGGCGTGGAACCCGATCCCATTTCTCATATCTCGTGGTAGGCGTACCACCCGCTCCCATTTCATTCTATCTCGTGGTAGGCGTACCACCCGCTCCCATTTCATTATATCTCGTAGTAGGCGTACCACCCTCTCCCATTTCATAATATCATGTGGTAGGCATACCACCCGCTCCCATTTCATAATATCTTGTGGTAGGCGTACCACCCGCTCCCATTTCATAATATCTTGTGGTAGGCGTACCACCCGTTTCCATTTCATAATATCTTGTGGTAGGTGTACCACCTGCTCCCATTTCCTAATATCTTGTGGTAGGCGTACCACCCGCTCCTATTTCATAATATCTTGTGGTAGGCGTACCACCCGCTCCCATTTCATAATATTTTGTGGTAGGCGTACCACCCGCTCCTATTTCATAATATCTTGTGGTAGGCGTACCACCTGCTCCCATTTCATAATATTTTGTGGTAGGCGTACCACCCGCTCCCATTTCATAATATCTTGTTGTAGGCGTACCACCCGCTCCCATTTCAATTCACCACACAATCACAGGAAATCCCGGCAAGGGAACATAAGTAATATAATAACTTCCTGGCAAGGGAACATAAGTAATATAATAACTTCCCGGCAAGGGAACAAGGATATAGAAATAGTCATCTCGGCAAGGGAGAATCAGCTATAACCAATCTCACTTTGCTAGTACTCAGTTCAATTAATGGAAACACTTAATCATAAAGGATCATTAATTAAAGTATACAAAGTGTCATTCAAAAAACACACAACAATTTTCAAGTTAAGACCCACGGTCATGCTTGACACCAACGTATAGATACTCGTCACCATACGTATACGTCGTACTCAACAAGAAGCAAGTAGCAATTATGACCCAACTCCTAATCCCTCAAGCTAGGGTTAAACCAAACACTTACCTCGATGCCTTGAACACCACTCAAGTCTCAATTATAGCTTTACCTCTTAATTCCACCACCAATCCGCTCGAATCTAGTCATAAGTTACTTAATCACATTAATAAATGCTAAATGAATAAACCCCAATGCATGAAAATGAGTTTTCAAAAGTCTTACCCAAAAGTCAAAAATGACCCCCGGGCCCACGTGGTCGAAACCAGAGGTTCGGACCAAAACCCGATTACCCGTTCCCCCATAAATTCAAATATATGGTTTGTTTTGAAATCGGACCTCAAATTGAGGTCCAAATCCCCAATTTTTGAAAAACCTAGGTTCTACCCGAATCACCCAATTTCCCCATGAAAATCTTTGATTTGAAGTTGAAATCATCTTAAAAGATGTTAAGAAGTGAAGAAAATAAGTTAGAAATCACTTACCAATCGTTTTGGAGAAGAAAAGTTGTTTGGAAAATAGCCTCTTATGTTTTGGGGTTTTGAAAAGTGTAATATAACTGAAATTCACGTGTATTTATACCCCTCCAAAGTCCGCACCGCGGACCGCGGCCGCACAGACTTCCTGAAGGCCTGCGGATCTATGCCCTGCGCGGACCGCGCAAGGCCAACCGCGGCCGCGCAGCACCCACCACGGACCGCGCAAAGGCGACCGCGGCCGCGCTGGGCCCTCCGCGGCCGCACACGTTTCCTCGCGGGCCGTGCCAAAGGGTTCAGAGGCCTGCAATATTTTTCTGAACCTGCAACATCTGATCTTTTAAAGCCTAAGACATCCCGGAACCTACTAGAAACTCACCCGAGCCCTTGAAACTCTAAATCAAGCATGCACACCACCTCAAAAACACCCTACGAACATATTCGTGTGATCACATCACCAATATAATATCATGAACATCGAATTGAGCCTCAAGATCCATGAAATTTCTCAGATTTCCTTTTAAACATCAATTTTCAAATTAGGGTCCGGATCACGTCAAACGACGTCTGTTTTATTTTTACCAAACTTTACAGGAGTGATTCAAAGCATATATAAGACCTGTACCGGGCACCGGAACCAAAATACGGGCCCGATACCATTACTTTCACATCAGTTTTCATTTCACTTTTCTTTAAACATTTTCAGAAAATAATTTCACTTAAAAATTCATAACTCAGGCATGGGACCTCGGAATTCGATTTCAGGCATACGCTCACGTCTCATATTTTCCTGCGGACCCTCCGGGACCGTCAAATCACGGGTCCGGGTTCGTTTACCCAAAATGTTGACCGGAGTCAATCTTATTCATGTCGAGGTAAAAACTTAGAAAGTTTTGCAAGATTTCACGTTTAAGCTTTTCGGCTACGCGCTCGGACTGCACACACAAATCGAGGCAACTCTAAATGAGGTTTTCAAGGCCTCGGAGACAGATTTCAATTAGAAACAGGTGATGACCCCTTTGGGTCGTCACATTCTCCACCTCTAAAACAACCGTTCGTCCTCAAACGGACAGAAGAAGGAAGTACCTGAGTCGGGGAAAAGATGAGGATAACGGTCCCGCATATCGGACTCGGACTCCCAGGTCGATGCCTCAGGAGGCTGACCTCTCCACCGAACACGAACCGAAGGAAAACTCTTCGACCTCAGCTGGTGAACCTATCGGTCTAGAATAGCCACAGGCTCCTCCTCATATGACAAATCCTTGTCCAACTGGACAGTGCTGAAATCTAACACGTGGGATGGATCGCCGTGATATTTCCGAAGCATGGACACATGAAACACTAGATGCACGGCTGACAAGCTAGGCGGCAATGCAAGTCTATAAGCCACCTCTCCCACTCGATCAAGGATCTCAAATGGACCAATGAACCTAGGGCTAAGCTTGCCCTTCTTCCCGAATCTCATCACGCCCTTCGTAGGCGACACTCGGAGCAATACCCGCTCACCAACCATAAAAGACACATCTCGAACCTTACGATCTGCATAGCTCTTTTGCCTGGACTGAGCTGTACGAAGCCTATCCTGAATGATCCTGACCTTGTCCAAGGCCTCCTAAACCAAATCGGTACCCAACAACCGAGCCTTTCCCGGCTCAAACCATCCAATCGGAGATCGACACCGCCTACCATATAGAGCCTCATAAGGAGCCATCTGGATACTCGACTGGTAGTTGTTGTTGTAGGCAAACTCTGCTAAAGGCAAGAACTGATCCCACAAACCTCCAAAGTCAATAACACAAGCTCTGAGCATATCCTCTAATATCTGAATAGTCCGCTCGGACTGTCCATCCGGCTGAGGATGAAATGCTGTACTCAACTCAACCTGGGTGCCTAACCCTCGTTGAACTGCTCTCCAGAAACGCGAGGTGAACTGCGTACATCGGTCCAAAATGATAGATATCAGCACACCATTAAGACGAACAATCTCTCGGATATAGATCTCAGCTAACCTCTCGGACGAATAGGAGACTGCCACAGGAATGAAATGCGCTGACTTGGTCAGCCTATCAACAATGACCCAAACTGCATCAAACTTCTTCCGGGTCAACGGAAGTCCAGTAACGAAGTCCATAGTGATTCTCTCCCACTTCCAATCGGGAAGCTCAATAAACCTCCAGGCCTCTGATGCTCATACTTAACCTGCTGACAATTCAAACACCGAGCCACATAGGAACCGATATCCTTCTTCATTCTACGCCACCAATAATGCTGCCGCAAATTCTGATACATCTTCGTGGCACCCGGATGGATAGAGTACCGGAAACTATGGGCCTCCTCTAAAATCAATTCTCGAAGCCCATCCACATTAGGCACACAAACTCGACACTGCAATCTCAGAACTCCATCATCACCTAAGGTAACCTGCTTGGCACCCCCACACTGCACCGTGTCTCTAAGGACACACAAGTGGGGATCATCAAACTGCCGATCACGGATACGCTCCAATAACGAAGAACGAGCGACCGTGCAAGCTAATACTCGACTGGGCTCAGAAATAACCAACCTCACAAATCGATTGGCCAAAGCCTGAACATCCAAAGCAAGCGGCCTCTCACCGACTGGAATATAAGCATGACTGCCCATACTGGCTGACTTTCTACTCAAAGCATCGGCCACCACGTTGGCCTTTCCTGGGTGATATAGGATAGTGATGTCATAATCTTTTAACAACTCCATCCACCTTTTCTGCCTCAAATTCAACTCCTTTTGCTTGAACAAATACTGAAGACTCTTATGATCCGTGAACACCTCACATGCCACGCCATATAGATAGTGCCTCCAAATCTTCAATGCGTGGACAATGGCTGCCAACTCCAAATCATGCACTGGATAGTTCTTCTCATGAACCTTCAATTTCCTCGAAGCATAGGCAATGACCTTGCCATCCTGCATCAACACTGCACCAAGTCCAATGCGAGATACATCACAATAAACGGTGTAAGGCCCTGAACCTGTGGGCAAAACTAACACCGGCGCCGTAGTCAGGGCTGTCTTGAGACTCTGAAAGCTTGCTTCACACTCGTCCAATCATCTGAACTGGGCACCCTTCTGGGTCAACCTGGTCATCGGGGCTGCAATATACGAGAACCCCTCTACGAACCGACAATAGTACCCTGCCAATCCCAAGAAACTCCGAATCTCTGTAGCTGATGCTGGTCTAGGCCAGTTCTTGACTGCCTCAATCTTCTTTGGATCAATCTGAATACCCTCTACTGATACAACGTGACCCAGGAATGCCACCGAACTCAACCAGAACTCACACTTCGAGAACTTAGCATATAACTGACTATCCTTCAGAGTCTGAAGAACCACTCTGAGGTGTTGCTCGTGCTCCTCCTTGCTACGGGAATATATCAGGATATCATCAATAAAGACTATCACGAACAAGTCCAAATAAGGCCTGAACACTCGGTTCATCAACTCCATAAACGCTGCTAGGGCATTGGTCAACCCGAATGACATCACCAAGAACTCATAATGCCCGTACCGAGTGCGAAAAGCTGTTTTAGGGACGTCGGATGCCCTAATACTCAACTGATGGTAGCCAGATCTCAAGTCAATCTTTGAAAATACCTTGGCACCCTGAAGATGATCGAACAAATCATCAATCCTCGGCAGTGGATACTTATTCTTGATCGTAACCTTGTTCAATTGCCGGTAATCAATGCACATTCTCATCGACCCATCCTTTTTCTTCACAAACAATACCGGTGCACCCCAAGGCGAAACACTGGGTCTAATGAAACCCTTCTCAAGCAAATCCTGCAATTGTTACTTTAACTCTTTCAACTCCGGCGGGGCCATACGATACGGCAGGATAGAAATGGGCTGGGTGCCCGAAGTCAAATCAATGCAAAAGTCGATATCCCTGTCGGGCGGCATACCCGGCAGGTCTAAAGGAAAAACTTCAGGAAACTCCCAAACAATGGGTACAGAATTAACAGAAGGGACATCCACACTAGAATCACGAACATAAGCCAAATAGGCCAAACACCCCTTCTCGACCATACACCGTGCCTTCACATAAGAGATAACACTACGGGTAGAATGACCAGGGGTCCCTCTCCACTATAAACGGGGCAAACCCGACAGGACTAAGGTCACGGTCTTGGCATGACAATCCAAGATAGCATGGTACGGGGATAACCAATCCATTCCCAATATAACATTGAAATCGACCATGTCTAAAAACAACAAATCGACATGGGTCTCAAGACCCCCAAACACTACAATACAAGAACAATGAACTCGATCGACCACAATAGAATCACCGACCTGTGTAGACACATAAACAGGAATACTCAATGAATCACTAGGCATGACTAGGTACGGGGCAAAATAAGATGACACGTACGAATACGTAGACCTTGGATAAAATAGCATTGAAGCATCTCTATCACAAACCAGTATAGTACCTATAATGACTGCATCTGAAGACTCAGCCTCGGGCCTAGCTGGAAGTGCATAACATCGGGGTTGGGCCCCACTACCCTGAACTGCCTCTCTGGGACGGCCTGCTGCTGGTTGGCCTCCACCTCTGGCAGCTTGAGCTCCACCTCTAGGACCTCTACCTCCACCTCTAACACCTCTACCCCCGTCTCTCGCTGGTTGGGCAGGCTGTGGGACATCTGGTGCATGTACCATAGCACGAGAACCCTGATGTGGAGAACTACTAGAAGCTTGAGGGCAATACCTAGCAATGTGTCGCGTTTCACCACAAGTAAAACAAGCCCTCAGTTGCTGGGGCTGACGACCGTGGAAACTCTGAAGCGGCGATGCACTGATAGGTGTTGATGGTGCACCGTAAGGCTGCTAATCAGAATAGTGCGTCTGAGAACCACGACCACCTGAAGTACCATGGGAGACCTAAAGAGCTGACTGAAAGGGCCTAGGAGGATGGCCTCTACCATATGAATCTCTACCTCCAGACGAGGTACCACTGAATCTACTTGAATGACGGAGCCTATTATCCAACCCATGACCACCTCCCTGTGACAGAACCATCTCAACTCTGCGGGCCATATTGGCCGCCTCCTGAAATGTAATCTCACCCCCGGCCTCCTCGGCCATCTTAAGACGAATCGGCTAAATAAGACCATCAATAAACCTCCTCACCCTCTCTCTCTCGGTGGGAAGTATGACAAGAGCATGGCGAGCTAGATCGATGAACCTGGTCTCATACTGAGTGACCGTCATGGAACCCTGCTGAAGGCGCTCAAACTGCCTCCGATAGGCTTCTCTCTGCGTCGCACGGAGAAACTTCTCCAAAAACAACACTGAAAACTGCTCCCATGTCAAGGATGGCGATCTGACTTGTCTCACTAAACAATAATCCCTCCACCAAGTCTTGGCAGATCCAGATAAGCGAAATGCAGCAAAATCGACCCCATTGGTCTCAACAATGCCCATGTTCCTGAGAACCTCGTGGCAGCTGTATAGGAAATCCCGGGGATCCTCAGAAGGAGCTCCGCTGAAAGTAGTAGTGAAGAGCATGGTGAATCTGTCCAGTCTCCACAAAGCATCGGCGGACATAGCCGCTCCATTGACGGTCTGAGCCCCTACACCCAGCTGAACTGCCACCACTGGCTGAACCACTGGAACCTGAATCTGGGGAGCTACCTACTCCGGAGTGCGAGTAATGGGAGTCTGAGCCCCTCCTCCAGCCTGAAAAGTGGCTGGTGCTACTGGAAGCAAACCTGCTCGGGTGACACTCTCCATAAGGCCTACCAATCAAACTAGAGCATCCTGAAGAACTGGGGTAGCGATAAACCCTTATGGGACCTGAGCTGGGCCCACCGGAACTGTTGGGGCTGGAACCTCCTCCTCAAAATCAACCTGAGGCTCCGCCAATGGTGCTGCTGCTCGGGGCTGAGCTCTGCCCCTACCTCGGCCTCTAGTACGGCCTCGACCTTGCCCTATTCCCCTAGTGGAAGCTACTACAGGGGGCTCAGGCTGCTGAGCGGTAGATGAGGAAGCGCGTGTTCTCGCCATCTGCGAAGAACAAAGTAGAAGTTTAATTAGCGTTTGAGGAACAAATCCGCACGACAAGAAAGAACAAATGTGAGATTTTCCTAACTCTATAGCCTCTGGGGATAAATATAGACGTCTCCGTACCGATCCCTCAGACTCTACTGAGCTTGTCCGTGAGTTGTGAGACCTATGTAACCTAGGGCTCTGATACCAACTTGTCACAACTCGGATTTCCCACTCTCGGGAGTCGTGATGGCGCCTACTAATGAGAGCTGGGCAAGCCAAACCTTAATTGCTTACTTCATTAACAATTACTTCTTTTAACAGTTATCAGCGATATCATGAAAGCAACAAAATTAAATAAATAGGCGGAAGACTTAAGTTTAAAGAAAACTAAACAATAATGCGAGAATCAACATATGCCTCTACCCAAGAACTGGTGTCACGTTACTCACGAGCTTCTAAGAGTGCTAAATACAACCGTTTGAAAGAAAATATAAATTGTTTGTCTCGAATATATGAGATAATAGACGGAAATAAAAGATAGAGGAGATGCCGGGCCTGCGAACGCCTACAAGGCTACCTCAGTGTCTCACTGGACTGAAGGTTGGATCCCGCGCTACTGATGTTGTCCAAAACCTGGATCTGTGCAAAAGAGCACAGAGCGTAGTATCAGCACAACCAGCCCCATGTGCTGGTAAGTGTTTGGCCTAACCCCGACGAGGTAGTGATGAGGCTAGGACCAGACTCCAGATAAACCTGTACAGTTATATAATATATGGCGGAAAAGTAAACAAGTAATAAGCAGTTAAAGCTGGGGAAGGGGAACATGCTTCGGGGATAGCAGTTAAAAGAAATAACAGGGAATAATAAGGAAGCTAGCACTATAACTTCTATCACAAATGAAGAAAATAAAGGCAACTTTCACTTTCAGTTTCCTCTTGTTGCAGGCGTGCAACCCGATCCCATTTCTCATATCTCGTGGTAGGCGTACCACCCGCTCCTATTTCATTTTATCTCGTGGTAGGCGTACCACCCGCTCCCATTTCATTATATCTCATGGTAGGCATACCACCCACTCCCATTACATAATATCTTATGGTAGGCGTACCACCTGCTCCCATTTCCTAATATCTTGTGGTAGGCGTACCACCCGATCCCATTTCATAATATCTTGTGGTAGGCGTACCACCCGCTCCCAGTTCATAATATCTTGTGGTAGGCGTACCACCCGCTCCAATTTCATAATATCTTGTGGTAGGCGTACCACCCGATCCCATTTCATAATATCTTGTGGTAGGCGTACCAGCCGCTCCCATTTCATAATATCTTATGGTAGGCGTACCACCTGCTCCCATTTCCTAATATCTTGTGGTAGGCGTACCACCCGCTCCCATATCATAATATCTTGTGGTAGGCGTACCACCCGCTCCCATTTCATAATATCTTGTGGTAGGCGTACCACCCACTCCCATTCCAATTAACCACACAATCACAAGAAATCATGGCAATGGAACATAAGTAATATAATAACTTCCTGGCAAGGGAACATAAGTAATATAATAACTTCCCGGCAAAGGAACAAGGATTTCGAAATAGTCATCCCGGCAAGGGAGAATCATATATAACCAATCTCACTTTGCTAGTACTCAGTTCAATTAATGGAAATACTTAATCATAGAGGATCATTAATTAAAGTATACAAGGTGTCATTCAAAAAAAAACACAACAATTTTCAATTTAAAACCCACGGTCATGCTTGACACCAACGTATAGATACTCGTCACCATGCCTATACGTCGTACTCAACAAGAAGCAAGTAGCAATTATGACCCAACTCCAAATCCCTCAAGCTAGGGTTAAACCAAACACTTACCTCGATGCCTTGAACACCACTCAAATCTCAATTATAGCTTTACCTCTTGATTCCACCACCAATCCGCTCGAATCTAGTCATAAGTTACTTAATCACATTAATAAATGCTAAATGAATCAACCCCAATGCATGAAAATGAGTTTTCAAAAGTCTTACCTGAAAGTCAAAAATGACCCCGGGCCCACGTGGTCGAAACTCGAGGTTCGGACCAAAACCCGATTACCCATTCCCCCACAAATTCAAATATATGGTTTGTTTTGAAATCGGACCTCAAATTGAGGTCCAAATCCCTAATTTTTGAAAATCCTAGGTTCTACCCAAATCACCCAATTTCCCCATGAAAATCTTTGATTTGAAGTTGAAATCATGTTAAAAAATGTTAATAAGTGAAGAAAATAAGTTAGAAATCACTTACCAATCGTTTTGGATAAGAAAAGTTGTTTGGAAAATAGCCTCTTATGTTTTGGGGTTTTGAAAAGTGTAATATAACTGAAATTCACGTGTATTTATACCCCTCTGAAGTCCCCACTGCAGACCGCGTAAGAAGTACCGCGGCCGCACAGGCTTCTTGAAGGCTTGCGGATCTATGCCCTGCGCGGACCGCGCAAGGACAACTGCGGCAGCGCAGCACCCACTGCGGACCGCGCAAAGGCGACCGCGGCCGCACGCGTTTCCTCGCGGGCCGCGCCAAAGGGTTCAGAGGCCTGCAATATTTTTCTGAACCTGCAACATCTGATCTTTTAAAGCCTAAGGCATCCCAGAACCTACTAGAAACTCACTCGAGCCCTCGAAACTCTAAACCAACCATGCACACCACCTCAAAAACACCCTACGAACATATTGATGTGATCACATCACCAATATAAAATCATGAACATCGAATTGAGCCTCAAGATCCGTGAAATTTCTCAGATTTCCTTTTAAACATCAATTTTCCAATTAGGGTCCGGATCACGTCAAATGATGTTCGTTTTTTTTTACCAAACTTTACAGGAGTGATTCAAAACATATATAAGACCTGTACTGGGTGCCAGAACCAAAATACGGGCCCGATACCATTACTTCCACATCAGTTTTCATTTAACTTTTCTTTAAATATTTTCAGAAAACAATTTCACTTTAAAATTCATAACTCGGGCATGAGACCTCGGAATTCGATTTCGGGCATATGCCCACGCCCCATATTTTCCTGTGAACCCTCCGGGACCGTCAAATCACGGGTCCGGGTCCGTTTACCTAAAATGTTGACCGGAGTCAAACTTATTCATTTCGAGGTAAAAACTTAGAAATTTTCGCAAGATTTTACGTTTAAGCTTTTTGACTACGCGCCCGGACTGCACACACAAATCGAGGCGACTCTAAATGTGGTTTTCAAGGCCTCGGAGTCAGATTTCAATTAGAAACAAGTGATGACCCCTTTGGGTCGTCACAACTAGCTAGGGTTTCGGGGGTGTTTCTGATGAGGGTGGTGAGAAGAAGGGGATTTTGAGGGGGGAGGGTTATTCGGACACTTAAATACACCTGGGGCTTCAGTTCTAAGCCGTTTGATCTAGGAGAGATCAATAGCTTAGATCAATACTTATCGAAACGACGACATTTGGTTTGGGGGGGGGGGAAACCGGACCGGGTTAAGGTGGTTTGGGCCGGGTATTGGGGTAATTTGGACGGGTTTCAGGGGTGTAGGGGTTTGGGCTTGGAGACAAATCAATTAATTTTGGCCCAAATTCCCTTTACTTTTTCCAATTTTCTAATTTCTTCTAAATTAAAATTAAAATTAAAATAAACCTAAATTGATTTCTAATCAAATTATCCTATCAAATTAAATTACCATACTCTAAATAATAATTACCACAACTAATTAAATACCAAATTAAAGAAAAACCACCAAAATTCGAAATTAAAATTAAAAAGTGCAAAACAAACTATTTTTGTGATTTTTTCCATTTTTGTAAAACATTAAATTACTAATTAATTCAAGAATGCAAAATTAGATCCTAAATACAAATGCAGTGTATTTTTGTATTTTCATGAATTAAATAAAATAAACATGCACAGACAAATGCAAACAATTATCAGAAAATACCACAAAATCCACAAAAATTGCAAATAATGAAAAGAAGTTATCTTGTTTTGAATTTATGGGAGTAATTCATATAGGGCAAAAATCACGTGCTCATAGCAGTATTATTTTTTCTACACGATCGTATGCATTCTTTCGCGATTGCGTGGTGCATTTTTAGGGAAGTCATTGTTTCTTCTTCGTGATCGCATGTTTATTTCCACAATCGCGATGTGCCAATCACTAGGCAGCATGATATTAATTCCCAAATCTATGATTTGATTTCATTACTCATTTTTGGTCCTAGGGTGTTCGGTTAGTGATGATATTTTGAGGATTTTTCAAGAAGTTTATTGGGGTAAGTGTACTTCTCCCGGATTTGATTATATTTCATAATTATATCATTGTTTTTATTATTTAATTAGTGTTTTGGGTTGAAAATTTTGGAAAATATTATAGAAACTTTCTATACTTTAATAGGATTTGAAGGTCGAGTTGTGATTGGATTTGAGTAATTTTGGTATAGTTGGACTCGGGGTTGAATGGGTGTTCGGGTTTTTTAAATTTTATCGGGTTCTGAGGTGTGGGCCCAGGATTGATTTTTGGGTTGAATTTTTAGTTTTAATTAAAGATCGAAGCTTTATTATCCGGATTATTTGCTATAAGTTTTTTTTATGATTTGAAGTTATTTTGGCTAGATTTGAGTCTTCTGGAGGTTGTTTTACTCGAGAAGGTCATTTTAGAGTATCGGTCTAGCTTCTTTGAGGTAAGTATCTTGCCTAACTTTGTGTGGGGAAATTACCCCTTAGGATTTGAGTCATTTATGCTAATTGTGTCATGTGAAAGCCGTGTGCTCGAGGTGTCGATTACGTACTCGGGCTTAATTGTAAAACTTTTACCGTTTAGGACTCTTAGGTTCTTATGTTCATTAGATATAAAGTTGTTTTTGTCATGTTAAATCCTCCATTTATTAAATTCACTCTTACGTATCTTATTTGAAATTAATTAATTCATGTTCTACCCTTATTGCTAATGAAATTCTTATGTGCCTTAACTGAAGTTGTTGCCTTTTTTATTGCCATGTTTTCTTTTCCGAAATTGCTTAACCTTAATTGAAGTTATTGTTGATACCCAATTTTTTCTTGTATATTTTTAAATATGCAAAATACTTTCAAAATAGCATATGTATGCATATATAAGTATGTCCAAATGTTTTATTATTTTTTCTTAATTTTTAAAAGATTTTTAAATCAATTTATTGCCCTATTTTATCCAGAAAAGCCCAATAATTATTTTCAAAATTATAATTTTATTGATTCACTTATTGGATTCTTATATTTATACTAAAATATATATAGCATAATATTTGCATATTTTTACTAATTTATTTAGTATTTTTAAAACTAAATTGCATATAATCGCAATATTAGCCTCTTTTAAGATTTAATTGTGTTTATATTTATAATATTAACTCCAATATTTTTTATTTTAATTATTATGTATTATTAATCATTTTAGTACCTTTAATTTATTTCCGAAAATTATTCTACTATTTTTTTAAAAATAAATAAGGGAAAAAATGGCTATTTAAATGTTAGCCCCGTTTATTTCAATTTTACCTTATTTGAACCTCCAATTGAACCCAATTTTAAACCCAATTACCCTAACCCAATCCCTATTTGAACCGACCCAAACCCAACCCCATTAAACCGCCCCACCTACCCGATTAATCCGGGCCGTTGATCAAAATGATCAGCGGCCACCAAACACCATTTCCTTTTTTAATCCCGACCTACCCCCTAACCCTAACCATTTCACAACCCAAGCTAGCTTTGAATCCCTTCTCTCTCAATTCTCTCTCAACCCCCTCTTAAACCCTAGTTGCTGCTCTCAACTACCACCTGAAAATCTCCCAAATCCATGGCTTCCAAGGTCAGTGGAGGCCTGTATCTACCTCCTATGACTCCTACATGCCCGATTATCATGATTTCAAGGCTAGATCCTGGAAAAGTTTGGTCCAGACCTTGGTCGATCCCAGTTCTTATGGCTGTCTCCGGTCATCTTTGACATTGCTCCGGCCAGCCATGGATATTCGAGCCTCACTCTCGACTTCTCCAGCTTAGATCGATGGTTTCCAAGCCTTTCTCACCATCTAGGTTTCTTCTGAACCCTAACCTTCGAGGTTCCTCCGATTTCTTTTAGATCTATTTTAGATCTGTGTTTACTCTAAACTCCTAAACGTTTTCTCAAGGTTTCTAGACTCGATTGTGTTGAAAACCCTAAAATTTTGGGTTCATTCGTGTTCCGAGACTATTTGCTATGTGTTTTACTTGTTCGTCATGCTCTGAGTTTGATTGGTTTCAAAACCCTAATTTATTTGGGGCTTATTCAAGTTTCTGAAGTTGTTTCACCTATTTGAAGTTGCTCGACTGGATTTGAAACCCTTTGTTTCAGCATCTGTTTCTTCAAGGGGTTTTGACTTCCTGCTATCATTGAAACTAGGCTATACTTTTCAGAAGGGATTTTTCACTTGACCCTTTACACGCTATTTGATACTCTTTTCTCTATTACTAAGTTACTGAAATTGACCTATGTGACTACCATGTTTCGATAGTTCACTATCTACTGGCTTTGTGATTGTTATTGCATGATGTTTCTCTTTGTCATAAGTTCAGCCTCGCATGCCTAATGTTTATGCACTCTTTTATATGCTAAATTTCCCTCTAAAATGACCTTCAATTGCGGACTGATTTCAAACCACTCCTTCTGTAATTCTGATTGCACTCGTGTGTTAAGTAATTGATTCTTTCCTTGTTTTACTGATTTTCCTGTTTCTTGGACCAATTTGTACACTTTCCTTTGAACCTTCGATCCCTACCTTTTCTACTCAATTTGATTAATTCCCTTACCTTTGTTACATTGGTATATGATTCTTATCGATATTTCCTTGATTAGAATCCGATGAACCTAGCCTCTATTACCTATCATGTACTTGTACTATGCTGAAGATACTTCCTTATTGGTCATATTCAGCCTTATGTGATCTCTTTCCTTATTTAGTATTTGCATATTACCGTTTAATTTTAACTCCTTAATTAAAGGAAGTCCTTGATACTGATTTGATTTTAATTGGTACATAGTTCCATAATTACTGCTAAACTGTGATTCTTGCCTTATTTTCTACCCATTTTCAAACTATAAATACCTTGCTCTTCCACTAACACAAACATACGAACACTCTGAGTTCAAAAATCACTTACACTCTAAAAACACTCTCTTCTGCTTTACTACTTGTACTGTGACCTGTTTTCAAAGTTCTGCTACCTGCCTTTACTATATTTTGGCTTCTCTGAACTGGTATATTCTAATTAAGATTTCAGCGTCACAACAATATGTTTACTTAATTCTCTTACCTGTTTGTCTGCCTACTACTTGTGTTTAATTCAGTACACTATTCTAGCATGCTGTAATTTCTTTCTTCCTATTCTGAATCTATGTATTGTGTATCCTAAACCCATACCCCAATGTGTTTGATATTGATAGTTTGTTTGAGGCATGACAGTATTGAGCATTGCTGTCCATGACTCAAACTTGATCCCCTGAGATCCTAACCTCTATGTATTCTCTAGTATTGCGTGTTCTGGTGGGCTTATAAGCATGCCAACATCTCTTATTGTTGTGCATGACCAAAGTTGACCCTTGCCTAAGTACATAGGCTTTATACAATAAGTTCCCAACCCTTGACCCCTTTTTGTGTAAAGTTATCAACTCTGTAACTGTTTCCCAGCACCCCTTTCCCTTTTCTTTACTTCCTTAGTTCTTAAAGTTCTGTTTCTGCACTTCCACTCTCTCTTAGACTTAAGTTCTGCCCCCCTCTTGTGAGCCTTGCCTTGGGACCCATGAGTTTCCTCTGAACTTGGACACTTGAGGGTTGGCACTTCCACACTGCACTTGTCCCTATTTTGGTATTGAAACTTGGGTGTGAGCACTGCCCGGGGTCCCATTGAGGCCTTTAGGGAACTCTGACACACTCAAGTTGAGAAAGGCTTTGGATCAATGATCTTTGAGTTGGTTTATCTCATAACTCAGACAGGAAATCAAGAATCAGGCTTCCTCTCGTTGTAATTCTTTGTATTTTCCTGATGTATTTAGTATTTATTCTTGGTTTGAAATAATTTGTAATGAACATTTGGGGCTGGCTAGTAAAAAAGGGTGGGTATTTAAGCATGTCAAGGGTAGAAACCATGCATATAGGACTGTTCTAATTCTTCATATTCAAACTTCACCTAGAAATCATGCCTATAGGGTGTTCTAAATTCTGCATATCCAACTACATATAGAAATTATTCTATAAGGTTTAAAACAAAGTTTCTGCATTTAGATACCATGTCTATAAGGTTTCTGCAATTAGATACCACGCCTAAAATCATTAATGCATAGAAATCATGCCTATAGGGATTCTCGAGCAATTCTGATTCGTTTTCATTCACAGTCAATGTTAGATATAAAATTAGTAATCTACAGAACCTGTAATCAATTTGTTTAATTTTGCATCTCTTTTGGAGGATTTAAGTCCCTCATATAACGAAGTTTGACAAGTATGCATATAAGATTTCGAATAATTCATTTCGAGTTTTACTATCTTATCACCTACTGAATTCAGTAGATGCCATGCCTGTAGGATCATCATCTAAACACTTAGGCAAGCCTTAGAGTAATAATTGAAAGTTGAATCCACTTCTGTTAATTATTACAACCAGCAGGCAGGTCTGATTCAGACTTCTTATCTGAGTTATGTAATAAACTAAAACAGTCTCAACAATCTCTTCTCCCTCATCTTTAATACTTTAAAATTAGACCTAAACAGTATGTGCAAGTTATGCTAATTATATGCTTTCTTTGTTTAAGGAGGTATATCTGAGACTTTGTTTGTTTAATGCTTTTTCCCAAAATGTGCAATATGTGTTTTGTATGTCTCCTTAGAGTTTTACCTTTGAAACTCCAGATATACCCAACATCGCTCCCTTTAGGATAGTAGTCCTAAATGCCTCCGGGACTGATAGGAACGAGACGGGTAATAGCATGCAATAAGTAATCGAGACCAATCCGCGCTTTAAATACCTTAACCGAGTGCGAAAGGTAGATATGGATATGATGACCATGCGGTAATGTCACGTGTAGCCCTTTATTGAAGAGTGATTACCGGACATTGTGTGGGGTGATCCATATTTTTTAAAAACCTAGGACCCCCCTCCCTTTATTCTTTATTTCTTTTCTTTAGCATTTCAACTCCTTCTTTTAAAATCAGCTTTTCTAATCGTTCTTTCAAACTTTGTCTACTTTCAGACCATTATGTGAAATCCCCTCTTATTTGAGCCTTATTTGCCTATATGTTAATTACACCTCAATTCACAATAATTGTCTGGCCGAGAACCACACTAGTGGATTCTGAGAGGTGTTTAACACCTTCCCCTTGGAATAATTTCAAGCCCTTACCCTATCTCTGGTTGTTCAAATCAAACCCTTAGGTGTCATAATGCACCCTAATCATTAGGTGGCGACTCTTCAAATTCAAACCCAGTTCCCAAAAGGAATGGGTTGTCTTTCCAAATGTCACAAACCCCGACTCGCGAGGAAAAAGGGGGCGCAACAGCATTGCGACCCTGCTGGGGATCTTTAGGCTTTTACCATTTCAGACTATTGTTGTGAATTTATGCGCAATTATTTGTTTATTTCTTTTAAGCATTCAATTTCCTTTCCGATTGCCAAACTGACTCGTCTTTTTGTTTCTTTCCTTTACTGTTTCCTTTACTACTGCTCTAAATTATGAAACGGTTGTATTTACTGCTTTCTTAAACGTGCAAATAAGTGACAAAATGCCTTTAATTGTTGCATAATCATGTTTGACATCATATTCCACTCGTGGCAAAACAAATCCTATAGCAGCACTTATAATGAGTGGTTGCGCTCTTCCGATATTATCACCCCTAAATTCGGAAAAGGTGTATTTGCAGTAAAACCAGTTGATTAATAGTGTAGTCGACAGTTTCGTGTCTTTCCCCCATTTGAGTTGTCTGCTCAAGGGTAACAGTCTAAAACCCCATAGAAACCTTACTCTGTTTAAACTGTGCATTCATCATGGTCAGCCTAGCCGAGTCAGTTATGTTGTCCGCATAATGACTCTTTAAGATAGCCTTATCCAAAGTCCATTGGGTTTCCCTAAAACCCAAACGGACATTACCACATTTCTTGCATTTATTTGGAGAACTAAATGCTTTATGCCAATTGTTGATATTAAATAGTCGAGTCCGGTTAGGGTAAGGGCCTAACCCTTTTGTCTTGTAGAAATATGAGGCACGAAGTCCCCAAATTCGGCATGGTCACCAACATCCACCCAAAATTGCTAAGCTGGTGGGAGGATCTTCATTCCAGTGATCAGACTCTTGTCCGTAAATATCTGGGAAATCTACCTTCCCTTCTGGAAAGCCAACCCAACAACAAGATCATAGAAGATGCTACTCCATTCTGGGATTGTGAGAGGTCTGTGTTCCGCTTTGGGGATATTGAAATGACCCCTTTGCTAGAAGAAATAGGAGGATTGGCTTGTATACCATGGGAAACTCCGGGTTTGTTAATGCCTGAAAACTGCAAGGGTAGGGGTTTCCTCAAAATGATGGGTCTAAAGAAGAATCCAGACCTGACATATTTGAAAGAATCCTACATCCGTTTTGATTATTTGTATGAGAGGTACGGTCACAACAAGTCCTACCGTACCTATCCTAACGAATTTGCCCTCACATCATTAGGGCATATTCACCGAAGGGTCTTTATCTTCATGTTTTGCTTCATGGGGATGATGGTGTTTCCAATGAAGAAAGCAAGGATCCATACCAGGTTGGCTATAGTAACTAAAACTCTGATGGAGGGCATTGGTGGGCAACCATTCATTATTGTGCCCATGATCATTGCGGAAATATATCGAGCCTTTGAAAAGTGTCAACGAGGAACCAAACACTTCGAGGGCTGCAATTTGCTACTTCAGCTCTGGCTCATGGAGCATCTTCAAAGAGGTGAATACCGACAAGAGATCCAGCAAAGAGATTGGGATGATCATATCGCTTTCCATCATCAGAAGCGAATGAATTACATGCCCAACATGTTCGCCCAGCCAAAAGACGCCAAGGGATGGGTAGAGCTGTTTGAAAATCTAACTGAGGATCGGGTACAATGAATGTTCGAGTGGTTCCGTACCGAGGAATTCATCGCCCGGTCTAGGGATGCACCATTTCTAATACTGATCGGTTTTAGAGGAACATACCCTTACGTCCCTCTCCGGGTTATGAGGCAAGCTGGTAAGAAGCAGGTTATACCCAGGGTCGACAAGATGAGTCATTTCCGGGCTGACTTCCAGGCTGGTGATTGTCCTTATAAGTGCCAAGCTCAGCACATGTGGCACTGCAAGATCATCATGGGGAGAGATACCATTGAGCTAGACAGATACCATGCTGGTTGTGCCCCCTACTATTCAGGCTAGTTGGAGGACAATCACTATGGTCTAGGTCAACCAGGGTTTGCTAGGGGTCACAGAATCATAGATGAGAGGGCCGAGGCACAGGTTAAATACAATCAACTGCGCAAGAGGATCCGTAAATGTGAAAGCGAGCACTGTGAGATACAAGAAGACAACCAAAAGCTGATTGAGGAGTGAAAAGACATGGCTGTCAGCGCCAATAAACAACTAGGATACTTGGAGCGAGGCATAGTAGAGCTAGAAAGAAAGTTTCTTAAGAGGGTCGAAGACTGCCAAAATGCTGAAGGAATCGAAGGCGGACATCTAGCCCAAGCCTATCTATTACTGGGACTTCGCGAGCTGGGAAAGCTATTCGATGGAGCCAAGGATGCCGAGTCTGGGGAAGGTCCTTCTAGGACCAAATAGATAGGAATTTTTCTTTTGCTTTAAGAAATTTAATAAGCCATTAGTGACTTTATTTCCTGTTATTTAGTGTTGATTTGGGATTTGTCTATTTTTAATCAATGAAATAAGGTATCTAATATTCTAAGTTCTCCAAATCAACTTGTCGCTAGGCCTACCTCGGGCGCAAAGAGGTTCCCAAATTAGGACACGATTTACATTCTTGCATTATGTGTTTAAATATTGCAACATTTTCTTATAATCCTTACTAACTTGTTACCTTTTTGTTTTTACTTTTTGTTTTATTCCCCTTCCCCAAAGGTTGGTTTGTGCACTCTGGCAACATCTTATTCCACGAGATCCAGGGGCCATCCACCCACTCCTCCTCTTAGTCCAGTCAAAAACAAGAACAAAGGAAAGATAGAAGATTTGAATAACGCCAGAAAGGAGAACTCAACTGATCGGGTAGAGGTCATTCACGGTTATGGTATTCAGGTTTCCAAAGAAAATGCATCCCAACTCGAACAAAAGCTGCTGAAATTCCAAGAAGAACTTGATTAGGTTCGGAATCTGGCAAATCTGTCATTTTCCCTCACCGCCCCAGATGTCAATTTCCCAAATGCTCAGAACCCCACACCACTACAAAATATCCCGAAGCCACAAAATCATCCCGCTCCTCACCACCACTGCAACACCTGCCATACTTCCAACAATACTCTATTGCTCATCCCGTAACCCCAAAACTCCACAAATGACCACTTCCACACCCATCATAACACCCCCATCTACGTGGAGACCATGCCACACTCCACCCAACCCATCTCAAACACACCTGAGTTTGATGATAAAGACTCGCTCATCAGGAACCTGGCTGAGGAACTTAAGAAATTGACTAGCCGGATTCAAGGCGTTGAAGGAAGCAAAGGAATTGAAGGGCTGAACTATAACGATCTTTGCATACAGCCCGATGTCGAACTGCCCAAGAGGTACAAACCTCCTAAGTTCGAGATGTTTGATAGTAAGGGAATCCAAGAGTACATTTGATAACATACTATGACAAGCTGGTTGGAGTAGGGAAAGACGAGAGAATCCACAAGAAGCTTTTCATGAGGAGTATGAAAGGAGATGCTCTATCTTGGTACATTAGCCAAGATACGAAGAAGTGGTCAAGTTGGGTAGGCATGGCGTCCGATTTTATGGATAGGTTCAGGTTCAATACAAAGAATGCGCCGGATGTGTTCTACATTCAGAATCTAAAGAAGAAACCTACAGAAACGTTTCGCGAGTATGCTACTCACTAGAGGTCCAAAGATGCTAAGGTTAGACCTGTCTAAGAAGAGGAACAGATGAACAAATTCTTTGTCTGGGCTCAAGACCCGCAGTATTATGAAACGCTGATGATGATTGAGAGCCACAAATTTTTCGACATTATCAAGCTGGGCAAAAGGATCGAAGAGGGCATCAAAAGTGGTATGGTTATGAACTTTGATGCCTTGCAAGCTACAAATAAGGCCTTACAGTCCGGTGGTGTGTCCAAGAAAAGGGACGTAGGAGCCATAATGGTGGCACAGAGAACCAAATCTCCCATCAAATACCAAACCTATCTAACGCCTCCACTCACATATCAGCCTACTCCAAACTACCAAGCACTTTTACCCTCTTACCAAACTCCACCACCCACTTATCAAACATCTCCACCATCCATATATCAGCCGACTTCACCCAGATATTCCCAACCCGCACATGTTTACCACGCCTACAATGCTTAACCATCCCGCTATCAATCACCTCCTACATGCCAAAACTTACCTAGACCTCGACCAAATTTTGACCGCAGACCTCCTAAACAGTATAGAGCCATTGCCGAACCCATTGACCAGTTATACGAGAGACTCAAGGTTGTTGGTTATGTCACCCCTATCCCTGTTATAACTTTTGAGAACCCTTCTCAGTGGGTTAATCCAAACAAATCCTTTGCATACCATTCCGGCATGAAAGGACACACCATCGACGAATGTCGTTCTCTAAAAGACAAGATCCAAGCTCTGATTGACAATAAAATTATTATGGCAAAGGAGCCCGCTCCGAATGTCTGCAATAACCCTCTGCCAAACCATAAGGGTGGAGGCATTCACATGATTGAAATAGAGTATGATTGGGATCCCGAGGGGTCTATCAGGTTGATCGCAGAAGGTGATGACCCAAAGAAGCCAATAGTTACTCTTAATCCGATCGTGGTCCAGATCCAACCCTCGGGGAACACCTAGGTAAACATGTCCATGACACTTGAGTTTGAAACAACGCCATCTGCAAAGACACCAGTGCCAATTGAGGTCGAATTTGTGTCTCCAGCGAATGCACCTATGCCATTCAAAGTTACAATTTTTCCACCCAAGGCCCATGCTCCATTTGGAGTAAAGATAGCCACGCCGATCCCAGTGGCAATGTCGACCATGACACCATTCCACACAAAGGCTATACCATGGGACTATACAGTTGAGGCAAGCAGGAAAGGCAAGGTTAGGTTCGAGGAAACTGTTACTGCACAGGGTATGACAAGAACTGGTAGGATCTATACCCCGGAACACCTAGTTGAGTCAAGAAAACAGGCCTCCAATTGATCGCCCATCATTGAGACGGGTCCAGACGATCTTTGGAGAAAGATACAGGCCAAGGAATACTCGGTTATCGGCCAGTTGAACAAAACTCTGGCACAAATTTCCATACTTGCTTTGCTAAAAAATTCTAAGGCACACAAGAATGCTCTGTTGAAAGTGCTGAGTGAAGCATATGTGCCAAATAACATCACTAGCGGGGAAATGGCCAACATGGTCGGACAGGTATTGGAAAGTCACAAAATTACTTTTCATGAGGATGAGCTACCGCCTGAAGGGTTAGGACACAACAAAGCGTTGCACATCATTGTGCAATGCGAAGACTACTTCATTATCGGGATCCTGATCGACGGGGGTTCCAATATCAATATTTGTCCACTGGTAACACTCAAGAAGTTGGGTAAGGGACTGCACAAGATAAAAGATGGAACCATAAACGTGAAAGCTTTCGACGATTCCCAAAAGTCCACCATTGGGGAGATTAGTCTGTATTTGCAAATGGGGCCAACTTGGTTCGATGTTGATTTCCAAGTGATAGACGTGCTGGCATCTTACAATTTGCTATTGGGAAGGCCATAGATTCATGCTACTAGAGCCGTAGCATCAACACTGCATCAGGCAGTAAAGTTCGAATGGAATCACCAGGAAGTGATCATTCACGGCGACGGTAGCAATCCTATATACAGTCTCCAGACCATTCCATCAATCGAGGGGAGAAAGAAGCTGGGAAGAGAGACTTACCACCACATCGAACGGGTAAATGCTGTTGACAAAGAAAAATGGCAGGTAACAAGATCGAGAGCATACTGAATTGGAGTGGGTATGAACATGGCAAAGGACTTGGCAAGAACCTCTAAGGAATCACTAAGCCCATAAAACTCAAGAAGCACGACACCACTTTCGGTCTGGGATATGAGTACACCTGGGAGGAATTCAATAACTAGTCGCCACCATGACGCGGTCCTTATTATCCATTGAAGCAGCCAGTACTGCATTTGGAGCAGACTTTCCAACCAACCGATGTTATTTATGGGTCGGAAGAAGAAAAAGCACTCACAGTAGTGAAGAATTTGTTCGTAGAAGATAATGATATGGATTGTTATGTTGTTCTCGAGGAGGAGGGGGAGGAAGGCCCTTCCATACAGGCTTTAAGTAGAGGAGCACGCCTCAATAACTGGACCATCAGGACAACTAGAGCCCGACGAGCCTAGAGGTAGCAAGGCTAAAACAAGCATCATGCAGTGTCTTTATTTTACTAAATGATTTTATTTTCGCATTTTAATTCCCGCAATAAGATCTCCAATGTTCCAAAACAGTTATGAAATTTATCAAAGCATTTTGACTTTTCTTATGAATCAACACTCATTATTATTTTTCTCTCATTACTTTACTTATACAACATTACTATTACTAATCTTGATGAACTAATAACTGTGACATGCAACGAGACAACGCAACAAATGGACATAGATTCAGAGGAAGATGACATACCAGAAGAGATTGTTAAGGAAGTTGAGAATTTTGAGAACAGACCTAAGTCCAACCTGGACCAAACAGAAGTGGTTAACTTGGGAGATGCTGAAAATGTCAAAGAAACACGAATCAGCGTCCACTTATCGCCATCAGAAAAGAAGGAGTACACAAAAATTCTAAAAGAATATGAGGACATATTCGCCTGGTCGTATGATGACATGACTAGTCTTAGTACATCTATTGTGTCTCACAAACTGCCAACCGATCCAACATGTCCGCCGGTAAAGCAAAAGTTCAGAAAGTTCAAGCCTGACATGAGTCTGAAAATCAAGGAAGAATTCACTAAGCAAGTTAAAGCTAAGGTTCTCAGGGTAGTAGAATACCCGACATGGTAAGACAACATTGTGCTAGTACCAAAGAAGGACGGGAAGGTCAGAGTCTGTGTCGACTATCGGGATCTCAACCGGGCCAGTCTGAAAGACGACTTCCCTTTGCCAAACATACACATCCTGATCGACAATTGCGCCAAGCATGAGTTGAAATCATTTGTAGACTGTTTCGCTGGTTATCATCAAATCTGGATGGATGAAGAAGATGCTGAGAAAATGGCTTTCATTACGCCGTGGGGAATGTATTGCTACAAGATGATGTCGTTCGGGTTAAAGAATGCAGGGCCACCTACATGAGGGCCATGACTACCATTTTCATTGATATGATACACAAGGAAATAGAGGTGTACGTAGATGATGTTATCATCAAGTCCAAGAAGGCCACTGATCACATGGAAGATTTGAGGATGTTTTTCAATAGATTGCGAAGGTACAACCTGAAACTGAATCCCATAAAATATGTATTTGGGGTTCCAGCCAGAAAACTACTTGGATTTATTGTGAGTCGCCAAGGAATAGAACTAGATCCATCAAAGGTCAAAGTTATTCAAGAATTTCCACCGCCAAAAACCAAGAAGGACGTGATGAGTTTCTTGGGGAGACTCAATTACATCAGCCAGTTCATAGCACAGTCTACAGTTATCTATGAGCCAATATTTAAGATGTTAAAGAAGGACGTCGCTACCAAATAGACTGACGACTGCCAAAAAGCTTTCGACATAATCAAGGAATACTTGTCAACACCACCCGTCTTGGTCCCGCCCGAGCCAGGTAGACCTCTATTACTCTACCTTGCAATAATGGATGGAGCTTTCGGTTGCGTTTTGGGGAATCATGATGAAACAGGGAGGAAGGAGCAGGCCATTTATTATCTCAGTAAGAATTTCACCATGTACGAGGCCCATTATTCTCTATTAGAATGCACATGTTGTGCTTTGACTTGGGTAGCTCAGAAGCTGAGGCACTACTTTTGTGCTTACACTACATATCTCATATCAAGGATGGATCCTTTGAAGTACATCTTTCAGAAGCCCATGCCGACTGGAAAGCTAGCCAAGTGGAAAATCCTGTTGAGTGAATTTGACATTGTCTACGTAACTCAGAAGGAAATCAAGGGACAGGCGCTAGCAGATCACCTTGCTGAAAATCCCGTGGACGGAGAATATGAACCCCTAAATATGTATTTTCCTGACGAAGAGGTATCATTCATAGGAGAAGATATTGCAGAATCATATGATGGTTGGAGAATGTTCTTCGATGGAGCAGCAAATTTCAAAGGAGTTGGTATTGGAACAGTCCTAGTATCGAAAACCGGTCAATATTATCCGGTATCTGCCAAACTCAGATTCCCGTGCACCAACAATATGTCCGAGTACGAAGCATGCATCCTAAGGATCAAGATGGCTACTTACATGAACATTCAGGAGTTGCTAGTGATTGGAGATTCGGACCTACTTATACATTAAGTCCGAGAAGAATGGGCGACCAAGAACTCCAAGATACTCCCGTATCTGCATTATGTACAGGAATTGAGAAAGAGGTTCACAAAGACGGAATTCCAACATGTTCCCAAAATCTAGAATGAGTTCACCGATGCATTGGCTACCCTATCATCTATGATACAACATCCAGACAAAAACTTCATTGATCCCATAGCCAGCTTATTATGCCCACGTTGAAGAAGAAGTAGACGGAAAGCCTTGGTTTCATGATATCAAGGAATATTTAGCAAAAGTCGAATACCTAGAACTTGAAAATCCTACTCAGAAACACACACTTCGGAGGTTGTCCAATAATTTCTTTCATAGCGGAGGAATCATGTATAGGAGGACTCCTGCTCTTGGATTGTTAAGGTGTGTCTACGTAAAGGAAGCATCTAGGCTACTAGAGGAAATTCATGCTGGGACCTGCGGTCCACATATGAACGGTTTTGTCTTAGCAAAGAAGATACTCTAGGCCGGTTACTTTTGGTTGACTATGGAGACGGACTGCATCCAGTATGTCCGAAAATGCCACCGCTGCTAGATACATGCAGACATGATAAAGGTACCTTCAAACAAGCTTAATGCAACAAGCTCACCGTGGTCGTTCGCCACATGGGGAATAGATGTTATTGGACCAATCGAACCTGCCGCTTCCAATGGGCATAGGTTTATCTAGTAGCAATCGACTCTTTCACCAAATGGGTCAAAGAAGCATCCTACAGAGTGGTAACTAAGAAAGTCGTGGCATACTTTGTCCGGGACCACATCATTTGTCGATTCGGGATTCCAGAATCAATCATTACCGATAATGGCTCCAATCTCAACAGTGACTTGATGAAAGCTATGTGTGAAACTTTCAAGATCAAACACAAGAATTCTACAGTATACAGAACTTAGATGAACGGGGCCGTAGAAGCCGCCAATAAGAACATCAAGAAGATACTAAGGAAAATGATAGAGAAACATAAGTTGTGGCACGAGAAGCTATCATTTGCTTTATTGGGGTATCACACCACAGTCCGCACATCAACTGGGGGAACCCCCAGTATGCTGGTTTATGGTACAGAAGCCGTCATTCCCGCCGAAGTGGAAATTCCTTCCTTAAGAATCATACAGGAAGCAGAGCTCGACGACGCAGAATGGGTGAAGAGTCGCTATGAGCAACTGGCTCTTATAGATGGGAAAAGAATGAATGCAGTCTGCCATGGTCAACTTTATCAGAATAGAATGTCCAGAGCCCTCAACAAAAGAGTCAAGCCAAGACAAATCACACCGGGGCAGCTGGTGTTAAAGAAAATCTTTCACACCAAGAGGAAGCCAAAGGGAAGTTCTCTCCCAACTGTCTGGGTCCATACATGGTTCACCGGGTTCTGACAGGAGGAAGCCTCATACTTGCAGAAATGGACGGAGAAGTTTGGCCAAAGCCAATTAATTCATATGCAGTCAAGCGTTACTATGTGTAGTCTTTATGCTTTCTGTGTAATTGAACTACGCCTGACCTGATTCCCGTTTAAAAGGGGATACGTAGGCAGCCCTATAGGTTTGGTCACAATTCAATAAAAATTTTATTTTTATTATTTATTTATGCCAATCACCGCAAGCAGCAGTCAGAAACATCAATCCATTAAACTGGGGCAGAATTTTGAGGAGGGCCCTCAAAATTCCATGGCAAGAGAGGTTGCAATGTCCTGAACCATGTCACAGTCGTCGGTTCATCTAAATTTTGTTTCTTACAAAATCATGCATGTTTATTATTGAAACTGCCTTGTTTAGCAACGCTACCCTAATGATACGTACAGTATCACTAGATCAAAGCCAAGCAGGTCAAGAAAAGCCACCGGGGATACGAACTAACCTCCCCCTTTTACAAAACTTACGATATTTCTTTGGATACACGCACTCGAGTTGCAAAATCATCAAATATACTATACACTCACGAGACAAACATTATTCAGGAATGCAACTCTCAGAACCGTTGCACTTACTCATAGTTGCTATCCGCACACAACAGTGTCCCCAGCAGGCACAATGTCCCCGGCAATCACAATGTCGCGATCTGCTATCAGCTAAGAAAGCTCTACTACCATTTGCCATTTTATTTCTTGCATAAGGCTACTATTCTGCCTTCCGAGACTAAACGCTGTCTCCATCTGCATTTTAAATTGCATAAGGCTGCCATTCTTCCTTCCTAGACTAAACACTATCTCCATTTGCATTTTCCATTGCATGAGGCTACCATTTTGCCTTCCGAGACTAAACGCTGTCTCCATCTGCATTTTTTCTGTATTGCATAAGGCTACCATTCTGCCTTCCGAGGTTAAACTCTATCTCCATCTGCATTTCTACATTGCATAAGGCTACCATTATGCCTTTCGAGGTTAAGCTCTACCTCCATCTGCATCTGCATGGCTAAAAGATCGCCACCTTATTTAAATTTGCATGGCTAAAAGATCGTCACCTTTATATTTGCATGGCTGAAAGATCGCCACCTCTACATTTGCATGGCTGAAAGATCGCCACCTCTACATTTGCATGGCTAAAAGATCGCCACTTCATTTGCATGGATGAAAGATCGCCACCTTCTGCATTGTATAGGCTGAAAGATCACCAAATACTGCATCTCATGGGCTGAAAGATCGCCAAATTGTCCAAAGGCATCATTGTTCGGAGGCACCATTTTCATAGCCCGAGAACAACATGCCATGGCCTGAGGACCCCTTTTAATCTTTTGCATATCATTATTCAAAGGCATCATGGTTCGGAGGCATCATTCTCATAGCCCAAGAGTGTCATTTCATGGCCTGCGAATCCTTTATTATACGCTTCATGGACCAGGACATCAGGGTCTAAGGACGTCATCCTAATGGTCCAAAGACAACATTCATGGTCCAACGGGAATGTGCATCATGTTCAAATTACGCACCATATATGCTTGTATTTCTTATTTGTAGGATATCCGATCATCTCAGCAGGAGCAATCCCGTCCCAGTTCACGCAGCCCCATCAGATTTCAATCATTCACCACGTCCTAAATACTGTGTTCGTGCTTGAAAGTCTCCATCGGCATACTCTGCCGACGGATACTGAACTACATATGGCCTGATTCCTATAAGACCAAGGATATGTAGGCAGCTCTGAAGCCAAAGCATGGCCTAAGCCTCCTCGAACCATTTTGTTCGGTCAAAATTGGCCATCATATCTTTACCCGACAACTCTTTCATACTTCCCAGGTAAAGAGGGGCAGCTGTTGATACCCAATTTTTCCTGTATATTTTTTAATCTGCAAAATACTTTGAAAATAGCATATGTATGCATATATAAGTATGTCCAAATGTTTTATTATTTTTCCTTAATTTTTAAAAGATTTTTAAATCAATTTATTGCCCTATTTTATCCAGAAAAGCCCAATAATTATTCCTAAAATTATCATTTTAGTGATTCACTTATTGGATTCTTATATTTATACTAAAATATAGCTAGCATAATTTTTTCATATTCTTACAAATTTATTTAATAATTTTAAAGCTAAATTGCATATAATCGCAATATTAGCCTCTTTTTAGATTTAATTGTGTTTATATTTATAAAATTAACTCTAATATTTTTTATTTTAATGATTATATATTATTAATAATTTTAGTACCTTTAATTTATTTCCGGAAATTATTCTACTATTGTTTTAAAAATAAATAAGGGAAAAATGGTTATTTAAATGTTAGCCCCGTTTATTTCAATTTTAGCCTTATTTGAACCTCCAATTGAACCCAATTTTAAACCCAATTACTTTGAACCAATCCCTGTTTAATCGACAAAAACCCAACCCTGTTAAACCGCCCCACTTACCTGATTAATCCAGGCCGTTGATCAAAATGATCAACGGCTACCAAACACACTTTCCTTTTTTAATCCCGACCTACCCCCTAACCCTAACCATTTTACAACCCTAGCTGCCTCTGAATCCCTTCTCTCTCAATTCTCTCTCAACCCCCTCTCAAACCCTAGCTGTCGCCCTCAACTACCACCTAAAAATCTCCCAAATCCATGGCTTCCAAGGTCAGTGGAGGCTTGTATCTACCTCCTATGATTCATACATGCCCGATTATCTTGATTTCAAGGCTAGATCCTGGAAACGTTTGGTCCAGACCTTGGTCGATCCCAGTTCTTATGGCTATCTCCGGTCATCTTTGACCTTGCTCCGGCCAGCCATGGCTATTCGAGCCTAACTCTCGACTTCTCCGACTTAGATCGACGGTTTCCAAGCCTTTCTCACCATCTAGGTTTCTTCTGAAACCATAACCTTTGAGGTTCCTCCGATTTCTTTTAGATTTGTGTTTACTCTTAACTCCTAAATGTTTGCTCAAGGTTTCTTTCCAAAACTTACCTTCAAAACCCCTTTTATCTTTTCCGATTTTTGTTAAGTCATTTCAAAGCTTTCTCTAATTTTTAACATGTTCTACTATGTTTCTTTATGTTGCTCTTCTACTGGAGTGTGCATGTTAAAAGTCTTAGTTTCTTTTGAGGTTTCTGAATCTATTTTGTTAAGTATTTGATCGATTTGTTTACTTTTCATTTCTAGACTCGATTGTGTTGAAAACCCTAAAATTTTGGGTTCATTCGAGTTCCGAAACTATTTGCTATATGTTTTACTTGTTCATCATGCTCTGAGTTCGATTGGTTTCAAAACCCTAATTTATTTGGGGCTTATTCAAGTTTCTGAAGTTGTTCCACCTGTTTGAAGTTGCTCGACTGGATTTGAAACCCTTTGTTTCAGCATCTGTTTCTTCAAGGGGTTTTGACTTCCTACTATCATTGAAAAAGGCTATACTTTTCAGAAGGGCCTTTTCACTTGAACCTTTACACGCTATTTGATACTCTTTTCTCTATTACTAAGTTACTGAAATTGACCAATGTGACTACCATGTTTCGATAGTTTACTATCTACTGGCTTTGTGATTGTTATTGCATGATGCTTCTCTTTGTCATAAGTTCAGCCTCGCATGCCTAATGTTTATGCACTCTTTTATATGCTAAATTTCCCTCTAAAATGATCTTCAATTGCGGACTGATTTCAAACCACTCCTTCTGTAATTCTGATTGCACTCGTGTGTTAAGTAATTAATTCTTTCCTTGTTTTACCGATTTCCCTGTTTCTTGGACCAATTTGAACACTTTCCTTTGAACCTTCGATCCCTATCTTTTCTACTCAATTCGATTAATTCCCTTACCTTGGTTACATTGGTATATGATTCTTACCGACATTTCCTTGATTAGAATCCGATGACCTAGTCTCTATTACCTACCATGTACTATGCTGAAGATACTTCCTTATTGGTCATATTTATCCTTATGTGATCTATTTCCTTATTTAGTATTTGCATATTACCGTTTAAATTTAACTCCTTAATTAAAGGAAGTTCTTGATACTGATTTGATTTTAATTTGTATATAGTTCCATAATTACTGCTAAACTATGATTCTTGCCTTATTTTCTACCCATTTTCAAACTATAAATACCTTGCTCTTCCATTAACACAAACACACGAACACTCTGAGTTCAAAAATCACTTACACTCAAAAAACACTCTCTTCTGCTTTACTACTTGTACTGTGGCCTGTTTTCAAAGTTCTCCTACATACCTTTACTATATTTTGGCTTCTCTGAACTGGTATATTATGATTAAGATTTCAGCGTCACAACAATATGTTTACTTAATCCTCTTACCTGTTTGTCTGCCTACTGCTTGTGTTTAATTCAGTACTCTATTCTAGCATATTGTAATTTCTTTCTTCCTATTCTGAATCTATGTATTGTGTATCCTAAACTCCTAACCCAATGTGTTTGATATTGATGGTTTGTTTGAGGCATGACAGTATTGAGAATTGCTGTCCATGACTCAAACTTGATCTCCTGGGATCCTAACCTCTATGTCTTCTCTAGTATTGCGTGTTCTGGTGGGCTTATAAGCATGGCAGCATCTCCTATTGTTGTGCATTCCCAAAGATGACCCTTGCCTAAGTACATAGGCTCTCTGCAATAAGTTCCCAAACCCTGGCCCATTTTTGTGTAAAGTTATCAACTTTGTAACTGTTTCCCAACACCTCTTTCCCTTTTCTTTACTTCCTTAGTTCTTAAAGTTCTGTTTCTGCACTTTCACTCTCTCTTAGACTTAAGTTCTGCCTCTCTCTTGTGAGCCTTGCCTTGGGACCCATGAGTTCCCTCTGAACTTGGACACTTGAGGGATGGCACTTCCACACTGCACTTGTCCCTATTCTGGTTTTGAAACTTGAGTGTAAGCAATACCCGAGGTCCCATTGAGGCCCTTAGGGAACTCTGACACACTCAAGTTGAGAAAGGCTTTGGATCAATGGTCTTTGAGTTGGTTTATCTCATAACTCAAACAGGAAGTCAAGAATCAGGCTTCCTCTAATTGTAATTCTTTATATTTTCCTGATGTATTTAGTATTTATTCTTGGTTTGTAATAATTTGTAATGAACATTTGGGGCTGGCTAGTGAAAAAGGATGGGTATTTATGCATGTCAAGGGTGGAAACCATGCCTATAGGACTGTTCTAATTCTGCATATTCAAACTTCACCTAGAAACCATGCCTATAGGGTGTTCTAAATTCTGCATATCCAACTATATATAGAAATTATACTATAAGGTTTAAAACAAAGTTTCTGCATTTAGATACCATGTCTATAAGGTTTCTACAATTAGATACCACGCCTAAAATCAGTAATGCATAGAAATCATGCCTATAGGGATTCTCGAGCAATTCTAATTCGTTTTCATTCACAGTCAATGTTGGATATAAAATTGGTAATCTGCAGAACCTGTAATCAATTTGTTTAATTCTGCATCTCTTTTGGAGGATTTAAGTCCCTCACTTAACGAAGTTTAACAAGTATGCATATAAGATTTTGAATAATTCATTTTGAGTTTTACTGTCTTATCACCTGCTGAATTCAGTAGATGTCATGCCTATAGGATCCTCGTCTAAACTCTTAGGCAAGCCTTAGAGTAATAATTGAGAGTTGAATCCGCTTCTGTTAATTATTACAACCGGTGGGCAGGCCTGATTCGGACTTCTTATCTGAATTATGTAATAAACTAAAATAGTCTCAACAATCTCCTCTCCCTCGTCTTTAATACTTTAAAATCAGACCTAAACAGTATGTGCAAGTCATGCTAATTATATGTTTTCTTTATTTAAGGAGGTATATCTGAGCTTTGTTTGTTTAATGCTTTTCCCCAAAATGTGTAATATGTGTTTTGTATGTCGCCATAGAGTTTTACCTTTGAAACTACAGATAAGCCCAACATCCCTCCTTTAGGATTAGTAGTCCTAAATGCCTCCGGGACTGATAGGAACGGGACGGGTAATAGCATGCAATAGGTAATCGAGACCAATCCGCGCTTTAAATACCTTAACGGGGTGGGAAGGGTAGATATGGATATGATGACCACGCGGTAATATCACGTGTAGCCCCTCATTGAAGAGTGATTACCGGACATTGTGTGGGGTGATCCATATTTTTTAAAAACCTAGGACCCCCCCTCCTTTTATTCTTTATTTCTTTTCTTTAGCATTTCAACTCCTTCTTTTAAAATCAACTTTTCTAATCATTCTTTCAAACTTTGTCTACTTTCAGACCATTATGTGAAATCCCCTCTTATATGAGCCTTATTTGCCTATATGTTAATTACACTTCAATTCACAACAATTGTCTGGCCGGGAACCACACTAGTGGATTCTGAGGGGTACCTAACACCTTCCCCTTGGAATAATTTCAAGCCCTTACCCTATCTCTGGTTATTCAAATCAAACCCTTTGGTGTCCTAATGCACCGTAATCATTAGGTAGCGATTCTTCAAATTCAAGCCCAGTTCCCAAAAGGAATGAGTTGTCCTTCCAAATGTCACAAACCTCGACTTTGCGAGGAAAAAATGGGCGCGTTAGTTATTATTATCTCTTTCGATGTTGCTTAAAATTAATTGAAATTATTATTATCTCTTCCGTAATTGCTTAACCCTAATTGAAGTTATTATTATCTCTTCCGTAATTGCTTAGCCTTAATTGAAGTTTTGTTATCCCTTTCATTATTGACGTATTCTTATTTGGGGTCATTGATTCATGCTCTCCCTTTTATCTCGAATTGTACTTTTATGGAATTGTTGTTATACATTATCTCTCCCTTGTTGAGCTATTCTTATTGAGACCATTATTCCCTGTTGTATCTTCCTTTGTGAGCCAGTTCTTCCGTTTCTTTGTGTTCTAAAGTTCTTGAGCTAGTTTACTTGTCGTATTCTTGTGTTATTGTTGTACTCAGTGTTGTTGATTTGAGGGCTATACGTGGTTGTGGTATTGAAGTTGTTGTGAGGAAATGTTGTGGCATACGAGCACATATTGTGAAAGTCATTTTATTGTGTTGTTATAGTTTGGCACACGTGGTATTGTTGAGGGGATTATTAGGATGTTCGCACATGAGTTGTCCATGTTGTTGTACTATTGATATTTGCACATGCAGTGTGACAAGGAGGGCTATATATGTGGGTTAGTGCATGTGGCGAGACAAGGTAGGGATATTGTTGTGTGCATATGGCGAGACAAGGCGGGCATTTACTTTATTATTACACACGTGGTAAGACAAGGTGGACTATGTTGGGGAATGATTTGTGATGACTTGTGATGGCCTGGGGGTGTTGTTATTATTGATATTTGTGTAGCGGTGTGCCTACATTGTGTGAGTTATATTATGTACATTTTGTGGTGATCATTTCTTATGTGCCACTCATCGTCTCTACTCTTAATTATTGACTTGAATTGTGGTAGAATACTTGCACAAGCATACATGTAAATAAATCACCCATATTGGTTTAAGAAGATGAATCCCGATGTTATTGACCATTTACATGTACTCCCGTGTACTTGACTTCTGTGTGAGAGTTATCCTGTTGGCATATGAGTTGTCCGTGCAGTCATTGTTATTGTTGGCACGTAAGTGGTTCATGCGGATATTAGGTATTGTCAATCTCTTGGCACATGAATCGTCCACACGATTTTGAATTGTAATGTGGGCACAAGATGCCAAGTGATTAGGTTCATGAATTGGGACTCATGATTTGTAATTTTGAGGTTTGGTACCTTGTGGAATTCTTGAATAAATCTGGTGTAAAAGTGGTTGTTCTTATTGAGTTGTTACTTGTTTTCCTTTAGTTAGTTTCACCGAACATAAATTGTGTCAAGCTTACTCTACAACATTATTACCTATTTGCTTCTTGTTGCTAATTGATGTTTCTAGTGTTTCATTGCGAGTATTGGTTTGTCTTCCTTACCATGCTTAGCTTTATATTAACATTGTTTCCCCGTTAGTTCACCTTCATACTTGTTCATATTGTTTAGTCCAGTAGGTGGCTTGACTATCCCTCGTCACTACACTGCCAAGGTTAGTCTTGATAGTTACTAGGTATCGTTGTGGTGTACTCATGCTACGCTTTTTGCATATTTTTGTGCATATCCAGGAATTTTGATGTTGGTTGATCAATAGCTAGTTGTTCGGCTTTTGCTGTGGAGACTCAAGGTAAATATGTCGTCGCGTTCGCATGCCTCAGAGTCACCTTCTAATACTGTACCTGTAATATTTATTTCTATTCTTAAATAGTTGGATTTAGGGATTTCTCTAGCAAACTTAGTAGAGAATATCACTTGTACTACTGGTTTTGGGATTGTTTGCTTATATGAAAATTTTCATTTTGAAATTCATAGTTGGTGGTTAAATTTTGCCATTATTTCCGTAAGTGTTAGGCTTACCTAGTCCTAAAGACTAGATGCCTTCACAACATCCTATGGAGGAAAATCGGGGTCATGACAAGTTGGTATCAGAGCTCTAGGTTCATAGGTGTTACGAGTCATAAGCGAGTTTAGTAGAGTCTTGTGGATCGGTACAAAGAATGTCTATACTTATCTTCTAGAGGCTACGAAACTATTAGGACAGTTTCACTTCTTTCATTCTTATCATGCGGGTTTATTGATCTTGGAGTTTGAGCCTTTTTCATTCTATTCTTTCGCAGATGGTGAGGATATGAGCTGCAATTAATGATGACGTTGCCCCTAGAGCCGGTGTTTCTAAGGGCCGGGGTAGAGGCAGAGGTCGAGGAGGAGCACGTGTCGCAGCTAGAGCACCTGTCAGAGTAGTCGTTGAGGAGCCGCTAGTAGCTCCGATTGGGGGACATGTACTATCGGTGCATGTTGTTACCCTAGGACTTTAGGAAACTTTAGCATAATTCCTGAGCATCTTTGGTACATTAGCTCAGGCGGGGTTGATTCTGGTTGCACCATCTACTTTACAAGCCGGGAAAGGAGCTCAGACTCCCGCTGCCCATACTTCAGAGCAGTGAGTCAACGTTGTTCAGGTTCTAGGTGTCATGCCGACACAACCTGTTGTTCTAGTTCAGCCCGTGGTTAGGACATCAACCTCTGAGGAGGAATAGCTTAGACTTGTGAGGTTTAAGAAGTATCACCCTCCTACTTTTAATGGTTTGGTTTTAGGGGATGCACATGGTTTTATATAAGAGTGCATTGCATTCTCCGCACTATGGGTATTGTAGAGACGAGTGGGGTTGCTTTTACTGCGTTCTAGCTTAAGGGAACAACGTATCAATGGTGGCGAGCGTACGAGTTAGGTATCCCGACCAATGTAACTTCACTTTTATGGACTCAGTTTTTAGAGATGTTCTTGAGAGAGTTTATTCCTTGGAACTTTTGGGATGCATGGCGCGTGGAGTTTGAGTAGCTGCGCCAAGGCACTATGTCAGTGTCAGAGTATGCCGTTAGATTCAGTGATTTATTCAAACATGCATATGCTTTGGTTTCTACAGTTAGAGAGCGAGTCCGCAGGTTCATTGAAGGGCTCAGTCATGGTATTCGATTCAGTATGGCTCTAGAGTTAGAGACAGATGTTTCATTCCAGCAAGTGGTAGAGATTGCTCATAGATTAGAGGGCATGTGGGATTAGGAGGGAAAGGTTAGGGAGGCGTCGTAGACCGGAGAGGTCTTTGGTCCCTATTTTGGAGGCAGGGTTCGGCATGGTAGAGGTTTTGTGGGTCAGCTAGTTCAGTTTGCACTTTAAGCTTTGCACTATGTTTCAATTACTCATGGGCCTGGAAGTTCTCCTTACCTGATAGCTTCCACGACCACATTAGCAGAGAGGTTGCTTTGAGTGTGGAGATACCAGCCATATGGTGAGAGATTGTCCCAGACTCAGGACAGATTTGTCACAGCGGGGTATTCAGGCTATGAGTTCTGCTCCAATTGCTGATATCACTACACCGCCAACTTAAGGTCTAGGTCAAGCGTGTATAGGTCACCCAAGAAAAGGACGCCCAGACCGTTGATATGTTTTATATGGTAGGGTGGAGGCCGTTGCACCAGATGATGTCATACATGTATGATTTCAATTTGTTATAGAGGAGCATCATTCATATTTTTTCCGATTCGGCTTATCGGGGTGAGTCCTCCTATTTTGCTTCACATATGGGTGAGTTTCGTGATTTTGTTACTCTTCTTATGTGTTTACCCCTGTTGGGAGATTCTATAGTGGTATCCCATTTCTATTCATTATTGAGAGCTATGAGACTAGGAGTAACTTTCTGTTATCCATTACAATAGGTTTTGATGTGAGTTCTGGGTGGTTAGGTACGATTCGTGATTTAGACGCTCTACCAGTGTGGGGTTCGGTATGTGTTAGGGTTTTGTTTAGCAAAATTAAATCAGTGGAATATTTCAGTTGATAGGATGTGTATACTACTGGTGATTTTGAGTTGAGGATGGGATCCTCGCATTTTCATGTATTTTGACATGTTTGGACCAGGCCGCGGCCACGGGCCGTGGTTGAGTTATATTAGGATGAGATTCTTGTGATTTGTTCATATACTTTAATTCCCCCCGGTGAAATTGATTCGTAAGTATGATATTGATAAGGAGTGGTGTCTACCGATCTTGTTTGATAGTTCTTTCATGTGTTTCCTTGTATATTTAATCATATCTGTGTTGTACTTATTGGGTTTTAGCTTGCGAGGCGTGTGCCCAAGTGGTGGTGGGGATGAGTTGTTGATTTGAGTGAATAGTCATGGAATCTTCGTGTTTCTTGCATCATTGCTGGTAGAGGTTGTGGAGGTTTGGAACAGGGTTCTAGCAGATATGAGGTTAATTGTCGGCTGGGTTTGATTATGGATAGCTATTATGATCAGAGATGTTGTTATGTGCATATGTGTAATGTGTCATGTCATATGGCGGTACCTTGTAGGTCTAGGCATAAGTTGTTGCAGCTGGTTGAGGCTAGTACTGTGTGTTGATCTAGGAATCGGAACTTTTGAAAACGATCGGATGGTGAGAAATTTGGTTCTAAAGCTTATTGGTATTGGTGGAAGAAAAATATCTTCAGTTGAGGTGGTGTTATTGGGTTTATGTGGATTTGGGGTGACATGGGGTCATCCGCAGGTGTATATATGGTAAGTTCCCTCAGTGATTGATGATTTCGTAATGACTCTTGGCACGTTCGAGGATGAACGTGTAACGACCCAAAGCAAAGTATGGACTATTCACAACCTTCTGCATTTGAGTATCTCGTATGTTTCTCACTTTTACCCTACTTACCTTAAAATCTTGCATCACATCTTCTATCTTTTTCATGACCTCCCTTCTACATAGGTATAATTCACATCCACAACTTGAAGCTCTATTATAATACTTGCACCTCTGGTGCATATACAATCCGGTAGGATCTTCATAGTGACTTGTTATGAGGCTAGTACTTTTCTAACTGGCTTTATCTTAGAGCCGTTATAGAATATGGCTACTGTACTATCTCTCTTGTACATCTGATATTAAGAGTGATTCTGCCATGGTCCAATAATCAAACTCCTAGTTTACTTAGTTGATGTAACTCTTTTGTTTCCTCTTCGCTCTGATCAACCTTTATGTAGGCTTAAGCTATCTTCCGATCTGCGGCTCATGGCATTAGTTATTGCTTTAGCCTTTCATGGAAGCTATGGAATATCCAGGATACAATCTCCTAACAATTCAATCCTTTATCTATGACCTGGACTCAATTATTTCTTTTTACTTATACTGGAGTCTTCTACGGCTGTATGATTGTTAACATACATGCTGCATGGATAATATTCCGAAATCTTAAGTGCGTTCATGACGTAAATAACCTGGATCATTAATCAAATAATTCCTTTCATTCCTTCTCAGCTTTCTTTAAACGAAGGCAATTACTTTTCCTGGTCCTTCTGCCCCCTCGTTACGTGCATACTTAATTTATCTTAGCGCCCACACATATTAGAATTCTATTCAACTCATATGATCTTGAATATCACTTCTTATTTTACTTCCCGATCATTAGCCACGGTAGGTGCCACTTTCTTATGGAGTGCATATAACATTGTTGTAAGACTGTTGTTATAAGCCATTTCCTCTTTAGGTCACTGAGCTTAGGTTGAAGCCTTATTCCTTACTTCCTCAGCTAGACTTTCATTGTAGTACTTAGGAAGGACCCTATGACTCTTGAAAATCTATGAGCTTATTACACTGTATACTCGACGGACCTTTTGATGTCCTTCCTTGCCTATAATTATTCGTAGTTACTTACTTCCATGGCCTTGTGCTTGTAGGGTTGCTTTTGAGCTAATATTTTGATTGTCTTCCTAGTGGCACTCTCTTTTATCTCCGTAAAACTCATACGGTACCTTTAACTACCCCAACTTCTATCTGAATATTTCTCAAGGATCACGATGTCATATCTGCGAAACTGAATTTTCATGTTGGGGTTCAATATGTTTATCTTGCACAATCTGTTTATTTGTCTGTATCCTATTGTCTAGCCATAACTAAGCTCTTCCTGAATCAACTACTAACTACTCGTTGTCCCATTCTCACATCAATACTCCACGTAATCTTTCTTGGATTATTTCCTTTGTCTTAACTTACCTCTCACACTGGCTCCTTATTTATCAATAACATCCCGGGCAGGAATCCTTACTTCCTTTCCTTGACGTCATGTTTGCATAGTGTTCTAGAATTGTAGCATATCTGTAGGATTTGAATAAGTGCAATCCTATCCCTTATACATTCTTATCGCATTCTTCCTTTATTATTCCATAGTTACTAGAACCACTTAATTCTGACTTAATGCCACATCACTCCATATTCCCCCTTTAGGGGAGTACTAAGAGTTGGAGCCACGAGGATCTACTTATAGATGTTTTACCTCTTCATCTTTGGCATCTTTTTACATCATCGATGACCCTTACTTGTCTTGCGGCAATCCTTCTGTACCAATGATAACAAAATTCCTTACTCGTGAGGGTTACACTTAGTATAACTGGCACATACAGTCCCTTAAGCTTAACCTTGCTCATATTGCTTGCTTTAGGAAAGCGTCTTCTCAAATGACCATTCTCTGAATTTCTCATGAATCTTCTTCTGTTGTCAATTCTATTATTGTCGGAACAAAATATGAAATTCTCACGATATCGACTATTATCAAATTAGTCAGTCCCTAATTCATGTTTAGTTTATCCTGTTCACCAGTCCATACCGATTTCTATTATTCTTGGGGTCTAACTTTTCCTTTTGGTAATCATGTTAGAGTCACAAACTTATTTTTTTTCAAAATGAGGATATGACTTTATGGCATATATTCTTTTGTTGTCTCAAGGCCTGTCACCTCTCGCCTTTTCTTTCGCTTGACTATAGACTCTATAATACTGTCATCTTTTTGATCTACCATTGTCATGCATGTATCACATCTTACTCATAATGTTTCATTAACTCTTTTCTTATTTCTCGCTAACATTTATGTCTATCACTTTATTCTGAAAACTCGAACAAGACTTTATTTTTCTTTTAGCTCCCCTTTCTCCATCCATTGGCTCTTCGAGTTGACTAACATTCTCTCTCTATTAGGGACAAAAGCCATACTAAGATAATTTTTATCCCTTCAAGGCTTTCAGTGCCTATCGTTGTAGTACTCATATTTTGTTGTACTATTTTAAAGTGCACCATCTGGTTGTCTCACAAGGAGATAAATTAGTACATTTGCAATATCCTTCGAAAATATCAACTAATGCAAACAATCCATCCACCATTTTGGATAACTCTAACCCCAGCCAGATCCTGTTATCCCGTCCTTCTCTTAAGCCATATCTGTTAGCTCCTATGAGGCATAACTGAGATGGGTGTGGCCAATTGTACATACCTCTGTTACTATTGAAAGTAACTCAAAATTCTTATATCTCTCTTTTTAAATGGTAAATATTGATAATCTTCATTAATTGGGGGCCGCATATCCTTCTTCACCATGCTTCTCTTACTTGTTAAAACTTGTATCTACCTTCTGAATCTCTCATTGCTTTTCACCATATAGGTGGATAGATATTCATTCCATAGGGCTCCTTAACAAGAAACTTACACGTCTTAGTACACACATGTTCTGCTGAAGACCTCACATTTATTCATCATAAGCTCAATGCAAAATCAAGTTCCTCCAACTCAACTCTTCCACAGCCATATTCAATCTCTTACCAGCTGTCTTTTGGATCTAGGTATCGTCTTATTACGAATAAAATAGAGTTTAGGAAATTGAGTTCTTACAACTGAACTCTACCACACGATCTAGAGTAAGAAGAAAGAGTGATAGTCCTAAATGCCCTGTAGCCTCCTGCTTATAAGTGTGGTGCACTACACACCCAAAACAAGATTCTACTAGACACGACTTGTAGACTCCCTAGGACAGAACTACTCTAATACCACTTTTGTAACGACCCAAACCAAAGGGTCACGACGAGCAGCCGGTACCTTACTCAACCGAGTATCAATGTAACATATTTTTCTTATCGTACTATAATTGGTAATTGGGCCAACATGGTAACACCTCGTAATGTATAACTATAAGTGGGAAATCATTGTATTAATGAACCATCTTTCTTAAACATGAATACATATCAGCCTTCAAGGCCTCTAACATACTATACAAAATGAATCTCTATCTATAAAGCCTCTAAGATTATTTGACATCAAATGGGACCGGGTACCGGCCTACCCATAAGTCTATAGAAAAATTCTGACACGTTGACTCATAGACTCTGCTGCACTCCGAATGAGGTAGAGTCTTACTGATCCTTTACTGAATGCTAACCTCGTCTACAATGAGGGCTCGTCAAACTGATTTTATATACCTGTAGGTGTGAATGCTGCGTCCCCAACAAAGGACGTCGGTACAAGTAATGTACCGAGTATGCAAAGCACATAGATAAGTATATAAAAAACATGGTGGAAACATGGAGTACATGACTCAACCTGTAAGTATGGATAACTCTATAAATCCTGAAATACTTATAGTGTCATGCATATGCGTATGAATGTCATGTCATGCATAGGTACATGTGTTCATAACATTATCAAGCATCTGAGGGCATCTCATCATATCATCTCAGCCATTGTGGGCAAAATCATCAATGTATACCAACTGATCAGGTGGTGGTGCGTATATAACGCCGTAACCTTCTCTCATATCCCATATATATATACACACACACACATACATACATACACGTATATAATGCTATCTGGTCATGGGTCAATGTACATGCATAAATGAATGCAATGTATGAGAAGTATGTCAATAAAATCTCTCGGAGTGTCATAAGACCATTATGCCTTTGATTAATATCATGATGTAAACTTTATCAACTTACATATTTTCTGAGACCCATGAACAAACGATAGAATAATAAGAAATATGAGAATCAAGAACATAGGAACCTCTAGTATTTCTATAAATAGAGTCATTTATGGAAGTTGTGCATTTTCTCATATCGTTTGTATCGTATGGATCATGCCAAAAAGAAAGAAGGGATAGCCTTAACATACCTGAGCCAATTCTCTTGACAATCCATCTAACATACGTCAATTACCACGAAACACGTAATGATTGATCAAAGTAGGGAAGAATCCGTATGATATTCTTGAAAAAGATTGTACCGTGCTCTCTTAGAATTACAAATCCCACGTTGCTATAATATTCCGTAGTCTTCGTATGAAATGCTTGAAGCAATAACGTTGCTATTGTAGAATTATCCTTGCTGAAGCTTTTCTTAAGATGTGAACAAATTCAAGAACATTGCTATTGAAAAATTATGCATGTTGAAGCCTTTTATTAAGATGTAAGCAATTGCAGAACGTTGCTATTGTGAAATTATGCTTGCTGAAGCCTTTCCTTAATTTAGATGTAAAATACTTCTTCATTTGAGAGTAGATATGGGATTTTAGGTCTTGGTGGAGTGGGCCCCACCTTTCAAGGATTGGTGTCACATAACCCCCCCAATTTTTGCCACCTTGAAGTGTGGTTTAAGAGTCACATTTTGTGACTTTGTTGGCTGCCATATTAATGGCTATCCATTCCCAACCAATTAACCACCAACATCTTAATTAGTTTTTAGTCTCCTACTAAAATCAATAATTACCCAATTATCCACATAATTAATTAGTCTCCTACTAAAATCAATAATTACCCAATTATCCACATAATTAAGAATTATCTCAAATTACTTAAAATACTACTCATTTTTAATACACCTTACTGTCATAGTCATGTGGTACCTTGTATGGTACTAGTCCATAAATACCGGGTATTATTGCCCGGACTATATTGTATCTCAAAATGACAACCTTCGAGGAAACTCATTTTCTTCGATTCGCTTACCCTCTCACCTTCACGAATTTACTTATCACTTGTTTGAAATAGCATAATATTTGTAACCTTAAAATAATCTAATTCTCGAACTTGCGTCGATTAACTTACGACAAAAATTTAATGTCCAAAAATGAGGTATGTAACTTCTCATTCACGAGCTTTCATCAATTCACTTATGGCATACTTTCATGTACGAAAACATGGGGTGTAACATCATTCTCCTTTTTGGAACATTCGTCCTTGAATGTTGACTGATGCACTTATCATTTTCATAACCTATGTCTTCCAAATACTTTAGTACTCTCCTTGCCATCTAGGCAACTGTCTTGTGAATAAAACTCCAGGTTATGTTTGTTGCCATCTAGGCACTTATCGTTACTGAGGTCTGCTACAAAACTCCAGTTACGTTTGTTGCTTATCCTATATGTATAAATCTAAGTCCTTTAATGCTTCCTCATTACTATTCATCTTAAGAATGACAGCCTAATCTCATCTCATACTTTGTAACTTTTATCCATCTATTGTTGATTCACCTCAATGTTGATATGCATAACTTGAAACCTCTTACGTAATATATTGTCACTAGGGCTTACGTCTCATCGAGGAACATCTGAAACGATTAGACTGATCCACCTGAGGCGATATTGTTCTTCCATAACCCTATTTAATTGCATCCCAACGTGGGTATTTTAATCCTGTACAATTCATGAATTCCCCCTCTCTTTTTTTCTTCAATTAATTACCCAATCGAAGGCCTAAACGTAATCTGTTATCTATTACAGTTACACACTCATTCTACTACCAAGGCAGCATTCCATTTCTTATAAATCCTACTAGTCTTAGACTCCTTTGAGTTTATTCAGGCTATATTGAGCTTTCTATAACTTAGAGAAACCATTAGCTCTTTTGTTTTCATAGGCTTAATACGGAGGACTTTATCCATTTTCGTCACCTTCTTACTCGCCTCTTTTTATTCTTACCCCTATCTTCCAAAAACCTCATCACTTTACCATACTTTAGCTTGCGACATACACATATTCGTTTATACTACTCGCAACCTTCCTTCAACTTGCTTGCACCATAGATTTCCTTATGTTATTCTGGAACATCAAGCAAGACATTACATCGTCTCTAACTCTTCTTTTCTATCTTGACTAGATCTCTCGGTACCTAGAAACCATAGGCTGGAAGATATGCCACTAACGATGTTGCTATCATTCCTGGATGCTGAATCCTCGCACTTCTAGCCTTCTATCCTTAGTATGGACTATTCACAACCTTTGCATTTGATTATCTCGTACGTTGTTCACCTTTACTCTACTTACCTTAAAATCTTACATCACATCTTCTATCTCTTTCATGTCCTCCCTTCCACATGGGTATAATTCACATCCACAACTTGAAGCTCTATTATAATACTTGCACCTCTGGTGCATATACAATCCGATGTGAGCTTCATACTGATTTCTTATGAGTGTTGATACCCAATTTTTCCATATATATTTTCAATATTCAAAATACCTTCAAAATAGCATGTATATGCATATATAAGCATGTCCAAAGTTTTTATTATTTTTCCATAATTTTAAGGTTTTAAATTGATTGTTTTCTCCCTTTTTATCCATAAAATTCCCGATAATTATTTTCAAAATTATTATTTTGATAATTCCTCTATTGGATTTCTATATTTATGCCAAATATGGCTAAGGTAATTTTTACATATTTTTATAATTACATTTAATATTTTTAAAGCTAAATTGCACATAATTGCAATATTAGCCCTTTTAAGATTTAATATGTTTTGTATGCATAAAAAAAGATCATGTATTTTTAAATTTTTAATTATGTATTATAAATCATTTTACATTTTTAAATTATTTTTAGAAATTATCTACTATTTTCTATAAATTAAATAGGGAAAAATGGCTATTTAACTTATAGCCAAAATTGGCTTTCAATTCTAGCCTAAATCAAACGGACCCCCAACCCAATTAAAAAACCCACCGGACCCAAGCCCAAAACCAAACCATACCCAACCCACCTACCACATTCAATCTTGACCGTTGATCATTTAGATCAACGACCCACATTCCCTTTTCCTAAATTAAACCTAGACGACCCCCCCCCAAACCCTTTCATTCTCTCATTCACTCAACCGACACTCATCTCCATCTCTCTACCTCTGGTTCTCTCTAGAACTTTCTCCTCTCCCCTCTGATGAACCTTATCCACCTTCTATGTCCACCTCCCTGCCTGAATCCATGGTGGCCTCGCCACCTACCAGCCTTATGACTCCCTCTTAAACGTGTGTCATTGTTTTGAGGCCTTCAAGTGAAACAGAGATGGTTCACTCGCCTCCCATGGTTTCTCATGCCATTTTCTGGCCATTCATAGCTGTTCAAGTAAGATCTATCTGGTAACTTTTCAAGGTTTTCTCACCTTCTCTAGGTTCTCCGAAACCCTAACTTTAAATATTTTCCTATCCCTTTTAGATCTATCTTAGATTTGTGTATATTATGAGCTTTTGGTGTTTTCCTCAAAGGTTTTTCCTGATTGTTTTTTTCAAAGTGACTTTTCGTCTTCAAGACTAGGGTTTCTTAACCCCTTTTTTAAATGACTTCTCCTCTGAATTTTAGTACTATTATATGATACTCTTTTTAAATAGTTTATTTATGTTTTTCTTCTACCTGATTCATCACGTTGAAAACCCTAATTATTTTGGTTTTATCTGGGGTTCTGGAACTGTCTTTGTTTATTTGATTTATATGTATACTTGTTTCGATCGATTTCTTTATGGTTAGACCCTTTTCTTTGTTTATCTTGACCGATTCTATGTTCTTACCTCTTTTAACTCAACTCTATTAAAAACCCTAATTTCTTAAAGATTTTCTTCACTTGTTACTGTGAGTTTTAAAGACTTTCTTTACTTGTTCTGTGTGTTGGCCTGGTCTTCTTTACCTGTTGTTATGTGTTAGATTGGTTTCTTCACTCTGGTTCTATGTGTTAGCCATGACTACTTGACTTGGTTAAGTTTCTGTTGATTATCATGCTTCGAGTGGGTTCCTTTTGCTACTGAGTCCTTAGCCTACTCGTGTCACTTCTGTATGATTGTGTTAATCTAGTTTGTTCATCTCTTGCTTCTTTTTGTCGATATGGCTGACCTTGCATGTCTGATATGCATGTTCATTCTTCTCTATTTATATGTCGAAGTGCAGAATCATGACTCCCTCTTGATTGATCCCAATTTCCTTAAATTACAGTTTGATTGCAAGGTTTTCTTATAAACCCCTAAAATTTTACTCGTTTGTTTAAGTTGATTGATTCCATTCCCTTATTTGCTGTGGTGCTTCATTCTTGCTGAATCCTTTCCTCAAATTAGTATATTCTGTACTTAGACTCAAGCATATGCTCTATACTTCTACTACCCCTTATATGGTAAAAACCAATCTTTCTCAACTGATTTTCTTTCCGTAGTTATCCCTGTTAGTATTCGTTTAAGCTGTAATTCCTTGATTAAAGGGAAGTACTTGTATTAATTGGATTCTAATTGTGATTACTTCCATAATTGTGTTAAACCTTTACTTGTTACCTTATTTTCTACCTATTTTCAAAGCCATAAATACCCTAGGTCTTTCATTAACAAGACAAGACTTGGCTTTCAAAAACCCCTCTCTTACTAAAAGAAAAATTCTGTGTTATTCTACTACTATTGGCCAGTTGCAAGCCAAGGCTAATCATCTATAAGCCTTGGTTCTTTAATTTATTTACCTCTATCTTCACTAGTATGTCCTAGTTTAATTTAAAGCTTCAACAACAATATGTTTCTATTCCTGCTTCAGTTTTTTTTATTTCTGGCCTGCTTTTACTTGGGTTTTTTGTTGTGAAGTTTGTATCTAAGCATGCTGATATGATTCCCCCCTTTAAATTCATATGATTCGAGCATGCCTGGACGATTGAATTCTTTTACCTACTGTGCATTTACCATTTTGTGAATCCCAAATCCCCTATCCCTCCTCTATGTGTTTCATGACTGGTTTGGGATTATGCCAGTGTCCAACTATCTCTGAGCATGTCCCTACCATTCCTAATATTCCTGCAGAGGTCAAGTGCCTATAGTCAATATATATGTATCCCCAAATCCCCTTTTATGCCCATGTGTGATTACTGAATTCACTCACTTGTTGCCTGTGGTCTTACCCTGAAGTGTTTGAACTATGTCTTACTAATACAACTTCTTTCAACCATCTATATTACTGATTGCTTTCAAAATGGACCTACCAGTCCAGTTTTTAAACAAACTCCCTTCAAACATGTGTCCTGCATTTTCACTATACTCCTAGACTACTAGGTCCTGCCCCTTTTGTGTGAGCCTTGCCTTGGGACCCTTGATCTCCCTCTGAACTTGGACACATGAAAGCTGGCCTTTCCACACTACACTTACTCTGTCTTGGCTATGAAATCTGGGTGTGAGCACTACCCGGGATCCCTTGAGGTCCTTAGGAGACTCTAACACACCCAGATATGAGGAAAAGCTATGAAACAATCTTGACACTTGGGGTGATTGATTACATAACTCAGAGAGGATGTCCTAATCAGGCTTCCTATAGTCTAACTTCTTATTTTCATTGCTACTTATGTAATTCATTTCAATGTTGGTATGTAATAACCTGTTGTAAACAAGTATTGGGGTGGGCTAGAGAAAATGGATGGGGTAAATATGCATGCTATAGTTGTTAAGGGGTAGAAAACATGTTGTTAGGTTTATATTCCTAATTGCACAATATAAACCATGCTTAGGGTTCATACATGCATTAGAAATCATGCTCTTAGGTCCCATGTTTCTTGCTTCAGCATCTCATCCGTCACTAATCCATGTTTTATGTCTATCACTTAGAAATCTTACTCCTAGGACGATAACAACATTGGCATAAAAGCTATTACTCTTGTACTTTCAGAAGTCGTATTCTGCAACTCTTGTGCGCATTTAGCAATCATGCCTTAGGGATTCTGTTTTTCAACAACCCTGCCATTTGCATGTGCATATTAGATATTATGTTCTAGGATCATGTTTGTATTTTGTTTAAGTTTCCTAGTTAATTACTGATCCCTGAAAAGGTAATAATAATAATCTCGCATTGTGATGTTTTCTGAATAAAACTGGTAATAATCTCTGCATTTTCAGATTCGTATCAACTATAACAGCATGTTCTTAGGTAAAACCATCTCCAAACTATTTTTTTTAATAATTTTGAATAACTATTGCGTACTATTTTACGCCTAGGAAAGCCTTAGGAAATAATTTTAAATAAAACTAGAACCGTCTCTATGATTAGTATTTAATTATCAACTGTTAAAATCAGTATGCAAGCCTGATTCAGACTTCTTTTCTGAGTCATGTAATAAATCTGGTTCTGCTGTTATCACTTAGATACCATGCGTAGGATTTAAATTCAGACTTTAATTGTGTATGAGTCATGTTGTCTATGTGCATTACTTGTGGAGGTATATTTGAGCCTTTCGTTTGTCTTCCATGCTCCCCTTAATTGAAGTCCTACTTGTTATTGTATGTTGCCTTAGTATTTTGCCTTTAAACCTGAGAGTCTGCCTAGAACCTCCTTCTTATAGGATAGGAGTCCTAAATTCCTCCAGGACTGCTAGGAAGGGATGGGTAACAACATGCAATAGGGGTCGAGACCAACCCTCGCTTTAATTACCTTCATAGGGCGGAAAAGGGTAGATATGGATATGATGAGCGGTGCGTTAATACCACGTGTAGCCCCTCTTTGAGGAGTCTCATACTGGCTATTGCATTGATGTGATCCATATTACAAACAAACCTAAGACACCCCCTTTACATTCATAAGCATGCTTCAGATTGTAATTCTTTTCAAAATTTTGCCTTTCACTCATTGTTTTCAAACGCTTGTGTATTTAAAATTAAATCCCCTACTATTTGAGTCATACTTGTTTATTTACTAATTTCACAAATTCACAAAAAAACTGTCTGGCCGGGAACCACATTAGTGGATCCTGAGGGGTGACTAACACCTTCCCCTTAGGATAATTTCAAGTCATTACCCTATCTCTTGTTACCAAACGTAGTTCTGAATGAACCCTATAGGGGACCTAAAGCACCTTAACTTCATTAGGTAGCGACTCTCCAAAATACAACCCCCTTTCCAAGGGAACGAGTTGTCCCAACCAAATGTCATGAACCCGATTTCTGCGGAGGGAAAAGGGGGCGCAACAATGTGGCTGGTACTTTTCTAACTGGATTTATCGTAGAGCCGTTATATAATGTGGCTACTGTACATCTCTCTTGTACCTCTGATATTAAGAGTGATTCTTCCATGGTCCAATAATCAAACTTCTGATTTACTTAGTTGATATAACTCTTTTGTTTCCTCTTCCCTCTGATCAACCTTTATGTAGGCTTAAGCTATATTCCGATCTACGGCTCATGGCATTAGTTATTGCTTTAGCCTTTCATGGACGCTATGGAATATCTAGGATACAATCTCCTAACAATTCAATCCTTTGTCTATGACTTGGACTCAATTCTTTCCTTTAACTTATACTGGAGTCTTCTACGACTGTATGATTGTCAACATATTTGTTGCATGGATAATATTTCGAAATCCTAAGTGCGTTCATAACGTAACTAACTCTGGATCATTGATAGAATAATTCCTTTCGTTTCTTCTCAGCTTTCTTTAAACGTAGGCAATTACTTTTCCTGGTCTTTCTGCCCCCTCATTGTGTGCATACTTAATTTATCTTAGTGCCCACACATATTGGAATTCTATACAACTCATATGATCTTGAATATCACTTTTGATTTTACTTCCTGTTCATTAGCCACAGTAGGTGCCACTTTCTTATGGAGTGCATATAACGTTGTTGTGAGACTGTTGTTATAAGCCATTTCCTCTTTACGTCACTGAGCTTAGGTTGAAGCCTTCTTCCATACTTCCTCAGCTAGTCTTTCATTGTAGTACTTAAGGAGGACCTTCTAACTCTTGTAAAGCTCTGATCTTATTACACTGTACACTCGACAGGCCTTTTGATGTCCTTCATTGCCTATAATTATCCGTAGTTACTTACTTCCATGGCCTTGTGCTTGTAGGGTTGCTTTTGAGCTAATATTTTGATTGTCTTCCTATTGGCACTCTCTTTTTTCTCCGTAACACACATACGGTACCTTTAGCTACCCCAGCTTCTTTCTGAATATTTCTCAAGGGTCACGATGTCATATCTGCGAGACTGAATTCTCATGTTGGGGTTCACTATGTTTATCTTGCACAATCTGTTGATTTGTCTGTATCCTCTTGTCTAGCCATAACTAAGCTCTTCCTGAATCAACTACTAACTACTCGTTGTCCCATTCTCACATCAATACTTCGCGTAATCTTTCTTGGATTATTTCCTTTGTCTTAACTTACCTCTCACACTAGCTCCTTATTTATCAATAACATCCCGGGCAGGAATCCTTACTTCCTTTCCTTGACGTCGTGTTTGCATAGTGTTCTGTAATTGTAGCATATGTGTAGGATTTGAATAAGTGCAATCCTATTCCTTTCTCATTCTTATCGCATTTTTCCTTTATTATTCCATAATTACTAGAACCATTTAATTCTATCTTAATGCCACATCACTCTATATTCTCCCCTTTAAGGGAGTACTAAGAGTTTGAGCTATGAGGATCTACCTATAGATATTTTACCGCTTCATCTTTGGCATCTTTTCACATTATCGATGACCCTTACTTGACTTGTGGCAGTCCATTTGTACCAATGATAACAAAATTCCTTACTCATGAGGGTGACGCTTAGTATAACTGGCACATACAGTCCTTTAAGCTTAACTTTGCTCACATTTCTTGCTTTAGGCAAGCGTCTTTCCGAATGACCATTCTCTGAATTTCTCATGAATTTTCTTGTGTTGTTAATTCTATTATTGTCGGAACAAAATGTGAAATTCTCACGATACTGACTATTATCAAATTACTCAGTCCCTAATTCATGTTTAGTTTATCTTATTCATCAATCCATACTGATTTCTATTATTCTGGGGGTCTAACTTTTCCTTTTGGTAATAATGTTAGAGTCACGAACTTTTTTTTTTAAATGAGGATATGAATTTATAGTCTATATTCTTTTGTTGTCTTAAGGCCTGTCACCTCTCACCTTTTCCTTCACTTGACTATAGACTCTATAATACTGTCATCTTTTTGATCTACCGTTGTCATGCATGTATCACATCTTACTCATAATGCTTCATTAACTCTTTTCTTATTTCCCACTAACATTTATGTATATCACTTTATTCATAAAACTCGAACAAGACATTCTTTTGCTTTTAGCTCCGCTTGCTTCATCCATTGGCTCTTTGAGTTGACTAAAATTCTCTCTCTATTAGGGTCGGAATCCATACTAAGATAATTTTTATCCCTTCAAGGCTTCCAGTGCCTATCGTTGTAGTACTCATATTTTGTTGTACTATTGTAGAGTGCACCATCTAGCTGTCTCACAAGGAGATCTATTAGCACATTTGCAGTATCCTTCGAAAATGCCAACTAACGCAAACAATCCATCCGCTATTTTGGTTCACTCTAATCCCAGCCGGATCCTAATATCTCGTCCTTCTCTTAAACCATATCTGTTAGCTCATATGAGGCATAACTGAGATGGGTGTGGCCAATTGTACAAACCTCTGTTACCGTTGTAAGTAACTCAAAATGCTTATATCTCTCTTCTTACATGGTAAATATTGATAATTTTCATTAACTGGGGGCCGCGTACCCTTCTTCACCTTGCTTCTCTTGCTTGTTGAAACTTGTATCTGCCTTCTGAATCTCTCATTGCTTTTCACCATATGGGTGGATAGATATTCATTCCATAGGGCTCCTTAACAACAAACTTACACATCTTAGTACACACATGTTCTGCTGAAGACCTCACATTTATTCATCATAAGCTTGACGCAAAATCGAGTTTCTCCGACTCCACTATTTCACAGCCACATTCAATCTCTTACCAGCTGTCTTTTGGATGTAGGTATCGTCTTATTACGAATAAAATAGAGTTTAGGAAATTGAGTTCTTACAACTGAGCTCTACCACACGATCTAGAGTAAGAAGAAAGAATGACAGTCCTAAATGCCTTGTAGCCTCGTGCTTATAAGTGTGGTTCACGATACACCCATAAATAATACTCTACTAGACACGACTTGTAGACTCCCTAGGACAGAACTACTCTAATACCACTTTTGTAACGACCCAAACCAAAGGGTCACGACGAGCAGCCGGTACCTTACTCAACCGAGTATCAATGTAACATATTTTTCTTATCGTACTATAATTGGTAACTGGGCCAACATGGTAACACCTCGTAATGTATAACTATAAGTGGGAAAGCATTGTATCAATGAACCATTTTTCTTAAACATGAATAAATATGGGCCGTCAAGGCTTCTGACATACTGTACAAAATGAATCTCTATCTATAAAGCCTCTAAGAGTATTTGATATCAAATGGGATAGAGTACCGGCCTACCCATAAGTCTATAGCAAAATTCTGACACGATGACTCAGAGACTCGGCTGCACTCCGAATGAGGTGAAGTCTTACCGATCCTTTACTGAATGTTAACCTCATCTACAATGAGGTCTTGTCAGACTGATTTTCTATACCTGCAGACATGAATGCAGCATCCCCAACAAAGGACATCAGTACGAGTAATGTACCGAGTATGTAAAACACATAGATAAGTATATAAAAGACATGGAAGAAACATGGAGTACACAACTCAACCCGTAAGTCTGCATAACTCTGTAAATCCTGAAATACTTATAGTGTCATGCATATGCATATGAATGTCATGTCGTGCATAGGTACATATGTTCATAATATCATCAAGCCTCTGAGGGCATCCCATCATATCATCTCGACCACTGTGGGCAAAATCATCAACGTATACTAGCTGATCAGGTGGTGGTGCGTATATAGCGCCGTAACTTTTTTCCATATCCCCGCATATATATATATATATATATATATATATATATATATGTGTGTGTGTGTGTGTGTGTGTGTGTGTGTGTGTGTGTGTGTGTCTGTGTGTGTGTGTGTTTATAATGCCGCCATCTAGTCATGGGTCAATGTACATGTATAAATGAATGCAATGCATGTGAAGTACGTCAATAAAATCTCTCGGAGTGTCATAAGACTATTATGCCTTTCATTAAAGTCATGAAGTAAACTTTATCAACTTACATATTTTCTGAGACCCATGAACAGACGATAGAATAATAAGAAATATGAGAATCAAGAACATAGGAACCTCTAGTATTTCTATAAATAGAGTCATTTATGGAAGTTGTGCATTTTACCGTTTCGTTTGTATCATATGGATCATGCCATAAAGAAAGAAGGGATAGCCTTAACATACCTGAGTCGATTCTCTTGAGAATCCCTCTAACATACGTCAATTGTGACAAAACACATAACGGCAGATCGAAGTAGGGGAGAATCCGTAAGATATTCTTGAGAAAGATTGTACCATGCTCTCTTGGAATTGCAAATCCCACGTTGCTATAATATTACGTAGTCTTCGTACGAAATGCTTGAAGCAATAGCGTTGCTCTTGTAGAATTATCCTTGCTGAAGCTTTTTCTTAAGATGTGAGCAAATTCAAGAACATTGCTATTGCAAAATTATGCATGTTGAACCCTTTTCTTAGGATGTAAGCAATTGTAGAACGTTGCTATTGCAAATTATGGTTGCTAAAGTCTTTCCTTAATTTAGATGTAAAATACATCTTTATTTGTGAGTAGATATGAGATTTTAGGTCTTGGTGGTGTGGGCACCACCTTTCAAGGCTTGGTGTCACATAAACCCCCAATTTTTGTCATCTTGAAGTGTGGTTTAAAAGTTACATTTTGTGACTTTGTTGGCTTCCATGTTAATGGCTATCCATTCCCAACCAATTAACCACTAACATTTTAATTAATTGTTAATCTCATACTAATATTAATAATTACCAAATTATCCACATAATTAAGAATTATCTCAAATTACTTAAAATACTACTCACTTTTAACACGTCTTACGCACCTTACTATTATGATCATGTGGTACCTTATATGTCACTAATCCATAAAAATCGGGTATTATAGCTCAGACCGTATTTTATATCAAAATGACAACCTCCGACGAAACTCATTTTCTTCGATTCGCTTATCCTCTCACCTTCACGAATTTACTTATCACTTGTTTGAAATAGCATAATATTTGTAACCTCAAAATAATCTCATTCCCGAGCTTGTGTCGATTAGCTTACGACAAAACTTTAACATCTGAAAATGCGAGATGTAACATCTCATTCCTGAACTTTCATCAATTCACTTATGGCATACTTTCATGTACGAAAACATGTGGTGTAACAGAACATTTGTTTAAAAGGGGGAGAATGTAACGACACGGCCGGTCATTTTGAGAATTAGATTCTCGTTCGGTGGATTAACGTCTCGAGCAGTTTTGTATTCTGTGTTATGACTTGAGTGTGTGGTCGAGTTCGATTTTCGGATGATTCGGGATCAATTTGAAAGGATTCCTGTTTTAGAAGCTTAAGCGGTAAGAGTTTACTAGAATTTGACTTTTGTGTAGACGACTCCAAAATAGCATTTTGATGATTCCAAAAGTTTTGTAAGGTGATTTTGGACTTAGGCATGCGTTCGGATTTGGATTTGGAGGAGTGTAGGATAATTTGAAGCATTTTGGCAAAAATTGGAAAGTCAAAGTTTTGGAAGGTTAAGAGGTTTGACAGGGAGTTGACTTGGTTGATATCGGGATTGGATTGTAATTCCTAGAGTTGGATTAGCTCCCTTATGTCATTTGGAACTTGCATGCAAAATTTGACATCATTCTAGGTTAATTTGATATGATTCAGCGTGAGTTGTAGAAGTTGAAAGTTCATAAGTTCATTATGTTCGATTTAAGGTGCAATTCGTAGTTTGAAGTTGTTTGATGTGACTTAGGGCATCTAGACGGTCCGCGTTATGTTATGTAACTTATTGTTATGTTTCGACGGGGTCCCGGGGGCCTCGGGTATGTTCCGGATGGGCTACGGGCCATTTCCTCCTATTTTGGAAGGCTATTTGTTGGTGTCTAATGTTCTTCTCTGTGATCGCTAAGGTTCAACCACGATCGCGAAGGCTGTAGGGCGACTGTTGCTATTTCCTTCTTTGTGTTTGCATGGTATTGTCCACGATCGCGTAAGTGTGGGTTCTGCTACATCGCATTCGCTTTCGTTGTTTCGCGATCACGTAGTGATTTTTATGGGCAGTGTCATTTCTTTTATGCAATCATATGCATTCTTTCATGATCTTGTAGTACATTTTTGGGGCAGTCATTGTTTCTTCTTTGCGATCGCATGTTTATTTCCGTGATCACAATGTGCAAATCACTGGGTAGCAGAGGGTTTGATTTCATTACTCATTTTTGGACCTAGGGAGCTCGGTTAGTGACGATTTTTCATCAGTTTTTCATGACGTTCATTGGGATAAGTGTTATTCACCCAGATTTGATTATATTTTATAATTATATCATTATTTTTATCATTTAATTAGTGTTTTGGGTTGAGAAATTTGAAAAAAATTTGTAGAAATTTCCTAAACTTTAATTTGAGGATTTGAGGGTCGAGTTGTGATCGGATTTGAGTAATTTTGGTATGATTGGACTCGGGGTTGAATGAGTATTCGAATTTTATGGATTTTATCGGGTTTAGAGGTACGGGTCCGATGTTGACTTTTGGGTTGACTTTTTAATTTTAATTAAAGATCGAAGCTTTATTATCCGGAATATTTTCCTATGAGTTTTATTCATGATTGAAGTTATTTTAGCTAGATTTGAGCATGTTTAACCAAAAAATAAAATTTTAGTCAAAGCTAGAATTTAGAAGAACGCGGGTTACTGATAATCAAAAGAATATGTAGAAGATAATAATTTGGAGTAACCAGAATGTAATCAGGAGAAAAATAAGTGAATTAGAGTATATTTCAATTGTGTCTGTCCTTACAAGTGACTAGATACCTCCCTTTTATAGGTGTCTTGAAGGTATGCATTTCCTTCAAATCATAATGAGGCTATTATGAATAATTAAAGACATTAAATGCTACGTTACACAATCATTGTAATCAATACAAATTCTTTAACGTATCCGATATTAATGCCTATCGAATTCCGTATCTGCGCTATTTATTATGGTCAGATCCGTTCCTTTTGATAAATGATCTAAATAGGTACGGGCGCTGAATCCTTCAAATGTCCTCCCGTGCCTCTTCCTTTGCCTTTGCTCGTTTCTATTGCTGCCGTGACTCTTGACTAATTATAATTCTTTGACTATTTGACCAGTCCACGTGTCTCAACATATATAAATTTGATTTTTCCCAATACAGATAGTCCCTCCACTTTTCATTTATTCATCAATTGAATATTTGGGAAGTGGATTTCATTAAAACGAGAATTTTTGTCACCATTAATGCTATGACAAAACTGACGTTTCAATTGTCACTTCCATTTAATACTTCATGGATGTGTCGATTTTCCATTGGCTTTGCAGTTTTTGCAGCCTTTTTCAAGGTTTTTACGGTGCCACTATTAACGAAGTGCCAGTTATCATAATTATGGTATTTCCACCTCTGCACTTTTACCTTTGGCGGTTGCTTATCAATATAAATATAATTTTTTCCTTTGTCTTTATCACATAAAGCTTATTGAACACTTATTTCTCCAAATCTTTGTTGACTTCTTCTTTAGACCATTCCTTTTCGATATGTCTTCTCCAAGCCCTAACCCTGAGAGAGTTTCCATTACTGACTCCTTCCCTAATGCCCTTGTTAGGCATAGAAGGGGAGGTAGACTTCGTAGTTTAGGATCTACTCGAGGAGGTAGTTCGTCTATGCCTTCTTCTAGTTCTGGCCCTTCCTCTAGAACCAGAGGTTCCCTTTCTCAAAAATCTTCCTCTAAGGGTAAAGACCATTCTGGACCTTTACGTGAACTGCTAGTAGATGAGATAGTTCCTTCATAATTGTCTTTTTACCATGACAGGGATTCTCTTAGAAACCAAGTTTCTGCATTAGATCGTGTCGATACTTACCCTACTCAAATTACAGAGGTTTTGACTCTTGTGGTTCGTAAGGACTGCCATTGGAGTAATGATTTTCCCATTATTATCCCTAATCCGAATCAGAGAATTACTTCCTATTTAACGGGGTTCTCTTTTGTTTACACTTACCCTTTTACTTTAGGGTTTATACCAGCAATTGACCCAGCCATTCTCGAATTTTGCCGTTTCTTCAATGTCTGCTTGGGTCAAATTGGCCCAATCATATGGAGGGCAGTTGTCTATTTAAGGCATTTAGCCACTAGAGCTGAAGCTCCTTTTACTTTCCCTCACTTGATTCATCTTTACTCACCTAGGCTTTTTCGTAATGATGTTTTTACACTAGTGGCCAGGAGTAAAAGGGTTTTGGTGAGCCCTGAAGATGACAAGGATCGTGGCTGGTATGCCCGATTTGTTGCTTCCCCCACTGTTGGTTTAGTGGGTGAAGATAATGTCTCCTTTCCTGAGAAGTGGAATTTTGCACGTAGGTCTTTTATCCCTCTCGTGCCTTCTTCTTTCAAATTTATCAACTTTACTAATTTTGCCCCCCCCCCTTGTTTTTCTTTTTAGCAACCATGGGAGTTGTGGGGGATGTTCCCAATTTTCGTGGTTGGGTAGATAAATTGCTGAAGATTACGCCAATGGATGGTAGATCTTGGAAAGCACTTTCTAACCGCTTTGGCTGGAAGGTTAAGACTCACGGCAAGAATTCACATTTTGTTTTTTTATGCCTATATTCTCCTTTATTGTTTTAACTTTTATCCTTCTTTTTGTCAGGATTTACTATTCGAGGGGTTACTGCGGAAGCAGTTGCAGCCTCTCGTGTCTCTTCGGGGACCCGTACTCCTTCGGAAACCCGTATTTCTTCGGAAACCCGTATCTCTCTATAGAGAGCCCGAGAAATAGTCTTGGGTTCCTCTTCTGCGAAAAGGAAGGCTGTTGAAGAGGAAAATTCTGAAGAAGAGGAAAATGAGAGCCCGTTGGTAACGAGGCCACGAGTTAGGAGACGCATTGTTTCCGATGACGAAGCTGAAATCTTGGTTTCTTTTACCGAACCTGTTGAAACCCCAATAATAATTCTCGATGATGACGTCACTCCCTACGACACTCGTGAGTCTATCGACCAACTTTTTGCCAGTGGATTTGGTCGTGAAGATGTTGGGCCTGTTTTAGACGAAGTACCTTTATCATCTTTCTCATTACCCGTGCCTGTGATTCCTTCTTTACCGGCCCCAACTATTTTTGTTCCTTCTTCTACTGCTCTTACCTCTTCTCCTGCTCCTCCTTTGGCTATTCCCCCTATAGTTCATCATACTGAAACGGGCTCTTCAAGTAAGAGTGTCACTATGAGGTGGGTAACTATTGAAATTCCTGCTGAGAATAGCCTTTTGAGAAAATCAGGTCAGGCGGATATATGGTTAGAGCCTCTTATTGGCCCAATTGAAAAAGCAAAGCTGGAAAGCCATAGTTTCCTGACTTTTATGAATGACATCGTGCATGCCACTCTAAAGGTATTTTCCTGCTCTCCTACTTTGCAAAATTTTTCATCTTTGAGATTCTTATTTCTTCTCTTTTCTTTTTTAGGCTAATCTCAAAGGCACAGAGTTGATGAAAAGAATTGCTCCTTTGGAGAAGACAGCACGTGACTCTCAATTGGAAGGGGCAATTTGAGAGTGCTCAGCTTGACATAGAGAGCTTGCAAGAGAATAAGAATACCTTAGAGCAGCGAGTACGGGCCTTAACCTCAGAATCGGCGGTTACAAAAGCTTCTTCACACCAAGCAGAGAAAGACAAAGAGCGTCTCGAGTCCTCCTTTTCAGAGAAGCTATCTAAAGCTAGTGAAGAGATCAGAGAGTTAAAGGCTCTTTTAAATCAAAAGGAAGTTTACTGTGGGGAGCTTGTGCAGAATTTGACTCAAGCACAAGAAGACCTCAGAATATCTGCTGATAAGGTGCGTGCTTTAGAATGCACCCACGCCTCTCTTCAAGCTTCCTACAGCTCTGCCTTGGCTGTAAATGAAGAGCTAAAACATGAGATCACTGCTTGGGAAAAGGATTATGAGATCCTTGAAGAAAAATCTGCTATTGAAGCAAGTTGGGCTTTTTTGAATTCCCGTCGTGATACCCTACTTGAAGCTAACCAAGAAAACTTCAACCTGGAGTTAGAGTTAGCTAAAATCAACGAAACTATTGAAAAGGATCAACAGACTCAGGACTTCCCATCTCCTATGGATGAAGTTCCCGTGGCTGAAGCTTTTATGAATGTTGAAGCTGATACGGGTGTCATGACTATTTCAAACCCGATCGAGCCCATTGCTGCAAGTCAAGTCGCGCCTGCTGATGCGCCTGCCCAAATTGAGCCTGCTGCTATCGATGTTCCTGCCTCAATACCACAAACTTCTCAGTGACCAGATTTAATCATTCAAATGATTTTATTTTTGTTTTGACTTTGGAAGATAGTAATCAAACCCTTAACTTCATTTGAGGGTTGATTTTAGGAACGTCAATCCCTAAGTCTTTTAATGGGGTAATCTAAACAATTTCGTAGTTTGATGACTAAGTTGGAACTTAGTCTTAGATGTTTTTTTTTTACATATTAAGAAGTTTTTTATCTTAAACTTCTGCTTGCTTTATTCTTGCCTTTATTTTTAAGGACTTACAGAATAATTTGCATTTTTGTTTTCTGAAAAATGCTTTTGTTAACCTCATGATTAATTTAAACATGAGTTTTATAAAAGAGAGCCCTTTTATATTCCAATACTTAATGAAGAAGAAGTCTCAACTTCATAATGGTATTATCATACGACAAAAGAAACAGGAATACACATGTTTTCTGAAATAACTTGGACAAGTTTTTATTTTTGAACCTTGTCTAGTTCCGAATAAAACTTTACATGTATTTGAATTACATCCATAACTTTCTCGTAACTGTTTTTCTTGTAACAGATTTAAAAAATAATAAATAATAGACACGGGGTTTTTCCTTATAACCCGTTTTAGTACAAAGCCTTTATCCCTATTGAGGTTTTTCTTTGGCCTTAGCTCGTGGCTTTATGACTTTTACTCTACACTTGACTGGTTTTAGCTCGTAGCTTTATGACTTTTACTCTGCACTTGACTTGACTCTTTCAGGCTTGATTTTTCCTTAATCTTATTTGCCTTCTTTATACACATGTTCGTGTATATTATGTAGTCCCCCAAATGTTTGAGTGTTGAAGTATGAAGCCTCGAGCACTTGATAGTTTCTCACATCTGGTCCTTTCCCTGAAAAGGAAAAACATACGAGACTCAGAGGGACGATTATAGATGAAGACTGCATAAGCCGTTTGTATTTCTATCAGAATAACTATAACCCTAGGCCAGGAATTTTAGGTTACTCCATATGCCTTGCAAGTCGTGACTCATCATTTAGTACGGGTTAGCGTTTTGCCTATCATCTAAAATCATTAGTAAAATCTCAACAATTCAAAAATGAGATTTAAATGGTTATACTTGACCATGGATTTTCTTTAGAAATAGTATCTCTTTAAATGAACAACATTCCAATGCGAAGGTAGTATCTTGCCATCCATTGTCTCCAGTTCATATGCTCATTTTCCTGCAACATCACGCACTCTATAGGGTCCTTCCCATGTTGGACTTAATTTCCCTGTGTTAGCTACCTTTGTAGACTGAAAAACTTTTTAAGCATGAAGTCCCCAATTTTGAAGAACGTGAGGCATGCTTTTCTATTGTAGTATCGTTCTATGACTTGCTTCTGTGCTGCCATTCTTATTAAAGCAGCTTCTCTTCGGACCCTCGAGTAAATCTAGATTGACCCGCATCTCCTCGTCATTAGACTCTTGTGTCGCCTGTGTGAACCGTGTACTTGGTTCCCCTATCTCAACTGGAATTAAAGCCTTAGCTCCATAAACCAATGGAAATAGTGTTTCACCTCTACTTGTTTTTGCAGTTGTGCGATAAGCCCATAAAACTCTAGGTAATACTTCAGGCCAGTTTCCTTTTGATTCCTCTAGCCGTTTCTTTAAGTTGTTGATAATGACTTTGTTCGTTGATTCTGCCTGCCCATTACCCACCGGATGGTAGGGTGTTGACGTAATCCTTTTAATTTTCCAGCTTTGAAAAAGTTCTGTGATCTGAGCTCCAATAAACTGAGGACCATTATCACATACGATCTCCTTTGGTACGCCGAATCGACATATGATATTCCACCAAATAAAGTCTCTGACTTCCTTTTCTCATACCTGTTTGAATGCACCTGCCTCTACCCATTTAGTAAAATAATCAATGAGAACAAGCCAAAATTTTACCTGTCCTTTTGCTTGCGGTAATGGTCCTACGATATCCATTCCCCATTTCATAAATGGCCACGGCGAAATGACTGGATGTAATAATTCCACAGGTCTATGCATATTATTACCGTACCTCTAGCATTTATCACATTTGGCTACGAAACTTTCTGCCTCCTCTTCCATTTTAGGCCAGTAATAACCTGCCCTAATTAAGGTTCTTACTAGTGATCTTCCACCCGCGTGATTCCTGCAATGACCCTCGTGTATTTCTCTCATTACATACTCTGTTTGCGAAGGTCCAAGGCATCTTGCTAAGGGTCCACCAAACATTTTACGATATAGATTGCCTTGTTTTAAGCAGTACCGAGCGGCCTGACTTCGAAGCGCATAGGCCTTTTTTTTGTCATCAGGGACGGTTCCATACTGCAAAAAAGCAACAATTTTGTTCCTCCAATCCCAGGTTAAGTTATTAAAATTTACCTCATTCACATCAGGATCAAGAACTGAATGAAATAAATGTATCACTGAGGTATTTGCATCGTTTTCCACGTCAGCGGAAGATGCGAGATTATCTAGGGCGTATGCTTCAAGATTTTCGTCCCTGGGTATTTGTCTAATCTTCCAATCTTGAAGTTGTTTTACCAATTCCCGTACCTTTTCTAAATATTGTTGCATCCTTGCTTTCCTGGTTGTATAAGTCTCCAGCATTTGATTAACTACGAGTTGTGAATCACTCTTGATTATAATCTGATTTATGTCAAGTTCTCGTGCCAGTTCTAAACCTGCAATCATAGCCTCATATTCTGCCTCATTGTTAGTTATGGAATGACATTTAATAGCTTGCCGAATGGTTTCACCCGTAGATGGTACCAATACTATCCCCAAACCTGCTCCTCTCATATTAGATGAGCCATTAGTGAATAAAGTCCAAGTTCTTAGGTTGGCTCCATTAAACACCTGTAATTCTTTTTCTGTTTCTAACTGTATTCTCTAACTAAAATCAGCCATGAAATCAGCTAATACTTGCGATTTTATAGCAGTTCTAGGTTGGTATGCAATTTTGTATTCACTTAACTCTATTTCCCACTTAGCTAACCTACCTGATAACTCATGCTTATGTAGTATGATACGTAAAGGGTAGGTAGTTACCACAATGATAGGATGACATTAAAAGTAAGGTCTTAACTTCCTAGATGCCATGATTAACGCAAGTGCAAGTTTTTCTAACTGAGGATACCTCGTTTCTACATCTAACAAAGATTTACTTACGTAATAGATAGGTGATTGTTTACCTTGCTCTTCTCGGACCAAAACAACACTTACCGCCACCTCCGAAACAGCAAGGTATAGTAGTAGCTTTTCCCCAACATTTGGTTTTGCCAACAGAGGCGGATTTGATAAGTACATTTTCAAATTCCTAAGTGTTTGTTGACATTCCTCATTCCATTCAAAATGATCCTGCTTTTTAAGAGCTGAGAAGAATTTAAAACACTTCTCTGATGATTTAGAGATGAATCTTCCCAAGGCCGTAATTCTCCCTATTAATCTTTAAACTTATTTCTTGTTTGAAAGTATGTCAGGGATTTCTTTAATGGCTTTAATCTGTGCAGGATTTACTTTAATTCCACGGTTAGAAAAAAGAAAATCCAAAAACTTGCCTGATGCAACGCCAAATGCACATTTTTCGGGATTTAACTTCATATTATATTTACGCAGAATTAAAAATGTGTCAGACAAGTGTGATATGTGATTTTTTGAATGTTGATTTTTAACAAGCATATCATCTATATATATACCTCCATTGTCTTTCCTAAATATTCCTGAAACATTTTGGTAACTAACCTCTAGTATGTTGCACTTGCATTCTTTAGACCAAAGGGCATTACTTTATAACAATAAGTCTCCCTGTCTGTTATGAATGAAGTTTTTTCTTCATCTGCCGGATCCATTTTAATCTGATTATATCCTGAATATGCATCTAAAAAACTTAACAATTCATGACATGCAGTTGCATCAATCAATTGATCTATGTGTGGTAGTGGAAAAGAATCTTTAGGGCAGGCTTTGTTAAGATCTGTATAATCTACACAAACCCGCCACTTACCATTTTTATTTGGAACGACAACAGTATTAGCTAACCAGTTAGGATACTTTACCTCTCGAATGGAACCAATTTTTAGCAATTTTTGGACTTCTTCTTGAATCACCCGATTCTTGAAAGTTCCCTGCTTTTTTTTTTGCTTCACAGGAGGATATGACGGATCTTCATTTAGTTTATGAGTCATCACCTCCGGTGGTATTCCTGTCATGTCGGAGTGGGACCTAGCAAAGCAGTCCATGTTAGTTTTCAAAAATTCGATTAACTTACCTTTCATTCCTTGGTAAAGATTAGCTCCGACGTAGACTTTTTTATCAGTCCACTGATCAAACAACACGATGGGTTCTAATTCCTCTATCGTTGTTTTGATATCTTCATTCTCTTCTAGTTCTTGAATGGTATCAGGCCTTGAGTCTACATCTGTTTGCACTTGTTCAGTTGAGGTTTGTGTTGTGGTGTCCTCAACTGCCTTCTGTGATTGCTATTTGCCTTCACTTCTCGTGCTTGTATCTACAACGGAGTTAATAGCCCTGGATGTATGTTGATCTCCGCAAATTTGACAAATTCCCCATAGTGATGGGAATTTGATAACTTGATGCAAGGTTGAAGGAACAGCATCTATTTCATGGATCCATGGTCTTCCCAAAATCATGTGGTAAGCCATCTCCATGTCTACTACCTGAAACTTTGTATCTTTGACGACCCCTTCAGCAAAAGTGGTGAGTGTTACTTCTCCTTTTGTGACGACACTGGAATTATCGAATCCAGATAGAGTATGCGCCTTTGGTATTACTCCATCTTTAGCTTGCATCTCACGTAGCACTCTTAGCAAAATAATGTTCACGGAACTACCTGGATCAATCAAAACTCGTTTCACATTAGTATCATGCACAATTAAAGATATTACCAGTGCATCATTATGAGGGATTAATACGACATCTGTATCTGCATCATTGAATGTAATATTACCTTCTTCTAGAACATGTCGCACCTGTTTCCCTTGGGTAATAGTTATTTTGGAAGTTTTGTTAGCCGCAGTGTATGACACACCATTAATGTCTTCACCTCCACTTATAACGTTAACAGTTCTTTTGGGAGAAGGTGGATTTGGAGGCTCCTGCCTGTTTTTCATGTAAGCTTGCTTGCCTTTCTTACTGAACAACTCTGTAAGATATCCTTGTTCTAATAAATGATCAACTTCACTTTGTAAAAATCTGCAATCTGTTGTTTTATGTCCGTGATCATTATAGAACTCGCATCAATGGTCAGGGTTGCGCCTGTTTGGATTCGATCTCATTTCCTTTGGCCATCGAACCTTATCTCCCACGTTTTTCAAAACAGCTACGAGCTCGGAGGTGCTGACGTTGAAGTTGTAACCTCCAAATCTCACTTTTAAATTTCTATCATCATCCCGTGACTCATAGTTGTTTCACTCGTTCCTAAATCTTGATGAAGAACTTGATTCTCTGTTTCTTAATCTGTGATCATGCCTTTGATTATCCTGTTTTGACCGTGAGTCTTTCCCGCATGTCCCATATAAGGCTCGTACCTGTTTTTACCGGATCTTTTTTCATTCTCTGCACGTCTTGAACGTATACTTTCTTCTTTTTGAGATCGGGGAATAGTATCTTCCTCAATCCTCAACTTCGTGCTATACTTGTTATAAACATCGTTCCACGTTGTAGCTGGGAATTCTCGAAGGTTTTCCTTTAGTCTCCTCGTAGCTTCCGAGCTTTTTTCATTCAAATTGCTTGTGAAAGCTATAGCTGCCCAGTTATCAGGTACACGTGGCAATGTCATTCTTTCGCATTGAAATCTGTCCACGAATTCTCTAACCAATTATGAATCTCCTGCTTAATTTTGAAAATATCCTCCATTCTTTTTTCCACTTTTTGGGCTCCCGAGTGCGCTTTGATGAAAGAATCTGCAAGCTCAGCAAAAGAATTTATAGAATTTTCAGGTAAAAGGGAATACCACGTTAGTGATCCTTTGGTGAGTGTTTCACCAAATTTCTTGACTAATACCGACTCAATCTCTTGTTTAGTCAAATCATTACTTTTTACACCTGTTGTGAATGTCGCACCTCCTTTTTCCGCACCCGAGGGGGCGCGAGGGGAGTTTTTTCCAATTAAAGGACAATCGAAACGGGATTGGTTTATTTATTTCAGAGTCGCCACTTGGGAGATTTAGGGTGTCCCAAGTCACCAATTTTAATCCCGAATCGAGGAAAATAATGACTCTATATTATAGTCTGCGTACCAGAAATCCGGATAAGGAATTCTGTTAACCCGGGAGAAGGTGTTAGGCATTCCCGAGTTCCGTGGTTCTAGCACGGTCGCTCAATTGTTATATTCGGCTTGATTATCTGATTTTATACAAGTATGAACTTATGTGCAAATTTTAACTTTTAACCGCTTTATTATTATTGTTTTTACAAGAATGTGAACATCGCTTAAAACACGTCTTTGGACTGCGTCACATGAAATGCACCCACAATCCGGAACGCATTTTATTTGATGTTTTGAGATTTGGATTTGGGTCGCATGAAATGCACACCCGAGCTTAAGAAAGTAAATTATTAAACACGCGCCTAAAGAGACTATCGCGTTATTATTTTGCGGAGGCCGTGAAATTCGCTAAACGACCCTCCTGAATTCTAAGTAATTTTAAACAAGTATTTACTGAGGGCCCCGCAATTTGTATTTTTATTCAGCGAGACTCATCTCATTCTTATTTTTTCAAGGAATTTGCAACGTCATGGAAATGCATCTCATACCGCGTCACAGTCAATGTACCCGTGATTAGAGACACATTTCGATTCCGTTGAGATTTGGATTTGGGTCACATAAATGTGCACCCGAGTTTAAAGAGATAACATTATTAAAGGCGCGCCTAAAGCAACTAGCGCATTATTATATTGGGTAAGGCCGTGAATTTTGCTAAACGGCCCGTCCCGGAATCTAAATATTTCATACATATATTTTGTGAGGGCCTCGCAATCTGTACATTTTATTTGGCGAAGCTAGCCTCGTTTTTTTATTTTTTTATTTATTTTATTTTTTTATTTTTTTATTTTTATTTTTTTTTTAAAAAGGACAAGGCTAAAATGGCTACATTTCTTTGCTACTTCGCGAGGTCATGGGTTGTAGATTAAACTTATTTGATGAAACGAATATCTTTCCGCGGGATTAGATTACTACTATGATTTTAACATTACTACTACACGTACAAACAACTATTAAGACAAACATTTAGATGACAATAATCTGAGCGTGAAGAAACAACATGCCGAATAACAACTAAACATGACGAAACAAAGGAAATGCATTCACGACCAAATTTCAATATCATACGGAGTTAATTAACAAGAAATAGTGATTTACAAACATCATATGAATATGTCTCGCTCATTTGCATACTATTCGCATGAACTAGGATTGTATTTCAACAAACACATATATATATTACTAACATAAAACATGAAGGACACGGGCAGGGATACCTACTTGCGATCGACGTCCGGTGCGTTGGACCTGCGACGAAACCTCGGACAACAACCTCGACGTACCGAACCTCGACGGAAAACAGAAAACTCGGCAAGGCGGGATAGCAGCGACCCACAACTGCTCGCGAAAGATGGAACAACGTCGACAGCAGTAAGGTCGACGCGAGGGGAGGGGGGTTAATGACGTGCCTGTTCGGTGGTGGGATTACTGGTTCGCTTCTGTGAGTGCGAGGGGGTCGTTTGGGCAATGGGCGATGGTTAACGGGGGTGGCGATGCAGCAACAAAAGCTGTTGCTTGATGGGTGGTTTCTGGATGGTGGAGGCAGCTGCGGTGGTGGTGTTCGGGTGGTGGTTTGGGCTGGTTGCGAGACGACGGGGGAGATGGTGTCGGGATGGTCGCCGGACGTGAGGAGGGTGACGGACTGTTTGGTCGTTTGGTGGTGGTGTTTGGAGGAATCCGTTCGGACAGTAGGGTGGTTGCCGTTGATGGAGGTGGTGTTTGGTCGTGGGGGAGGCTTATGGCGTTCGTTTAGGTGGTGGCTATGGACGGAGGGGGGTGGCGTTGGAGGAGTGGTTTCACGGTGAAGGGGGGGTCCGGTGGTCACTGGTTTTTTCGTTTTTCTCCGTAGGTCTTTCTTCTTCTTCTTTTATGAAGAAGAAGATCTACAGTACCTCTATCTCCAAAAATTTCAAAAGTCCCTCCAAGTCTGTTTCGTTGGTCCCCGTAGGGTTTTGCTTACTTTCTTCTTTTAAGAAGAAAGAGGAACAGTAGTTGTTCCCTTTTTTAAAAGAAATCCCCAAAGTCCTTCTGTTTGTTCGTTCCTTTGTAATACAATGCCCATGAAAAATGAGCCCCACGCGTGGTGGGGTTCGAGGCATATGTCCCCCACGCGTGGTGGGGTTCCCCACGTGTCCTGGACACGGTTTATTATGGGCTAGGTCCGAAAATTAGGCCTAAAACCGGGTAGTTTGAACCCGAATATTATTCTTTTGCCCGGACCCGAGAAATAGGAACACGTTGCTTAACTAGTCCTATGTAAGCAAAATAACTACCGAAAATAAGACTAGTATTTAACAAAACTATATCTTTTTTTAAATATTTTTAAGGTTTTAAAATAGCTACAAAATATATTAATAAAACTATTTTTTGTAATTTTCGTAAATATTAAGATAAAATATGAAGTACTATTTTTGTATTTTTTTCAAAGTTAAAACGACTATAAAATATTAATAAAACCATTTTTTGTAATTTTCGTAAATATTAAGATAAAATATGAAGTAATATTTTTTGTATTTTTCAAAGTTAAAATAACTATAAAATATTAATAAAACTATTTTTTTGTAATTTTCATTTTTTAATAAAGACAAAAATATGAAATAATATTTTTTGTATTAAAATGACTTCAAAACATTAATAGAACTATATATATATTTTTTGTTAATTTTCGAATTTATATAAAGTACCAAAATAAAGTGCAATTTTTGATTTTTTCCAAGCTTATGAGGGATACATAAACTAAAATTTATATATATACTTTTTTTGTAATTTTTCTTTTTGCAACGAAATAAAGTAAAAATAATTAAAATAGCTATACTAGACCCAATTTCACATATTCACACTAAAAATGTGAAAATTCTCGGGGAGGGTCAAAAATCACGTGCTTACAGCTGCCCCTCTTTGACTGGAAACACGAAGAGTTTTCCGACAAAGAACGACTAGCCGTGTTTTTGACCCGACCATTACTTGGACGGACTACACTTAAGGAAAGGGAGGGAATGTGACCGAGCCCTGGTATCTGAGCTGCCTACATATCCTTGGTTATACAGGAATCAGGCCACGTGTAGTTCGGGATGAGAGAGATAGTGAAGTGTACCGAGGTGAAGAGCCGATCGAGGTGCCGTTCCGTTGAGGTTCCGGTCCGCGGTCCTGTCGTTACAACAAAAATGAAAACTGAAAAAGACTAACTAAGCCTATCAGCTACTAGTTACAAGGATTCCTATCTCTTAAGTCTTCTGAAACTTGGTCTTGAGTCTTGAATGGTGCTTCATGCAGACTTTGGATTTGAACCTTGATACTTGCTAGTTGTAGGCGCTAGTTCTTGAGCAGATCACATCTGTTCTCCACTTCCGTGCTTTGGATTCATTCATTTTTTCTTTTTCCTTTTCTTTTTTTCTCTTTTTTTTTCTTTTTGTGACTAGCTTTCGTTGACCCTCTCAGACTGTTGACTCGCATTCTTGGGGCGAGCTTCTTGTTGCTTCTATATTGGATTGAGTGCTGGGGATTTCTGTTGTAGTCCTTCTGCTTTTACCACAAACTCCGTTCTACAGGCGGGTCCCTGACAATCAAAACAAACAAAACAAACAAAATTTCCTAACCCAGTTTGCATTGGGGAGGTTTGTGAGTCGTTAGCAAAATCGTAGCCCACTGATACTACTGATGCAGTGCTGAGAGTGAACTAAACACTAGATTAGGATGTATTCCCTTGTTATACAGGTGGGCGCCTAACTTCAATGCTTGAAATGTAAGGACTGAAATGTATTCCTCTGTTCTATGGGCGGGCTCCCAACTTCAACACTTGTAAAAAAGACTGAAATGTATTCCTCTCATTATACAGGTGGGTGCCTGGATTTAGGAAAATGACTCTTTTTTTCAAAATGTTTTTTTTTTTTAGTTATCTTAGGAAAAAGATTCATCAGACTAAGATTTGGATCCTAGGAGAAGGTTCGTCAGACTAGGTCTCTATCTTAGGAGAAAAACTCATCGGACTAAAATTTTGATTCTAGGAGAAGGTTCATCAGACTAGGGGTTTTTTTTTTTTTTGGTTATCTTAGGAGAAAGATTCATCAGACTAAGATTTTGATCCTAGGAGAAGGTTCGTCAGACTAGGTCTCTATCTTAGGAGAAAAATTCATCGGACTAAGATTTTGATCCTAGGAGAAAATTCATCAGACTAGGTCATTTTTTGTTTGTTATCTTAGGAGAAAGATTCATCAGACTAAGATTTTGATCCTAGGAGAAGGTTCGTCAGACTAGGTCTCTATCTTAGGAGAAAAATTCATCGGACTAAGATTTTGATCCTAGGAGAAGGTTCATCAGACTAGGTTTTTTTCTTTTTTTTTTTTTGGTTATCTTAGGAGAAAGATTCATCAGACTAAGATTTTGATCCTAGGAGAAGGTTCGTCAGACTAGGTCTCTATCTTAGGAGAAAAATTCATCGGACTAAGATTTTGATCCTAGGAGAAAATTCATCAGACTAGGTCATTTTTTGTTTGTTATCTTAGGAGAAAGATTCATCAGACTAAGATTTTGATCCTAGGAGAAGGTTCGTCAGACTAGGTCTCTATCTTAGGAGAAAAATTCATCGGAATAGGTCATTTTTTGTTTTTGGTATCTTAGGAGAAAGATTCATCAGACTAAGATTTTGATCCTAGGAGAAGGTTCATCAGACTAGGTCTCTATCTTAGGAGAAAAATTCATCGGACTAAGATTTTGATCCTAGGAGAAAGTTCATCAGACTAGGTCATTTTTTGTTTTTTATCTCAGGAGAAAGATTCATCAGACTGAGATTTTGATCCTAGGAGAAGGTTCATCAGACTAGGTCTCTATCTTAGGAGAAAAATTCATCAGACTAAGATTTTGATCCTAGGAGAAGGTTCATCAGACTAGGTCTTTTCTTTTTGGTATCTTAGGAGAAAGATTCATCAGACTAAGATTTTGATCCTAGGAGAAGGTTCATCAGACTAGGTCTCTATCTTAGGAGAAAAATTCGTCAGACTAAGATTTAGGAAGTGCGTCTCCTATTGGGGATAACTGTTCTTAGGAAGTGTGTCTCCTACTGGGTGAAACTAAACTTTAGGAAGTGCGTCTCCTATTGGTGAACTATTCTTAGGAAGTGCGTCTCCTACTGGTAAAAACTTGCTTAGGACGTGCGTCTCCTATTGGGTGCAATAAACTTAGGAAGTGCGTCTCCCATTGGTAGAACTGAACTTAGGAAGTGCGTCTCCTATGGGTGAAATGAACTTAGGAAGTGCGTCTCCTATGGTGAAACTCGCTTAGGAAGTGCGCCTCCTATTGGTGAAACTTGCTTTAGGAAGTGCGTCTCCTATGGTGAAACTGAACTTTAGGAGGTGCGTCTCTTATGGTGAAACTGACTTAGGAAGTGCGTCTCCTATTGATGAAACTTGCTTAGGAAGTGCGTCTCCTATTGGTGAAACTTGCTTTAGGAAGTGCGTCTCCTATGGGTAGAACTGAACTTAGGAAGTGCGTCTCCTATAATGAAACATATAAACTTTAGGAAGTGCGTCTCCTATGGGTAGAACTGAACTTAGGAAGTGCGTCTCCTATGGTAAAACTGAACTTAGGAGGAAATGCATCTCCTATGGGTGAAACTGAAACAAACCTAGGAGGAAATGCATCTCCTATGGGTAAAACTAAAACTTAGGAGGAAATGCATCTCCTATGGGTAAAGACGTGGAATGTATGCCTCTATTATCTGGGCGGGCTCCCAATTTCAACACTTGAAATAAAAGACTGAATGTATGCCTCTGTTATCTGGGCGGGCTCCCAATTTCAACACTTAAAATAAAAGACTGAATGTATGCCTCTATTATCTGGGCGGGCTCCCAACTTCGACACTTGAAAATAAAAAGACTGAATTTATGCCTCTGTTATCTGGGCGGGCTCCCAATTTCAACACTTAAAAGTAAAGACTGAAACCAACATATCCTATTTGAGGGCGGATGAACCCAACATATCCTATTTGAGGGCGGATGAACCCAACAGATCCTATTTGAGGGTGGATGAACCCGACAGATCCTATTTGAGGGCGGATGAACCCGACAGATCCTATTTGAGGGCGGATTAACCCGACAGATCCTATTTGAGGGCGGATGAACCCAACAGATCCTATTTGAGGGCGGATGAACCCAACATATCCTATTTGAGGGCGGATGAACCCGACATATCCTGTTTGAGGGCGGATGAACCCGACATATCCTATTTGAGGGCGGATGAACCCAACATATCCTATTTGAGGGCGGATGAACCCAACATATCCTATTTGAGGGCGGATGAACCCAAACATATCCTATTTGAGGGCGGATGAACCCGACAGATCCTATTTGAGGGCGGATTAACCCGACATATCCTATTTGAGGGCGGATGAACCCAACAGATCCTATTTGAGGGCGGATGAACCCGACATATCCTATTTGAGGGCGGATGAACCCGACATATCCTATTTGAGGGCGGATGAACCCAACAGATCCTATTTGAGGACGGATGAACCCAACATATCCTATTTGAGGGCGGATGAACCCAACATATCCTATTTGAGGACGGATGAACCCAACATATCCTATTTGAGGGCGGATGAACCCAACATATCCTATTTGAGGGCGGATGAACCCAAACATATCCTATTTGAGGGCGGATGAACCCGACATATCCTTAAGACTTGAAATGTCTTACCTCGAATACTTGCTGGGGATTGGGATGAATTTTCCCCTTTTTTTTCAATATTATTTTTTTTATTCTTCTTTTTTTTTTTATTCTCTTTTTTTCTTTTTTGTTTTTGCATAGCTTCTTCCTTCGAAGACTACCTCCCTTGATTTACTTACCTGTTGGGGGTAAAATGTTATCAGCTGAGGGTACCTGACTTCCAGAAAATTTTCTAAATGAAAGGAAAATTTTCTGCCCCAGTTTGATAATATCCCTTGTGGCATGCGTTTCTGCATCAATGCCATTTCCTTTACCTGTTTCAAATCAAACAAAATTTGTTAGTTTAAAACATGGTGGTTGGCTGTGATACTCCTACTGGGATGGCTTTCCCTTTCTCCTTCCTTTCTCTGTGCTCCACAACTTGTTGGGGATGATATCGTGTGCTGGGGATAATCCCTTCCTGCTGGGGATATCCCTCTTCTTTTGTGGCATAGCTCGGAAACTGGCATTTTCCCGACCTTTTAGTCTAGTATGGATTTCGCCCAATCATGCTCACTGCTCTCCTTGCTCTGTTCATGGGCCTTGGCCTTTGAGGTTTATAACCTTGGTTTTGGCAAGGATATCTCTCTTGACGCTCGTCAATCCTTCTGTCAATTCCCTTTGCTGGGGATATCTTTTTGACACTGGCCTCGCGCTTGTTCCTTGCTGACTATACCATTTGGATATACTAGTCAGATCTCATCTTGGAAAGATGATGGCATATTTTGAAGTCATTTCATACTTGTTCTGACCGGACAGACTCTATTGGGGAAATTTTTTATGAAAGGAGAAAGATAACAGAAACAAAATAAAAGACAAAGGAAACGATGACTCTTTTACAAAAGAAACTATAAATAAAACCCTATCAAATGCAGATACTGACTCTAATGGCCATGACATGCATATGTGGCCTATCCTCTGCCGTCAATCATCTTTTAAGATCTTCCATTGGCGATTCCCCCTCTGATTCTCAATCTTATTCGACTTGTAGTGCCCGAAGGGTTTTCACTATCAAGTCTCTCTCATTTTGGTTTTCTCTCAGCTTTCATCGCCTTATGGTGCCTGTGAAGGTTTTCACCGATAAGACTCTCTCATTTGTATCACTTTCCAGCTGGGGATTTGGAGTGTCGCCGGTACGACTCTTTCTGCTGGAGATTAGAGTCCTTTCTGCTGTGGAACAGAATGTTATGTTCGCCGGTAAGACTCTTCATTTGTCTGACTTGGCATCTTTTGAAGACTGATCGGAAGGTCTTTCTTTGGACCGTAATGTGGGTTTTGGATAGGGCTAGAAAGAAAGGGTATAAAAGGCTCAAAAACGCGTCGATTTTGGGTTATTAATTACAACCTTCGGAATTAGATTTATTTACAACAAACGCAACTTTTGCCCCAGTTTCTTGCTTGGGGATATTTTAATTGATTTTTTTTTCATTTTTCAAAACTATGACCGAGCCGTGAAGCGCCTACGTATCCTCTTTGAGGAATCAGGTCAAACGTAGTTCCCAATTCCTCTTTTCCATTTGACTTTCTTTTTTTTTCTTTTTCTTTTTTGTTATCACTTTTCTTTTCGTTTCTCTTTTCTTTTCTCATTTCTCCTTTCTTTTTGTCGTTTTTTCTTTCTCTTTTTTTTTCTTTTATTCTTCTTTTTCCATTTTGCTGTTTTCTTTTCTTTCTTTTCTCTTACCTGCCATGCTTGCGTATTTTATTCGTTGCTACTAATTCCGAACGAGGGGTATGAAAGAAAATAAATAAGGCTCAAAAGGGGTAACGAAGGATAAAGTGTTTGGGTAGCAGAACAAAATGCCTTCGTCATTCCAGTCTTCAAAATATGCCAAATGCAAACAACACGATTTAAATTTGTAGTTTCTTCTGATGGTGCTGGACTTGACAATTATATTCAACATCTGTTTGTTCATTTGTCACTTCTAAAACACCGTTGGGCGACACTCTCATTCTCATTATTATGAACGACCCTCATGCCAATTTAGGCGAATCTTTCTTTAACGGTTTTCTTTGTGTTTAACTTGCCCCAGTTCCACATGACTCGGGCTCTGAATAATCTCAAACCGTCATTATTTCCTTTAAATGGTCTGATCGCCTTTCCAAGGTTTTATGATTAACTTTAAAATTAGGCCCAAAGTGTGTGCGTATGTCATGTCCCTAGAATCGGCATTGAACAGAAAATGGTGAAAGGACAAAAGAATGACTGGAAATAATGAAAGACCGGACTTTGTATTAGACTACTGGTGAAATGGTTTAAATAACAAAACAAACAAAACAAACCAGAACAAAATCCTAAAGACATCATCCGACTCATCACCCTAATAATCCGAACAACAGAAATGACAACAAAATGAGCCACCACAAGCTTCTCTCTTGCTGACCCAGGAACAAAAACGTCCTCCCACTTTATCAGAATTGGCATTTTAGCCACTGAGCTTTGCATCAATACTGCCGAGACCATTACCAGCTTCCACCTCATCAACCTCCGTAGGCAAGTTCTCGAGGAGGTTCGAGTGCTCCATGTCACTGTTATTAATCGCAACCCGCCCTTCTCGGATCATTTTCTCTACTTCCTTTCTCCAGCTATGACAGCTCTCAATGTTGTGCCCTACGACATTGGAGTGGTAGGCGCATCGTGCTGCCGGATCAAAGCTCCTTGCAAGCGGATTTATAGTACATGCGGGGAGTGGCTCAATCGAACCAGCATGCCTTAGCCTTTCAAACAGACTGGCATAAGATACCCCGATGGGGGTGAGAGCCTTTCCTCGTTTCAGCAACCTCTTCATTCTTGCATGTTGACAGGGCCGGAAACCTGATCCAGGTGGCTTTTGGTAGGCTTGTGTAGGTGGGTAGGCATTTTGTGGAGCCGGGTGCCTGGAAAGTGAAGTATGGCGGGGAAAGAAGTGGTGTTGGGGAGCGGAGAAGCATTGAGGAGTGATGGAGCTACTCGGGTAGCTGGGAAAGCTGCCATAAGTGGGTTGGGATGGAGAGTATGGGGGATCTTCCATTATGGTGTTGGGTGCTTGGGAAATGACCGAGCTCAAGAGACTTGGCGGTGGAGGGGGTGGTGCTTTTCCCGTTATCCATGCCTGATACATGTCTGCCACATGCTGTCTCAGCATTCTCACTTCTTCTACCAACCCGCTGTTCCGTTCGATCAATTGTTGTCGGTCATCAGTACCGACCCACTCGGTTCTGCGGTTCTGAGCCATTGTCCTTTGATTTTGCTTTGCAGGGAGGAGTTACCACAACCAACCACTTTCTATATATGGACACATCAAAGGGAAGCCATCACGTTAGTGTTAGGGCATTGGACAGACAATCATATATCAGAGATACAATGTACCTAAGCAGTTAGACAATTGTGCCCCCTGAAAATCTTACACACTCTCTTTTATTTATTTATTATTATATTTTTTTTTATTTTAGTGGTGGTCGAATCTTATGGAGATTGCCTACGTATCACGTCCCTGCGTGAATCAGACCTTGCGTAGTTCGGACCAATAAAAGATAAACAATAATAAACACACACACATTTTTTTTTTGGAATTTCCAATTTTCAAATTAAAACAAACTTGATTGCAAAAACAGACTTTTGACAAGAGACAACAAACGGACCCGAAAATCAAAATAATTCGCATACTTTAATCAACAATTACAAACTCAAAAACGAACGGATAGTTCCTTTCCCCGTTTGCCAAATGCAATCGGACGGTTATTTTTTGCAAATGTGGCCCCTTCCAAATTTCATATAAATTTTGAGGCCGGGGAGGATTATTTTATGACACTTTACAAATTTGTCCATTCTTTTACGAAAATAACCTTTCGACAACTGAAGATACTCTAAGGCTATTTCGGCAAGAACGGTTTAAGACGCGGCCGAAGCTGGCTCGGCTTATTACGACAAAATTTGAACGGTATTCACCTGACCGTTGACTAGTTGTTTTTTTTTCTTTTTTTGTTTTTCTTTTCAAATTATAATAAAACCCTGGTATTGCAAACACGGCCCTTCAGCGCCTCGGGGACGAAGATTTATAAGGCTGTGTGGGTCAACTAGACCAAAAATCTTAAACATGACCCGAAGGTGGCTATTTATGCAAAGTCAGCCTTCCGGCGTCCCTTTCGGGAACATTCGGCTATTTATGGCAAAACAACATCACCTGACTTATTTACGACTCTTTTTATCATTTTTTCCAAATTAGAAAACTCAATATTGCAAGCACAGCCTTTCAACGTCTCGGGAACTAAGATTTTTAAGGCTGTGTGGGCCAATTGGACCAAATCCAAAACATGACCCAAAGGTGACTGTTTATGCAAAGTCAGCCTTCCGGCGTCCCTTTCGGGAACATTCGGCTATGTCTTGATAAAACAGCGTCACCCGACTTCTTTATGACAAAATTAAAATTTGACATATATATATTTTTATTTTTTTATTATTTTTTTGGCTTTTTAGCAAAAGGTGGGGTTGGACCCGATGAGGGTTGCCTACGTATCTCACATCCGGTGAGAATCAAACCCGCGTAGTTCGGGCAAATGAGAATAAGTAGGCAAATAATAATAAGCAAATGAACTAACTTTTTTTGAATTTTCGTTTAAAAAAAAACTACTTTAAAAGAAGCAAGGAAATATTATTTTTTGATTGACTTTCCTTTTAAAAGAAAGACTAATATTTTTTTTGAATTTTCGTTTTTTCTTTTTATTCTAAAGAAAAGAAGAAAATATTTTTCGGAATTTTACCTTTAATATAAGAAATGCTTCTAAAATGTTTTTTTTTTTGAATTTTGAATTCTCTTTTCAATTTTTGAAAGAAGAATCAAAATATTTTCGGATTTGTTCTTCTTTTTTTTTATATTATATATTTTTTTTATTTATTTTTATTTTATTTTATTTTTTTAAAGAAACAACTAGAAAGACTTTCTAAAGAAAATAATGGAAAATATTTTTGGATTATTTGTTTTGAAAATTGGGATTCTAAAAACTTTTGGTAAGACAAATGTCCTTGCAACAGATAAAGATATATATATACATATTTTGGAAATAAAGAAAAACCTTTTGGATTTTTTTTTATATATATATACATTTGCAACAAATAGTAAAACTACTTTCAACGCCCAACTCTTTTTATCTTATTATTTCTGGCATTTTCATAGACAAACAAAATAAAATAAAATAAAACATTTTTTTTTTAAAAAAAAAACAAACTCTTTTTCATTTTCATTTAATGGCAAAACAAACTATTTTCTTTAATATTCTTAAAAAAAAAACAGACAGAACAATGATGATTTTTTTTTTATTTTTCCTTTGCTTTTAATATAACAAACTAACAAGACATTTTTTCATTTTCAAAATTTCGGCAGAGTTTCGACTCTACTCGGACTTCTATGCTGTTATTTTCTCCTTTTTTCACGATTTTCTTATATGTGGAAAATGATGACAACATACAAAATCTTTTTTGAATTTTCATGCTTTGTTTTTTATTTGTATTTTTATTTTTTTATATTTATTATTTCTTTCAAAAATGTGGCATGGGAGACATAATGATTTCCAAGACTTCTTGGATTCCGCAAATGCTCCCCATGCGCTTTTCCCAACATATGAAGCGTGGGGGACATATGGGAATTCCAAGACTTCTTGGATTCCACAAATGTTCCCCATGTGCTTTCCCAAAAAGCAAGCGTGGGGGACATAGGGAATTCCAAGGCTTCTTGGATTCCACAAATGTTCCCCATGCTTTGATTAAAATAACATCATGCTGGAAATGACCAAATGACCCATACGCCCTTGACTAAATACAACATGTAGCACATAGGATGCCGAAAGATTGTCTATTATTTTCAGGTTGCTTGTCCTAGACGGACCCAACCCCTATGTTGAGTCCCCTAAGTCAAATGCACATGATGCAAATAAACGTTCCTACTAGGGATCCGGCATGTGGCTTTGTTATACTAGGTTCAAAAACCTGGGTCGGTGTTCTAGACAGTGTACCCGAGCGGACAACTCGAGCTGAGGAAGGAGCTCCTTTCCGGGAACCAAAAGGCCAGCCGACTTAGAAACTTTCCGAGCCTCTTTTATTTAGGGTATGACACTAACAGAATAGGGAGTCTCAACCAGTAAGCACATCCCCGGAGGTAAGAAGAGAAGGGTTTCGGCACAGTTTATATACAATTCAGATAATATCAAAGCGGTAAAAGACAACATTTAGTATGTTATGTCAAAACATGTAATATATATCAGATAATAAAGCCAAATATAACAATTATTCTAAGCTTGAATCCTTGAGCCCTGAACCAGCGGTTCTGGGTTTAATTTCCAGCAGCGGTTTTGTCATACTGGGTTTATAACCTGGGTATACGTTCTAGACTGCTTACCCGAGCGGACAGCTCGAGCCGAGGGGGGGCAGCGTACCGGGAATACAGAAGCTTCACCGGCTTAGCAACTTGTCCGAACCTCGTTCTAAATTGGGATTTGACACTATACAGAAAAGAAGTCGTACGAAGTACACCCTTCTTCATGATTCAGAAGACTCAGAAAGGATATGGGTTTCGGCACAGTTTATATACAGTTCAAATAATATCAAAGCGGTAAAAGCAGCATTTAACACATTAGGCTCAAACATGTAAAAATCAGATAATAGATAAAGCCAAATAATAACAATTATTTTAAGCTCGAATTCTTAACCCTGAACCAGTGGTTCTGGGTCTAGTCCCCAGCAGAGTCGCCAGAGCTGTCGCACCTCCTTTTTCCGCACCCGAGAGGGTGCAAGGGAGTTTTTTCCAATTAAAGGACAATCGAAACGGGATTGGTTTATTTATTTCAGAGTCGCCACTTGGGAGATTTAGGGTGTCCCAAGTCACCAATTTTAATCCCGAATCGAGGAAAATAATGACTCTATATTATAGTCTGCGTACCAGAAATCCGGATAAGGAATTCTGTTAACCCGGGAGAAGGTGTTAGGCATTCCCGAGTTCCGTGGTTCTAGCACGGTCGCTCAATTGTTATATTCGGCTTGATTATCTGATTTTATACAAGTATGAACTTATGTGCAAATTTTAACTTTTGACCGCTTTATTATTATTGTTTTTACAAGAATGTGAACATCGCTTAAAAACACGTCTTTGGACTGCGTCACATGAAATGCACCCACAATCCGGAACACATTTTATTTGATGTTTTGAGATTTGGATTTGGGTCGCATGAAAGACACACCCGAGCTTAAGAAAGTAAATTATTAAACACGCGCCTAAAGAGACTATCGCGTTATTATTTTTGCGGAGGCAGTGAAATTCGCTAAATGACCCTCCTGAATTCTAAGTAATTTTAAACAAGTATTTACTGAGGGCCCCGCAATTTGTATTTTTATTCAGCGAGGCTCATCTCATTCTTATTTTTTCAAGGAATTTGCAACGTCATGGAAATGCATCTCATACCGCATCACAGTCAATGTACCCGTGATTAGAGACACATTTCGATTCCGTTGAGATTTGGATTTGGGTCACATAAATGTGCACCCGAGTTTAAAGAGATAACATTATTAAAGGCGCGCCTAAAGCAACTAGCGCATTATTATATTGGGTAAGGCCGTGAATTTTGCTAAATGGCCCGTCCCGGAATCTAAATATTTCATACATATATTTTGTGAGGGCCTCACAATCTGTACATTTTATTTGGCGAAGCTAGCCTCGTTTTTATTTTATTTTTATTTTTTTTATTTATTTATTTTTTTTATTTATTTTTTTAAAAAAAGGACAAGGCTAAAATGGCTACATTTCTTTGCTACTTCGCGAGGTCATGGGTTGTAGATTAAACTTATTTGATGAAACGAATATCTTTCCGCGGGATTAGATTACTACTATGATTTTAACATTACTACTACACGTACAAACAACTATTAAGACAAACATTTAGATGACAATAATCTGAGCGTGAAGAAACAACATGCCGAATAACTACTAAACATGACGAAACAAAGGAAATGCATTCACGACCAAATTTCAATATCATACGGAGTTAATTAACAAGAAATAGTGATTTACAAACATCATATGAATATGTCTCGCTCATTTGCATACTATTCGCATGAACTAGGATTGTATTTCAACAAACACATATATATATTACTAACATAAAACATGAAGGACACGGGCAGGGATACCTACTTGCGATCGACGTCCGGTGCGTTGGACCTGCGACGAAACCTCGGACAACAACCTCGACGTACCGAACCTCGACGGAAAACAGAAAACTCGGCAAGGCGGGATAGCAGCGACCCACAACTGCTCGCGAAAGATGGAACAACGTCGACAGCAGTAAGGTCGACGCGAGGGGAGGGGGGTTAATGACGTGCCTGTTCGGTGGTGGGATTACTGGTTCGCTTCTGTGAGTGCGAGGGGGTCGTTTGGGCAATGGACGATGGTTAACGGGGGTGGCGATGCAGCAACAAAAGTTGTTGCTTGATGGGTGGTTTCTGAATGGTGGAGGCAGCTGCGGTGGTGGTGTTCGGGTGGTGGTTTGGGCTGGTTGCGAGACGACGGGGGAGATGGTGTCGGGATGGTCGCCGGACGTGAGGAGGGTGACGGACTGTTTGGTCGTTTGGTGGTGGTGTTTGGAGGAATCCGTTCGGACAGTAGGGTGGTTGCCGTTGATGGAGGTGGTGTTTGGTCGTGGGGGAGGCTTATGGCGTTCGTTTGGGTGGTGGCTATGGACGGAGGGGGGTGGCGTTGGAGGAGTGGTTTCACGGTGAAGGGGGGGGGTCCGGTGGTCACTGTTTTTTTCGTTTTTCTCCGTAGGTCTTTCTTCTTCTTCTTTTATGAAGAAGAAGATCTACAGTACCTCTATCTCCAAAAATTTCAAAAGTCCCTCCAAGTCTGTTTCGTTGGTCCCCGTAGGGTTTTGCTTACTTTCTTCTTTTAAGAAGAAAGAGGAACAGTAGTTGTTCCCTTTTTTAAAAAAAATCCCCAAAGTCCTTTTGTTTGTTCGTTCCTTTGTAATACAATGCCCATGAAAAATGAGCCCCATGCGTGGTGGGGTTCAAGGCATATGTCCCCCACGCGTGGTGGGGTTCCCCACGTGTCCTGGACACGGTTTATTATGGGCTAGGTCCGAAAATTAGGCCTAAAACCGGGTAGTTTGAACCCGAATATTATTCTTTTGCCCGGACCCGAGAAATAGGAACACGTTGCTTAACTAGTCCTATGTAAGCAAAATAACTACCGAAAATAAGACTAGTATTTAACAAAACTATATCTTTTTTTTTTAAATATTTTTCAAGATTTTAAAATAGCTACAAAAATATTAATAAAACTATTTTTTTGTAATTTTCGTAAATATTAAGATAAAATATGAAGTACTATTTTTGTATTTTTTTCAAAGTTAAAACGACTATAAAATATTAATAAAACCATTTTTGTAATTTTCGTAAATATTAAGATAAAATATGAAGTAATATTTTTTGTATTTTTCAAAGTTAAAATAACTATAAAATATTAATAAAACTATT